>NC_135955.1:16857065-17457065 GCF_053455715.1 Rhinoraja longicauda | reverse complement strand
AGCTCAATTTTGCTAGCAACTCCCATATCTTGAAAATTATATTTCAAAGGCATACTTCAAAACAGAAACCAGCGCGATAAAACAGTGAAGTTACATTTGAAATATAAATATCAAGCAGACATAAATAGTATTTACAGATCAACATTTAAAGGGAGGCTGTAGATCTAAATAAACCAAACCCACAGATCGACGTTGTGTGTTGGTGTTCTGACACTGCATGAAAGTTATTGGAAAAAGCAACATGAAAGGAGCTTCTTTTTTTTAAAAAGCCTGAGGAAACAAGTGATGAAGAGCAGGAGGAAAGCAGAATGTGAAGTGCTGCTGTGTCTCTTTTAGCTGCCATTTGCTCTCCACCGCCCCATCCCACTCTTGACATCCCACCTTATTAAAATGCAGTGAGCTCACTTGCGCAGAGGCTTGGAGGTTGGTGGAACATTAATGGAAAAGCAGAGGAATGTATCAGAAGAGTTCTTAGTGTGTAGGAAGGAACTGCAGATGCTGGTTTATACCAAAAAAAGGCACCAAATGCTGGAGTAACACAGCGGGTCAGGCAGCTTATCTGGAGAAAACGATTAGGTGACGTTTCAGTTTGCAACCCTTTTAAGGGTTCTTAGTTTGGGTATTCGTGCATCATTTTGAAATTCATATATTTTTTGGCACAGTGTAATGGGATCAATATTAAAAGAAAGAGGGAGAAAATAATATCATTGTGTACTCCAATTTTCCAAGGACAGAGCAGACGGCACTCTGTCTCTGTCTCTGATGGCACCCTCTGTCTCTGACGGCACCCTCTGTCTCAGCTTCTCATTTTCAGTACAACCTACAAGTTTATGACTATTGGAGATGCTGGTTAACAAAAAAAGACACAAAGTACTGGAGTAACTCAGCCTATCAGGCAGCATCCCTAGAGAACATGCAAGGTGACATTTTGGGTTGGAGACCCTTCTTCAGACTGATTGCAGGTGAGGACGGACGGACGGGGGGGTAAAGAAAGCTGGGAGAGAATCCCACCCACCTCCCTCCCAATCAGTCTGAAGAAGGGTCCCAAATTAAAACATCACCTATCCATGTTCTTCAGAGATGCTACCAGACCCACTAAATTGCTCCTGTCTTTTTGTGTAAATCAACATCTGTAGTTGCCAACGTCTCTTCCAGCTTTTTGTCCCCACCACAATCAGTGTGAAAACGGATCCCAACCCAAAACATCACCTATCCATGTCTTTCATAAGTTCTAGGAGCAGAACTAGGCCATTCGGCCTATCAAGTCTACTCCGCTATTCAATTGTGGCTGATTTTTCTTTCCCCCTCAACCCCATTCTCCTGCCTTCTCCCCATGACCCCTGACACCCATACTAATCATGTTCTCCAGGGATGCTGCCTGACCCGCTGAGTTACTCCAACATTTTACGTCTTTGTTTAGTTCATGGGTATTGTTGCACACTGCACATTGCAAATGTCGGGGCACACATACTTCAGTAATAGTTATTATTTAAAGCAAGATTAAACAATGCAAACGTGCTGAAATAATCAGCAGCCCTGAATCTCCTGATTCCCGATAATTGAAGCAGATTTTCAAATTTGATTTTTTTTTCTCTCCTTTCAGAAAATGCTAGAAGAAAGCAAGAAGGCATTGTCACCAGTTCCAGGGTTCATTTCACCCAGCATGCTCCGACGCTTCCAGCAGACAGCCCACGCCCATTGAAGCTGCGAAGCATTCTCGATATGAGCCCATTCACGGTTACAGACCATACGCCTATGGAGATTGTAGTGGACATCTTCCGCAAGCTGGGCCTGAGGCAGTGCCTTGTAACGCACAATGGGTAAGTCATGTTCAGAATCACACCCTTGGAAAATGTTTGGCCCACAGTAATTCTGACTGCCGAGACTTAAAGGATAAATTTCACTGCAATTCCTCCAGAGTTTTAATCATATGCTGAAACAAAACAACATGAGGATGCGCTGGGAATGGAAGAAGTTTCAAGCTATTTTGCACTTGTGCGGAGAAGCAGTCAAAAGGGAAAGAAAATGAAAAACAGTCTCTTCAATTTGTGGAGGCTTTAAGAATGGGTTATCCGTGATACTCTCTAAACACGGTGAGGGTTTGGTATTGTGGATGAAAAGCTCTTTCATATGTGTTCAATCTCCATGTACATGGAAAATTAGGTCCATCCATCGGGAAAATTGCCATCCCTTCATAAAATTCACACCCTCCTGCAGCCAATTTACAAAGTGTTACCATCCATTTCGGTTATTTATTAAAATATATGGTTAAATCTTTATATTGGTTATTGTATTAGTTATTGTATTTTTTAAAACCTTTTGCAAGGTTAAAATTAGTGTACGTTGAGATACACAACAGGAATATACAGCAAACTGTGGTACTGTAGGAGTAAATACGCATACCGTTTTCTCGTTATTTCTGAACATTTTGTTGTGCATTGATAATTGGGCAGGGCTGCAGAGGGTGGGCTACATGAAATCCAGTAGACCTTGCTTGGTGTTAGTACACAAAATGGCAAAGACATAGCCCAATTTTTGTTCAAAAGGAGGCAGCAAGGAGCAAATGGATTGGTGTACACTCGTGAAGCAAAGGTTGTTTTATCATCATCCAGAAGAGAAATCATGGGTTAAGAATGTTGCTGCAGCTTAACATGCCCATTAATGCAATAACACAGCAAATAAATATGCAATAATCAATAACACAATAAAATATCAGTTATTCTAGATAACCATAATAGTACAACCGAAAAACCTAGTGTAATACAAAATTCATAGTAGACTATTGCTAGGGTTGGGTTGTGGTTAGGTTGTGGCATGTGGTTCAAGATCTTGATGGTTGATAGTTCTTACTATGACTCAGTCTCGCCTCTTCAAATTATAATTCTTGCGTAAATCATCAATGATCAGTTACAGAGGCTAAGTTCCAAACCATGCCAGGAGATGCTGTGCTACCTCCTCATTACCAAAGGGCAATACATCTAGAATGCACAAGATTTCCATTTATGTGTAAAGTGAATTCAGGCATCCAAGGTTCTACAGTCGGTTGAGATGGCCATGCCTAATAAATAGCTCTTATCAGATGATTGGAGTTAAAACTCCTTACACAACATTAATCTCTGACCATGCGAATCAAATTGAAACTCCTTGAAAAGTTTCAAATAGTATTCTGTACATTTGAGCAGATCCATTTTAGAATGAAATAGAGAGTGGAATTAAATCTCAAATTCCCAGTCAGAATAAGAAGTGCACATACTCTGCTTTGTCCTGTTCTTTATTCATTATTCTCCATTTTATCATCATGTTGACTGGGCATTTCTTGTTAATCCCGTCTCAAGTCACATGATTCTGACCTGAAGGCCAGAATATTATCATTCTTCTCAAGTTCCTCGGAAAGGTGTTTTTTCTCAAACATGCTTTATTCTGTGTGATTAAATCGTATCCATAATGTGTAAGGATGGGTTTCAGGATTTAGACTCTTGAATGATGAATGATTCTTGTCCTGATTCCCTGTATCTTACCCTACTATCTATAATGCATGATTCAGCTGTGGATAGTCTAAATGTTTCTTCTCTCTTTCCCAGTTCTGAAGAAAAGGTCTTGGACCTGAAATGTTAACTCTGTTTCTCTTTCCACAGCTGATGCCTGACCTGCTGAGTGTTTCCAGCATTTTCTGTTTTTGTTTCAGGATTTGATAGAATACTTTCCATTTTCCTTGATGCATATACCTGTAGTTATGATAGCATTGAAGAAACTTGACATCCTCCAAAACAGAACAGCCTGGATGGTTGTTACTCTAAATATTCACTCTGTCCTTCAGTTGTCCTGCATTATCACCTGCAGAATGCAACACAAGAATAGGGCCATGAAAACAGGAGCAGGAGAAAGCTTCCTAGAGTAGAAGTGGGCCACATGGTTCGTCAAGTATGCCCTCCCATTCAAAATGATCTTGGCTGACTGCATCAAGCCTCTCTGTGCCAGTTTCACGGTGCCCCCAATTCTAGCACATGCCTCAATTTACACGGTTTACATGAGCTCTTATCGTGCGCATTCACATTTAAATGGCACCTTATAGAAACTTAGAAAATAGGTGCAGGAGGAGGCCATTTGGCCCTTCGAGCCAGCACCGCCATTCATTTTGTTCATGGCTGATCAAATGCCTTCTGGAAGTCCAAGTAAACTGCACCTGATAGGCTTCCCAGACTTTTAACCCTGACTGTTTTATCTCCAAGAATCCTACCAAATATGTCAAACATGATTTCTCTTTCATAAAAACATATTTAAATAATTTTCTAAAGAATTATTCATTCCTTGATCATAGACATCATCATCTTCTCGAATATTAAACTAAATGGCCTATAGTTTCCCACCTTATGCCTCTCTCCCTTCTTGAACAAGGGTATGACATTTAATTTTTTTCCATCACGCTGGTACCCTCCCAGAATTAAGTGAGTTTTGGAACACTACAGCTCATGGGTTCAACAGTCCCTGAAGCCGCCTCCTGTAAACCCCTTGTCATTGAGGACTGGGTTGTGAAGAAACATCTTCACCCAGAGGGTAATGAATCTTAGGAACTGTCGACCCAAGATGGCCATAATACCCAGAAATCCAAAATTGGATTTTAGCGTATTTAAGAGAATCAACAGATTATGGGGTTAGTCCAAGAATGTGGCGCTGAGGTACAAGATCTACCCTCATTTTACTGAATGGCAGCTGCAGGGAGAAAAATGGCGTCCAGCTTATGTTTCTTGTGTGTCATAAATGATTCATACATGCATCCACTTGTCAGTGCTTCCCTTTATTATTCATTTGACAATAGACAATAGACAATAGGTGCAGGAGTAGGCCATTCAGCCCTTCGAGCCAGCACCGCCATTCAATGCGATCATGGCTGATCACTCTCAATCAGTACCCCGTTCCTGCCTTCTCCCCATACCCCCTCACTCCGCTATCCTTAAGAGCTCTATCCAGCTCTCTCTTGAAAGCATCCAACGAACTGGCCTCCACTGCCTTCTGAGGCAGAGAATTCCACACCTTCACCACCCTCTGACTGAAAAAGTTCTTCCTCATCTTCGTTCTAAATGGCCTACCCCTTATTCTTAAACTGTGGCCCCTTGTTCTGGACTCCCCCAACATTGGGAACATGTTATCTGCCTCTAATGTGTCCAATCCCCTAATTATCTTATATGTTTCAATAAGATCCCCCCTCATCCTTCTAAATTCCAGTGTATACAAGCCCAATCGCTCCAGCCTTTCAACATACGACAGTCCCGCCATTCCGGGAATTAACCTAGTGAACCTACGCTGCACGCCCTCCATAGCAAGAATATCCTTCCTGGATTTAGACCTTGGTATTTTGTCGTCTACCAACCCTTTGTTTCTACATTCTACCTCCAGCTGGGAGTGTCTGCCTGACTTCTTAGTTTCTGCTGTTGCAAAAATGCTTAAAAGGTCAGCAGGTGACACTCCCCACACACTGTAGCTGAAATTATTCTCTTTTGTACATTTATAGAGTCTTGCAGTGTGGAAACAGGCCCTTCAGCCAATCTTGTCCACACCGGCCAACATGCCCCATCTACACTGGTCCCATCTGCCTGCATTAGGCTCATATTCCTCTCGAACCCTGTCCTATCCATGTACCTGTCTAAACGTTGCGATAGTACCAGCCACGTTGTTCCATACATCCCCCCCCCCCCCCACTCTTTGTGTGAAAACGTTACCCCTCAGGTTCCTATTAAATCTTTCCCCCCCCTTATCTTAAATCTATGTCCTCTGGCTCTCGACTCCCATACTCTGGACAAGTGACTGTGCGTTTACCTAATCTATTCCTCTCATGATTTTGTACACCCCTAATAACATCACCCCACTTCGTCCTGCATTACAAGGAATAGTCCTAGCCTGCTCAACCTCTCCCTATAGCTCAGACCCTTGAGTCCTGGCAACATCCTTGTAAATCTTATATGCACCCTTTCCAGCTTGACAATATCTTTCCTATAACATGGTGCCCTAAACTGAACACAATACTCTAAAATGTGGCCTCACCAACGTCTTATACAACTGTAACATGACATCGCAACTTCTATACTCAATGGTGAAATAAAGTAGAAATCTTTCACCCATGTCGATCTTTGCACTGAGGACAGGAATATCAGCCTCTAGATATTACTAGTTTTTTACAAGGCACACTGAAAATTGCTGGTTGTAAAAATGAGATAGAACATGGTTTGCTTTTTGGCAGTGTCCAATTTTTGTGGTCACTTGATGTGAGCGCCCTCTGCAGGCTCAGGTATAAATCCTCTGATGATAGTAGTTGAACAGTGGAAGAATTCATTTTCCTGTAGCTGTATTTCACACTGCATAATTAAGACCAAATAAGTCCCAAATAAGAACAATTAAATATTAGCGGTAGCACAACAGATATGTAAACATATTTCTCTATAAAACTCATAATAAACAACAAAGAAAGTTATATTTAAAAAACAAATAAATAGTGCAAAAAATAATGTCCTCAAGTGTATCTAGTTCAGAGCCTATTTGGAAGTTTTAGTGTTCAATAGCCTGATGGTTGTAGAGCAGAAGCTGCTCCTGAACCTGGACGTTACAGTTTTCAGGTGCCTGTACCTTCTGCTCGATGGCAGAAGTGAAATGAGAGTGTGGCCAGTGTGGTGGGGTGGGTCTCTGATGATGCTGACTGCCTTTCTGAGGCAGCGACTCCCGTTGATAGGTCCCTGAATATCTTGTACTCCCTGAATATCTTAGAAAGGAATTCTAAGATTTTAATGAAATGTGTTGGAGGAACAGAGATATATTTTGATTTCATCAGTGATCAATTTCAATCAGGATGATGTAAAACATGGAGGAAACTGTGTGTGGCAATTGGGAGGCAATACACAGCAATGGCAAATTGGAGCGTTTCAGGAAAACCAAACGTGTTTTCGAAAGTATTTCTTCCAAAATATCTTGACAATTTCTCAACAATAACTTGCCTTCTTTAAGCTATTGTTCCCATTAAAGGATGCAGGAGCTGCCTTCTTCAATGGGAACAGTAACTCCTATTAAAGTGGGAGTTATTCCTCCAGGGAGCAGTTGCTAGGGGCCTTGTTCTGATAAATTTTTTAAAAGTGAATCTTTTAGTATACAGTAAACCCTCATTAATACGGACTGCTTTATAACGGATTTCAGTTATAACAGACAGGCCCACTGACCTTCACAGCCCAGCCAGGCTCCCGCTGCCACCCCCAGCACGCGCCGCCGCCCTTGGAGGCTTACAGGCCTGGCTGCCATCGCCACCCCGCACTGCCGCACTTAGCCGGTTCCAGGTGGGACGTACAGCCGCCACCGCCGGCCGACACACCTTCCTCGACCGCTCCCAGGCCATGCCCTTCACCGCCCTTCACCTGCACTACGGGTGCCCATCCGCCGCGATCAATGACTGCCGATCATCGCCTCTCCCCCTCGCTGCCAGCGCACCTGATTCCAGCCCCAGTACCACCCTGAGAGTCTGAAGAAGGCTGACCCAGAAAGTCACCTATCCATGTTCTCCAGAGATGCTGTCTGACTTGCTGAGTCACTCCAGCATTTTGTAACCAGCATCTGGAGCTCTTTCTTCCCACTACTTATACAATGATACTCTATTACTCGGTAATCGGACAATTGGCAATAACGGATACCATTCCCCACCCCACCCCTAAAGTCCATTATAACGAGTGTTTACTGTATATCATTGGCTTTATTGTGCATTTTCTTCATCCTTCTGCCATCTTTGCTGATGTGTTAGCCAGGACAATGACGAGAGATGTGGTTGCAGTCATTAGATAAGCGAGGTCCAAGAGTAACCCAGATAATTTTCTCTCTCCCCACCCCACTTCCACGGCAGCATTGCGTTTCTGCACGTGTCTGCCATTCTGCACGGGTCTGATGCCTGCTCACCGTTTCCCCGTACAGCACTCCTCAGCGTGCTGTGGTGTGAAAATGCGGATGTTTAGACTTTAAATGTTAGAAATACAACGTGGAAGCAACCCTTCAGCCCACTAAGTCCGCACCGACCAGCAATCACCTGTACACTTTCGCTGTCTTACACACTAGGGACACTTTTTTTACACTTTACAGAAGCCAATTAACCTACAAACCTGCACTTCTTTGGAACGTGGGAGGAAGCTGGAGCACCCAGAGAAAACCCACACGGTCACAGGGAGAACGTACAAACTCCATACACACAGTATCTGAGGTCATGGTTGAACCTGGGACTCTGGCGCTGTGAGACAGCAACTCTGCCACTGTGCCATCCAAAACACAATACTGCTTTGGCTGTTGTTTTAGGCTTTCTAATTACAGTTCATGCTGTTTTTCGCAGATCTGTGCAACATGATGCCATTTTGGTTAGCCAGTGCAGGTTTCCATTTCCTTTTGCTACAGCTCAGAGACTGCTTCAGTTATCAGCCACTTTGTTCCCCACCTTATTCAACCTTGAAGAACCAACAATGCATTGGATTTACCAAAATATTTTGAGGGGCAAAGGGAACATTGTGCTGAATAACGTTTAGAAACAGTCTAAATAATAAGATTGAATAATGAAAACTCTGAGAACTTCAAAAGGTAATGTGCACTTCTCTGTCCATTCAGCTTTTTAAAAAAATGATTTGTGAACATCCTTCCATATATTTGCTTCACCCATCTGCATGTTACGCCACAAGGCCTGTTAAGCACTCAAAGTGAAAGTTGCTTGGAATTGCATGAAGTACATATAATAGCACAAAGCTTTGTGAACTAGCATGGAATTCCTTTCTTCACTTGGTTTAACCTGAAGCGTTAAGTCTGTTAGACACTGATGACTATTTGCACAGTGAAAGTCTGCAGGCTATAGCTGATGGCTCCATGGATTACAAGGCCAAGACTTGGAGACAATAATATGCACCTGATCTACTGCTAATAATGCAAACCTATCCTTTGAGGTGCTGGTAATAATCATAATCAATGCCATGAATGAAATATAATCATTCATTTCTATTGAGTTGCCAGGGGAGGGGGGGGGGAGGAAGGGATGCTTTATGCTTGATTCTGAAGTTTTAACCTAAATGAGGAAAGGCATGTTATTATTATTTTTAGCTTTTATGCATTTTAGTTGCTGCATTTTGTTATGCATTTTACTTTTAATTAGTTTCTACAGCCTGTTTTCCGGTTGTACAAACTTAATTTGCTTCATTTTATCGTAACACGCAGTCATTAGCATAACATGGTCTGTTTCAGGAATATCTTGGGGATCATCACAAAGAAGAACATATTAGAACACCTCGAGCAACTAAAACAACACGCTGAACCTTTGGTGATTAGTCATGGGAGATCTGCTAAATAGAGGAATAAACTATTTTTTAAAACTGCTGTGCGAGGAATCATGAAACTGTGATATGAATACCATTGAAAAACTACCCAAAATTGTTTTTATATTTGGGAATAGCTGAGATGACATATCTTAATGACTACTTAAGTAAGAACCGTGCAAGCTTGTCTAACCTCTAGCTGTGAAGAAGTCTTCATCTCATTTTTCTTTAATTAAGACTGGATTAAGTACACCAGACATCGGTGATGTATTTTATTATCACTGAGAACTGTGCTCTTTCTATTCCTGCCAGAGGTTTTAAGTGTCTGAAGACTATCAGTCCACTAACTTTCTATTCATTGTCCAGTCAGCTAGACCCGAGCTCAGTATAAAGGAAAGTGAACAACTAGATGCAGCATCTGTGGCTCTTTTTTATCTGCAGTGTGACCTCTGTTATCTTTTCAGCCACCATGTGCATGCATGTGTCTCAACGTTATTCACTGACAGGTAAACGTTGAAGCTTAGTGTGGACTGCTGACCCCCCAAAAAATAATTTACAGGCACAGTACAGGCCCACCACCGATTTTCAGGCAGCCTTGGTTCCAGAGCCTTTCTGGATTATGCGCTTTGCTAGACCAACAGAGGTCATGGCTTCACTGGTCCATCTAGGCTGCAGAGGAGCCGAGATATCGGCCTGCAAAGTCGGCCTCGGAAGTTGGCTGTGGGAACGGATCTACCAGCTCCAGCCCCGGCCTCAGGGGGCAAATTTGACCCGCCGATCGGTCGCGGAAGTCCCGATGAGGTCGTGATCAGTCGCCTCACCTGGCCCAGGTGCCACATTTTCGGGGGGACTTCCGGAGAGGATTTCAAGTGTGCTCTTGTCATTTTGTCTGAATTAAAGGAATTGTCAGACTACCAGTATCCGGAAAATCAGTGGTGGACTTGTACTAGTAACGTGCTGCAAGTCATATAGTTTGGAATGACATTGCGATTTGATCCCCGCAAGTGTTAACTTTACACCCATTGTCATTTATTCACGTGTCACCGATATCCCTCTTGTCTATTTCCAGTCCGTCCCAACAGGCTGCTGCCTTCAACTCTGGCAGTCTGTGCAGATGCAGAAGGTGGCTCTGTTCCCGAGTCACAGAAAATTGCTACAGGGAAGATGTTGTTAAGCTGGAAAGAGTGCAGAAATGATTTACGAGGATTTACAAGGATTTTGCCAGGACCTGTGGGCCTGAGCTATTGGGAGAGGTTGGGCAGGCTAGGACTACATTCCTTGGAGCATAGAAGGATGAGAGGTGTGTAGAATCATGAGGGGAATAGATAGGGTAAATGCACAGAGTCTTCAACCCAGAGTAGGAGAATCAAGAACCAGAGGACATAGGTTTAAGGCGACATGGTGACGCAGCGGGAGAGTTGCTGCCTTACAGCTTCAGAGACCCGGATTCGATCCTGACTATGGGTGTTATCTGCACAGAGTTTGTACATTCTCCCTATGATCTCGTGGGTTTTCTCTGGGTGCTCCGGTTTCCTCCCATACTCCAAACACGTACAGGTTCGGAGGTTAATTGGCTTGGTAAAAATTGTAAATTATCTGTAGTATGTAGTTGGCAACTAGTGTACAGGGTGATCGTTGGTCGTTTTGGACTCGGTGGGCCTGTTTCCGCACTGTATCTCTCTCGTGTCTCTCTAAAGTCTCAAAAGGACACAGATTTAAGGCGAGAGGGGAAAGATTTAATTGGAATCTGAGGGGCAACCTTTTCACACAGAGGGTGGTGAGTAAATGAAACGAGCCGCCAGAGGGAGGAGTTGAGGCAGAAACTATAACTACATTTAAAAGACATTTGGACAGAAACATGGACAGGAAAGGTTTACAGGGATATGGGCCAAACGTGGACAGGGGTGGGACTAGTGTAGATGGAACACCTTGGTCTGCATGGGCAAATTGGGCCGAAGGGCCAGTTTCCATGCTGTATGACTTTGACTGCATGACTGTACTTTACCCCCCTCCACACCCTACCTTAGTAACCGTGAATTTTTATTTCTTCTCACAGGTGATTATATCACAGTGAGATGGGAGAAGGTGGGTGGTGTACAGGCTGTGAGTCATCGTTGTAAGAGATTTGCTTGATGCATCAGATGCCCTTCTTCCCTCGTGTATAAAGCACGCTCGACATTACCATGCACATGCATTGAGCCAGCTCAGAGGGCAAAGGTGCTGATGTTAGAATTGCTGGAACTGTCTTCTTGATTTCTGCAAATAGGAAGTGTCTGCAGTGTTTGCAAATCTTCTATAGGTACCTGCCAGTGTAACAAGTAGCTAAGGGGACAGTAATCTAACTTACCAGCCAGAAGCCCAGAGGTTTGAGAGTAACATGTTGCAAGAGTGGAATTAGACTTTAGAGATGCAGCATAGAAACAGGCCCTTCAGCCCACGGAGTCCGTGCTGACCAGCAATCATCCTGTACATCAATACTATCCTACACACACTAGGGACAATTTACAATTTTTACCAAAGCCAATTAACCTACAAACCTGTACGTCTTTGGAATGTGGGAGGAAACTGGAGCTCCGGAAGAAAACCACGCGATCACTGGGAGAACGTACAAATTCCGTACAGACAGCACCCGTCGCCAGGATCGAACCTGGGTCTCTGGTGTTGTAAGCAGCAACTCTACCGCTGCGCCACCGTGCCGCCCCAATTGGTCAGAGTAATCCTATATGGCTCTCAATCTTTTTGTTCCTGGTGGTAGTCTTAGGTTAAATTTCTGTTTTGCTTCAGTTTATTGGATGGAGGTTTATATAAGGGCCTGGCTCTGCATTTTTTTGATATTGCATACACACAATCCAGACTGGAGATTACAACAAAAGCCTTGGTTGCCTGCAGTCTTGGGCAATCTATTGTTAGAACATAGACCAGTACAGCCCAGGAACAGGCCCTTCAGCCCGCAATGCTTGTGTCGAACATAATTCCAAGTTAAACTGATCTCATCCCCCTTACATAATCCATATTCCTCTAATCCATGCACTTACAAAAGCCTCTTAAATGCCATTATTGCATCTGTCTCCACCACCTCCCCTGGCATTCCAGGCCCCCTCCACTCTTTGTGCAAAAAAAATGACCACGCTCATCTTCATTAAACTTTTCCCCTGTCACCTTATAGCTATGCCCTCCATTGTTGGACATTTCCACCCTGGGAGAAAGGTTCTGACTGTCTACCTATCTATGGGAAATACCCTGCTGTGCCTCTCATCATTTTACAAACAATAATGGGCAAACAATAAGGGGCAGCACGGTGGCGCAGGGGTAGAGTTGCTGCCTTACAGCGCCAGAGACCCGGGTTCGAACTTGACCACGGGTGCTGTCTGTATGGACTTTGTACGTTCTCCCCGTCACTGCGTGGGTTTTCTCCAGGAGCTCCGGTTTGCTCCCACATTCCAAAGATGTAGAGGTTTGTAGGGTGAAATTGGAAATTGTCCGTAAGTGTGCACGATAGTGTTAATGTACGCTCGTCAACGCGGACTCGGTGGGCTGAAGGTCCTGTTCCCACGCTGAATCTCTAAACTAAACTAATCTCTAAACCAAACACCATCCCACGGGTGAATCTCAGAATCAAATGATTGCTGATTCCCACAGTGAAATTTGGGGCAGGCTGTCGTCCCCACAGGTTCCAGCTGCTCCTGGTGAACTTGAAAAAGGAGGTTACATCTGTCTGTGCCAGCAGAAATGTATTATCACTGCAGGTTCCCCAAGGTGACCTGCTGCCTTCTATTTCCACAAATTTATTTTGCTCTCTACGGGAACAGGTTTATTTTATTCCCTGCAGAAACATTCCCCAGGATCAATAGCTGATCCTCATTCATAAGTGAATTATTCAGAGAGCTAGAACCTGCCCCAGTCTCAAAAATAATGGCAGTCACATCATCCAGGAGCCCTCTCTGTTAGGTTGACAGTCATTACCCCACTCTCTAGGTCTTTATGTTATGGTTTCCATTCATTGTTTCTTATAGTACAAATGAAAAGTCCTTCAACCCAGCGATCTCTTCTGGTGGTAATGCTTAATACAAGCCAAAATGTAATGCCATTGGTGTGTGTGTGTGTGTGTGTGTGTGTGTGTGTGAGCGTGTGTGCGTGTGTGTGCATGTGTGTAAGACACCATTTAAAAAAAAAATTGTCGTAAACCTGACCATGTACTTTTATAAATTGCACACAAAATGTTTTTTGCCGAAAATTCGATTCCATCTAATTTTTTTCATTTGAACTGATTTTTAAAATTTTATTTTACGTAATTGCCTCATGGATTTGCCTTTTGTTTTTACAACGATAGTCGGATGCATGTTTTGTTTTGTGCTTTATAGCTCATGGTCAACATTGCTACAGTGTTAAGAGATCATAGGCATCACCTTCCAATATGTTTGGTGTTTAACAGTGGAATTGGTATGTATCAAACATTGCTTTATCCCCTCAGGTGTAGGCAACTGTGAGATCCCCATGCTGAATATTCCCAAATTGATTAGTTTTGGAAATGATCAGTGTATTCCATCCTCCACCTCTCCCTCACATCTCCACCAACCCACCCTTCCCCTTCCCAATTCCACACTGACCACCAAATGCAATGATGCTTCCTGCTAATTTGTTCATAGTTCACGTTTCATGCATCCTACTGCCGTTATTATACTAACCGGATCAGTGGGGACGGTGACTATCTGATTTTACTTTCTGCTTCTGAATAATTCTGTCAAATCCTATCACTAATGTCACACGCTGTACTTTTTTTTGATCAATGAAATTAACAAAACAAATCTTAAATATTGTTTCTTGGGGGTGTACATGCTCCAGCCATTACTATTTGGAGTACCATTTAGGCTGGCACTATTAGTGTGCCAGTCCCACGCTGATATTGATCATCGCCAGTGGGATTGGCATGAACGTTCTCTGTCGTTTCTTTCCACCTGCTTTTTCTTCCCCTCACCTGCTGCTTCTTGACGCGGTTACCGCCCTTTCACTGAATCCAATCCGTTGTGTTCCCTTTCTCCTTCCCCAGGCGCCTCCTTGGCATCATAACAAAGAAGGACATCCTTCGTCATATGGCTCAAATGACAGATCAAGACCCAGAGTCGATCATGTTCAACTGAACACCGTGTTGGAGGATCGCGAGGAGAGTGAGGAGGAGGTCCACCTGTTAAAGAGCACAGAGATCTGACCGCTCCAAAGATTCCAGCTCAACGGCACCACAGAGAGGGAGGGCAACACATCTTACTGCAGTTCACTTAACACTGAAGTCTGCTTTGACTTTGGAGTGGGAGTTTTATCAGTAGTGGCCTAAGTCAGTATTAAACCTGATACTACAAGCTCGTTATACAAGTAAAACTATGCCGAGAAATGTCCACTTTTAAGACTTGTTGTTGTTGAGGTATGCTATTAACAGATAAGACAACAATGTTGGGGGAAAAAATCAGATGTTAATGGTCCTGCCATATTTAAACCACTATACTCGGTTATTAGTTCTTGACGACTCCTGGGTTGAACCAAAACAGACATCCTACGTCTTCACATAGAAAACAGTCCATTTCAGAAATATCGACACTGGTGTCTTGTTGCCAGAGTTGGGGGGAGGGAGGGGGAGGGCGAGGGAAGCAGGATGCTTACTTTAAAATGAGCTGTGCTCAATTCCCTGAATGTTTGACCACTTTTCCCACCCCGGAAACCTGAAGAAAAACAGGGACCTCACTTTGTATGGAAGTCTCTGCCACCGAAGTAGACAGTTGAGATGGAGCGAATCCAGTCAAAAGCAAACACCAAGCGAAATGTTCCTGCCTGCAGCATACTGGGTTGGAACAAGCACCAGATCTGAGAGTCCTTCATCAAAATCCAAAGTGTTTAAAGAAAGTACTTTCCTGAGTTGGATTGGGGCCTTGGCAATATGTGGAACCTTTTATCCGTCCTGCATTTTACTTTAATTTAATAACCTTTTAATGAAGCTTTGAGGATCTATTACTGCAAGATAACAAGCTTTTATGTGCATCGATTCCTCCCCTCTTCCTTTTACCACGAGATGTACCAGTAATCACTGGATTGTGTTTGCCTAGTCAACAATATTACAGATACAGTACAACACAGATAATTGCTTGTGTATCTCATCTGAACGTTTAATATTTTCCGCACAATCATTGTAATTTTTCTAACTGGAACCTTGCACGTGGTTTTATTTCAGTAAACTATTGTGCATTCCATATTCAGGCGATTTTCTTTTCTTACTGGTGGCATCGGGTGGTCACATCTTGCGACCGACTATTCATCCGTTTGTTTTTTGCACTTTGAATTTGCATCATTATTCGTAGAGCATTCATAGAGAAAGGTTTACAGAATAATCTTTATTAACTAAATTAACTATATGAAACCACTGTAAAACTGGCATAATTCATACATATATTGCATACTTCACACCATATTACCTGTGGTTATTTTTAAGAAAGTTTAGACTAAAATATAAACTTTTGAAAAACAGATGTTTCTTTCAGTTTTAAATGACTTGAAGATTACACTAAATCTCTCACTATTATAAAGGTGATCTCCAGCGTTTTTGCACAGAATGGAAAAGGGTTTGTGTTCCTTTTATTCTGTCAAGTTGCTGGTTGGGGACTAAAACCCTGTGAGCAGTTTCAATGGATCTCAAGCTCGCTTGAGTAAAAGTACTCAGTGTGAGCCACTTGAAAGTGATTAAGCATTATCAGTTAGTGTAGGAAAATAACTGCAGATGTTGGTACAAATCGAAGGTATTTATTCACAAAATGCTGGAGTAACTCAGCAGATCAGGCAGCATCTCAGGATTATCAGTTAATTGTTTCCTTGTAGTCCTTGTACATCCTCAAACGCGTAATTTAGCAAAGATGCCCAAGATATCAAAATCAGAATGCGCAGAAGAATAATTACAAATCATTTCAAAAATCTACAAATAACAACATAATTTCAGAATTCAACATCTCAGAGAGCACCTGCAGTTAAAAGATATCTCGGACAGCTTATGTGGCTAAAGTCCTAGCATTTAGAGCAAGTGTTCAGTTCAACGTGTTCAATAACTGAAGCAATATTGCAAATACAGGCACTTTGCGTTTTACCCGGGGGTTATGTGCTTGAAAAGCGACGCGGGATACAAAGACGAGCAAATTAAACACATTAGCGACCACGCTGCCAGCAGTAAATTTGAGCGTGTTATTCCGAAAATAGCCCATAAATCAAGCTTAGGTATTGAATGAGCAAGCGCGACATTTCAAAAATGCATGCATCAAGCACGCATAAAACGCGAGATGCCTGTGCTGGAAATAATAAATGTGAAGTTCCAGAGGTAGAATGCAGGCACAAAGGATGAAGACAGATTGACTATGTTTTTTTCAGGGTAAAAATCATGGCCAAATGTGGTTTGGATGTCTTCCCTGGAAACAATTAGCCTTTCCCCTCCCCCCCCTTCCCATTCACATGGTTATAGATCTTAACTAGTGTACAGAACCAAAACAGGTCATTACCCCAGTAATATTGACATGAACTATTCCTTTTTTGTAATGGCGTGGCTTCTTCTTTAGGGGTGTTTTCTGGTATTTCCCTCAACGGCTTCCCACGTTGTAAGTTCCATAACCCTCGCCCCTCTTTGGGTAAAGAATGTCCTTTGGTTAATCGCTGGCAATTTTTGCTTTTACATGGCAAATGTGGTGTCTATAGCCCCCAAGAGGAACTTCCTCCAGCCACTTTACACGTGCCAGATAGAGCAGAAAGTTTGAAGGAAAGATCTTTTCGGGGTGGTGCCTGTGCCCAGTTGTTACCTGTCACCCTGCTTTCGGTTAACAAAGAATGCTTCATCTTTGTTAACCTGCGATGTTGCCTAGAATTGTATTTAATACTGATCCTCAACGTTATTTTTTAATTTATATTTGGTGTAATAGAATTTCACATTCTTAAGATGAGCTTAATTATGGTTACTGTGAAAGTCTGATTATATATTATATTGTATTAAATTCTCCGTTAAAACAGCAAATCGTTGTTGGGAGTTTCCTTGGGACTTTCCTGTATTGATTTTATCTCTTTCATTATTCAGTTAAAAGGCTACTTTGCCTTCTCCAGCCAAGGTATTGAGTTCAAGCCTCAAGAAAGGTCTCGACCCGAGACGTCACCAATCGATGTTCTCCAGAGATACTGCCTGATCTGCTGAGTTACTCCAGCAGTTTGTGTCCTTTTGTGTATTAACCAGCATCTGCAGTTCCTTGTTTCATTGAATTCAAGAGTTGTGATGTCATGTTGCAGTGGTGCCAACCATTGGTCAGCTCACACACAGAGTATGGAGCTTGAGCAGGTTGGAATTTAGCAGAATGAGAGATTAATTTTATGAAACTTGATTCTGAGGAGTTTGACGGGGTAGAGGTCAGGAGGATATTTCTCCTTTTGGGAGGATCTAGAGTTATCTGGGTAGCACATTGGCGCAGCTGGTAGAGTTGTTGCCTCATAGCCGCAGTGGCCGGGTTCGTTACTGACCTCAGGTGCTGGCTGTGGGGAGTTTGCACATTCTCCCTATGACCACTTGGGTTTCCTTCCGCAACACAAAGACATGCAGGTTTGTACCTTACATGGCCTTTGTAAAAAAAAAATTGCCCCTAATGTAGGGAGTGTTGGAGAAAGTGAAAAGGCAGCACAGTGGCACAGCAGTAGAGCTGCTATCTTATAGCGATAGAGAACCGGGTTTAAACCTGACTATAGGGGCTGTCTGTATGGGGTTTGTATGTTCTCCCTGTAACCGCGTGGATTTTCTTCAGATGCTCTGGTTTCCCCCACACTCCAAGGACGTAAAGGTTGTAAAATGGTCCCTACTATGTAGGATAGTGCTGGGGTACGGGGTGATCGCTGGTTGGTCGAAGGGACTGTTTCAACACTGTATCTGTAAAGTCTAAAGTGAGATAACATAAAACTAGTGTTGATCTGTGATCGAAGGTTGGCATGGACTCTGTTGGCATAGACTCAGTGGGCCAAAGGGCCTGTTTCCATGCTGTATCTCTAAAGTAGGTAACACATTCCAAACAAATGATCATCTATTTTTATCTGCGATAAGGAGGAATCTTCAAAAGCGTGAATCTTTAGACCCTACTTAGATGTTTTGGAGGTAGAGTCATTGAAAAGATTCAAGGTGGACAATTTTGTTTTGCAAGGAAGTCAAAAGTTCTACGGACTGGGCTGGTGGAACTGAAACCATGACAAGCTCCTCTACATCCTTGCTGAATGATGAAGTAGGTTGAAGAGTGTACACTGGTCATCTCTACTTCCTATATCTCAGAACAACACAAGTTCATGGGTTTGAGTTCACATAGTCTTGACAAGATATTGCAAGTTTACTTTAGTTTAGAGATACAGCATGGAAACAGGCCCTTCGGCCCACTAAGTCCACATCAACCAACGGTCACCCATTCAAATTAGTTCTACGTTATCCTTTTGTATCCTTTACACCAGGAGCAATTTACAGAAGCCAATTCACCTTCAAAAACCTGTACGCCCTTGGAATGTGGGACAAAACTGGAGATAACCCATGCGGTCACAGGGGGGAACATCCAAACTCCGTACAGACAGCACCCCTAGTCAGGATCGAACCCGGGTCTCTGGCACTGTAAGGCAGCAGCTCTACTACTGTGCCAGCCATTGTTCATTTTGCAAGTTTATTGTGTGCACCGTGAATTGAGTTGTAATAGGATGCCAGATTAATACAGATCAATTATCTCTGTTGTGTATTATCCCTGGTTGTGGCCATGCCGCCTTGAGAAAGTGTCTGCTTTCCGTGAGTGAATGCTTTAGAAAATTACTTCCTCTTTTGTTAATATTGAATCTTTTATATCTGAATGAGGTTGGCTGAGGTGGATTCAAGTACCAGTTAAAAATCTAAAGTCAAACAATACAGACTGGTACGCCAACCCACACCCCACAGAGCAGCACGGCGGTGCAGCGGTAGAGTTGCCTTGTTGCAGCAGAGACCCGGCTTCGATCCTGACTGGGTGCTGTCTGTACGGAGTTTGTACGTTCTCCCCGTGACCGTGTGGGTTTTCTCTGGTGCTCCAGTTTCCTCCCGCCTGATTCTCTAAACTAAAGGTGAAGTGCTGCACTATTAAAGACCACCTCTGTCCTTTGTGGGCAGATGGTAGCCAATTAGTGTTTCAAAGCATAGGGAGTTTTCATGGCAAGATCCTATGGATAAAGATTGTACTCCAAAGACGTACAGATTTGTAGGTTAATTGGCTTCTGTGAAATTGCAAATTGTCCCTAGTGCGTAGGATAGTGTACGGGGTGATCGCTGGTTGGTGCGGACTTGGTGGGCTGAAAGGCCTGGTTCCATCCATTGCATGCACAATCTACAATCGCTAAAGTCTAAAGTAAATTAAATAAATGCATGATGTTATAAAAACAAAGGCAGAAAATACTGGCAACATTTAGCAGGCAGGTAGCAGCTTTGGATGGATCAGGTCAGAATAGAAGGGTCTTCAACTTGTAACATTTACTCTCTCTCTCTTCAGATGCTGCCTGACCTGCTAAATATCTGGAGGATTTTCGTGAAATTTGGTTGCGTATTTCACTGTCCCTTCATTACTAAATGCCTACGCAGGAGAAAAATGGCTATGATCTAATTCTAGTTTTGTTTAGAAATAGTATGGAAACAGGCCCTTCAGCCCACCGAGTTCACGCCACCAGTGATCACCCCGTACACTATTTCTATCCTACACACTAGGGACAATTTTACAGAAGCCAATTAATCTACAAACCTGCACATCTTTGGAATGTGTGAGGAAACCGGAGCACCCGGAGAAAACCTAGGCGGTCACAGGGAGAACATGCACTGTGCAGACAACACCCATGGACAGGATTGAACCCGGGTCTCTTCCACTGCACCACTGGGCCGCACTTGTATTCTCCAAATTCTCTTGAGTAAAACATGAAGTGCTGGAGGAGCTCAGTGGGTCAGGCAGCATCTGCGGAAGGACTGGACAAGCAAAGTTTTGAGTTGTGAGCCTTCAATGGTTTGTAGAAGGGTCCCAACCTGAAACGTCACCTATCCATTCCTTCCACAGATGCTGCCTGACCCCCCGAGTTACTTCAGCTCTTTATGTTTTGCTAAAGATTCAAGTCTAAATGTCTTTTAAATGTTGTAATTTGGATATACCCGAGTGCCTAGAAACAAAACTAGCCCAACCCAGATAACCAGAAGGTCTCCAGATGACCCAGCTCTAGATTGAGATACAGGGAACTACAGGTGCTGGTTTACAAAAAAAGACGCAGAGTGCTGGAGTAATTTAGCAGGTTAGGCAGCATCTCTGGAGAACGTGGATAGGTGATGTTTTGAGTCGGAACCCTCCTAACTGGAACATCATCTATCCATGTTCTCTAGAGATGCAGCCTGACCAGCTGAGTTTCTCCAGCACTGTGTCAGATTCAAATGGATGTCAATATCATTCTTTTTTTTAAAAACAAGTAGTATTAAAGCACCAATGAATCTTTATTGTAAAAAACAAAACATTCAGTCTTCAAAATAATACAATCCAAATTGAAAATGCGAGTAGCTTATGTAGTAAACGTAGATTCAATGCTGTGTTGTCACAATCCCTTCACCACAGCTTCAACCTTTAAGTTGGTCCAAATCATCCCATTTTCTCTTGGCTAGATGAGCTTCAACAATCTCTGCAAAGAGGTGACTCTTCAAGAGCTTGTAGGCTAGAGGTAACAGTTGCCGCACCACTTTGTGGAAATACTGTAAAGAGAAGAATGTGTCTTCGTGAAATAATTTAAACCCGACAAGTCAAAGCAGCTGCAGGTCATTTGGTTTAGTTTAGGTTCATTTGGAAATACAGCATGGTAACAGTCCCTTTGGCCCACCAAGTCCACGCCAACCATCGGTGATCCCTTCATACTCGTTCTGTGTTATCCTACTTTCGCATCCACTCCCGACACATTAATGGCAATTTACAGAGGCCAATTAACCTACAAACCTGCACGTTTTTGGGATGTGGCTGGTAACTTGGAGCACATGGAGGAAACCCACACGTCCACAGGGAGAACATGCAAACTCCACACTGACAGCACCCAAGGTCAGGATCAAACCTGGGTCTCTGCCACTGTGAGGCAGCAGCTCTACCAGCTGCGCTACTGTGCCGCCTACATTAATAAGGTTAAGTTAATTTTTGAAAAATAAAAAAATGCAAATTGATAGATTAACTGACTGTTAATAATCCCTAGAGGGTAGATGAGTGATAGAATCTAGTGCAAGTTGATGGTAATGTGGGAATAATAAAAAGGCCATGGTAGGACTCGTAAACAAATGGATGCTGGATAGTTGTTGGTGGAATCTCATCATAAATCAATCTGGGTGGCACAGTGGCACGATGGTAGAGCAGTTGCCTCACAGCACCAGGGACCCACGTTAGATTCTGACTACGGGTGCTGACTGCGGAGTTTGTACATTCTCCCTGTGATAGTGTGGGTTTTCCGGGTGCTCCGGTGTCCTCCCACATTCCAAAGGCATACAGGTTTGTAGGTTAATTGGCTTCTGTAAATTGTTCCCAGTGTGTGCCTATAGACCTAGTGTGAATTCCCTATAGAACTAGTGTGAACACACTTATTAATCATGAACCTGTCAGTCTACGCTTTAAAAATACCCAACGACGGCCTCCACAGCCATCTGCGGCAATGAATTCCACAGATTCACCATCCTCTGGTAAAGAAATCCCTCCTTATCTCCATTGTAAAGGTACGTCCTTTTATTCTGAGACTGTGCCCTCTGGTCCTCGACTCTCCCACTACTGGAAATATCCTTTCCGTCTCTTCTCTATCCACGTCTTTCATTATTCGATAGGTTACAATGAGATCCCCCCTCATGCTTCTAAACTCCAGCGAGTGCAGACCCAGAGCCATTAACCCCTCCTCATACGTTAACTCTTTATTCATTTATTCGAGAGGTACACACTACACTGACCTGACCAGCACTTACTTTTCCAGACAACTTTAGTTAACCCTACTGGATTCATAGACCTGGTACCCACTCATTAGAAGCTGTGCTGAACATCAGTCATCTACTCACGTGTGATCCATAACAGAAGAGGTCGATCCCAAGTTCATATCCCATGCCGTAGTCACATTCATCGTTTGCAAATTGAACATAGGTTATCATCTCTTGGATCGGGGCAAAAGCTTTGATCCGGGCTTCATCAGTTGAGGCTTCTACGATTGCTTTGCAGATCTTTTTAAGACTTCCTTTTTTGTTTTGGAGAGAAAGAAATGATGGTTATTTCTGCACACATTATCATCGATCAGTACAGCACAGGAACAAGCCCTTGAACCACAATGTTCGTGCCGAAGCCGAGGCCAGGTTTTAAAAAAAAAAGGGATACAGCATGGAAACAGGTCCTTCGGACCACCAAGTTCAGGCTGACCATCGATTCCCCAGTCACACTAGTTCTATGTTATTCCCACTTTTGCACCCACTCCCTACACACTAGGGGCAATTTACAGAGGCCAATTAACCTGCAAACTTATTTGGGATGTGTGAGAAAATCGGAGCACCTGGAGGAAACCCACGCGGTCACAGGCAGAATGTGCAAACTCCACACTGACAGTGCCCGAGGTCAGAATCGAACCCGAGTCTCTACCGCTTTTAAGCATTTAAGTTCTGATTGATATCTGAAGCACATTATCACAGAAGGTGGTGGAATCAGACACAGTCCTGACATTTCAGAGGCATTTAATAGGCAGGGCAGAAATGAATACCTAAGTGTAGGCAAACAGGATTAATGTAAATTTAGATGGATAAAGAGGTCAGCATAGACACAGAGGACTAAAGGGCACTGTGGCGCAGCGGTAGAGTTGCTGCCATATTGCTCCAGGGACCCGGGTTCGATCCTGACTACGGGTGTTGTCTACAGAATTTGCACGTTCTCCCCGTGATCGTGTGGGTTTTCTCCGGGATGCACCGGTTTCCTCCCACACTCCAAAGACATGCAGGTTTGCAGGTTAATTGGATTTGATAAAATTGTAAATTGTCCCGAGTGTGCAGGATAGTGCTGGTGTGGTAGGACAGCTGGTCGGCGCTGACTGGGTGGGCCGAAGGGCCTGTTTCCGCGCTGTACTTCTAAAGTCTAAAGTGAAAGTAAAGTTCTGTACTCTACAACTCTAGGACTCTGCTGCATTTTCTTTAATAAAGATTGACTCACAAAAGGAATCCGAGGGCCTGAGCTATAGGGAGAGGTTGATCACGCTAGGACTCTATACCTTGAAGCACCTGAGGATGAGGAGGTGATCTTATAGAAGTGTACAAAATCACGAGAGGAATAAATCAGGTAAATGCCAAGCAGGGGAATTGGGGACAAGAGGACATAGGTTTAAGGTGAAGGGGAAAAGATTTAATAGGAACCCGAGGGGTAACATTTTACAGAAAGGCTGGTGTGTGTGTGGAATGAGCTGCCAGAGGAGGTAGTTGAGGCAGGTACTATCATAACGTTTATGAGACATTTTGACAGGTACATGGATAGGACAGGTTAAGAGGTATATGGCCCAAATGCCAGCAGGTGGGACTAGTGTAGATGGGGCATGTTGGTTGGCGTGGGCAAATTGGGCCGATGGACCTGTTTCCATGCTGTATTACTCAATGACGATGATTCTATGAAGAGGTAAATCACGTATCGAAACGCACCGTCAGTCTCAGGAAGTTCTCTGTAACCCACGCCACTTTTATCTATCGGAACAACCAAGCCTGCACCATGGAATGTTTTTGTGGAAACCTGTAAATAAAGACAGAAATGACTGCGCTGTAACTATATAAATAACTCCGCATTCAGAAACAAAGCAGCAACATTTAGCCAGAGGCTTAATTGTTCATCCACACAAGCTCGAAAGAGTGCAGAGAAGATTTACGAGGATGTTGCCATGACTCGAGGGGCTGGGCAATAGGGAGAGGTTGGGTGGGCTAGGACTTTATTCTTTTAGACTTTAGATACGGTGTAGAAACAGGCCCTTCGGCCCTCCAAGTCCACGCCGACCAATGATCACCCCATACACTGACACTATCCTACACTCGAGGGACAATTTACAATTTAATAAAAGCCAATGAACCTACAAACCTGTACATCTTTGGAGTGTGGGAGGAAACTGGAGCCAACCCACGTGGTCACAGGTGCTTGATAACAGCTGGGAAGAAACTGTCCCTGAATCTGGAGGTGTGCATTTTCACACTTCAGTACCTTTTGCCTGATGGTAGAGGGGAGAAGAGGGAGCGACCGACCAGGGCGAGACCTGGCCTTGATTATGCTGGTGGCCTTGCCGAGGCAGCGTGAAGTGTAGATGGAACTCACTCTTGTTACAACAGGTGGTCATTGAGAAGGTGCTTGGACAAGAAGGAACAGAAGTAGGGGGGGGTGGGTGGAGGGTGGGGGTTTGGTAGAACAACACAATGACGCATTGGTAGAATTGCTGCCTCACAACACAAGAGACCAAGGTTCATTCCTGATCTTGGGTGCTGTCTGTGTGGAGTTTGCGTGTTGTTCCTGTGACTGTGTGGGTTTTCTCTGGGTGCCCTAGTTTCCTCCCACCCCATGGCAAAGACGTGTGGGTTTGTTGGATAATTGACCCGAGTATATAGGAAATAGATGACAAAGCGGGATAATAGAAAACTAGTGCGAACAGGTAATCAATGGTCAGTATGGACTCGATGGGCCGAACAGCCTGGCTCCAAGCTGTATTGTTCAATCAATTGGCAACCAGAAGAGAGTCGATTATGTCGACTCTGTTTCCTGCTAGTTAACCATTCTTCCAACGTGCCAGTTTGGTGGCTCCTTCCTACACTGTGAATCTTTATTATCTGCAATGGAACATTGTTATCTGTAATAAAGGCAGAGTTACAGAGCCTATTACTCTGTTTTTGTAACAGGCAGAGTAACAGGCTGTTTACTGTCTGGAGAGAAATTGGAGAGAATAGGAAATGGGATTAATGTGGGATCAGTGCAAATGGAAGAGGGTTGGAGGTGTTGATGGTCAGACCACACTCCGTGGGTCAAAGGGCCTGTTTCCCTGCTGTATCTTTCTACGACTCTGGCAAGAATTGAACATAATTTATGAGAGACGCAAGGAACTGTAAGTGCTGGAATGTTCAGCAAAATGCAAAGTACTGGAGTAACTCAGTGGGTCAGGCAGCATCTGGGGTGGAGATGGACAGGTGACTCAGATCTGGACCCTTCCTCAGCCTGATTGTAGTAGTAGAGGGATAGAAGACCATAAGACATACAGTGCCCTCCCTAATGTTCGGAACAAAGACCCATCGTTTATTTAGTTGCCTCTGTACCCCACAATTTGAGATTTGTAATAGAGAAAATAAATCACATGTGGTTAAAGTGCACATGGTCAGATTTTAATAAAGGCCATTTTTATATATTCTGGTTTTACCATGTAGAAATTATAGCAGTGTTTATATATAGTCCCCCCCATTTCAGGGCACTGTAATGTTTGGGACATAGCAATGTCATATAAATGAAAGTAGTCATTAGTATTTTGTTGCATATCCTTTGCTTGCAATGATTGCTTGAGATCTGCGATTCATGGACATCACCAGTTGCTGGGTGTCTTCTCTGGTGATGCTCTGCCAGGCCTGTATTGCAGCCATCTTTAGCTTACACTTGTTTTGGGGGCTAGTCCCCTTCAGTTTTCCCTTCAGCATATAAAAGGCATGCTCAACTGGGTTCAGATCGGGTGATTGACTTGGCCACTCAAGAATTGACCATTTTTCAGCTTTGAAAAACTCATTTGTTGCTTTAGCAGTATTTTTGTGATCATTGTCTTGCTGTAGAATGAACCACCGGCCAATGAGTTTTGAGGCATTTGTTTGAACTTGAGCAGATAGGATGTGTCTCTACACTTCAGAATTCATTATGCTACTACCATCAGCAGTTGTATCATCAATGACGATAAGTGAACCAGTACCTTCAGCAGCCATACATGCCCAGGCCATAACACCCCCACCATCGTGTTTCACAGATGGTGCACGGTTTGAGACGGGTAACACCACCAGCTCGCCGTCTAAAAACAGCACTGAAGGGGCGCTGGCTAGCAAGGCTGGAGGGGGATCCACCGCCGGGGATGTGCACACATTCTCGGTGTCCGAGCATGAGGTGAGGTGGGCTCTGACGCGTGTGAACACGAGGAAAGCTGGAGGCCCAGATGGTATATCTGGGCGAGTACTAAAGTCTAGTGCTACTCAGCTTGCTCCAGTGCTCACCACAATATTCAACCTCTCCTTGGCAAAGTCCGTGGTCCCTGCATGCTTCAAAAGATCCATCATTGTACCGGTGCCAAAGAATGCCTCTCCAGCGTGTTTAAATGACTACCGACCGGTGGCCCTCACCTCGGTTGTCATGAAATGCTTTGAGAGGCTAGTCAAGAAGCACATCTGCGCCCTCCTTCCTCGCAACATGGACCCACTACAGTTCGCATACCGTCCGAACAGGTCCACGGATGATGCGGTCTCCCAGGTTCTACACACCGCTCTCTCTCATCTGGACAGCCAGGGGGGCTATGTGAGGATGCTGTTCATTGACTTTAGTTCAGCATTCAACACAATAGTCCCCAGCAGACTGGTTGAGAAGCTGCTGGAACTGGGGCTTAGCACCCCTCTGTGTGCCTGGGTCCTGGACTTTCTCACTGCCAGGCCCCAAGTGGTCAGGATGGGGGAACACACATCTAGCTCCCTCACCCTGAACATAGGATCCCCCCAGGGCTGCGTCCTTAGCCCCCTACTGTACTCCCTGTACACACATGACTGTGGGGCCAGGTTCAGCTCAAACTCCATCATCAAGTTTGCTGATGACACTGTGGTGCTGGGCCGGATCTCCAACAACGATGAGAAGGCCTACCGGGAGGAGGTGGCTGATCTGGCACTCTGGTGTCAGGACAATAGCCTCCTCTTGAATGTCACTAAAACAAAGGAGCTGATTGTGGACTTCAGAAGGGCTAAACATCCAAGGACGTACACGCCACTGGAGATAAATGGGTCGATTGTGGATAGGGTGAGCAGTTTTAAATACTTGGGAGTCCGTTTCGCAGAGGATCTGACATGGGCAACGCACATTGCCGCACTGGTGGGTAAGGCTAAGCAGCGCCTTTACCACCTTAGACAACTGAGGAAATTCAGTGTCTCTGAAGATCCTTCATTGCTTATACTCTGGGGCTGTAGAGAGCATCCTGTCCGGCAACATTACAGTCTGGTTTGGGAACAGTTCTGCCCAGGACAGGATGGCCCTGCAGAGAGTAGTGCGTTCGGCAGAACGCACCATGGGAACTACACTCATCCCCCTGCAGGACCTATACATCAGGAGGTGCAGATCCAGAGCAAGTAAGATCATGAGGGACCCCTGCCACCCCAGTAACGGACTGTTCCAGATGCTACGATCAGGCAAACGCTGTGAAAACGGAGAGGATGAGACGGAGCTTCTTCCCACAGGCCATCAGGACTGTCAACTTTTATAACCCCAGAGACTAAATTTTTGTCGACACTAATAGTAACTTATTAACTTTATTTATATGCTGTAACTGTAATTCTTTTTGTGCACAACCCGCAGGCATTGCCACTTTCATTTCACTGCACATCGTGTATGTGTATGTGACAAATAAATTTGACTTGACTTGACTTGTGGTGTGCTTTGGATCTTGGGCAGTTCCGTCACTCCTCCATACTTTGCTCTTGCCATCACCCTGATATAATTTAATCTGTGTCTCATCTGTCCACAAGACCTATTTCCAGAACTGTGGTTGCTCTTTTAAGTACTTCTTGGCAAACTGTAACCTGTCCATCCTATTTTTGCAGCTAACCAGTGGTTTGCATCTTGCAGTGTAGCTTCTGTATTTCTGTTCATGAAGTCTTCTGCGGACAGTGGTCATTGAAAAATCCACACCTGACTCCTGAAGAGTGTTTCTGATCTGTCGGACAGGTATTTAGGATTTTTTCTTTATTATTGAGAGAATTCTTCTGTCATCAGCTGTGGAGGTCTTCCTTGACCTGCCAGTCCCTTTGCAATTAGTAAGCTCACCAGTGCTCTCTTTCTTCTTAATGATGTTCCAAACATTTGATTTTGGTAAGCCTCCTTAATTTGGCTGATGTCACTAAGAGTTCTATTCTTGTTTCTCAGTCTCATAATGGCTTCTTTGACTTTCATTGGCACAATTTTGGTCCTCATGTTGATAAACAGCAATAAGTTTCCAAAGGTGATGGAAAGACTGGAGGAAAGACTAGGTGCTGAGAGCTCCCTTATACCTGCATTAAGGAGGCATTTAAACACACCTGAGCAATTACAAACACCTGTGAAGCCATTATGGTGCCCTGAAATGGGGGGACTATGTATAAACACAGCTGTAATTCCTGCATGATGGAACCAAAATGTATAAAAATACCCTTTAATACAATCTGACAATGTGCACTTTAACCACATGTGATTTTTTTCTATTACAAATCTCAAATTGTGCAGTACAGAGGCAAATAAATCAATGATGGGTCTTTGTCCCAAACATTATGGAGGGCACTGTAGAAGCAGATTTAGGCCATTTGGTCCATCGAGTCCGCTCTGCAAGGGGTGAAGCTTGGCAAGTGATACAGGTGAGGAGGGGTCGATTAGCAGGTGGGAGGAGTAAGTGGCAAAGGCTATTGGTTATAATGTGATTTCTAATGGAAACGAGAGAGAACCACTTAAATGTTATTTGGGAAGTTGACAAGCCAGAGGAAAAAAGCTGCATTGGGGAAAAAAGTGTAGGGAAAAGAAACAATTTCTATGTAACCTCCCTGCAGTAATCAGGCACATTGTCTCTTAAGAACATAGTCTGTCAGTTTCACCATGGGAGGCCAGTGAAATTGACAAGAATCTCCCCTGGGCGCAAGCACAAAAAACGTACCTTCCTATCCCTCGCTTTCATTCCTTTCGTTCTTTGCTCTAGAGAATAGTTTAATTTCTTTGCCACCGCCATCAGTTTGGTCTCCAGCTCCTTCAGCGAACTGCTCTGCCCTTTATTACTTATTTCCTTCAGTCTTCTATTTAAAAGTAGGCTGGAAAAAAAAATGAGAGTTAGACACAAAATGCTGGAGTAACTCAGCGGGTCGAGCAGCATCTCTGGAGAAAAAGAATAGATGATGTTTCTGGTTAGAACCTTTCTTCAGAACGCCAAGCCAAAACGTCACCTATTCCTTTTCTCCAGAGATGCTGCCTGACCCGCTGAGTTACTCCAACATTTTGTGTCAACAGTATAAACTGCAGTTCCTTCCTACACAATGTAAGAGTGAAGGGTTTGAAGGGACAACAGCTACACTTAGAAACATGTAACTGGAATTTTATAACTTCCCTGCCAGTCTCCCATAAAAGCCACCAAAACTCCACCTGGCCAGCGCACAATTAAAGCTTGTCACTAATCTAAACTCAACATACACAGAGGCTGCATAAGCAGCAGGGTCAGTTCTGGCAAGGTTTTTCTTCACGGGAGTATCTCTCTATGGAGTTCCAGCCACAAAAGGGACACCCAGCTTATGGTACTTTAGTTCGGAGATACAGCGCAGTAACACGTCCTTCGGCCCACCGAGTCCGTGACGACCAGCGATCCCCATACACTAGCACTATCCTACAAACAAGGGACAATTTACAATCTTTACCAAAGCCAATTTGCCTGCAACATCACAATGGCAAACAACTCATGTTTTCATAACACAATGGCTGAAAGGGAACATACTATTTCTATTACGTTGGACAAATTGGTTGCAACATGATTTATATCGGTAACGAGAGAACTACTTAAAAGTTACTTAGGAAATTGACAAGCCATAGAAAAATAGCTGCTTTGTGAAAAATATGTTTAGAGAAAAGACAGTTTTATGTAACCTCCCTGCACTATTCCTTTTCTCCAGAGATCCTGCCTGACCTGCTGAGTAACCCCAGCATTTTGTGTCTATTTAGTTATAGCTATACTTATAGCAAAAAAATTGGTTTGTGTAGATTGCCCCTAGGGTGTAGAATAGAACTGGTGTGCGGGGCGATCATTGGTCGACCTGGACTCGGTGGGCTGAAGGGCGTGTTTGCACACTGTATCTCTAAGCAGGTTGTCTGTCTCAGCTTTCCACAGTAGAAACATACTCACTTGAGCGAGCAAAACATGTTGTCTCCCATCTGGAGCAATGAGCAACCTTTCTTAGCCTCGCCCGCAGCCACGAACGCTGGCAGCTCATCAGGAGTGTCTCTGCAATGGATGCAACACACCAGAGGGTGAGGGAATTCTGAGCACTAGCTTGGAGGAGTGCAGACCTAGTGTCAACCCAACATCATCCCGGGCATCATGAGCACACTATCTTTCATCTTCAACATCCAATCCCTCCACCTTGGTCTCAGTGTGCCAGAGCAACTCATCAATGCTAATCTGACACCAGATCCCAAACTCACAACCCACGCATGGTTTGGGAACCGCTCCATCCACGACAGCAACAAATTGCAGAGAGTTTTGTTACGCAGCCCAGACCATCACGCAAACCAACCTCCCTTCCATTGATTCCATCTACACTTCATGCTGCCACCAGCATAATCAAGGACCAGTCACATCCCTCTTCTCCCATCTCCCAACAGGCTAGAGGTGCAGAAGTGTGAAAATGCACACCTCCAGATTCAGGGAGTTTCTTCCCAGCTGTTATCAGGCAATTAAACCATCCTATCAACAACTAGAGAGCGGCCCTGACCTCCCATCTACCGCATTGGAGACTTTCAAACTAACTTTAATTAGGTTTTACTGGAGTTTATCTTGCACTATACGTTATTCCCTTTAACTTGTATCTGAACGCTGTGGACAACTCGATTGTAATTGTTTATAGTCTTTCCGCTGATTGGATAGCACGCAACAAAAAAGCTTTTCACTGTACCTCAGTACACATGACAATAATAAATTAAACTAAACTAAGCCAATGTGAAGAAGTCAAAGATTGCTGGCAAATGGCACAGTGGTGCAGCTGTTAGAGCCACAGCCTCACAGCACTAGTGATCCTGACCACGGGTGCTGTCTGCGTGCACTGAGTTTGCACGTTCTCCCTGTGACTACGTGCATTTCCTCTGGGAAGCTCCGATTTCCTCCCACGTCCGAAAGACATAGAGTCATTGAGTCATACAGTGTGGAAACAGGCCCTTCGGCCCAACTTGCCCACACCGGCCAACAATGTCCCAGCTACCCTAGTCCCACTTGCTTGAGCTTGGTCCATAACCCTCCAAACCTGTTCTATCCATGTACCTGTCCAACTGTTTCTTAAACGATGGGATAGTCCCAGCCTCAACTACCTCCTCTGGCAGCTTGTTCCATACACCCACCACCCTCTGTGTGAAAAAGTTACTCCTCGGATTCCTATTAAATCTTTTCCCCTTCACCTTAAACCTATGTCTTCTGGTCCTCGATGCCCCTACGCTGGGTAGAATCTACATGCAGGTTTGTAGATTAAATAACTTCTGGAAATTGTCCCTAGTATTTAGGATAGAACTAGAGTACGGTGATTGTTGACCTTTTTTAGAGACATTCAGACATGTACATGGATAGGATAGGTATTGGCCAAATGCAGGCTGGTGGGATTAGTGTAGATGGGGCATGTTGGTCGATGTGGGCAAGTTGGGCCGAAGGGCCCTGTTTCCACTCTTACGACTCTGTGACTCCATACTCAAAAATTGAACAGCCTCAAAATGTCCCCTGGGCTTCAGTCTTGCCATTACCTGAAATAGCCAAGGTGATACTGCGTCCCAGAGTCTCCAGCAATGACAGTCTGAAATTCGGGTGGGTCGTAGAAATATCTCCAGTGCAGAAAGTAATTAGGTTCCACATTAGTTGTTACTTTATGCTTTCCCGCTAAGATATCATATGGCCCAACAAGCTGCAGCCCAAGGCTGGAAGTCAGCGCCTCTGTTTAAAACATAAAAACAAACACAAGCACCAAGTCAGTTTGAACAAAGTGGAATATCAGTCCGCGGAGAATCCAGTCACTCCTGTTTCCGTCATGTCACATGCATGAGTGAATTTGTGCTCGATGGTTAGCATGGACTTGGTGTAGATGGGACATGTGGTGTCCACGGGACTTTGGTGGACTTCCGTGAACGCTGGTCGCCACGAGTGCATCATGGACAAGGATGATAATGTTGTCATCTGACGATCGATCGATTGATGTTTGCAAACCGTTGGGCAGTTTTGATCTTTCCATTACTTTGGTCGCTGTGATTATTTGAATAAAAGCACCTTTACTTTGGAAATACAGCGCCAAAACATCGTCTGTCCATTCTATCCACAGATGTTACCTGAACCCCTGAGTTACCTTTTGTTCCCTCAAGATTTCAGCATTGGCAGTTCCTTGAATCTCCCTCAGGAAAATTATCACATCTTCTTAGTTTCGAGATACGGCATGGAAATAGGTTCTCCGGCCCACCCAGACCATGCCGACCAGCGATCACCCCGCACACTAGCATTATCCTACGCACTAGGGACAATTTGCAATTTACAGAAGCCAATTAACCACAAACCTCCACGTCTTTGGAGTGTGAAAGAAAACTGGAGCACTCAAGAGAAAACCCACGCTGTCACAGGGAGAACGTACAAACTCTGTACAGACAGCAGCTGTAGTCAGGATCGAACTCGGGTCTCTGGTGCTGTAAGGCAGCAACTCTACCGCTGTGCTGCTCCTCCTTGTTAAGGGAAAAAACAGCACAGACTTGATGGGCCGAAAGGCCTGCTTCCGTCCGGCATGCTGCTCCCCTCCACCCCCATTTAATTCTGCACCTCCAAATTCTACACCCACGGGCGATTCTCAATAGGCCATTATTCTGCCAACCCGCACACTTGCTTTGGGGATGTGTGAGGAAAGCGGAGCACCCGAGGACATACGGACAGTGGTATAATGCAAAGAGTAGAAGCAGGAAACTGCAGATGCTGGTATACAAAAAAATATATAGAAACTGCAGGAGTAACACCAGGGCAGGCAACATCTCTGGAGAACATGGATGCTTAGGGTCAGGGCCCTTCTTCAGACTCATAGCTGACCTAAAGAAACAACTCTGGAGAACATGGATAATGCTTCAAGTCAGAGAGAGTCACAACAGATCCTCCACCCCCAACTTGCCCATTACGAACAAGATGCCCCATCTACACCAGTCCCACCTGACCACGTTTGGCCCATATCCCTCTAAACTTTTCCTATCTGTATACGTCCAAATGTTTTACCTGAACCTTCTTCAGTCCCGACATGAAACGTCACCTATCCATGTCCTCCAGAGATGTTCCTGACTGTGAGTTACTCCAGCATTCATGTATCGTGGTATAAAGAATCATCTCCCTCCTTTCACACCTACTAGAGCAAACAACAATGGATTCTGGGCAGAGATCACAGAGAATGGATCCATGTTTAGTTTAGTTTAGTTTATTGTCACATCTACCAAAGTACAGTGAAAAGCTTTTTTTGTTGCGTGCTATCCAGTCAGAGGAAAGACTGTACATGATTACAATCAATCCGTCCACAGTGAACAGATACAGGATAAAGGGAATAACGTTTTGTGCAAAATAAAATCCAGTAAAGTCCGATTAAAGGTAAAACGAAGGTCCCTAATGAGGTAGATGGGAGGTCGGGATCGCTCTCTAGTTGGTGATAGGATGGTTCAGTCGCCTGAAAACAGCTGGGAAGAAACTGAATCTGCTTGGCGGTATCACGCTTCTGTACCTCTTGCCTGATGGGAGAGGGGAGAAGAGGGAGAGACCGGGGTGAGTCTGGTCCTTGATTATGCTGGCGGTCTTGCCGAGGCAGCGTGAAGAGTGGATTGCCTGGAGTTTGAGGAGATGAACCCAACAAGATACATAGGAGCCTTACCCTACTGTTCTGGGAGAGCACTTGGCAGGGCAGCTCTCCACCTGCGACTCTCTGTGGATGAGGGGTGGGTGAGGCACAAGGGAGTTGAGGACTTACCACATGGATTCCCTGGATTCAGCTCCTCGCAAAACTGCCAGAGGTGGTAGAAGTCCTCGGGCATCGGCAGCTGGTACAGATGTTGAAGTTCCTGCTGCAGATCTTCGGGGACGCCAGGCTTCTCTCCTCGGTTTTTCTTCCCATCTTCTGCCGGATTCCTCGTCTGAGGGCGACACGGGAAAAATGCGATGGCTTCGGATACGATTGAAAGGGAAAGATAACGCCCGGACTCAGCCAATCTCTGGGTACATCCATCACCCCACTGCGCCTCATATCTATCATATCATATCTATCATATCTAAAGTTTTAGTTTAGGTTTAAGCTTACCGTTAAGTTTACGTGTAAGGTTACGTTTAAGTTTACGTTTAAGTTTACGTTTAAATTTTACTTCCACGAATGACGAATTAGAGCATAGAACAGTACAGCGTAGGAACGGGCCCTTTGGCCCACAATGTTTGTGCCGATTATTTCACAAAATGCTGGAGTAACTCAGCAGGTCAGGCAGCATCTCAGGAGAGAAGGAATGGGTGACGTTTCGGGTCGAGACCCTTCTTCAGACTGATGTCGGGGGGGCGGAACAAAGACCAATGTTTGTGCCGAACATGATGCTAAATTAAATTGATCTCAATAGCCTGTACATGATCCAACTAGGGAACACTATTTGCATTATACAAGCTGGATTGGTAATAGTCCAGGATGGCACCGAAGCCAGGCGAATCTTTGCGTGCTGGTCGCAGAAGGGGATCTGCTATCATTCATTACAATCGCTCCACTCTTTTAAATCTCTACTTCAACAGCAGGCCTTCAAACTATCTTCATCGGACTTTATCTTGCACTAAACTTGCACCATACCCTTTATCCTGTATCTGTATGCTGTGGACGGCTCAATTGCAATTTTGTGCACTTTCTGCCAGGTGCCATAGTGGTTCGACGTGGCAGCTCACCCACACCTTCCCAAGGACAATTAGGATGGGTAGTAAATGCTGGCCATGACTGCAGTGCTCACATGACAGACAGGAATAATAATGGAAACATGTGTACAATCTGCAAGCACCTTTGCCATCACCAAAGGATGAAACAGAAGATAAACACAAAGTGCTGGAGTAATTCAGCGGGTCAGGCAGCATCCCTGGAGAACATGCATAGGTGGCGTTTCAGGTCGGGACCCTTCTTCCAGTCTGACGTAGAGTCCCCACCTGAAATGTCACCCGTCTTTTTCCACCAGAGATGCTGCCTGATCCACTGAGTTACTCCAACACTTTGTGTCTATCTTTGGTGTAAACCAGCATCTGCAGTTCTTTGTTTCTACCCCAGGAAGAAACAGAAGATGGAATGGGCCACACAAGAGACTTCAGATGCTGGAATGTGGAGCAAAACACAAAGTGCAGGAGGAACTCGGCAGGTCAGACAGCATCTGGGGACGAAAGTGACGTTTCGGGTCAGGACTTGGTAATAATGCGATTTCTACCAGGAACTTAAAACTTTGGGGAAGAAACAATATTAGGTAAAAAACAGTGCAGGGGCAAAAAAAGTGTTCCCATGATGACTTCTCATCGCGACCCGAAATGTCACGTCCATTCCCATCCACAGATGCTGTCTGACCTGCTGAGTTCCTCCAGCAGTTTGTTATTTTTTGTAATCGCTATTGGTAGTCACGTCTTTGGCCTGGCTGGCTTCACAATCTTACAAATGGGGGGTGGGAGGGGAGGGGGAGAGGCCGTTAAGCTGGCCCCTCTATGACCAGAGACCGGGAGGATGGAGCCGGCGATGACGGATGTGACGGGCGAGGAGTGAGGCCGGTGGGAGAGGAGAGGGATCCGGGGTCTGGCCTACTCACCGCACCCTCGAGGTCGACTGCGGGAGATGCCCCCGGGGAACAAAGGTGGACGGGTGAGGAGAGGGACGTGGGTTTGTTGGTCGATCCAAACGTCCAAGGAAGGCGATGGCTGGAGGCCCGCAGCAGCCTGGGACTTGCCTGGAACAGGCACCGCTCATAACACCGAGAGCGTGCTGGACGTGGGAAATGGTGCCAAAACATGGCGCCTCTTACATGTGGGCTCAGTGGACTATTTCTGTACAATTTGCTAATTGGGGATTGTGCTTAGGTATGGCAATACTATACTGGACTGTATGTGAGAAAATAATTTCACTTTGTGTTTGCACATGTGACAATAAAAGCACCATTGAACCACTTGCAGGCACAAGAGACCGCAGATGCTGTAATCTGGATTAAAGTGCTGGATGAACTTTGCGGGTCAGACAGCATATTTGGAGGGAAATGGCCAAATGACATTTTTAGTCAGGAGCCTTCTTCATGGACAGTTTCTTCCCAGCTGTTATCAGGCAACTGAACCGGCACGGTGGCGCAGCGGTAGAGTTGCTGCCTTCCAGCGAATGCAGCGCTGGAGACTCAGGTTCGATCCTGAATACGGATGCTGTCTGTACGGAGTTTGTACGTTCTGCCCGTGACCTGCGTGGGTTTTCTCCGAGATCTTCGGGTTTTCTCCCACACTCCAAAGACGTACAGGTATGTAGGTTAATTGGCTGGGCAAATGTAAAAATTGTCCCTGGTGTGTGTAGGATAGTGTTAATGTGCGGGGATCGCTGGGCGGCACGTAACCGGTGGGCCGAAGGGCCTGTTTCTGCGCTGTATCTCTAAATCTAAAAAAATCTAAATCCTATCACCAACTAGAGAGAGATCCTGACCTCCCATCAAACTCATTGGAGACCTTCGAACTGTCTTTAATCGGACTTTACTGGATTTTATCTTGCATGAAACGTTATTCCCTTCATCCTGTATCTGTACACTGAACGGCTTGATTGTAATCATGCATAGTCTTTTCGCCGACTGTTTAACATGCACAAAAAAAAGCTTTTCACTGTACCTCGGTATACTTGAAAATAATAATAAACAAAACCTTAAATTGAACAGTGTAGGTAAGAACTGCAGATGCTGGTTTACATGGAAGATAGACACAAATGCTGAAGTAACTCAGCGGGTCAGGCAGCATCTCTGGAGAAAAGGAGTAGGTGACGTTTTGGGTCTTTGCCCTTCTTCAGACTGAAAGTAGAAGGGGGAGGGGGGGAAATAAACTGCAGGCGAGAAAAGGCCAGAACAAACTGAACTGCTGGATAGTTTTAAGCGACAGAAGTGAGGGTTGCAGGCTTTCACCTGCATTTCTCTTGTTGATACAAGCAACTTTTCAGGCCCATTGTGACCTGAGCATATTCTTGTGTCATTTCTAAACCAGCAAGATTTTGTAGATATTTGAAAAATATAATACTCCAAGGCAATGAGACAGAAAAGGTAAAATATAATTACAATGATTCTGTTTTCTATGTTTCCCCTCAGCCTCCGCACAGTAGGTCTATGCATTTTACGTTAAAATTGCACATTTGTTGCAGAATGCATCAGATTAGGCCGGGCCCCACTCAACCAAGTTAAAGCACCGCTGAGTTGCCCCAGCATTTTGTGTCTATCTCTGGTATAAACCAGCATCTGCAGTTGCTTTTTATTGCACATTATTATCTCCGGCAACCGAGCATCGTTGCCAGCGGAGGGAGGCCTCGCTGGCTCCCCGCATGCACGGCGCATCCATCCAAGGCAGCCAGGGACAGCTGCGGGACACTCTGTAACAATAACCATTGCAATCGCTGCTACAATGTAGCCCCTTCCCCTCCACCATCCGCTGCCTGTACCTCCGAGCTCCGACCGCCCGCTTTTCTCTTCCCGTGCCCCGCCATCACCAGCAGCAAGAAAACCAACTCCACCGCGCTGCAAATAATAGAGGCAGGCCGTTTCCGCCAGCTCCCTCCGCCACAGGGACACTGCAGCTCCCTCCGCCAGAGGGACACTGCAGCTCCCTCCGCCGCAGGGACACTCAGCTCCGTCCGCCACAGGGACACTGCAGCTCCCTCCGCCACAGGGACACGTCAGCTCCCTCCGCCACAGGGACACGGCAGCTCCCTCCGCCACAGGGACACTGCAGCCCCCTCCACCGCAGGGACACTGCAGCTCCCTCCGCCACAGGGACAAGGCAGCTCCCTCCACCACAGCGACACGGCAGTGCCCTCCGCCACAGGGACACGGCAGCTCCCTCCGCCACAGGGACACGGCAGCTCCCTCCGCCACACGGACACGGCAGCTCCCTCCGCCACAGGGACAAGGCAGGTCCCTCCGCCACAGGGACACGGCAGCTCCCTCCGCCACAGGGACACTGCAATTCCCTCCGCCACAGGAACACGGCAGCTCCCTCCGCCACAGGGACACGGCAGCTCCCTCCGCCACAGGGACCCGTTCAAAAATCACAAACATATTGAATTTGTTTTTTTTAATTTGAAGTGGGTGAAAATAAAATTTATCAATGTTTCCCTGTGAACAAAAATTTCTGTAAATGATTTATTTACCCAATGTGAGGCATTTTGTGTTGTTAACCTATTTATACTATTTCTTTGTTATATTTGTAATGCTGAAAAAATTGCATCTATTGGCTGCAAGATAGAAGCATGGAGTCTTTGTGCTGTAGATAGTGATGGAATAAACGATCCTAGTTTCACCTTAGTAATAGAATAAATTGTAATTGTGAAAAGGTCAAAAGGTAACAGGACATCTGTTAAGCTGCCATGGGGCTTTGCTTGAGCTGTGCTGTTGCTCTGTGTCTATCGGAGGTGTATGCCAGGTGGAGTTTTGGTGGCTTTTATGGGAGACTGGCAGGGAAGTTATAAAATTCCAGTTACATGTTTCTAAGTGTAGCTGTTGTCCCTTCGAACCCTTCACTCTTACATTGTGTAGGAAGGAACTGCAGATGCTGGTTTATACTGTTGACACAAATTGTTGGAGTAACTCAGCGGGTCAGGCAGCATCTCTGGAGTAAAGGAATAGGTGACGTTTTGGCTTGGCATTCTGAAGAAAGGTTCTAACGCAAAACATCATCTATTCTTTTTCTCCAGAGATGCTGCCCGACCCGCTGAGTTACTCCAGCATTTTGTGTCTAACTCTCTTTTTTTTTCCAGCCTACTTTTAAATAGAAGACTGAAGGAAATAAGTAATAAAGGGCAGAGCAGTTCGCTGAAGGAGCTGGAGACCAAACTGATGGCGGTGGCAAAGAAATTAAACTATTCTCTAGAGCAAAGAACGAAAGGAATGAAAGCGAGGGATAGGAAGGTACGTTTTTGTGCTTGCGCCCAGGGGCAATTCTTGTCAATTTCACTGGCCTCCCATGCTGAAACTGACAAGACTATGTTCTTAAGAGACAATGTGTCTGATTACTGCAGGGAGGTTACATAGAAATTGTTTCTTTTCACTACACTTGTTTCCCCAATGCAGCTTTTTTTCCTCTGGCTTGTCAACTTCCCAAATAACATTTAAGTGGTTCTCTCTCGTTTCCGATAGAAATCACATTATAACCAATAGCCTTTGCCACTTACTCCTCCCACCTGCTAATCAACCCCTCCTCACCTGTATCACTTGCCAAGGTTCACCCCTTGCAGAGCGGACTTGATGGATCAAATGGGCTAAATCTGCTTCTACAGTGCCCTCCATAATGTTTGGGACAAAGACCCATCATTTAATTATTTGCCTCTGTACTCCACAATTTGAGATTTGTAATAAAAATAATCACATGTGGTTAAAGTGCACATTGTCAGATTTTAGACAATAGACAATAGGTGCAGAAGTAGGCCATTCGGCCCTTCGAGCCAGCACCTCCATTCAATGTGATCATGGCGGATCACCCCAATCAGTACCCCGTTCCTACCCTCTCCCCATACCCCCTGACTCCACTATCATTAAGAGCTCCTCTATCTTACTCTCTCTAGAAAATTGGCCTCCACTGCCTTCTGAGGCAGAGAATTCCACAGATTTACAACTCTCTGAGTAAAAAAAGGGTTTTCCGCATCTCCATTCTAAATGGCCTACCCCTTATTCTTAAACTGTGGCCCCTGGTTCTGGACTCCCCCAACATTGGGAACATGTTTCCTGCCTCTAGCATGTCCAATCGCTTAATAATCTTATATTTTATTAAAGAGTATTTTTATACATTTTGGTTTCACCATGTAGGAATTACAGCTGTGTTTATACATAGTCCCCCCATTTCAAGGCACCATAATGTTTGGGACACATGGCTTCACAGGTGTCTGTAATTGCTCAGGTGTGTTTAAATGCCTCCTTAATGCAGGTATAAGAGAGCTCTCAGCATCTAGTCTTTCCTCCAGTCTTTCCATGACCTTTGGAAACTTTTATTGCTGTCTATCAACATGAGGACCAAAGTTGTGTCTATGAAAGTCAAAGAAGCCAATATGAGATTGAGAAACAAGAACAAAAGACAGACAGGTGGGCAGAGGGGGTGGGGTTGCTCTGATGGTAAGGAATGATATTCATTCCCTTGCAAGGGGTGACATAGAATCAGGAGATGTTGAATCAGTATGGATAGAAATGAGAAATTGTAAGGGTAAAAAGACCCTAATGGGAGTTATCTATAGGCCCCCAAACAGTAGCCTCGACTTAGGGTGCAAGTTAAATCAGGAGATAAAATTGGCGTGTCAAAAATGTAATGCTACGGTGGTTATGGGAGATTTCAACATGCAGGTAGACTGGGAAAATCAGGTTGGAAATGGACCCCAGGAAAGAGAGTTTGTAGAGTGCCTTCGAGATGGATTCTTAGAACAGCTTGTACTGGAGCCTACCAGGGAGAAGGCAATTCTGGATTTAGTGTTGTGTAATGATCCTGATCTGATAAGGGGACTAGAGGTAAAAGAGCCATTAGGAGGCAGTGATCACAACATGATAAGTTTTACTCTGCAAATGGAAAGGCAGAAGGGAAAATCGGAAGTGTCGGTATTACAGTATAGCAAAGGGGATTACAGAGGCATGAGGCGGGAGCTGGCCAAAATTGATTGGAAGGAGGCCCTAGCAGGGAAGACGGTAGAACAGCAATGGCAGGTATTCCTGGGAATAATGCAGAGGTTGCAGGATCAATTTATTCCAAAGAGGTGGAAAGACTCTAAGGGGAGTAAGAGACACCTGTGGCTGACAAGGGAAGTCAGGGACAGCATAAAAATTAAGGAGAGGAAGTATAACATAGCAAAGAAGAGTGGGAAGACAGAGGATTGGGACTCTTTTAAAGAGCAACAAAAGTTAACTAAAAAGGCAATACGAGGAGAAAAGATGAGGTACGAGGGTAAACTAGCCAATAATATAAAGGAGGATAGCAAAAGTTTTTTTAGGTACGTGAAGAGGAAAAAAATAGTCAAGGCAAATGTGGGTCCCTTGAAGACAGAAGCAGGGGAATTTATTATGGGGAACAAAGAAATGGCAGACGAGTTAAACCGTTACTTTGGATCTGTCTTCACTGAGGAAGATACACACAATCTCCCAAATGTTCTAGGGGCTGGAGAACCTAGGGTGATGGAGGAACTGAAGGAAATCCACATTAGGCAGGAAATGGTTTTGGGTAGACTGATGGGACTGAAGGCTGATAAATCCCCAGGGCCTGATGGTCTGCATCCCAGAGTACTTAAGGAGGTGGCTCTAGAAATAGTGGAAGCATTGGAGATCATTTTTCAATGTTCTATAGATTCAGGATCAGTTCCTGTGGATTGGAGAATAGCAAATGTTATCCCACTTTTTAAGAAAGGAGGGAGAGAGAAAACGGGTAATTATAGACCAGTTAGTCTGACATCAGTGGTGGGGAAAATGCTGGAGTCAATTATAAAAGACGAAATTGCTGAGCATTTGGATAGCAGTAACGGGATCGTTCCGAGTCAGCATGGATTTACGAAGGGGAAATCATGCTTGACAAATCTACTGGAATTTTTTGAGGATGTAACTAGGAAAATTGACAAGGGAGAGTCAGTGGATGTGGTGTACCTCGACTTTCAGAAAGCCTTCGACAAGGTCCCACATAGGAGATTAGTGGGCAAAATTAGGGCACATGGTATTGGGGGTAGGGTACTGACATGGATAGAAAATTGGTTAACAGACAGAAAGCAAAGAGTGGGGATAAATGGGTCCCTTTCGGAATGGCAGGCAGTGACCAGTGGGGTACCGCAAGGTTCGGTGCTGGGACCCCAGCTATTTACGATATACATTAATGACTTAGACGAAGGGATTAAAAGTACCATTAGCAAATTTGCAGATGATACTAAGTTGGGGGGTAGTGTGAATTGTGAGGAAGATGCAATAAGGCTGCAGGGTGACCTGGACAGGTTGTGTGAGTGGGCGGATACATGGCAGATGCAGTTTAATGTAGATAAGTGTGAGGTTATTCACTTTGGAAGTAAGAATAGAAAGGCAGATTATTATCTGAATGGTGTCAAGTTAGGAGGAGGGGGAGTTCAACGAGATCTGGGTGTCCTAGTGCATCAGTCAATGAAAGGAAGCATGCAGGTTCAGCAGGCAGTGAAGAAAGCCAATGGAATGTTGGCCTTCGTAACAAGAGGAGTTGAGTATAGGAGCAAAGAGGTCCTTCTACAGTTGTACCGGGCCCTGGTGAGACCGCACCTGGAGTACTGTGTGCAGTTTTGGTCTCCAAATTTGAGGAAGGATATTCTTGCTATGGAGGGCGTGCAGCGTAGGTTCACTAGATTAATTCCCGGAATGGCGGGACTGTCGTATGTTGAAAGGCTGGAGCGATTGGGCTTGTATACACTGGAATTTAGAAGGATGAGGGGGGATCTTATTGAAACATATAAGATAATTAGGGGATTGGACACATTAGAGGCAGATAACATGTTCCCAATGTTGGGGGAGTCCAGAACAAGGGGCCACAGTTTGAGAATAAGGGGTAGGCCATTTAGAACGGAGATGAGGAAGAACTTTTTCAGTCAGAGGGTGGTGAAGGTGTGGAATTCTCTGCCTCAGAAGGCAGTGGAGGCCAGTTCGTTGGATGCTTTCAAGAGAGAGCTGGATAGAGCTCTTAAGGATAGCGGAGTGAGGGGGAATGGGGAGAAGGCAGGAACGGGGTACTGATTGATAGTGATCAGCCATGATCGCATTGAATGGTGGTGCTGGCTCGAAGGGCTGAATGGCCTACTCCTGCACCTATTGTCTATTGTCTATTGTCTAAAACTGTTAGAGATCAGCCAAACCTTAGGCTTACCAAAATCAATTTGGAACACCATTAAGAAGAAAGAGAGCACTGATAAGCTTACTAATCGCAAAGGGACTGGCAGGCCAAGGAAGACCTCCACAGCTGATGACAGAAGAATTCTCTCTATAATTTAAAAAAATCCCGAAAACACCTGTCTGACAGATCAGAAACATTCTTCAGGAGTCAGGTGTGGATTTGTCAATGACCACTGTCCACAGAAGACTTCATGAACAGAAATACAGAGGCTACACTGCAAGATGCAAACCACTGGTGAGCCGCAAAAATAGGATGGCCAGGTTACAGTTTGCCAAGAAGTACTTAAAAGAGCAACCACAGTTCTGGAAAAAGGTCTTGTGGGCAGACGAGATGAAGATTAACTTATATCAGAGTGATAGCAAGAGCAAAGTATGGAGGAGAGAAGGAACTGTCCAAGATCCAAAGCATACCACCTCATCTGTGAAACACGGTTTGTTTTATAAATCAAAAATATTTAGTCAAATATTAAAATAATATATACAATACAATAAAAACAAAACATAATCCACCACCATTAAACAAGACAAACAATAAACTATTATACAACTATCTTACACTCCTTGTCAAGGATGCATTCAACCCCCCACGGTCCAGGAAATCAGGAAATCCCCCAGGGTGCCCGTGGACATCGCATAGTCCCTCTCCAACACCACCCGGGCACAGACGTAACCCCAGAAAAGGGGCAGGCAGCTGACTCGGGCAGAGCTCTCTTCTGCCTGGCGCTGTGACTCGCGGATGGCCAGCTTGGCCTGACCCAGGAGCACTCCAACCAGGACATCCAAGGGCGGCACTGTGGCACAGCGGTAGAGTTGCTGCCTTACAGCGAATGCAGCGCCAGAGACCCGGGTTCGACCCCGACTACGGGCGCTGTTTGTACGGAGTTTGTACGTTCTCCCCGTCACCTGCGTGGGTTTTCTCCGAGATCTTCAGTTTCCTCGCACACTCCAAAGATGTACAGGTTTGTAGGTTAATTGGCTTGGTAAATGTAAAAATTGTCCCTCTTGTGTGTAGGATAGTGTTAATGTGTGGGCGATCGCTGGTTTGCGCGGACCTGGTAGGCCGAAAGGGCCTGTTTCCGTACTGTATCTCTAAACTCTAATCTTCGGCCCTACCCTCCCCCCCCCCCCCCCCCCCCCCCCCCCCCCCCCCTACGCACAGGGTGTCCAAAGATGAGGATGGTGAGTGAGAAATGCAGCCAGAAGGCAAGGAGCAGCCTCTTTAGATATTGGAAAAGGAGGACACATGGTGATGGGGGTGTTATGGCCTGGGCATGTATGGCTGCTGAAGGTACTGGCTCATTTATCTTCATTGATGATACAACTGCTGATGGTAGTAGCATAATGAATTCTGAAGTGTATCCTATCTGCTCAATTTCAAACAAATGCCTCAAAACTCATTGGCTGGCGGTTCATTCTGCAGCAAAACAATGATCACAAATATACTGCTGAAGCAACAAAGGAGTTTTTCAAAGCTAAAAAATTGTCAATTTTTGAGTGGCCAAGTCAATCACCCGATCTGAACCCAAATGAGCATGCCTTTTATATGCTGAAGAGAAAGCTGAAGGGGAATAGCCCCCAAAACAAGCATAAGCTAAAGATGGCTGCAATACAGGCCTGGCAGAGCATCACCAGAGAAGACACCCAGCAACTGGTGATGTCCATGAATCGCAGACTTCAAGCAGTCATTGCATGCAAAGGATATGCAACAAAATACTAAACATGACTACTTTCATTTACATGACATTGCTGTGTCCCAAACATTATGGTGCCCTGAAATGGGGGGGACTATGTATAAACACTGATGTAATTTTTACACGGTGAAACCGAAATGTATAAAAATGGCCTTTATTAAAATTAAACAATATGCACTTTAACCACAAGTGATTTTTTTTTTCTATTAAAATCTCAAATTGTGGAGTACAGAGGGAAATAAATAAATGATAGCTCTTTGTCCCAAACATTATGGAGGGCACTGTAGGTGCAGGAGTAGGCCATTCGGACCTTCGAGTCTGCACCGCCATTCAATATGATCATGGCTGATCATCCAAAATCAGTACCCCTTTCCTGCTTTCTCCCCTTATCACCTGATTCATTTAGCCCTAAGAGCTAAATCTAACTCTCTTGAATACATCCAGTGAATTGGCCTCCTCTGCCCTCTGTGGCAGAGAATTCCACAGATTCACAACTCTCTGGGTGAAAAATATTTCCTCATCTCAGTCCTAAATGGCCTATCCCTTATTCTTAAAATGTGACCCCTGGTTCTGGACTCCCCCAACATGTGGAACATTTTGCCTGCATCTAGCTTGTCCAATCCTTTGTTATATGTTTCTAAAAGATCCCCTCTCATCCTTCTAAATTGCAGTGAATACAAGCCCAATCGACCAATTCTTTCATCCTATGTCCATCCCGCCATCCCGGGAATTAACCTGGTGAACCTACACTGCACTCCTTCAATAGCAATAATGTCCTTCCTCAAATTAGGAGACCAAAATTGCACACAATACTCCAGGTGCGGTCTCACCAGGGCCCTGTACAACTGCAATAGGACCTCCTTGCTCCTAAACTCAAATCCTATCGCAATGAAGGCCAACATGCCATAGACTTTCTTCTCTGCCTGCTGTACTGGCATGCTTACTTTCAGTGACTGATACACAAGCACACCCAGGTCTCGTGGCACCTCCTCTTTTCCTAATCTAACACCATTCAGATAATAATCTGCCTTCCTGTTCTTGCCACTAAAGTGGATAACCTCACATTTATCCACATTATACTGAATCTGCCATGCATCTGCCCACTCACTCAACCTACCCAAGTCAACCTGCAGCTCATAGCATCGTCCTCGCAGCTCACTCTGCCACCCAACTTTGTGTCATCTGCAAACTTGGAGATGTTACATTTAATTCCCTCGTCTAAATCTTTAATATATATTGTAAATAACTGGAGTCCCAGCACCGAGCCTTGCGGCACCCCACTAGTCACTGCCTGCCATTCTGAAAAAGACCTGTTAATCCTAATCTTTGCTTCCTGTCTGCCAACCAGTTCTCTATCCATGTTAATACCCTACCCCCAATACCATGTGCTCTAATTTTGCACACTAATCTCTTGTGTGGGACCTTGTCAAAGGCTTTTTAAAAGTCCAGATACACCACAACCACTGGCTCTCCCTTATCCATTCTACTGGTTACATCCTCAATAAATCCCATAAATTAGTCAAGCATGATTTCCCATTCATAAATCCATGCTTATTTTGACTAATCCTGTCACTGCTTTCCACATGCGCTGCTATAACATCTTTAATAAGATACTCAAGCTTCTTCCCCACTACCGATGTAAGGCTGACTGATCTATAATTCCCTGCTTTCTCTTTCCCTCCTTTCTTAAAAAGTGGGGTTACATGAGTGGAGTGGAGTGGAGTTGCCACTGTGCCTCTAATAATCTTTGCAATTCCCTACCTACGTGGGCTGCGGTGGCTCAGATGGAGATTATATTCAAGGCAGAGATCAATGTATTATTAGATATTAAGGGAGGGAATGAGGAATGCATGATTAGTGCAAGAAAACGTCGCTGAGAGTAAAGGTTAGCTATGATCTAATAGAATAATGGAGGAGGCGTGGCATGAAATACTATATTTTTATGTTCTTAACTCTACGAAGAAGGGCATTCAATTAGCCATAATAATTATATTTTATAGAGAACTGTACAGCACAGAAAAGGGCCTTAAGTCCTTAAGCCCACATTAGTACAACATCATTAACAGTTGAAAATGCCCAAGACACATCATTTTTGTGTTATGAAGAAAATTTAACATCAAGTCACATCAGAAGATCCTAATAAAGTGATCAAAAGATTGATGATAGTAGATGATGGGAGTAGAATTATTAAGTGGTTCAAAGGATAATGAGTAATCGGGATACAGAAAAAATTAAGGATCAAATTCCAGAGCAAAGTTTACTACAAAAATACTTTGTGTGCTGAATAACACTACTAAAGCCATACCACAGGGGGACATGCCTTCAGCCCACCATCCCATGCTGACCATCAAACAAATCTTGTATCACACAACTTAGAAGATTATTCCAATTGGTCTTAAAGGAGAACTATCAAACAAAATTACTCATCAAGCCATGCAAGCAGATGATAGAGCAAATGACTAACAACTTGGTCTGGAAATCTGCTTCTGGGGTATCTTCTTAAGATCATTATAAGACACAGGAACAGAAAGGGCCATTTGGCCCATCGAGTCTGCTCCATGATAGGATCGTGGCCTATCTATTTTTCCCTATCAACTCCATTCTCCTGCCTTCTCCCTGTAACCATCTTGAATGAGGGTAGTGAGTGGGAGAGACTAGGACCAGAGGCCATAGCCTCAGAATAAAAGGACCTACCTTAGAAAGGAGTGGAAGTGGGAATTCGTTAGTCAGTGGGTGGTGAATCTGTGAAATTCATTGCCACAGACAGATGTGGAGGTCAAGTCACTGGGTATCTTTAAGGCACAGATTGACAGATTCTTGATTAGTGGGGGGATCAGGGGTTATGGGGAGAAAGCAGGAGAATGGGATTGAGAGGGAAAGATAGATCAGCCATGATTGAATGGCGGAGTAGACATGATGGTCTGATTGGCCTAATTCTGTTCATATAACATAAACTTTTGAACATATGAGAAATTGGTCAACATTTAATGTTGATAATCTTCCATTGACCTGAAATGTTGACTATGATTCTCTCCCTACAGATGCAACCCTGACCTCCAATGCTATCTTTTTTTTCCTGATATTTTCAGTTTCTGTTTCCCATTCGATCCTGACTACGGGTGCTGTCTGTGCCAAGTCCCAAGGGTCTTGACTGGAAACGTCACCCATTCCTTCTCTCCAGAGATCTGCCTGTCCTGCTGTTATTCCAGCATTTTGTGTCTAATACCATAGTGGGATTTAAGGGGCTTTAGCTTGGAATATGGGCATGCAGGAAATGGAAGAATATGGATCCTGTGCAGACAGATGGTCTGCTTATTTTTTATGTTTTAATTCGACAAAACAAAAGACATTCAACTAGCAATTACAATTATATTTTATATGGAGTCTTTAACATTGTAAAATGCCCAAGGCGTATCATGGTGGTGTTATTATAAATATTTGATATCGTCACTTCAGAAGATCCTAATGAGATGATCAAAGACTAGGCGAAAGAGGTAGATTTAATTGACTATTTAAATTTAATTTAGAATTATCTCTGATTTGTAATCATGTACAGCACTTACATTGTGGGCTGAGTCCGCACAGGCCAATGATCAGGGAAAAAAAACTGCAGTTGCTGGTTTAAATTGAAGGTCTGAAGAAGGGTCTCGACCCGAAAAGTCACCCATTCCTTCTCTCCCGAGATGCTGCCTGACCCGCTGAGTTACTCCAGCATTTTGTGTCTACCTGACCAACGATCACCCATACACTAGTTCTATCATTGTTCTATCCTACACACTTTGGACAATCTACAGGAGCCAATTAATCGACAAACCTGCACGTCTTTGGGATGTGTGAGGAAACCAGAGCACCCGGAGAAAACCCACAGCATCACAGGCAGAACATACAAACTCCGCACAGACAGCACCCATAGTCAGGATCAAACCCGGGTCTCTGACGCTGTGAGGCAGCAACTCCACCACAGTGGGAGAGTCTAGGATCAGAGGGCACAGCCACAGAATAAAAATGCATGGGGAATTACGGCCAATTTAAGGCTCTAACATTAAAAGTCTTTGGACTTGAAGGGTACAAAATGTCATCTGAAATATGGAACGGTAGTGCAGTGGTAGAGTTGCTGCCTTACAGCGCCAGAGACCCGGATTCAATCCTGACTACGGGCGCTGTTTATACATTCTCCCTGTTCATTCTCCCTGTGACAGCGTTGACTTGAAATGTTGACTATGATTCTCTCCCTACAGATGCAATCCTGACCTCCACTGCTACTGTTTTTTTCCTGATATTTTCAGTTTCTGTTTCCAATTCGATCCTGACTATGGGTGCTGTCTGTGCCGAGTCCCAATGTTCTTCCTGTGACCATGTGGGTTTTCTCCGGATGCTCCGGTTTCCTTCCACATCCCAAAGACATGCAGGTTTGTAGGATAATTGGCTTCTGTAAATTGTCCCTTGTGTCTAGCATAGAATTAGTGCATGGGTGATCATCAGTTGGTGTGGACTTGGTGGGCTGAAGGGCCTGTTTCCAACCTGTATCTCTAAACTAAATTAAATTAATCTAAACTAAACTGTACTAAACTCAACTCAACTCAACAAAACTTAACTAAACTCTCACTTTCTACTGTCTTAAGGGCCTGTCCCACCGGTGATTTTTAAGGCGACTAGGCTGTCGCCGCACGGTCGCCAGTGTGTCACGGGGTGTCACGGGCATGGTCGTGAGTAGTCGCGGGGTGTCGCGGGCATGGTCGTGAGTAGTCGCGGGGTGTCGCGGGCGTGATCGTGAGTAGTCGCGGGGTGTCGCGGGCATGGTCGTGAGTAGTCGCGGGGTGTCGCGGGCATGGTCGTGAGTAGTCGCGGGGTGTCACGGGCATGGTCGTGAGTAGTCGCGGGGTGTCACGGGCATGGTCGTGAGTAGTCGCGGGGTGTCGCGGGCATGGTCGTGAGCAGTCGCCAAGAAGTCGTAGCTTTTTTCAGGGCGCCGCGGAATTTCTCCCTGCTCGAAAATTTTCGGCCACTGCTGGCTTGACGCCAATGATCGTAGCTTGTCGTATCCGGTCGTGGGCGCTGTCATGGGTTGTCACCAGGTTGTCGCCAGGTGACCTTGGTTGTCGCCGGTGCTGATCCACCTTTTATAAGAATTTTGTTTGTTTGAATAAAGTAAATTTTGACCAAAAATTGATGTTTGAAGTTATTGTATTTCAGAGTAGTTTCTCATGGCATCTCTCTCAAATATTTTAATTTCATTTATTTTGACCAATAAAACAAACACAAACACAAGCATTGCACTGCATTGAAAAGCGAACTCTTTTCATTTATTTTGACATTGCACTGCATTGGGCCTCTTCAGGGACAAGGGCTTCAACCACACAGACCTCTTCTTGGGCTTCTTCTTCCCCATTCTGTGATGGCTGTTTTGTGTAAAAAATTGTATCTGTGTGTCTTGTGTTCTTTAATGTCTACTGCCGGACCCTGACGTGAGAGGACGCTGGCGTTGATTATTCGCCGCTTTTCCGTCAGGATAGTTTGTCTGCTTGTCTGTTTGTTTCTATGTTAATTGTATTTGTAAAGCGCTTTGTGCATGTGGCGCTATATAAAATAAATATATTATTATTATTATTATTATTCTTCTTGTCCTTCTGTCTTGCAGAGTTTTAAGCATGAGGGCCGCCGCAAGTAGCAGGGCTTGCATTTGATGTAAGAGCAATGCCATCATACGTTGCTTCCTGGCAGTCATGATGCTGAATGATCGGAGACCCTACCCACACCCCTTTGGCGCCAAAATTACATTAAATGGCTACCATTGTCATCAGTTGTGCACCTGACAGGGTCATAGCTTGTCGAGGGTGGAGGTAGATTGACTTCGGTTGTCGTAGCTTGTCGTAGTCACTGACGTAGGTGGACGTCCTAGGTTGCGACGACTGGGTCGCCGGTTGTCGGTAGCTTGCCGTCGACTAGGTGGTAGGTTGTCGTAGCTTGTCGTAGACATTGTCGTAGGGGGAAAGAAATCGCCGTTTTTTCGGCGATCTGCTTCGACTTTGACAGTCGTCGGCAGTCGCTTTAAATATTGCCGAAGTGGGACACGCCCTTTACACTCTTGTACTTTGTATGATTGTCACTGAACTGTATGCAAAATAGAAATGTCACTGTACTGAGTGAGGTACATGTGACAATACAGTACCATTGAACCGAAAAAATCTGCAGATGCCGAAAATCTGAAATGAGGACAACAAATGCTAGTCATACTCAGCGGGTTAGACAGCATCTTCAGACCGAAACATTAACTTTGTTTCTTTTTACACGGATGCTGCCTGACCCATGAGTATTTGGGATTTCCAGCACCTGCATGGTTTGATTTTCAATGAACTGGTGCTGATCGGAGATCGGAAGCCGGCAACAGAGATTTGAAGCAACATCATGGCACTCCAGTGGTAGAATGCGCTACACCTCAGAAGGATAAATATGAACAGGGTTTCTGTGGTGAGCCTTCCGTTAAAGTCAGTTGTACCACTTACAGCAGGTGTAATCTGTTTACACCTTCACTAGCTTGACTTCGGAGTTTTAAATGTTAAAATAAGACAGCTGTGTCAGTACAGCAAGAGTATTCAAAATACAGCTGGATGCTTTAAAAGGGACAGTTTTCCCGTCAAACTGGCCCTCAGAGCGCCAGAGACCTGAGTTTGATCCTGACCTCGGGTGCTGAGTGTGTGGAGTTTGCATGTTCTCCATGTGACCGCGTGAGTTTCCTCCAGGTGCGTCGGTTTCCTCCCACATCCCAAAGACGTGCGGATTTGTAGGTTACTTGATCTCTGTAAATTGCTCCTAGTGTGTGGAGAGTGGATGTGAAAGTGGGATAACGTAGAACTAGAGTGAACGGATAAATGATTGTCAGCTTTTCACTGTACCTGTGCTTAGAAAGTGGACAGACTAGAAAACAGTAAAATGACCAATGTCAGACACTGATTGATTGAATGTTCATATTCATGGTTTGGCAACCTATTGATCAGCTGCAAAATAAAAGCCTTGCCAAGTAAAAATCTATAATTAAAAACGAAATACTGCAGATGATTAAAATTTGAAATACGTGCAAAAAATCCCTATACTCAGCATATCAGAGAGGAACCTTGGGGAGAGGAGCAGAATTAACATATCAGATTAATTGAAAAGGGAAAAAATAAGCATTGCAGAGATGGGGGAGAAGGGAGATCACAAAGCCATTTATGTGGGTTTGTGACCATAATTATCCGCGTGACACAGTTTGTGTTGGTGCTGCCTAAGGGTGGGAAATGAAAGTTAGTTATTTATAGCTGTGCCCACTGCAAAATCTCCTCAAGGTATGCCTACTTTGACCTCTAATTTCCCTTTCACCTGACTCTCAATCTGAAGAAGGGTCTCAACCCGAAACATCACCTATTCCTTTTCTCCAGAGATGCTGCCTGACCCACTGAGTTACTTTGTGTCTTTGTGTCTATCCTGTGGATGTAGTTAAGTTTAGTTCTTATGGTACTTGTGTTTATGTTGATGGGTTATTGGCTGAAGTCTCCCTCCTTGACCACAGAACGTAGTCAGGCAGTCCAGTGCAGTACTGATGGCATTCTGTACTCCGAGTTACTCCAGCATTTTGTGTCTATCTTCAGTGTAAACAAGCATCTGCAGTTCCTTCCTACACATTTTGTCTGCTCCACTGCGAAATCTCCTCAAGATATGCATGCTGTGACCTCTAGTTTCCCTCTCACCTTTCTCTCTGTCTGAAGAAGGGTCGAGACCCTTCTCTCTGTCTGAAGAAGGGTCTCGACCCAAAATGTCACCTATTCCCTTTCTTCAGAGATACTGCTTGATCCGCTGAATTACTCCAGCACTTTGTGTCTATTCTTTGTGCTTCACTTTTGTTTCCACTGAATTAGCACTATAAATCCTTTTACATTGACCTGGTTGATCAGACAAGGTCCCAACTAAGCTTCTCACTGGAAAATCAGCACCTTCATCCGTGTCGCCCTTCCTCAGATCTACATTGGAGTGTCGGCCTAGTTATTGTCTCACCAATTGACTCCATCTACACTTCACGTTGCCTCGCCAAGGCCACCAGCACGATCAAGGACCAGTCTCACCCCGGTCGGTCTCACCCTCTTCTCCCTTCTCCCATCAGGCAAGAGTTACAGAAGTGTGAAAATGTACACCTCCAGATTCAGAAACAGTTTCTTCCCAGCTGTTATCAGGCAACTGAACCATCCTATCAACAACTAGAGAGCCTTCCTGATCTCTCATCTATACCATTGGAGACCCTCAGACTATCTTTAATTGGACTTTACTGGACTTTATCTTACACTAAACGTTAGTCCCTTTGTCGTGTATCTGTACACTGTGGACGGCTCAATTGTAATCATGTATTGACCTTCCGCTGTGTGCCTATCACGAAACTAAAAAGCTTTTCACTGTACTTTGGTACACCTGAAAATAAACTAAACTAAACTAAACTAAATTAAAGACGTACAGCTGCATCATGATGTCCCAAGTTTTGTATCAATACCCTTCCCACTGAAGGCAACTATGCCACTCGTCTTTGTCACTCTGTCCACCTGACTCACACTTTAAGGAAACCATACGTCTGTAGGTGGAAACACCAAACACAGATTGGAAGACCATTTTGCAGAACCTACACGGAGATTGATAGATTCTTGATTAGTACAGGTGTCAAACGTTATGCGGAGAAGACCGGAGAATGGGGTTGAGAGGGAAAGATAGATCAGCCATGATCAAATGGCAGAGTTGAATAACTCAGCAGGTCAGGCAGCATCTCTGGAGAAAAAGGCTGAGTGACGTTTTGGGTGGGGACCCTTCCTCAGACTGGGGTCAATTGGCTTCTGTAAATCGTCCCTGGTGTGTAGGATAGTCAAGTGTTCATGATGATTGTTGGCCGGTGTGGACTTGGTGATGCCAAAAGGCCTGTTTCCATGCTATATCTCTAAAGTCTAAATTCCATCCAAGTACCTGTCCAAATGTCTTTTTAAACATTGTTATAGTACCTGTCTCAACTACCTCCTCCGGCAACTCATTCCATACATCCATCACCTTTTGTGAAAAAAACGTTTCCCCTCAATATCAAATTAAAGGTATCCTGCTTTCTCAGTATCAGCACTGGCTAGTCACACTGTAGATTATTTATCTACAATACTGTCTTGCTTTTCTCTCTCTACCAGATGCACTGCTCCGGCATCTCTTCACACTTTTGCCTCTCTCTCTCTAAGTTCCCCCATTAAACTATCAAGTAGATTACCACACCAAGAAAAAAAAGGCACAATATGCTGGAGTAACTTAGCAGATCAGGCGGCATCTTTGGAGAATATTGATAGATGACGTTTCAGGTCAGGACCCATTGTTCAAACAAGTCCCAACCCAAAACATCATCTATCCATGTTCTCCAGCAATGCTGCCTGACCTCCTGAGTTACCCCTGTACTTGTGTCTTTCCGTTTTGGATAGGCTCCCTTTAGACAAATCCCGATCCAAAACCGTCACCTATCCATGTTCTCCAGGGGTGCTGCCGGACCCGCTGAGTTACTCCAGCACTTTGTGTCTTTCCGTTTCGAGTCGGGACCCTTCTTCTGATTGTAGTAGGGGGAAGAAAGCTAGAAGGGGTGGGACAAAGCCTGGAAAATGATAGGTGGGTGTGTCATTTTTTTCGTAAACCAGCATCTGCAGTTCCTTGTGTCTACATTAGCTTTAAGGTGGGAGGGGCAAAGTTTTATGGAGGTGTGCAGGGCAACTTTTTTACACAGAGGATGGTGATTGCCTGGAGCGCTCTGTCCGGGTTGGAAATAGCGGCATTTAAGGGGCTTTTGGATAGGCATATGCAGGGAATAGAAGGATATAGACTTAGTGCAGGTCGATAACAGATGGTGGGCCAAGGGGCCTGTTCGTGTCTTCTATTCTATGTATATTATTCCAGCAGAAGTTCATTTCCACAGCAACCCTTGCACACTCTATCAGACACATTCCCTTTGTCCTATCCATTCCTCCCCCATCCTCCCTGCAACTTCTCTCGTCTACCTCATTGGAGATCCTCGGACTATCTTTGATCGGACTTTACTGGCTTTATCTTGCACTAAACACTATTCACATTATTCCCTTCATCGTGTATCTGTACACTGTGGATGGCTCGATTGTAATCATGTATTGTTTTTCTGCTGACTGGTTTGCACGCAACAAAAGCTTTTCACTGTACCTTGGTACACGTGGTAATAAACTAAACTAAACTAAACCTTCCCAGCTTTGATGAATAGTCTTTAACCTGAAATATCAGTTACCCCTTCCACAGATGCTGCCCAACTGGCTGAATTCTTCCTGCATTTTCTGCTTTTCTTTCAGATTCTGGCACCTGCGGTTTTATTTATTTTCTCCCTCTCTGTTGTGTGTGGATTAAAGTTCAAGGATTTAACAAATAACTAGCTCGGGACCGAATTATTCATCAAAGCAATAGAGTGTCAGAGATAATTACAGAGGACAATAATACCACGTTTACTTAGATAGATTTATTTAAGGAAGCAATTACATACAGAAGCAAATAGCATGCTAAAAAAGCAGCTGCATGTAAAATGTATACCAGACGCATTAAACAATATCCAACACTTGGGATCAAAGATGTGGATGAAGTGAACACTCACAGTCTTTTTCCCACGGTAGAGGATTCTAAAACTAGAGGGCATAGCTTTATGATAGGGGAGAGGGGAGAGATTTAAGAAAGATCTCAGGGGCAACTTTTTTACTCAGAGGGCATCTGTATCTGGAACAAATGCCAGAGGGAGATTTAGAAGCTGAATTAATTGATGAATTAATTTATTTAAGGAAGAAATGTATTTAAAAAAGCAATTACATACCAAAACAAATAGCATGCCTGCTTACTTGGGTTGTTATCAGGCAACTGAACCATCATCTCATAACTAGATTGTGGTCCTGACCTACCATCTATCTCGTTGGAGACCTGTGAACTATCTTTAATCAGATTTTACTCAACTTTATCTTTCTCTAAACGTTTTTTCCCTTTAGCCTGTATCTGTACACTGTGGAAGACTTGATGGTAATCATGTACAGTCTTTTCGCTGTGGATAGAAGGCGACAAAAAGCTTTTCACTTTACCTTGATACACATGACAATAAACTAAACTAAACTAAAAGGGTGTTAGGATAAACAAAGTAATTACAGTTTAACCTTAGCTGTGGAAAAACTCTGGAGCCAATAATCAGGGACAGAAATGGTTTGACTCAGACAGTGTGGATTAATTAGAGAAAGCCAGGTTAGGCTTATTAAAGGCAAATCATGTTTTATGATGAAGTGGAGCACAGAATGCTGGAGTAACAGCAGGTCAGGCAGCTTCAGTGGAAGGTATAGAAGGCAATTCACACTTGTTCCATGTTATTCCTTTTTCGCATTCACTTATTACACACTAGGGGTGATTTACAGACAGCAAGTAACCTACAAACCCACAGAATAAAAGTACGTACCTCAGAATAAAAGGACATATCCAAAGAAAGAAGATGAGGAAGAATTTCTTTAGTCAGAGGGTGATGCATCTATGGGAATTCATTTCCACAGACTGCTGTGGAGGCCAAGTCATTGGGTATTTTTAAGGCGCAGATTGACAGATTCTTCATTAGTGCGGGTGTCAGGGGTTCTGGGGAAAAGGCAGGGGATGGAAAGATAAATCAGCCATGATTGAATGACGGAGTAAACTCAATGGACCAAAGGCCCTACATTACCTCTGCTCCTACGACATGGCCTAATGAACATAATTTGGGATGTGGGAGGAAACTTGAGCACTTGGAGGAAGCCCATGTGATCACAGGGAGAACGTGCAAACTCCACACAGACAGTAACCGGGATACATCACATCCTGATATGGGAACAGCTCTATCCAAGACCACAAGAAATTGCAGAGGGATGTAGACGTAGCCGAGCCCAGACCATCACACAAACCAAACTCCCTTCCATTGACTCCATCTACATTTCATGCTGCCTCAGCAAGGCCACCAGCATAATCAAGCATCAGTTGTAGCCCAGACAATCCCTCTTCTCCCCTCTCCCATTCAGCAAGAAGTATAGAAGTTTGAAAAAGCACACCTCCAGATTCAGGAACAGTTCCTTCCCAGCCATTATTAGGCAACTGAACTGTCCTCCCATTAGCTAGAGTGTGATCCTGACCTCCCATTTACATCATTGGAGGCCGCGAGCAAGATTTTCATTGTATCTCACTGTACTTGTGTGCATATGACAACATTGGCGTTTTCCTCTGGCACTATTAGGCTGAAATGCTGGGATCTATATTCTGCATTTTGGAATTGATCAGTCTTTACCCACTGATTTCCCAGTATCTACAGTTCCTTGTTCCTCCACTAGCTGATGAACTATGAATTGTCTTTGATTGTACTAAAGACTTTGGTCTTTTTGCACTAGTATTCGGATTATTGATTTATTGAATTTTTGTTTATTATATCGTATCTGTTTATTATATATTACATTTATATAACACAAATATATTATATTATATTTAGTTTAGTTTATTGGCATGTGTATCAAGGTACAGTAAAAAGCTTTTTTGTTGCATGCTATCTAGTCATTGGAAGGTTATACATGATTACAATCGAGCCGTCGAATATAACAATATTATATTATATTATATTCTTATTATTTCATATTATATTATATTTTATTATATTAATATGTTATTTTGTGTTTTATATACTACCGGCGTTGTGTTTACAGACTTGTTATGCCGCTGCAAGTAAGAGTTTCATTGTTCTGCAGTCGGTATCTGTGACACTCTTGGATCTAGCTGCTGCAAGATGTGTTGGGTGCTTGAAGGGGTTTGGTCTTGTGGACGCCTTATTGTAATCTTTCCCTAACACAGCAAGAACAGTAAATACTGCAGCAAACTGCAGCTGCCACGGAGACAAAGTACTGTGGTGACAGTGGTGTTACAGCAGTGACAGAGAGGTGAGTGAACTCCACTGAAACAACATCATTGCGCTTCATCTATCAGGACAACAGTCAGAAAGCATTTGGGCGGCAAGTGATAAAGACTCCCTTGGTTGGTGTTTCCATTTTGTGACCTGCCAATATATTTCAGTGCAGATATTTACTGCGGTCCTGCCAGTGTTAAATCAGGCTGGGGGAAGTTCGCTTCTGGCTGATGTTGCATTTTTTTCTCAAGCTGGTGTACAGCCAAAGCCCCTGAACTTGGCAGCGACCCAGTTGGCCAGTACCATTGCACGCAGAATGTTGAGATGACCTAATTAAAATGCAGCAAAATAGTGGCATTGTGAGGCATGAATCTCACAGCAGCCTCGAAATAGGGATAGTTAATGCAATACGTACACAGTAACTAGGATCCAACATCACAACTATCAGTAAACTCTTCTAGTTGAGGTGAGTTGATTGTCACATGTACCGAGATACAGTGTAAAGCTTTTTTGTTGCTTGCTAACCAGTCAGCGGAAAGACTATGCAGGATTATACAGAATATACCCAGAGACCCGGGTTCGATCCTGACTGCAGATGCCGTCTGTATGGAGTTTGTACTGTCTCCTTGTGACCGCATAGGTTTTCTCCAGGTGCTCCGGTTTCCTCCCACACTCCAAGGACGTACAGGTTTGCAGGTTAATTGGTTTCGGTAAAATTGTCACTAGTGTGTAGAATCAGCAGGAACTTAGTGGGCCAAAGGGCCTGTTTCAGGTATCTCTAAATGATCGCTAAGCTGTTATTCCCAATATCCTTCAGTTAATTTTGGTTCCATTGCTGCTATCTGTTAGCAGAGGAGATGTTTTAGATGTTTCTTCATCTTCCTCTTTCGTAGCTTCAGAATGCTAATTTAGTTTAGAGATACAGTGTGGAAACAGGTCCTGCGACCCACCGAGATCACGCTGACCGGCGATCACCTCGTACACTAGTTCTATCCTATGCACTAGGAACAATTTACAGAAGCCAATTAACCTAGAAACCTGCGCGTCTGTGGAAGGAAACCAGAGCACTGGGACAAAACCCACATGGTCACAGGGAGAACGTACAAACTCCGTACAGACAGCACCCATGGCCTGGATCGAACACGGGTCTCTAGATCTTCTATTTGGCCTGAATAAAGCCGAAAAGTGCTTGGCTGTACGTCTCATCCAAAAGGTGGTACTTTTGATAGAACAGGTCTCCTTCATTACAGGCAAAATCTCAGGTTAACTTTGTGCTTGGTAATAGGACATGAGCCCCCAGGCTTGTGACTTAAAGGTAGGGGTAGACTCAACCAGGTGGCAATTAAGGATCTACAAATGAGGCTGCATGAGCGCTGTGTCCTGGGGCTGAGATAGTTTTAGTTTTAGGTTGGAGATACAGCATAGAAACAGGCCCTGTGGCCAGGATCGAACCTGGGTCTCTGGCGCTATAAGGCAGCAACTCTACCATGGCACCACCATGCAGGTTGAGGAGGAAAAGGACTTTTAAACAAGAAGACCATACAGGATGGAGTCTATCTTCTGAGGAAAATGTCATTAATGCAATTTTAATGGGGGGGGGGACCAACCAATTTGAGCTGCATTAATAGCTAACACGGTAGGAAGGGAGAGATTTAAGACAGACCTCAAGGGCAATATTTTCACCCAGAGGATGGTCCATATCTAGAATGAGCTGCCAGAGGAAGCTATAAAATAGGATACAATTGCGATTTTTTTGTCATTTGGACAGATATGAAAGATTTAGAAGGCCAAGGGCCAAATTCAGGCAAATGGGACAACCCCGTGTGCCAATTTGGGGTCTGCATGGATAAGGTGGCCCAATGGGCTTGTTTCTGTGCTGTGTGGCTTCATGTCTCTATGACTCTAACAATGCCTACAGAAATGAATGCAAATAAAAATAATTAATTGGGGTAGAGATGATGGATGCTGGGCCTTTAGGAGGAAGTTAGTTCAATTCAGGCTGAGATGAAGGTAACAGATATTAATATGTGGAATAGGGGAAAGGTCCACAATAGACAATAGACAATAGGTGCAGGAGGAGGCCATTCGGCCCTTCGAGCCAGCACCGCCATTCAATGTGATCATGGCTGATCATTCTCAATCAGTACTCCGTTCCTGCCTTCTCCCCATACCTCCTGACTCCGCTATCCTTAAGAGCTCTATCTAGCTCTCTCTTGAATGTATTCAGAGAATTGACCTCCACTGCCTTCTGAGGCAGAGAATTCCACAGATTCACAACTCTCTGACTGAAAAGGTTTTTCCTCATCTCAGTTCTAAATGGCCTACCCCTTATTCTTAAACTGTGGCCCCTTGTTCTGGACTCCCCCAACATTGGGAACATGTTTCCTGCCTCTAACGTGTCCAATCCCTTAATAATCTTATACGTTTCGATAAGATCTCCTCTCATCCTTCTAAATTCCAGTGTAAACAAGCCTAGTCGCTCCAGTCTTTCAACATATGACAGTCCCGCCATTCCGGGAATTAACCTAGTAAACCTACGCTGTACGCCCACAATAGCAAGAAAATCCTTCCTCAAATTTGGAGACCAAAACTGCACACAGTACTCCAGTTGCGATCTCACTAGGGCCCTGTACAACTGCAGAAGGACCTCTTTGCTCCTATACTCAACTCCTCTTGTTATGAAGGCCAACATTCCATTGACTTTCTTCACTGCCTGCTGTACCTGCATGCTTCCTTTCAGTGACTGATGCACTAGGACACCCAGATCTCGTTGTACGTCCCCTTTTCCTAACTTGACACCATTCAGATAATACTCTGCCTTCCTATTCTTACCACCAAAGTGGATAACCTCACACTTATCCACATTAAACTGCATCTGCCATGCATCCGCCCACTCACACAACCTGTCCAAGTCACCCTGCAACCTCATAGCATCTTCCTCACAGTTCACACTACCACCCAGCTTTGTATCATCTGCAAATTTGCTAATGGTACTTTTAATCCCTTCATCCAAGTCATTAATGTATATTGTAAATAGCTGCGGTCCCAGCACCGAGCCTTGCGGTACCACACTAGTTACTGCCTGCCATTCTGAAAGGGACCCATTTATCCCCATTCTTTGCTTTCTGTCTGTCAACCTATTTTCTATCCATGTCAGTACCCTACCTCCAATACCATGTGCTCTAATTTTGCCCACTAATCTCCGATGTGGAACCTTGTCAGAGGCTTTCTGAAAGTCAAGGTACACCACATCCACCGGCTCTCCCCTGTCAATTTTCCTAGTTACATCCTCAAAGAATTCCAGAAGATTAGTCAAGCATGATTTCCCCTTCGTAAATCCATGCTGACTCGGAACAATCCTGTTACTACTATCCAAATGCTCCGCAATTTCGTCTTTTATAATTGACTCCAGCATCTTCCCTACCAATGATGTCAGACTAACTGGTCTACAATTTCCCGTTTTCTCTCTCCCTCCTTTCTTAAAAAGTGGGACAACATTAGCTACCCTCCAATCCACAGGAACTGATCCTGAATCTATAGAACATTGGAAAATGATCACCAATGCGTCCACAATTTCTAGCGCCACCTCCTTAAGTACTCTGGGATGCAGACCATCAGGCCCTGGGGATTTATCAGCCTTCAGTCCTATCAGTCTACCCAACACCATTTCCTGCCTAATGTGGATTTCCTTCAGTTCCTCCGTCACCCTAGGATCTCTGGCCACGAGAACATCTGGGAGATTGCTTGTATCTTCCTTAGTGAAGACAGATCCAAAGTACCGGTTCAACTCGTCTGCCATTTCCTTGTTCCCCATAATAAATTCCCCTGCTTCTGTCTTCAAGGGACCCACATCTGCCTTGACTATTTTTTTCCTCTTCACGTACCTAAAAAAGCTTTTACTATCCTCCTTTATATTATTGGCTAGTTTACCCTCGTACCTCATCTTTTCTCCCCTTATTGCCTTCTTAGTCATTTTCTGTTGCTCTTTAAAAGAGTCCCAATCCTCTGGCTTCCCAATCTTCTTTGCTTTGTTGTACTTCTTCTCTTTTATTGTTATGCTGTCCTTGACTTCCCTTGTCAGCCACGGGTGCCTCTTACTCCCCTTGGAATCTTTCCTCCTCTTTGGGATAAATTGATCCTGCAACTTCTGCATTATTCCCAGGAATACCTGCCATTGCTGTTCCACCGTCTTCCCTGCTAGGGCCCCCTTCCAGTCAATTCTGGCCAGCTCCTGCCTCATGCCTCTGTAATCCCCTTTGCTATACTGTAATACTGACACTTCCGATTTTCCCTTCTCCCTCTCAATTTGTATAGTAAAACTTATCATATTGTGATCACTGCATCCTAATGGCTCTTTTACCTCGAGTCCCCTTATCAGATCAGGTTCATTACACAACACTAAATCCAGAATTGCCTTCTCCCCAGTAGGCTCCAGTACAAGCTGTTCTAAGAATCCATCTCGGAGACACTCCACAAACTCTCTTTCCTGGGGTCCATTACCAACCTGATTTTCCCAGTCTACCTGCATGTTGAAATCTCCATAACCACCGTAGCATTACATTTGCGACATGCCAATTTTAGCTCCTGATTCAACTTGCACCCTATGTCGAGGCTACTGTTTGGGGGCCTGTAGATAACTCCCATTAGGGTCTTTTTACCCTTACAATTCCTCATTTCTATCCATACTGATTCTACATCTCCTGATTCTATGTCACCCCTTGCAAGGGAGTGAATATCATTCCTCACCAACAGAGCGACCCCACCCCCTCTGCCCACCTGTCTGTCTTTTCTATATGTATAAGAAAATAACTGCAGATGCTGGTACAAATTGATTTATTCACAAAATGCTGGAGTAACTCAGCAGGTCAGGCAGCATCTCGGGAGAGAAGGAATGGGTGACGTTTCGGGTCGAGACCCTTCTTCGGACTGAATATTCAGTTCCCAGCCCTGGTCCTCTTGTAGCCATGTCTCAGTGATTCGCACAACATCATACTTGCCAATGTCTAACTGAGCCTCAAGCTCATTCACTTTATTTCTTATACTTCGCGCATTTAAATACAACACTTTAATTTCGGTATTCACCTCCCCTCTCACACCGGTCACAATTGGCCCTGACCTTACTCTCTTATCCCTTCTAGAACTTCCCTCCCCATTCATTCGAGAGTCCTTTGCAATTTCTCCTGTATTCGCTTCCCCTTTAACTCCATCTTCATATTCCCAGTTTGTCAACCCCTCCCCCCCACTACTTAGTTTAAAGCCACACTTGTAGCACTAGCAAACCTACCTGCCAGAATGTTGGTCCCCCTGCTGTTAAGGTGTAACCCGTCCCTTTTGTACAGGTCACCCCTACCCCAGAAGAGATCCCAATGGTCTAGAAATCTAAATCCCTGCTCCCTGAACCAGCCCCTCAGCCATACATTCATATCCCTGATCTCTCTATTCCTGCCCTCACCAGCACGAGGTACAGGTAGCAGTCCAGAGACAACCACCTTCGAGGCCTATGGGATTAGCCAAAGTGGAACATGGTGGTTAATCCATTCTCATGAAGAGCATTGGCTTTGTTTGTAGTCACAGATGGAAGGAGAAGGGGTGCTGATAATATAAGAGTAACGAAATCATGGACTCTGTCAACATTGTTTTCCATAGTCTTGGCTTTTCCTATTAACTTATTTGAACTCTTTAAAGGTGTAACATAATCAACAGATGAAACTTAATTTTTAATTTTCAGAAATTATTATTACACTTATCTCCTGTCAGTATTGTAATCTAAGTAAAAGGTGCTAGTGATAACGGAAATGCATGTAATGATGAAGTTGGGCTGCTAATTGCTGTCATTCTAATAATCTGCCAGTCACAAATTTGGAGACCAAAACTGCACACAGTACTCCAGGTGTGAAACTGCACACGGTATTCCAGGTGTACTGTCGTGCAAGATAAAGTCCAGTAAAGTCCAATTAAAGATAGTTCGAAGGTCTCCAATGAGGTAGATGAGAGGTCAGGACCGCTCTCTAGTTGGTGAGAGGACGCTTTCATATTCGTTGAGAGTAAACCAGGAGATATCGGAATTATTCCACGATTAGTTCTCATTCTTTTGACTTGTGACTGGCAGAAAAAGAATGAGAACTAATCGTGGAATCATTCCGATATTTCCTGGTTTACTCTCAATGAATATGAAACCGTCCTCTCACCAACTAGAGAGCGGTCCTGACCTCTCATCTACCTCATTGGAGACCTTCGACTATCTGTAATTGGCCTTTACTGGACTTTATCTTGCACGACACAGTACACCTGGAATACCGTGTGCAGTTTCACACCTGGAGTACTGTGTGCAATTTTGGTCTCCAAATTTGAGGAAGGACATTCTTGCTATTGAGGGAGTGCAGCGTAGGTTCACTAAGTTAATTCCCGGAATGGCGGGATTGTCGTATGTTGAAAGACTGGAGCGACTGGGCTTGTACACACTGGAATTTAGAAAGATGAGAGGGGGTCTTATTGAAATATATAAGATTATTAAGGGATTGGACACGCTAGAGGCAGGAAACATGTTCCCAATGTTGGGGGAGTCCAGAACCAGGGGCTACAGTTTAAGAATAAGGGATAGGCCATTTAGAACGGAGATGAGGAAAAGTTTTTTCACTCAGAGAGTTGTAAATCTGTGGAATTCTCTGCCTCAGAAGGCAGTGGAGGCCAATTCTCTGGATGCTTTCAAGAGAGAGTTAAATAGAGCTCTTAATGATAGCGGAGTCAGGGGGTATGGGGAGAGGGCAGGAACGGGATACTGATTGTGGATGATCAGCCATGATCACATTGAATGGCATGCTGGCTCAAAGGGCCGATTGGCCTACTCCTGCACCTATTGTCTATTGTCTAAACGTTATACCTTTTATCTTGTATCTGTACACTTTGGAGTGGCTGGATTGTAACCATGTATAGTCTTTTAGCTGACTGGATTGCATGGAACAAAAAGCTTCTTTCTGTACCTCAGTACACGTGACAATAATAAACTAACCTAAACATCAATCAAATCACCCTCAAACTTTTAAACTTATGTTAAGTATTTACAGACTAATCTCTTGATTTAATCCTTCAAGCCTTGGTATTGTTCTGCAGAAATGTTCTCATAAAGTTATAGAGTCTTACAGTGTGGAAACAGGCCTTTCGGCCCAACTTGCCCACACTGAGCAACATGTCCCATCTACACGAGTTCCACTTGCCTGCGTTTGGCCCATAAGCCTCTAAACCTGTCCTATCCATGTACCTGTTTAATTGCTTCTTAAACATTGCGATAGTACCTGCCTCAACTACCTCCTCTGGCAGCTCGTTCCATACACACACCACCCTTTGTTGTGAAAAAGTTACCCCTCAGATTCCTATAAAACCTCCCCCCCTTCACCTGCGTCCACCTGATCTCCAAGGCGAAGGTAGGGTGTTCTGCTCAGGGAATATCCTATCCTATCACATCTCAGGAAACACTGATCTTCCATTTGCACCCAGAGGTCATAACAAAGTCACGTGCTGCCTTGAATGCTGAAGATCAAGGTGTGATGTGAAGTGGGTTTGGTTCATATCTTGCATGCACCCACAATTTCTTATCATGTAGGTCAACAATGGATGGACACCAAATCACAGCGTATTCATTAATTGGAATAAAAGTTGGTAATGCCAGCACCTATTGCTCATCACGGTGGCACAGCGGTTGATTTGCTGCCATACAGTGCCAGAGTCTAGGGTTCGATCATGACTACAGGTGCTGTCTGCACGGAGTTTATAGGTGCTCTGTTTTCCTCCCACACTCCAAAACGTACAGGTTAGTAGGTTAATTGTTTTTGTTAAAATTGTAGATTATCCCTAGTGTGTAGGATAGTGCTAGTGTAATGGGGATCGCTGGTTGGCGGGGATTTGGTGGCTGAAGGGCTGTTTCCCTGCTGCATCTCTAAACTAAACTAATTACTCCTGATTAAAACAGTCATTTAAGAGTCAGCCTCAGATGGGGTAAGATCATAAACCATTGGTTCTATTGGTCTTTATTATCACGTGTACCAAGAGACAGTGAAATTATTTTTTTGCATACTTTTGCATCAGTAAGATTATTTGCATACAAAAGTACAATCCCCGCTTTAAGCACATAATATATAGAGCCAGCCCACTGAGCCCATATGCTAGAGTCGCCATGTTTTGGTGTCATTCTTAAAGTCCCAGCTCCAGCTGGCCACAAAGGCCCGTTGCAGCTGTCGCCTCCGAGCGTATTGTCCAGCGAACTGTTGTCCCTCTCCACGCCCGGCCACCATTCAAGCTAGCACCTCCTGCAGCCAACCTTGAGGGTGCTGAAGGTAAGACCCTCCCCCCCCCATGTTCTTCGTTGTCCAGCATCCCCCGCCATTGCCGACTCCCACCAGCCTTCTGTCGGATTCCCAGTCTTCAGAGTCATAGATTTAAGATAGAAGGTCAGAGGAGTGATGAGAAAACTTTCTTCTTGACTTAGATGTTGGTGAGGGTTTGGAACCCACTGCCTCAAAGGCCTACAGGAGAGAAAACTTCATCACATTTAAACAGCACCTAGGTACAGGTCTGTATATATGTGGGGAGTGGTAACCTGCAGGAAGTGTGATTAGGTCAGGTAGCTCTGCTCCAAACACTACAGGCACACTGGGTTTGAAGTCTCCTGTTTTGTCAATTATTAATGCTTCAACCTCTTCCTGGTGTCACAGGTAGATAGGATGATGAAGAAGGCTTGATGTACATTGGTCTTCATCAGTCAGGGGATTGAGTATAGAAGTTGGGATGTTATGTCAAAGTTGTGCAAGATGTTGGTGAGCCTGCATTAGGAGTATTGTGTATCTGCTTTGGTCACCCTGCTTTAGGAAAGACGTCACTAAGCTGGAAATGGTGGCAAGAAGATCTACGAGGAAGTGAACAGGTCTCAAGGGCCTGAGTTATTGAGAGAGGCCGGGCAGTCTATGGCTTTTTCTTGGAGCGCAGGAAGTATCTAAAATGATGAGGGGAATACAAAGGGTGAAAGCACAGTCTTTTTTCCCAGCATTGAGGTATCATGAACTAGAGGGCATAGGTTTAAGGTGAGAAGGGAAAGATTTCGACTTTAGACTCCAGAGATACAATGTGAAAACTGGCCCTTTGGCCCTCCGAGTCCACGTCAACCAGTGATCACCATGTACATTAGCACTATCCTACACACTAGGGACAATTTACCATCTTACCGAAACCAACCTACAAACCAGTACGTCTTTGGGATGTGAGAGGAAACTGGAGTACTGGAGAAAAACAATGCGGTCACAGGGAAAATGTACAAACTCCATGCATTCAGCACCCTTAGCCAGGATCGAACAGGTACCTAGCGCTGTGAAGCAGCAACTCTACCACTGTGCCACCCTGTAGGAAACTGAGTGCCAACTTTCTCTCACAGCGGATTGTGAGTATATGGAAAGAGCTGTCAAAGGAAGTAGTTGAAGCAGATACAATGGCAATATTTATGACATTCGGACAGGTGCGTGGTTAGGAAAGGATTAGAGGGATAGGGAAGATAGACACAAAATGCTGGAGTAACTCAGTGGGATAGGCAGTATCTCTGTAGAGAAGGAATGGGTGATGTTTCGGGGCATCTTGGTGGACAGTTATCTCCCGCATCCCAAAGGCATGCTGTTTGGTATGTTAACTGGCCACTGTAAATTGTCCCTAGTGTGCAGATGGGTGATGAAATCTGGGGGAAAGTGGGCAGTGTAAAAATGGATATACAAGGGAACTACAGATGCTGGAATCTTGAGCAAAAAGCAAAGTACAAGAGGAACTGTGCTGGTTAATACTGAAGATAGACACAAAGTGTCAGCGGGTCAGGTAGCATCTCTGGAGAAATGGATGCATGACGTTTTGGGTCGGGATCCTTCAGACTGAAAGTAGAGGGGGGGGGGGGGGGGGATTGGAGGTAGGAAAAGGCCAAAACAAAGCAGGACCAGCAACAGTGGAGCCCATAATGGCCCATTGTTGGCTGGGGAAGAGGTGATAACGAAGGGATACAAGGATTGGAACAGTGCAACTAGTACAACGACAAGGGAAGGGCGGGAATACGGGGGTTACTTAAAATGGGAGAAATCATACTCATCATATCATATCATATATATACAGCCGGAAACAAGCCTTTTCGGCCCACCAAGTCCGTGCCGCCCAGTGATCCCCGCACATTAACACTATCCTACACCCACTAGGGACAATTTTTACATTTACCCAGCCAATTAACCTACATACCTGTACGTCTTTGGAGTGTGGGAGGAAACCGAAGATCTCGGAGAAAACCCACGCAGGTCACGGGGAGAACGTACAAACTCCATACAGTGCAGCACCCGTAGTCAGGATCGAACCTGAGTCTCCGGCGCTGCATTCGCTGTAAAGCAGCAACTCTACCGCTGTGCTACCATGCCGCCTGTTGGGTGTAAGCTGCCCAGGTGAAATATGAGGTGCTGTTCCTCGATGTAAATGGATGGTTGACACAGTCTGTTTCCGTGTTATATCTCTCTACAGCACCAAGCCCTGATCATATTGAATGTCAGGGCAGGATGGGGGGGGGGGGTCAGTTGCCCACTTCTACCTTTTTGGTGTCCCAGTGTCTTGGCCGGTAAAGCACTTGTAAACATTGCGAACCGTAAACCCTCATTGGAGACCCTCGGACTATCTTTAATCAAACAGCTTCTACCCTACTTCCCTACAGCCAACACTGCAACCTCCAAATAAGCTCTGAGCTACATAGATCTGGGGGCATTGGTTTTTGTTTTTTTGTGCTATTATTATTTGTTTGTTTTTAGACAATAGACAACAGGCATGTATATGTGCATGTGCGTATATATCTATACAGTATATACACACATGGAGTAACCTGCTGAGTTACTCCAGCATTTTGTGAATAAATGTATATATAATATGCTGCTTGTCCCGCTGAGTTACTCCAGCTTTTTCTGTCGATCATATATATATATTGTTTATTATATTGTTTAGAGTACTATGTTTACATATTCTGTTGTGCTGCTGCAAGTAAGAGTTTAATTGTTCTGTCTGGGCCGGCTCCCAGCTTGGGGGAGTTGGGAGATGGTTTTACACAGCGTCCCGGGCGGGGCGGGGCGGGCCGGCTCCCAGCTTGGGGGAGTTGGGAGATGGTTTCACACAGCGTCCCGGGTGGGGCGGGGCGGGGCGGGCCGGCTCCCAGCTTGGGGGCGTTGGGAGATGGTTTCACACAGCGTCCCGGGCGGGGCGGCTCCCAGCTTGGGGGAGGCGGGAGATGGTTTCACACAGCGTCCCGGGCGGGGCTGACTGTGCCGTCAGCGCGGCGGCTGCTGTGTGCTACCAGCTAGTCAGTCAGTCACCTTGGCAAGCCCGGGGTCGCTGCCCACAAGCCGCTCGGCCCGGCCCAGCCGGCAGTTCTACAGCGGAGCGGACACAGCGACCTGCATGCAACCCTGCAGCGAGGAATGGAGGCGCTGGCAGCCCTCAATGCAGAAAAGCAAATTGCGGCAAGTGAAAAAAGAGGCGTGCAGACGAGCAGGGTCGGAGTTACGAATCCCGAGGATTTATTTTCATTAGATATTATTTGTTCTTGAAAAAGAAAAAAAAAACCCCACAGCAACCAGGAAAACCAAAGCTTAATAAGTGCCTTGGGAGACGGACAGGGTGCAATCCGTGCACGGGAGAGAAAGCTGCCAATCCGAAGCTCGGGGTTTGGAAAAAGGGCAAAGTGGTGCGGCAGAGAACACACATCAATTGGTGAGTTAAATAGTCACTGCCAGTCCCCAGTCTGCTAAATACCTGCTCCCCTTAATGTAGAGTGCGTGGGAGTGCGGAGGTGTCATGGGCTCCCCGCACACTGTACCCTCGCTGAAAGAATCTGTGCTTCTAATGTTAAACCCAACATACACTTTGCAAATCCCACATTGCAATAACTTAAAACATACAGGGACTATCGCAACGTTTAAGAAACATTTAGATAGGTACATGGATAGGACAGGTTTAGAGGGATATGGGCCAAGGGCAGGCAGGTGGGACTGATGTAGATGGGCATGTTGGTCAGCATAGGCCAGTTGGGCCGAAGGGCCTGTTTCCACGATGTATGTATGTCTCTACACGGCGCCCTTAAAACGTCCCGTCAATGCAAACCTTTCCTAGAATCAATACTTATTATATTCAGCAGACTTCACCATCCTGTGTCATATGCCCTCCAATGTAATCAAGTCTTAAGAAGGGCCCTGACCCGAAACGTCCCTTGTCCATTTCCCTCCACAGATGCTGCCTGACCCGCTGAGTTCCACCAGCACTTTGTGTTTTGCTCAAGATTTCAGCATCCTTGTGTCTCCAAATATATATAATTATCTGCTATTCCGGATAAACCGGACCTTATAGACAGAAGGAACTGCAGATGCTGGAACCTTGAGCAAAACACAAAATGCTGGAGTAACTCAGCGGGTCAGGCAGCATCTCCGGAGAGAAGGAATGGGCGGTTTTTCGGGTCGAGACCCTTGTTCAGACTGATGTCAGGGGAGTTGGGCGGGAGAGAGATAGAATGTAGTCAGAGACAGTAAGACTGGTGGGAGAACTGGGAAGGGGGAGGGGATGGAGATGGAGGGAAAGCAAGGGCTACTTGGAGTTAGAGAAGTCAATGTTCATACCGCTGGGGTGCAAGCTGCCCAATATGAGCTGTTCTTCCAATTTGCGCTGGGCCTCACTCTGACAACGGAGGAGGCGCAGGACAGAAAGGTCAGATTGGGAATGTGAGGGGGCGTTAAAGTGCTGAGCAAAACACAAAATGCTGGAGTATCTCAGCAGGTCAGGTAGCATCTCTGGAGAATGTTGATTCTCGCGGATGTCCTCCAGAGATGCTGTCTCACCCGCTGAGTTACTCCCTCACTTTATGTTTTGTTCAAGAATCCAGCACCTGCAGTTGCCTATATCTCTGACATAATCAATATCAGTCGCATTTTGTGTAATATCCATATATGTCATATTATAATAGATCTGTTTATGTGGATGTTAGCTAGATGATGTATGGGTTAATCTCACCAGGTTTTTATCACATCTACATATCAAACCTATTATGTATTATCATTGCCATAAAATCGGCAGATATTCTATAGGTATGTAAACTGGAAAAAGGGTTGTAAAAAGAGGGAGAGAGGGCAACCTGCGAGCTTAAAAAAACCTTACCAAAAACTGCAGATGATGGAAATCTGAAATAAATGCAGAAGATACCAGAAATACTGAGCAAGTCAGACAGCGTCTGGAGATAGAAACAGAGTGAATGTGTCAAGTCTGAGACCCTTCATCAGAACTGCCACAAGGTGAAATCAATAATAGACACACAATTCTGGAGTAACTCAGCAGGACAGGCAGCATCTCTGGAGGGAAGGAATGGGTGACATTTCAGGTTGAATCAAATTATGTTCCCATGTCTCATGGTGTGTTGGTCAGTGTGGGCAAGTTGGGCCAAAAGGGCTTGTTTCCATACTGTGTGACTCTGACTAAATATTTATCCAACTCCAATTGAAATACCTAAAGTGATCCAGCTGCCGTCACCTGCCGGGACAGGGAATTTCAGAGATTTGCCTCATTTTGTGAGAAGAAATTCTATCTTTCTCAGTTTTGGTTTAGCTTAGAGAGAGATACAATCTGGAAACTGGCCCTTCGGCCCACCGGGTCTAGGATCACCCGTTCACATTAATCCTATGTTATCCCACTTTCTCATCCACACCCTTCACACTAGGGGCAATTTACAGATGTCAAATTAACCTACAAACCCGCACGTCTTTGGGATGTGGGAGGCAAGTGGACAACCCAGAGGAAATCCATGCAGTTACAGGGAGAACTCCGCACGGTCAGCACCCGAGGTCAGAATCGAACCCAGGTCTCGGGCACCTGAGGTACCTCAGACGCAGCTCTACCGCTGCGCCATTATTTTATATATGGTATCTTGGAATTATGTCCCCTTGTACATGACTCTACTGCTGTTGAAATCCCAACATCTACTCTGTCAAGCCCCCTTGTAGTGTGAGACTGCCCTCTCATTCCTCACTCTCGGTAGCAGAGAAGGTGAAGAAGGGATGGGTGGAGCAAAGGGATAGGGTGAGACCAAGTGCATAAATTGGGGAAAACAATTGCTTCCAAGGACACTGGCCTATGGAGGCAGAGTGCCTGGAAGAGATACTAAATTGATAGTTTTATACTATACTTATCGAAACGTATAAGATTATTAAGGGGTTGGACACGTTAGAGGCAGGAAACATGTTCCCAATGTTGGGGGAGTCCAGAACAAGGGGCCACAGTTTAAGAATAAGGGGTAGGCCATTTAGAACTGAGATGAGGAAAAAAAAATTCAGTCAGAGAGTTGTGAATCTGTGGAATTCTCTGCCTCAGAAGGCAGTGGGGGCTAATTCTCTGAATGCATTCAAGAGAGAGCTAGATAGAGCTCTTAAGGATAGCGGAGTCAGGGGGTATGGGGAGAAGGCAGGAACGGGGTACTGATTGAGAATGATCAGCCATGATCACATTGAATGGCGGTGCTGGCTCGAAGGGCCGAATGGCCTCCTCCTGCACCTATTGTCTATTCTATCAGTCTGTATACCAGTCTCTTATTGATGGATTCTATGCCTAGTGAATTTATTATTGAGATAAAGGCCAGAAGCGGTTCATTGTTGGAAGTCAAATCAGGGCTGGAACTTTCCAGAGAATGGCAGGGTGCCTGAGGAGTGTTGTAGAGCAGAGGGAGCTAGGAGTGCAGGTACATAGTTCTTTGAAAGTGGTGTCACAGGTAGATAGGATGGACAAGAAGGCTTTCATTAAATTGACTTCATCATTCAGGGTATTGAGCGTAGAAGTAGGGATGTTATGTTACAGTTATACAAGATGTTGGTGAGGCTGCATTTGTAGTATTGTGTTCCGTTTTGGTCACTCTGCTATAAGAAGGATGTTGTTAAACTGGAAATAATGCAGAGAATATTTATGACGATGTTGCCAGGATTTGTGGGCCTAAGCTCTGGGGAGAGAGGTTGGGTAGGCTCGGAGTTTATTCCTTGGAGTGCAGGAGGCTGAGGGATGATCTGCTAAAGGTGTATAAAATCATGAGGGGAATAGATAGGGTGAATGCACAGTCTTTTATCCAGAGAAGGGGAATCAAGAACCAGAGAATGTAGGTTTAAAGTGAGAGGGGAAAGATTTAATAGGAACCTGAGAGGCAACTTGTTCATACAGAAGGTGGTGGCGATATGGAACAAACTACCAAAAGAGATTGTTGTGGCTGCATTTAATGCTATAACAAAATTTAAAAGATATTTGGACAGGTACATGGATAGGAAAAGTTTAGAAGGATTTGAGCCAAACACATGCAGGTGAGACTAGTATACTGTAGATGGGGCATCTTGGTCCTTGGTCATCAACTCTGTCATCTAGTGATAGAAAGAGTTGATGAGGGTAATTTGGATGTGTACTATTTGAACTAAAAGGCATTTGATAAAGTGGCATTTAATAAGCATCATTAGGATAAAAGAGACTGCACCAGCATAGGTGGATTAGAGCAGGGTCCTGAATTATTATCTACCCCATTGGAGACCCTCAGACTATCTTTAATCGGACTTTACTAGATTTTATCTTGCACTAATCGCTATTCCCTTTACCCTGTATCTGAACACTGGGCGGCTTGATTATAGTCATGTGTAGTCTTTCACTTGACTGAATGGCACGCAGCTGAAGCTTTTCTCTGTACCTCAGTACACATGACATTAAACTAAACTAAGAATTGGTTGCATAAAGGAAGCATAGTATTATGCTATGCAGACAGCGCAGAAACAGGCCATTCGGCCCACCACACCCATTGTACCTATCTATGCTAACCCCATTTACCCTCTTTATGCCCATGCTTGCCCTTCTTTGGTGATTCCGATGCTTTTCTGGATGTTTCCCAAAAGTTGTGAGTATTTGCCTTCACCACTTCTCCAGGCAGTGCATTCCAGACAGCAACCGCCCTCTGTGTGAAACGGCTCCTCCTCAGACACCCTCTAAACCTCCCTCCTTTCACTTTACACAGTGGCGCAGCCAGTAGAGCTGCCTTCCCACCACGCAGAGACCCAGCGCCAGAGACGGACCAAAGGATAGACACAAAGTGCTGGAGCAACACAGCGGCTCAGGCAGCAGCTCTGGAGAAAGGGGATGGGTGACGTTACAGGTCGGGACCCTTCTTCAAACGTCACCCAGAGACACTGCCTGATCCGCTGAGTTACTCCACCACTTTGAGTTCTCCTCAAGGTTCCAGCATCTCCTGTTCCTTGTGTCCATTTTAAATTGAAGTGACAGACAGAGTTGATGAGGGCAATTTAGAGGTATTATTTGGACTTCTAAAAGGCATTTGATAAAGTGCCATGTAATAAGCATCATAAGAGTAAAAGAGACTGGAGCAGCATAGATGGATTAGAGTGGGGTCCTGACCTCCCATCTACCACATTGGAGACCCTCGACACTTTGTGCATATACCAACACCTGCAGTTCCTTTTGACACAAACCAAATGGACTCCTTCTGTTCTATAACTTTTAACAAAGATGGTATTTACTAAATACTGTGTGGTCATTCTACCACACCTGCAGTAAAAATAATATTTATTAAAGCTAGTGCACATTGTTTCTATTGTTTATCTATCAGCTACTTGGTAGATGACGCCAAAGTAACCAGTATTTGTTATAACTTAAGAGCTCGCACTTATTTCATATATTTTTTCCGTTTTCATGTAAGATAGTGCGGCACAGTGTTGCAGTGGTGGAGATGCTGCGTTACTGCACCAGCAACCTGGGTTTGATCCTGACCACAGTGCTGTCTGTATGGAGTTTCGACATTCTCCGTATGCTCCACTTTTCCTCCACACTCCAAAGTCATATAGCTTTGTAGGTTAATTGACTTAGTTTAAATTATCCTGAGTGTGTAGGATAGTGTCAGTGTACGGGGATGATCGCTGGACAGCGCGGACATGGTGGACCAAAGGGCCTGTTTCCACGCTGTATCCCTCTCCCCCTGCCTCTCCTCCCCCCCCCCCCCCCTCTCCCCCCCTTGTTCAGCCTCCACAGATGCTTGGCCTACTGAGTAGAAGCTGACCAGCAATTACCCGCACACTAAATCCAATGTTAACTTACACACTAGGGGTAATTTACAGAAGCCAATTAAATCCAATGTTAACTTACACACCAGGGGTAATTTACAGAAGCCAATTAACCTACAAATCTGAACATCTTTGGGATGTGGGGGGAAACCGGAGCACCTGGAGAAAAGCCACGCGGGTCAGAGGAAGAATGCACAGACTCTACACAGATAGCACCCGAGGTCAGGATTGAACCCAGGTCTCTGGCGATGTGAGGCAGCAGCTCTATGTCTGCGTCACTTGGTAGAGAATAATATACTGCGCTGTGGGGAAGGAATGCACTCAATGGGCTGAATAGTTGCCTGTGGTGATGTAACAATTCAGTGATGTTATGAATCACCATCCTGTCAGGCAGCAAATCCTCCTCGCTCATTGTATGGATAGCACTGACCTAATCCATGTGCACTGTTTAAAAAACGTAGAAACTAAGAACTGCGGATGCTGGTTTATACCAAAGATATTCACAAAGCGCTAGAGTAACTCAGCGGGTCAAGCAGCTTCTCTAGAGAGAAAGGACGAGTGACGTTTTGGGTTGGGAACCATCTTCAGACGACAGTCTGAAGAAGGATCCCAACCCAAAACGTCACCCGTCCCACTGAGTTAATCCAGCACTTTGTGTCTGTCTTTCGCACTGTTTATCAGCTCTATATTGATTAGAAATGGTTTCTCTCTAAATAATCTATGCAAACTCTTTATGATTTTAATCGCTTCTCATCCCTCTCTTAATTAAATTCGACAAGGGCAGATTCTGCAATCTGTCTGCGTGTCTCTCAACCCTGATCCCTGGAACCCTTCCAATTATTCTCTTCCATGAATCCTCCTTAGCTGACACAATTTTTTGCACTACCATAGAGTCACACACACAGTCTCTTCAGCCACCATCAAACCTGCTTTACCCCACACCCACCTTTCTTTTCCAGCTCCCCCCCCCCCCCCCCCCCCGCCCCCAATACTACAAGAGAAAGCATTTCATCGGGATGCATCACAGCATGGTTTGGTAACAGCTCCATCCAAGACCACAAGAAATTGCAGAGAGTTGTAGATGCAGCCCAGACCATCATGCAAACCAACCTCCCTTCCATTGAGTCCATCTGCACTTCACATTGCCTCGGCAAGGCCACCAGTGTAATCAAGGAGCACCCTGGCCACTGTGCCACCTTAGATAGCCCTTCTTTGGGCTAACGTTTCCTACTGTCTTCTCTACCTATGCATCTCATAAGTACAAAAGTGGATGCAACATCCAAGCCAGGAGAATTAGTGTTTAACATGAAAAAACTGTCAGCATCTGTGGAGAGAGAAGCAGTTCATGTTTCAGGTCTGGGGATGGTTCAAAAAAACGTGGCAACCTGCTCTCTTCCTCTTTTCTGAAAGTTTCCAGCATGCTTTCTTTTTATTTCAGATATCCAGCATTGGCAGAACTTTTGGTTTGGTGTTTATTATAACTTGCTGCCCTTTGTCGCTGCTACTGGTAAGCCGGTTGCTTTATTAACTGCTCTCCTAACCTGTTCTGCTGTGGAAGCGTCAGTACGACAAAGGTTAAAATAGCTGTACAGCACAAGGACATACGACATCTCTTAACGTACAGCACAAGTTCTTGATAGACATCCTTTGACGTACCGTTAGCTGTAACCTAGAGCACAAGGTTCTTGATAGTCACCCTTACTAAAATTGAATACAAATAAAGGATTTTATAGCAAGTAGTTTTATTTGTATTAATGTTATCGTATTTGTATCGGTGTTTTCAAGAATGTATTGTGATCGATGAAAATAAATTAGAAAGTGTGCACGATTTCAAGGGTCACAATTTGTATAAAAGCTGCCAGTTCCAAGTACAGTTTCAGAGTAGTGGTCCTGTAACTGAGACTGCGCTGCGCGCCAGAGTTGCTGCCTTACTGGACCTGAGACCCGGCTTCGATCCCAACTACGGGTGCTGTCTGTGCGAAGTTTGTACGTTCTGCCTGTGACCTGCATGGGTTTTCCCCAGGGGCGAGGAGGGAAGTTTCACTTGTGTTTGTTCTCATTTCGCTGCGTTCGAGGGAGACAGGGAGAGTGGAGGAGTGGCGCAGATCTCGCTGGGAGGGAGAGAGGGAGGGAACAGCACCCGCTCCCGCTCTCACCCACAGCTCCCTCTACCCCGACTCTCCCCCACCCTCCCACTCTCTTTCCCCGGGGTGAGTGGCGGCGGCGGCGAGGAGGGAAGTTTCCTTGAGTTTGTTGTTTGCGAGGGGGCGCTGCGATCTCTTGCTTTGTCCCGGCTCTGGGTCGGTGGCGATCTGATATCCAGTGAACCTTCGCCGGCAGCCTCTGCCTCCAGTCCCCGTTGCCTAAGAGCTTGCTGCAGGCCGGATAAAATCTCATGGCGGGCCGGATGTGGCCCGCGGGCCGTAGTTTGGAGACCGCTGCCATAGATGGCTGTGGAGACCGCTGCCATAGATGGCTGTGGAGACCGTCAATGGATATTTTTACGGCAGAGATAGGTGGATTCTTGATTAGCACGTGTATCAGAGGGTATGGGGAGAGGGCAGGAGAATGGGGTTAGGAGGGCGTGATAAATCAGCCATAATTAAATGGAGGGGTAGACTTGATGGGCCAAATGGCCTAATTCTGCTCCTATCGCTTATGAACTTATGACCTTAAGCATGTCCATTTTGATTTCCAGGTTGCACAGTCTTCAAATGAAATTTGAACAACCTACATCTGCGTACCAAAGAAAAGCACTGTTTGATGTCTTAGTATGGGATTGAAGTCTGCCTGGCTCTCGATCCAAGTCTAGCTGGTCAGTGAGGACTCGGCAGTGAAGATGGCCGCAAGGATGAGCCTGCGATGCTGCTTTCTCCTCCTGTCCGTGTCTGGCTATCTGCTGTGTGCCCTTGCCCAGGGGACAAACATCACAGCTGTAAACGGGACGGAGAGGATGGTGGGACGGGTGCCATTTATTACGTCTCAGCTGGATCACCTGATAGCCAAGGAGGGGCTCAGCATGACAATCGGCTGCAACGTCAGTGGGAGCCCTGTGCTGCAGGTCCGGTGGTACAACTCGAACGGCCGCTTGCTGAATCAGGAGGGGGGTAAGTCCCAACTCAGCCCCGGCAGCGGGTGGAAGAGCTTGCTCCCTGTTCAGTCGACGGAAAATAAGACGCGCAGAGTGCTGGAGTAACTCGGTGGGTCAGACAGCACTGCCTGGAGAACATGGTGACGTGATATGGGACTAGCTCAGGAAGGCATGTTTACTTTAGTTTATTGTCACGTGTACTAAGGTACAGTGAAAAGCTTTTGTTGCGTGCTAACCAATCAGCGGAAAGACAATGCATGATTACAATCGAGTCATTATAGTGTATAGATACATGATCAGGGAATAACATTTAGTGCAAAGTAAAGCCGGCAAAGTCTGATCAAGGATAGTCTGAGGGACAAGTTGGTCTGTGAGCTTGTTTTAGTTTAGTTCATTGTCACGTGTGCCTCAACTACCTCTTCCGGCAGCTTGTTACCCCTCACGCTCAAAAAGGTTACCCCTCAGGTTCCCATTAAATCTTTCTTCCCTCACCTTAAACATATGCACTCTTGACCTTGATTCCCCTGCTCTGGTTTCATTTATTACTGTCACATGTACTGAGGTACAGTGAAAAGCTTTTTTGTTGTGTGCTAACCAGTCAGCGGAAAGACAATATATGATTGCAGTGTACAGATGCAGGATAAAGGGAATAACGTTTAGTGCAAGGTAGTGTCTGATTGAAGATAGTCCGAGGGTCTCCAATGAGGTAGATGATAGCTCAGGACTGCTTTCCAGTTGGTGAGTGGACGGTTCAGTTGCCTGATAGCAGGTTTTTGAATAATTTACGGTCTTGTGTGTTGTCTGTGTTCCCTTGATGCTGCTGCAAGCAAGACTTTCATTGTACCTGTACCTCACCGTATCTGTGCATGTGACAATAAACTCGAGTCCGCTTGACTTGATCCCTCTGAAGGAATGGTGGCAGTTAATTCATTGCACAAGGGAATTGGATAACTAACTTAAAAATTCCTGGGCATTGGAGAAAGAGGAAACAAGATTAATTGACTGGAAGTCAATTGGAAGCAAGGATTTGTTGGCTGGTTAAAATATTAGAAGTGTGATCAGAAAAAAAAAATTCACTCAAGAAATTCAGTTTTGTGATACAGCATTGGAACAGGCCCTTTGGACCGTCTAGCCCTTCGGCCCATCTAGCACAAAACGTTATTTTTACACAAATGGTGGTGGGTGTGTGGAACAAGCTTCTGTGAAGGTATTTGAGACAGGTACTGTTGAGACATTTAAAAAACATTTAGACCAGCACATGGGTAGGACAGGTTTACATAGAAACATAGAAAATAGGTGCAGGAGGAGACCATTTGGCCCTTCGAGCCAGCACCGCCATTCATTGTGATCATGGCTGATCATCCACAATCAGTAACCTGTGCCTGCCTTCTCACCATATCCCTTGATTCCACTAGCCCCTAGAGCTCTATCTAACTCTCTTTTAAATTCATCCAGTGAATTGGCCTCCACTGCCTTCTTGGGCAGAGAATTCCACAAATTCACAATTCTCTGGGTGAAAAAGTTTTTTCTCACCTCAGTTTTAAATGGTTTCCCCGTTATTCTTAGACTGTAGCCCCTGGTTCTGGACTCCCCCAACATTGGGAACATTTTTCCTGCATCTAGCTTGCCCAGTCCTTTCATACTTTTATACGTCTCCATAAGATCCTCTCTCATCCTTCTAAACTACAAGCCCAGTCTTTCCAATCTTTCCTCATATGACAGTCCCTCCATCCCAGGGATTAACTTCGTGAACCTATGCTGCACTGCCTCAATAGCAAGGACGTCCTTCCTCAAATTAGGAGACCAAAACAGCACACAGTACTCCAGATGTGGTCTCGCCAGGGCCCTATACAATTGCAGAAGGACCTCTTTGCTCCTGTACTCAAATCCTCTCATTATGAAGGCCAACATGCCATTAGCTTTCTTCACTGTCTGCACCTGCACGCTTACTTTCAGTGACTGGTGTAGAAAGGACATGTTTAGAGGGATATGGTCCAGAAGCAGGCAGGTGGGACTAGGGCACATTGGTCGGCGTGGGCAAGTTGGGCCAAATGGCCTGTTTCCACGCTGTATGACTATGATTCTATGATACATGAAACTAGAAGAAAATTACAGTTAAATTCTACAGGAAAGCAGTGAAAAGAAAATAATTGGGAAAAAAACCCCCAAGATATTTGTGCAAAAATATACAATTAGAAAGCAAGTCTATTTAGAGTGAACTCGGCTTGGTTCTATACAGATCCTAAGTGTTCTTGTTATCTGTTGATTAATGACACTAGAAGCTCTGCCTCCACCATTACTCTATTAACACTTAGAATTTTGCACATCTCTGTAAAACCTCCAATTGTGCTCTCTGCTTCAAAAAGAACAATACATAGTGATTAAGTAACATTAAAGAAAGAGGCATTCAGCATTGAAAAGGGCCCTTTAGCCCACTGAGTCCATGCCAACCATCAAGCAGCCATTTACATTAACCCCATTTTATTATTTTCGTATTCCCCCCCCCCCCTCGCCCCAGATTCTACCACTCATTCTCCAGAAGCAATTTATGGTGACTAATTAAACTATCAACCTCAACATTCTTTGGATTTAGGAAAAAACTGGAGCTCCCAGAAGGAGCACAGAAACAGTATTGGAAGCTGGGAGTGAACCTGCGTCACTGGAGAAGTGAGGCAGCAGCTTTAGGGGTGTTATTGTGCCTCTGTTCAGTATGGAGCATTGATGAGAAAGTGGGATAACAAGGAACTGGTGTGAACAGGGGAGTTAGTTTACCCCACGACAGAAGAGGGAGGTGTACAATTTGATAGCTACAGGGAAGAAGAATCTCCTGTGGCGTTCTGTTCTGCATCTTGGTGGAACCAGTCTGTTGCTGAAGGTACTCCTCAGGTTGACCAGTGTGTCATGGAGGGGTGAGCTGTATTGTCCAGGAACTCCGCAGTTTGAGGAGCATCCTCCCCTCCAAGACCATATATTTGAGTATATGAACACCTAATCTAATTGATTCCTATCAAAACAGGAAGTGTATAAATAAACATGTTTTGGAGCGCAGGAGTTTGAGGGGTGATCTTATAGCGGTGTCTAAAATCGTGAGGGAGGAGTAGATCGGGTGTATGCACAGAGTTTTTTAACCAGAGTAGGGGAATCAAGATCAACAGAACATAAGGTTAAAGGTGATAGGGAAAAGTATAGTAGGAACCTGAGGGGCAACTTGGGCAGAAGGGCCTGTTTCCATGCTATATAACGCTACCACTCTAAATCTAGTTGTAGCTTTCAGGCTTTGGTAACATCATCTCCCTCAGTCAGAGAGTTGTAAATCTGTGGAATTCTCTGTCTCAGAAGATCAGTGGAGGCCAATTCTCTGGATGCTCTCAAGAGAGAGTTAGATAGAGCTCTTAATGATAGCGGAGTCAGGGGGTATGGGGAGAGGGCAGGAACGGGGTACTGATTGCGGATGATCACATTGAATGGCAGTGCTGGCTCGAAGGGCCCGAATGGCCTCCTCCTGCACCTATTGTCTATTGAGACCAGTATGCAAGGGTTTGCAAGGAATAACCAATTAACAAAGGCTTCTTTTAATTCGAAATCTCTGGTTGACCTTATGTACTGACTGCTTCCATCAGCTGCAGCCAAATTGTTTGCATGCTGTTGGCACAGGTCATGGGGTGGCACAAGGACGCAGCGGTAGAGTTGCTGCCTTACAGCACCTGGGACCCAGGTTCGGTCCTGACTACGGGTACTGTCTGTACGGAGTTTGTAAATTCTCCCCGTGATCATTTGGGTTTTCTCCGGGTGCTCCGGTTTCCTCCCTTGCTCCAAAGACGTGCAGGTTTGTAGGTTAATTGGCTTTTGTAAATTGACCCTAGTGTGTAGGATAGTGCTAATGTATGGGGATCGCTGGTCGGCGTGGACTCAGTGGATGGAAGGGCCTGTTTCCATGCTGTATCTCCAAACTAATATACTAAACTGTTGGCTTAGTTTCGACATACCAACCAAACGTTGACGTTTTGTGTGAGGCATGAGGTAGCCTGGAAGAACAGGTTTGATGTGTTGATGAAATGATAAAGGATATTGTACAACTCATTAACTCATTCAGTATTGAATTCTCCAATTTTTGGTGACTTACCTCATCCCCTCTTCTCCCCCCCCCCCCCCCCAACCTCACCCTCCACCTCCTCTTACCTGTGGGGGAGAGTGCACCTATTTCTTTCTTCCCTCCTCTTCTACCTGCATTACTTCCTCTGCCTTCACAATTCACATTTTTATTTTTAACTCACATCTAGGCTCCACGGTGGCGCAGCAGTAGAGTTGCTGCCTTACAGCGCCTGAGACCAAGGTTCGGTCCTGACTACGGGTGCTGTCTGGACGGAGTTTGTACGTTATCTCTTTGACTGCGTACAGGGACAACGTACAAAAGTTCTTCAAAGATTCTTGGAGTCCAAAGACGTGCAGGTTTTTAGCTTAATTGGCTTCTGTAAATTGTTCCTAGTGTAGGATAGAACTAGTGTAAAGGGTGATTGCTGGTCAACATGGACTCGGTGGGTGAAGGACTTGTTTCTATGCTGTATCTCTAAAACTAAAAACATGATTTTCTTGTTTTCATCTCTACCCTTGATCCACCTATGTGCCTATCAAAACCCTTTCTTGTCTATACTCACCAGGCTTTGTCCAGGCCCCTCCTCTCTTCCAGCTCTCTTTTTCTCCCCCACCCTACCCCAATCAGTCTGAAGAAGGGTCCCGACCCAGTACGTCGCCGATCGTGTTCTCCAGAGATGCTGCCAGACCCGCTGATTTACTCTAGCACTTTGTGTGTTTTTTTTGTAAACCAGCATCTGCAGTTCTTCATTAATTCCTCATTGTTGGAGGGATTGCATGGACTCTCTGTTTCCCTGTGTCTTTCAAGATTCGTGGAGGTGAAAGCCTGCTGGAAAAAGCAGATGATCAATACTCTGTGGCTTACAAAGGAGATGGATGAGCTGACAGCGCAGTTAATGATGGATAGTGAAATACTATGCAGGAAGGAACTGCAGATGCTGGTTTATACCGGTGATAGACACAAAGTGCTGGAGTAACTCAGCGGATCAGGCAGCATCTCTGGAGAACATGTTTAGATGATGCTTCACAGTCTGAAAAAGGATCCTGACCCGATATGTCGCTTATCCATGTCCTCGAGTTTCAAGTAAACTGAAGGGAAACAAAGTTTTGAACACCCAGTGGGAAGCCGCGCAAGAACAGGAGAGAGAAGTAAAACTCGCGGAGTAAAACCTACAACATCATTGTACGGCCCAGCGGTGGAGTTGCTGCTCCACAGCGCCAGAGACCCTGGTTCAATCCTGACTACGGGTGCTGTCTGTACGGAGCTTGTATGTTTTCACTGTGACTGCATGGGTTTCTTCAGGGTGCTCCGGTTTCCTCCCACACTCCAAAGACGTGCAGGTTTGTCGGTTAATTAGCTTCTGTAAATTGTCCCTAGTGTGTAAAATAGAACTGGTGTATGGGTGATCGTTGGTCTGCGCGGGCTTGGTGGACCAAAGGGCCTGTTTCCACGCTGTATCTCTAATCTAATTATGTTTAGTACTTTATTGTGCATGGATACACAATTAGAAACTGTCCATTGTCATTTACATTTTTTACAGAATGACTCCATTTAACATCTCTGGATTCTGGCGGGCCCATTATAATGCCTGTAATTAAGGATGAAATATAAAGCTAGAAATTACCCAAATGGAATTCGAACGTGATGAACGTGCTTAATAATCCTCCGAATGCTTTGAGGATGTAGAAGGCAGGACAGACACAGCTATTAGATAGACACAAATGTTGGAGTAACTCTGGAAAAAGGATGGGTGACGTTTCGGGTCGGAACCTTCTTCAAACCGAAGACGTCTTAAGAAGAGTTCCGACCTGAAACGTCCATCTTCAGTATAAACCAGCATCTGCAGTTCCTTCCTACACAGACACATCACTGGTGACTGCATGAAGATCATTGACTGGAGATTATTAGAGAGGGTGCAGAGGTGTTGGAATTCTTTGGAGGATAGCATTAAAATTGCCTTGCAGGCAGACAACCGAGGAATACATAAAGTGCTGGAGTAACTCAGTAGATCAGGCAGCATCACTGGAGAACGTGGATAGGTGACGTTTGGGGTCGGTACCCTTCAGACCACAGAGATTAGGGACAGAAAGTTGTACGTGGTCACAATAATTAAAAGGATAGTGTGGCAGTGGTAGTGTGTTAGGAATAGATCGGAGCAAATACACAGTCTTTTACCAGAGTAGGGGAATCAAGAACCAGGGGACATGGGTTTAAGGTGAGGATGGAATGGTTTAATAGGAACCTGAAAAAGCAACGTTTTTACATAAAGGGTGGTGGGTGTATAGAATGAGGTGCCTGAGGAATTAGTTGAGGAAGGTACTATCACTAAATTAAAAAAACATTTGGACAGGAACATGGATAGGATACGTTTAGAATAATATGGGTCAAACGCATGTAGATGGGACTAGAGTAGATGGGGCACATTGGTTGGTGTGGGCAAGATGGACTGAAGGGCCTGTTTCCACGATGTGTGACTCTATGACTGAGTCAGAGAGGTGAATGTCAGATGTATATGCATTGTGCTTGTGCCACTGTTTCATGTTCAGTGGGTTTGATGGAGGTTGCGTTTCTTCCAAGTGTTTAGGCAGGTATTTGCAACGTTGTCAGAAGTGGTGTGTCACTTTGGCAGCCACATCCCTGCTCTGGTCTATCGTGTTTTATTCACATCAGTCATTTGCTTTCAGCATTTGAATGAGTGATGTGGACATAAAGGAACGGCAGGTGCTGGTTTACCAAAAAAGACACAAAATGCTGGAGTAACTTAAGTAGCATCTCTGGAGAACATGGATAGGTGATGTTCATGTAATAGGGAGGGGAACCCCTCAGCCCCCCTACCCAAACACCACAATCAGTCCGAAGAAGGATCCCGACCCAAAACATCGCCTATCTCGGTTCTCCAGAAATGTTGCCTGACTCGCTGAGTTACTCCAGCACTTTGTGACTTTCTTGAGTGATGTTTGAATGGACAGGTTATCAGTGCTGTTCGATTAGCCCATCTTGCCCATATTAAAAAAGAATAGTTCATTCAGTAAGACTACGATAAGCTTCAGGGCAATGGGAAAATTAGCCTTAAAAGAGGCAAAGTGAATTCCATGTTAAATTCGAGACACACGAAACTGCAGGTGCTGATTTCCTAAAAAAAGACAAAGTGCTGGAGTAACTCAGCGGGTCAGGCAACATCTCTGGAGAACATGGATATGTGATGTTTGGGGCCAGGACACTGCTTCAGACAGATTGTAGAAGGCGGGGAGAAAGCTGGAAGGGAGGTGGGGAGGTGGGACAAAGCCTGGCGAGTGATGGGTGGATACAGACTGATTGAAGGATTTCGACTAGAAATTTCACCTTACCATGTTCTCCAGAAATGCCATCTCACCCCCGCTGAGTTACTCCAGCACTTTGTGTCTTTCTTTCCATGTTAAATTATGGAGCTTACTGAGGAAGCCGATAATGATTGCAAGCTGAAGGGGTGTATATATGGGATGGCATAATCGCAGAGGGAGGTTTGCATGGGTTCTTCATTGATCCTCAGGGTGTGGGTATCACTGGCAATGCCAGCATGTATCGCTCGTCTCTAATTGCTTTGACGAATCCTTCTGGTGCAGATATTACCCGCAGTCTAGAGTTTAGGGTAAATCATGATATGAGGTGCAAAGGAAGGGGGAGGAGAGGAGGGATCAAAGGGAAAAGCTTGCAATGGAAACACAAAGAACAGCAGATGCTGCAATGTTGTTGAACAAATGCCGGAGTAACTCAATGGGTCAGGCTGCATCTCTGGGGCACATGGTAATTTTTGAAGCAAAGTTTGATAGGTTCTTGCTTAGTAAGGGGTTTTGGGGAGAAGGCAGAAGAATAGGGTTGAGAGGAAAAGATAGATCAGCCATGATTGAATGGTGGAGCAGACCCATTGGGCCGCATGCCCTAATTCTACTTTTATGTCCTTTGAACCTATGAAACCAGCGCACCCAGAGGAAACCCACGCAGTCACAGGGAGACCGTACAAATTCCTCAGACAGCACCCGAGGTCAGGATCGAACTCGTGTCTCTGATGCTGCTTGTGTTATGTTGGCAGCTCTTATGGTGCAGTAATCTCTCCAAACAGTGACCACTGACGTTACTACAATGTTAGTTACTGACGTTACTATAAAGAATCATAGTTCCTCCTTAACTAGGTAACTAGAGTCATACACACAGAAATAGTTCGATCCTGTCTACGGGTGCTGTCTGTATGTAGTTTGTACGTTCTCCCTGTGACCATGTGGGCTTTCCTCCGGTTTCATCCCACATTCCATAGAAGTGCTTTGCAGGTTAATTGGCTTTCTGTAAATTGCCCCTAGTGTGTTGCTTAGAATTAGTGCACGGGTGATCGCTGGTCGATGTGGGCCGAAGGGCCTGTTTCCATGCTGTATCTCTAAACTAAACTGAAGTACATAGCTCTTCTAAACTAAACCCTGCTATAAGCTATGGAAGCAATTTCAGAACCAATTCAAAATTACACCAGAAAGGGGGATTTAATACTTCAACAAACCATTCAGATGATGGCACAGTAGTGCTGTGAGCATCTTGGCTATTACAGTGATAGCAACATCATTGGTGACACCAGCATAGTCCCAACATGATTTCATAGCGTTGCACTTTACTACAACCCTCTCAATGCATATTATGGCTATTATGAGTGTATTTGGTTGATTACATTCTCTAGCATTCTCGGATGCCATTTCCATTGACACAACTGCTTTACCTGGAAGTTTCAATTTAGGCTTTGCATGTTCAGGTTTAGGTTTATTATTGTCACATGTACCGAGGTACAGTGAAAAGCTTTGTTTTGCATGCTATCCAATCAGATAATACAATATACATAAATACAATACAATCAAATCAAACTAAAGTACCATAGATAGAGCAAGGGGGATGATACAGAATCCAGAATACAGTTCTCATCAGTAGCTGCCTCACAGCACCAGAGACCGGGTTCGAGTCTGATCTCGGGTGCTGCCTGTGTGGAGTTTGCATGTTCTCCCTGTGACCATGGGGGTCTCCACCAGGTGCACCAGGTTCCTCCCACATCCCAAAACTGTGCGGGTTTGTGCGCTAATTAGCTGCTGTAAATTGTCCCTAGTGTCTAGGATAAAATTAGTGATCACTGGTTGGCGTAGACTCGGTGGTCTGAGGGACATGTTTCCATGCTGTATCTCTAAATCAAAGGAAACAAACAACAGCAGATGCTGGTTTATACCAAAGATAGACACAAAGTGCTGGAATAACTGGAGTCAGGCAGCATCTCTGGAGAAAAAGGCTGGATGACGTTTCGGTCTGGGACTGAAGAAGAGTCCCGACCCAAAACATCATTCATCCACTTTGTCCAGAGACCCAGCACTTTGCATCTTAAACAAAGTCCAATGTCCGCAACAGGGTAGAGGTGAACCGGACAGTAACTTATAGAAGGACTGTTCAGAAACCTGATAACGGAGGGGAAGAAGCTGTTTCCGAGTCTGGTGGTGCACACTTTCAAGCTTCTGTACCTTATGGTGGATGGGAGAAGGGGGAGGAAGGAATGACTGGGGTGGGACAAGTCTTTGTTCAACAGCTTTGACCACCACATAAAGCACAATCCAATAAGGCTCAAAAAAATTAAATTTTCAAGGATATAAGAAAATAAGATTGGTATTAGTATTTATGCATTCATAAGGTCATAAGTTATAGGAGCAGAATTAGGCCATTCAGCCCATCAAGTCTATTCCGCCATTCAATCCTAGCTGATCTATCTTTCCCTCTCAACACCATTCTCCTGGTGCCCTTACTAATCACGAATCTATCAATCTCCACCATAAAAATATCCATTGACTTGGCCTCCACGGCCTTCTGTTGATGTATTATTGTCATGTGTGCTAAGACACAGCGATAAACTTTGTTTACATTCGACTATCCAGTCAAATTGTTCTATACATGAGAACAATCATGCCATACTCAAGTATAACAGGTAGTGCAAAGACACAGAATACCAGTGCAGAATATAGTGTTGGAGTATTACAGCATTACAGCTGCAGAGAGACTGCAGATCACAAATAGGTCCAAGGACTGCAGTGAGGTAGATTGGGTGAGAAGAACTTCACCTTTGGCTTAGGGGAGGTGCGTTCAATTGTCTGACAGCGAAGAGAGGAGTTCCAAAATGCTCCAAGATGCTGGAGTAACTCAGCAGGTCAGGCAGCATCTCGGGAGAGAAGGAATGGGCGACGTTTCGGGTCGAGTCCCTTCGTCAGACTGAAGAAGGGTCTCGACCCGAAACGTCGCCCATTCCTTCTCTCCCGAGATGCTGCCTGACCTGCTGAGTTACTCCAGCATCTTGTGAATAAATACCTTCGAATCGTCTGACAGCAGTAGGAGTCTGATAACAGCAAGTCTGAACATCCTCGGCTCTCTGGATAGAAGATTCCATCGATGCAAAGTTACAGATTCCCACGCCAGGTCCCCCTTTGTTCATCCCCCTCCCTCACGGTGGTCCCCCCCACTCCAGGTCCTCCATTGTTCCTTCCTGGAAACTTACCGAATAGTGAAAGGCCTGGATGGAGTGGATGTGGAGAGGATGTTTCCACTAGTGGAGAGTCTGGGACCAGTGGCCATAGCTGCCATTCAATCATGGCTGATCCATCTTTCCCTCTCAACCCCATTCTCCTGCCTTCTCCCCAAACCCCCGACACCCATACTAATCAAGAATCTGTCAATCTCTGCCTTAAAAATATCCACAGCCACCTGTGGCAATTAATTCCACAGATTCACCACCCTCTAACTAAAGAAATTCCTCCTTATCTCCTTTGCAAAGGTCTGTCTATTATACTGAGGCTGTGCCCTCTGGTCATCGAAGGATCTGAGGATCCTTCCTCAGATATGAGGACTGAAATAGCCCACAATACTCCACATGCGGTCTGACAAGTGCCGTGTAGACTCAGCATTACATCCCTGTTTTTATACTCTAATATATCTAAATAAATGCTACCAATGCATCTGCCTATTTTGCTCAAGATTCCAGCATCCTTGGTCGAAGCATCTCTGATAAGAAAGGGGTTATGTTGATGGAAGCCCCAAATGAAGCATAAACTTCAGTGCAGATTTTCAGTGCTGGGTGACTTGCTTGTGCTTGTAAGTTAAATGCACAAAGAATAGCAATTAGCGTGCAAACTGGTCAACGTGGATGATTTTGCACAAAATGCGTCCGTACTTTTTAGGAAACACTTGCCGTGCTGGTGGCCAGTTGCCAATGATGCAGGTCTGATCCATCACATCACGTCACAGGATGCAGCTGAATACGCAATTTGTCGACCAGGGAACGTGTCAGGATTTCTAAAAATACCCAGTTGGCAAAAGCTTTGTAGCAGAGGCCTCTTCACCAGTCAGCACCTGGGATTAAATGCAAAATAGCTGAAAGCACTGAACTCTGCGCACAGTGGGAAGAGAGCAGTCAAAATGCATGAGCAAGGAACTGCAGATGCTGGTTTACACAAAAGGACACAATGTGTTTTAGTTTTAGAGATACAGCGTGGAAACAGGCCCTTAAGCCCACCAGGTCTACGCCGACCAGCGATCACCCCTACACGTGCGGCACAGTGGCGCAGCGGTAGAGTTGCTGCCCTACAGCGCCAGATACCCGGGTTCGATCCTGACTACGGGTGCTGTCTGTGTGGAGTTTGTACGTTCTCCTCGTGACCGCTTGGGTTTTCTCCGGGTGCTCCGGTTTCCTCCCACATTCCAAAGACGTATAGGTTTATAGTTTCAGTATAAATTGTCCCTCATGTGTAGGATAGTGCTAGCATACGGGGTGATAGCTCGTTGGCACGGACTCGGTGGACATTTAACTGCTTCTTAAATGTTGGGATAGTCCCTTCCTCAACAGCCTCCTCTGACAGCTTGTTCCATGCACCCACCACGCTTTGTGTGAAAAGGTTACCCCTCAGATTCCTATTAAATCTTTTGCCCTTCACCTACTCTGGTCAAAAGACTCGGTGCATCTACCCGATCTATTCCTCTCATGATCCTATACACCTCTTATGACCCCCTATATGTCACAGGGTCCATTACGGTATCCCGCGTTCTACGTTATTCCACTTTCTCATCCACTCCCTACACACTCGTGGCGATTAACTGACAAACCTGCTCCTCTTTGGGATGTGGGAGGAAACTGGAGCATCTGGAGGAAACCCAGACGGTCACAGGGATAACGTGCAAACGCCACACGGACAGCAGCGAGGTGGGGATGGAACCCGGGTCTCTGGCTCTGCGGCGCAGCCTTGGCCTCTGATGTGTTGTTAACTGAGTTCTGACCGTCTTGTTCAGGGGGACATAATCGGCCCCACTTCAAAGAATGGAGAGATGTCTCGCTTAATAATTCCCCCCATCCAATTGACACTGTGCAAAAGGCAATGTTTTCACTTGATCTTTGTCTCTCTCTTTGCCATAATTAATAGCAGCATGCCTTTATCTGTTAGTTGCCAAAGCTCTTTAAACTTTATTTTAGACTTTAGAGATTAGACTTTACCTTGGAAATAGGCCGTTCGGCCCAACGCGCCCGTGCCGACCAGCGCTCACCCATACACTTGCCCTAGCCTACACACTAGGGACAATTTACAACTTTATTGAAACCAATTAACCTACAAGCAGGCTTTCTGGTTCAATGATACTTTATAGTCACGGTGAAATTTATTTTTTGCAAACAGTTCAGTGACGATCCTACTGAACATTCATACAAAATACATGAGTGTAATGCAGTGGAGACAGTTCAGTTTAGGTTAGGTTGGAGATACAACATGGAAATAGGCCCATTTTATTCCAACAACCCAGGAGTTTACATATCCATCAGCTAGATTCTCCAGTTCCGGTTTCATCCCACACCTCAAAGACGTACAGGTTTGTAGATTAATTAACTTTGGTAAACATTGCAAATTGTCCCTGGTGTGAAGGATAGTGCTAGTGTACGGCGTAATCGCTGGTGGGCGCGGACTTGGGCTGAAGGGTCTGTTTCCGCACTATCTCTAAACTCAAGATTCATGTTAAGGCTTGTCATGGGAGGTTTTAAATCGCATGTCTGAACTGTGTGTCTAGGACCACAACCACAGGCTGCAGTGGCTTCAAAGGCCACTGTGATTTGGAATGGAAATCCTGCTGTTAAAACACGGCTATTTTGGTAAAAGTTACAGTGAGTTTTTATGGAACTATTTATATTACTCTGAGAGTTACTTCCATGTCCTCTGCTGTCATGGAAAGTTCAATACAATCCCAGCTATGCTTCAGGCAACATTTTAATAGTTAAATTAATATAAATAAAACGTGAATAATTGATTATATTCGGATGATGTGCTATTATGATCTCAGGCATTGAAGAGATCATAGAGTCATAGACATATAGTCATAGAAAGGACTGGATAGAATGAAGAGGATGTGTCCATTAGTTGGAGAGTCCAGGACCAGAGGCCATAGCCTCAGAATGAATTGATGGGCCTTTAGAAAGCAGATGAGGATTTATTTTCGTCAGAGGGTGGTGAATCTGTGGAATTCATTGCCACAGACGGCTGTGAAGACCATGTCAATGAGTATTTTTAAGGCGGAGATTGACAGATTCTTGATTAGTACAGGTGTCGGGGGTAATGGGGAGAAGGCAGGAGAATGGGGTTGAGAGGGAAAAATAGATAAGCCATGATTGAATGGCATAGACCTGATGGGCTGAATGGCCTAATTCTGCTCGTGGGAAATTATTCATACAGCATGGAAACAGGTCCTTCAGCCCAACTTGCCCAATCCAACGAACATGTCCCATCTACGCTAGTCCCATCTACAGGAGTTGCTACCTCGGGTAGTTTCATCAAAGACCCATGCTCTTATTCCACCCTTGCCATCGGGAAGAAAGTGTTGGAGCCAGAAAACTCTAAAGTCCAGGTTCGGGAACAGCTTATTCTGCACAGTGTGTGCAGCGGTAGAGTTGCTGCCTTACAACACCAGAGACCTGGGTCAGATCCGGACTACAGGTGCTGTCTGTACGAAGTTTATATGTTCTCCCTACGGGTTTCCTCTGGGTGCTCCGGTTTCCTCCCACATTCCAAAGATTTGCAGGTTTGTAGTTTAATTGGCTTCTGTAAATTGTCCCTGGTGTGTAGGATAGACCTAGTCGGCATGGATTCGGTGGACCGAAGGGCCTGTTTCCACACTGTATTACTGAACTCCAAAGGCGTATAGGTTTGTAGGTTAATTGGCTTTGGTAAAATTGTGGTCTCCATGTCAGAGCTCCCCGCCTCCGTGTTGAAGTAAATTTGCGTGTGCACAGTAGCATTTCCGTTTCCGACTTGCGTAACATCTGACCTACGCAAGGGTGCGCGGGATGTAACCCTTACATAAGTCGGGGAGCGTTGGTATTATAAACAAATTGTGTATAAATTACACTTTGGTTGTACAAGACAGGTATAGGAAAAGGTCTTGCCAAAAACAAGACATTGGTGCAAAACACACAATTATAAAGCAAGCCCATGCAAGGGATGGTTTGCAGTTCCATTGCTGAGGTGGGATTAGTGTTGTGCAGGTTTGTTCAAGAAGCTGATGGGTGGAAACTATCTGCTCCTGAAGAAGACCCAAAGTGCTAGAGTAACTCAGCAGGTCAGGCAGCATCTCTGGAGGACATGGATAGGTGACGTTTCGGGTCAGGACCGTCAGTGGTTGGGGCAGTTACAATAACAGCATTTAAAGGACACTTGGACAGGTACTGGGATAGGGAAGGTCTGGAGAGTTAGGGGTCAAATGCACACATATGGGACTAGCTTAGATGGGGCATCTTGGTCAACGTGATTGAGTTGGGGCAAAGGGCCTGTTTCTGCGTTGTCGAGTGGGAACGATAGATCAGCCATAGTTGAATGGCGGAGTAGACTTGATAGGCCGAGTGGCCTAATTCCGCCCATGTGACTTACGAACCTATGAACAATTTATTCAAAGGATTTTCGCTGTTCTTTCACCAGGGAAGTGTTGGATATCGGAGAACGGTTTGCTGAACATCACTTCGGTGACATTTGAGGATCGAGGGAAGTACACTTGTGTGGTCTCCAACCCTTATGGGAGCATCAACTTCACGGTGACTCTACGAGTCATCTTCACCTCAGGGGATATGGGCATTTACTACATGATCGTTTGCCTTGTGGCGTTCACTATAGTGATGATCTTGAACATCACCCGCCTGTGTATGATGAGCAGCCACCTCAAGAAGACCGAGAAAGCCATCAATGAGTTTTTCAGGACAGAGGGTGCGGAGAAGCTGCAGAAAGCCTTCGAGATTGCGAAGCGCATCCCCATCATCACGTCGGCCAAGACCCTAGAGCTGGCCAAGGTCACCCAATTCAAGACGATGGAATTTGCCCGCTACATCGAGGAGCTGGCCAGAAGCGTGCCTCTCCCACCGCTCATCACGAACTGCAGGATGTTTGTGGAGGAGATGATGGAGGTTGTGGGCATGGACGAGCCAAGTCACATGTATGTGGGAGATGCGCCGGCCAGGCGGGAAGCTCAAAACGCATTCTACAGCGTACCCAACGCTATAAAGTGGTGTAACTCGTCGGCTGGGGACTCGGACGACGTGTCTTTGCACGAGCAGCCCCAACAGATTGCAATTAAGGTGTCGGTGCACCCCTTGACCAACAGCGAGGAGGGGCCATCTCAGCAAAGTGCCAGCCACCAGGCCGAGGAGGATGGCGACGAGACGGAGGCAGGACCGGCGGACGCCGGCCAGGAATCCGGACCGGAGAGTGCCAGCGAGGACACAGTGCCAGAAGACAAGGGTGACCATGTCACGACGGTGGTAATGGAAAACCTCGAGCACCCTTCACCAGCCGCGATCCGGAAACCCACCCGGGTTCTGTATGAGAGCCACGTGTAGGGAGAGCTCCTCACGTATCCACAGACGTGATCTCAACAATAAAAACATTACCACATCATTGCAGAAGAGAAGCAAATGTAATAAGGCATGTTTTGTTCTAAATTATGTTGCGTCAGGTTACTTTGGTCATTACTGACATCCCATTGAAATAGTTAATTTTGTTTGGGGGAGAAAAAACGCATCTAATTTTGTTTTGCAAAAAGATGTAATCTTCCACCTCAATGTTATTTTCTGTGAGCACCTATATGTAAATGTGTCACATTATGTATCTGTCCATTGAACTATTTAACCTGACTATTTTAGCTCACTGTCCCATTCTCAGTTGGTCAGACTTAGTATTAAGTTGTCACATCATATGCTTCCTGCTGGAATGTAGATGGGCTGTTAGATATTCAGTATTCATTGAAGTAAAAATTACCAAATACAATAAATATTCATGCACAAGAATCCCTTCCTCTGTGACAGAAAGGGAGAAAGCAGCAGAAAAATGTTGGAGATGCACCGTGAAACAGAAAGTGAGGTTCATAAGTCATAGTTATAGGAGCAAAATTAGGCTATTTGATCCATCGAATCTGCTCTGCCATTCAATCATGGCTGATCTATCTTTTCCTCTCAATCCCATTCTCCTGCCTTCTCCCCATAACCTTTGACACCCGTTCTTATCAAGAATCTGTTAATCTCCGCCCTAAAAATACCCAAGGACGGCCTCCACAGCCATCTGTGGCAATAAATTCCACAGATTCACCACCCTCTAAAGAAATTCCTCCTCATCACCTTTTTTAAAATATATCTTTTTATTCTAAGGGTGAGGTGCCCTCTGGTCCCAGACTCTCCCAATAGTAGAAACATCCTCCTCACACCCACTCTATCCAGGTCGTTCACTATTCTGTAAGTATCAATGAGGTCTCACTCATCATTCTAAACTTCAGCGAGTGCAGCCCTAGTGCCATCAAATGCTCATCATATGTTAACCCAATCATTTCCCGGGATCATACTCGTAAAACTCCTCTGGACCCTCTCCAAAGCCAGCACATCCTTCCTCAGAGATGGGGCCCAAAACTGCTCATAATACCCCAAATGCAGTCTGCCCAGTGCCCAGGAGCAAAGAGGTCCTTCTGCAGTTGTACAGGGCCCTAGTGAGACTGCACCTGGAGTACTGTGTGCAGTTTTGATCTCCAAATTTGAGGAAGGATATTCTTGCTATTGAGGTCGTGCAGCGTAGGTTTACTAGGTTAATTCCCGGAATGGCGGGACTGTCGTATGTTAAAAGACTGGAGCGACTCGGCTTGTATATACTGGAATTTAGAAGGATGAAAGGGGATCTTATCGAAACATATAAGATTATAAAGGGGTTGGACACGTTAAAGGCAGGAAACATGTTCCCGATGTTGGGGGAGTCCAGAACCAGGGGCCACAGTTTAAGAATAAGGGGTAGGCCATTTAGAACGGAGATGAGGAAAACTTTTTTCAGTCAGAGAGTTGTAAATCTGTAGAATTCTCTGCCTCAGGAGGCAGTGGAGGCCAATTCACTGAATCCATTCAAGAGAGAGCTAGATAGAGCTCTTAAAGATAGCGGAGTCAGGGGGTATGGGGAGAAGGCAGGAACGGGGTACTGATTGAGAATGATCAGCCATGATCACATTGAATGGTGGTGTGGCTCGAAGGGCCGAATGGCCTACTCCTGCACCTATTTTCTATTCTATTCTATTCATAAAACCTCAGCATTACATGAAGGTTAATTGCCTTGGTGGCAATTCTTGCTTTGAAACGATAGTGCAGCACGATATTTGTGCCGAACAATACCTAGTTAAACTGATCTCACCTGCCTTTCCATGATCCATATCCTTCTATTCCTTGAACTTCCAAGTGCCTATCTAAAACCCTCATAAACGCCACTATCATATCTGTCCCCACACAACCCCAAGCAATGTGTTCCAGGCTCACGCTTTCTGCGTTAAAAAAATCCTTATTCCACACATCTCCATTAAAAAAGTAATCTTAGCTTCTGTAAGGTCATGGAGCTATACAGCACAGGATGGGTCCCTTGGCCCACCATGTCCATGCTGACCAAGTTTGGCACACTAGGCTAGTCCATCTGCGCTAGTGCATTTGGCCCAGAGCCCACTAAACCTGTTCAAGAACCTGATAACAGCCGGGAAGAAGCTGATCTTGGATCTTTCGTCTCGAGCTCACTTGCCCTCCCAAACCCCGTATCCATTGATTCCTTCACTATCCAAAAGCCGAGTGATCTCGGGACCTTTTTCACCTCAAAGGACCTTCATTTTCACCTCAAATTACCTTCATTTTCACCTCAATGTGCCTTCATTTTCACCTCAAAGGACCTTCTTTTTCACCTCAAAGGACCTACAAATTGTTTTCTGTTTTTCATCACAATCATCAGCCGGGACCTTTTGCTCAATTCTCTACTCAGACTTGAAGATACCTCTTTCTGAACAACCGGACGAAATAGGTTTAAGGTGAAAGGGAAAAGATGTAATAGGAACCTGTGGGGCAACTTTTTCACACAGAAGGTGGCAGTTATATAGAACGAGTCACCAGAGGAGGTAGTTGAGGGAGAAACTATAACATCTAAAAGACATTTGGACAGGTACATGGATAGAAAAGGTTTAGAGGGATATGGGCCAAACATGGGCAGGTGGGACGAGTGTAAATAGGGTATCTTGGTCAGCATAGGCAAGCCAGCCGAAGGGCCTGTTTCTGTGCTCGATGACTATAACTCAGAGGTAAATGCTACAGTGCATTCATTGTACCCTCTCTCTGGCCATCATGAAACTTCTTGCAGCCGGGTAAGTACTCCTGAAGTGGGGTACCATTGTCTGAGTGGAGACACAAGAGACAGCAAATTGGAGCAACAAACAATTGGCTGGGGAAACTCAGTGGGCTGAGCAGCATCTGTGGAGGTAAATGGACAGTCAACTGTTATAGACAATAGACAGTTGTTCCGTTTCAGGAGATCTGACAATATAACATTCTTGACATCTGACAGGATGGAACAATGGAGCAGCGGTAGAGCAGCTACCTCACAGCACCAGAGACCCGGGTGCTGCCTGTGTGGAGTTTGCACCTTCTCCCTGTGACCATGTGGGTTTTCTCCAGGTGCTCCGGTTTCCTTCAACATCCCAAAAACATCGAGGTTTGTAGGTTTTGTGTAGGAAGGAACTGCAGATGCTGATTTACACCGAAGATGGACACAAAAAGCTAGAGTAACTCAGCAAATCAGGCAGCATCTCTGGAGAAAAGGAATGGGTGAGGTTTCAGGTTGCGACCCTTCTTCAGATTTGTAGGTTAGAGTTGGTTTCTGTAAATTGCCCCTAGCGTGTAGGATGTGAAACTGGGATAACAATGGGTGTGAATGGGTGATCGTTGGTCCGTGCAGACTCGATGGGCCGAAGGGCCTGTTTACACGTTCCATCTCTAGACTAATTTTGTCCAGATGAAGGGTCCCGAACCGGAACTTAGTCTGTCCATTTCCCTTCACAGACGCTGACCAACATGTCGAGTTCCTCCAGCAGATTGTCACTCTGTCTGCATATTTCTGCAGAAACTCCAGTCCCGGTCCTTCCATGAAATTCCGCACTGTACTGATCAGTTTATTTTTCAGGTGCTGTTGTTTGGTATCAGAGAACTCACTCCATGCATCAGGACATGAAATGCAAAGTTATATAGCATGGAAACAGGCCCTTCGTCCCAACATGTCCATGCTGACCAAGATACCCCATTGAAGCTAGACCCATTTGCTCCATAGCCCTCTAAACCTTTCCTATCCATGTAGCTGGCCAAATGTCTTCTGCCTGGAGAGGGGTCCCAGCTCGCCCATTGGTCCGGGAATCGGAGAGGAGATGGAGGGAAATGGAGACGGTGTCGGACGCTGGACAAAGAGGCCAGTGAGACGAACCAGGGGGTCTTACCCGCTCCCTCGAGGTCGGCTGCGGGAGGCACCTCCCAGGGAACAAGGGCTGAACAGGGCCGTGCAAGGTGAGGGACGACGGTTGACGGGACGACCGGAATGGAGGTGACGGCTGCAACGGGCCTTTATGGACAACTCCAGCTGGGACTGTGAAATGGCACCTCTTGCACATTGACTCAGTGGACTGCTCTGTGCATTCTGTACTGACCAGGGGATTATGCTTATGTACGGGGGTAGTCTTGCTAAGCTGTAGGTAAAAAATTGTATTTCACTGTACCTGGTACATGTGACAATAAAGAAACCATTGAAACGTTGAAATTTTGCTGTTGTACCTGCCTCTACCAGTGGCACCACATTCCGTTGCCCCTCAGGTTCCTTCTAAATCAGTAAACTCACTTTAAATCTGTTCACTGAAATCAGAACTGAAGACTATTAGTCCTGACAAAACTCAATGACCAGTTTAGTTCCGTTTAGAGAAACAGCATGGAAACAGGCCCTTCGACCCATCGAGTCTGTGCTGACCTGCGATCCCCGTACACTAGCACTATCCTACACACTAGAGACATTTTTCCGACTTTTACCAAAGCCTGTGAACCGACAAACATGTACGTCGTTGCAATGTGTGAGGGAACCGGGGTACCCGGAGAAAACCCACGCGGTCGCGTGGAGAACGTACAAACTCCATACAGAAAGCTCCCGTAGTCAGGATCGAACCCGGGTCTCTGGTGCTGTAAAGCATCAACTCCACTGTGCCACACCTCACCAGTGATTAATCAAGTAGAGAATATATATAATATATAAAATTGAACATTCAATTCTCCAATTTTAGGTAACTAACTCACAAATAATCTCCTCTCCCCTCGTCTATCTCCCTCAAGACCCCCCCCCCCCCCACCACTTTCTTTCTTTGCCCCAAACCTTGGCTGACCGTACACCGGATGCTCCCCTCCCCCTCCACCTATAATCCTTTCTCCAGCTTCACAATTCACAACTCTTTATCCTGCTGGGCACACACCCGTTCTCATCATAGACCTTTGTCCAACAATCTGCCTATCAATCCCCCCCCCCCCCCCCCCGCCCCTCCTCTCTGCTAGCTTTCTTTCCGACCCCCCTCCCCCGCAATCAGTCTGATGAAGAGTCCCGACCCGAAAAGTCACCTATCCACCTTCTCCAGAGATGCTGCTCGACTTGTTAAGTTACTCCAGCACTTTGTGTCCTTTTGTGTATTAACCAGCATCCGTAGCTCCTTGTTGCTATAATGGGCAACTCGTTCCATATATGCAAACATTGCCACTCAGGGCCCTTTTAAATCTTTCCCCTCTCACATTAAATCTATGTCAACTGCTTCTTGATTCCCCTACTGTGGGCAAAAGAATATGTGCATTTACCCACCCGATCTATTCCTTTTATCCTTTTGTGTATTAACCAGCATCTGCAGATCCTTGTTTCTATATTTTCTATTAATCTCCACTCTATAATAGACACCCTCTTTATTCTCTGCCCTTCCTCATGTCATAAGTGATCAGAGCAGAATTAGTCTATTTGGCCCATCAAGTCCTCTACTCTGCCGTTCAATCATGGCTGATCTGTCTCTCCCTCCTAACCCCATTCTCCAGCCTTCTCCCCACAATCTCTGACACCTGTACTAATCAAGAATCTAACTATCTCTGCCTTAAAAATATCCATTAACGGCCTCCACAGCCTTCTGTGGCAAAGAATTCCTCCTCTTCTGTAAAGGGCGGCACGGTAACGCAGCGGTAGAGTTGCTGCTTTACAGCGAATGCAGCGCCGGAGACTCAGGTTCGATCCTGACTACGGGTGCTGCACTGTAAGGAGTTTGTACGTTCTCCCCGTGACCTGCGTGGGTTTTCTCCGAGATTTTCGGTTTCCTCCCACACTCCAAAGACGTACAGGTATGTAGGTTAATTGGCTGGGTAAATGTAAAAATTGTCCCTAGTGGGTGTAGGATAGTGTTAATGTACGGGGATCGCTGGGCGGCACGGACTTGGAGGGCCGAAAAGGCCTGTTTCCGGCTGTATATATATGATATGATATGATAACTTAAAATAAGGCCTTTTTCCCCCCAATTCCTATGGAACCCCATAGACCTGAATCATTAAATATTATTTCTGGCTCCAAAGACGTTGCCTGACTCACTGAGACTTTAAGCACTTTCATCTGTTGTTATTCCATATTTCCAGCTTCTGTGTATTATGATTTATGACAAAACTGGCAATGGATTCAGTTTAGTTTAGAGATACAGCGTAGAAACAGGCCCTTTGGCACACTGAGTCCTCGCTGACCACCAATCAGCCCTTACACGAGCACCATCCCACACACTAGGGACAATTTACAATTTTTACCGAAGCCAAATTAACCTACCAACCTCTAGGTCTTTGGAGCGTGGGAGGAAACTGGAGCATCCGGGGAAAACCCACGTGGTCACGGAGAGAATGTACAAACTCCGTACGGACAGCACCTGTAGTCAGGATTGAACCCGGGTCTCTGGCGCTGTAAGGCAACAACTCTACTGCCCTCATGCCGCCCTACATTGCTGGATTCTGGAAACAATCTAACTGGAACATTATGGTTTGGATAGAGTCATCGAGTAATAATGTGGAAACAGGCCCTTCGGCCCAACTTGCCCACACCGGCCAACAATGTCCCAGCTACACTAGTCCCACTTGCCTGCGCTTGGTCCCTATCCCTCCAAACCTGTCCTCTCCATGAACCTGTCTAACTGTTTCTTAAACAATGGGGTAGTCCCAGCCTCAACTACCTCCTCTGGCAGCTTGTTCCACACACCCACTAACCTTTGTGTGAAAAAGTTACCCCTCAGATTCCTGTTAAATTTTTCCCCTTCACCCTGAGCCTATGTCCTCTGGTCCCCGATTCCCCTACTCTGGGCAAAAGACTCTGTGCATCTACCCGATCTATTCCTCATCTCCCATCATTTCTTGTTGCTTTCGTTTATACGTGTCCAAATGTTTAGTTGGGGCACATTGGTTGGAATGGCCAACTTGGGCAAAGGGCCTGTTTACGTGCTCTGATGATCCATGATAGTCCGCTCGGGTTATAGAATCACAGTCATTGAGTAGGGAAACAGGCTATCGGCCCAACCTGGGCATGCTGACCAAGATGCCCCATCTATACTAGTCCCACCTTTGGCCCATAATCCCTCTAAACCTTTCCTATCCACTCGCTGTAAGGTGAGAGGGAAATTTTTAATGGAGATGTGCGGAGCAAGTTTTTTTACACAGAAAGTTGTGGGAGCCTGGAACGCACTGCCAGGGGCGGTGGTGGAGGCAAATGCAATAGTGGTGTTTCAGAGGCTTCCAGATCGGCACATAGAACTGCAAGGATATGGATCAGGTGCAGGCAGATGAGATCAATTCAGCCAGGCATCATGTTCGGCACAAACATTGTGACCACTGCTCTGGTTTCCTCTTACACTCGAAGGACGTCCAGGTTTGTAGGTGAATTGGCTTCAGTAAAAATTGTAAATTGTTCCTACTGTGAAGGATAGTGCTAGTGCATGGAGTGATCACTGGTCAGCATGGACTCGGTGGGCTGAAGGGCCTGTTCCTGTGCTGTTCTGCTCTCTGTATCGCCGCCAGTATTCATGAAAGGGTTTATTCAGGACTTTTCATGGGATGGGAACCGCTGTATGGATGTTGCATCATTTGTAAAATTCCATAATATTCCTTTCTAGTCCCCAGGAAAGAAACACTGTCCAACAAGAGTTTACTGAGTGTGAAAAAAACTGGTTTTAATGCCCATAAAATAAAAGCAACCTCTATTGGCAGCAGATCTACTTGCAACTCCCACACATTGACAGATATCACATCTGCTGTTTAGAGTGATCTCACTTCCAGGTGGGCGAAGGCAATGTTACCTCCATCTTCTTTCTTGGAGGGACGGGGGCTGAGAACGATGCAGCAGAGACGGTGGTTTCAGAACACCCTGTCAAAAGATGCGGGTGTATCGTTTACAAGTCTTCTTGTTTTCACAGAGTGGGAGTAGCACTTTGCCTCCGCGCTAACAGTAGCTGTCTTGTTCTCCTTGCTGCTTCATGAAAGCTAGCAGTGTTTGTGGCTGGAACTGTGCCCACTGTTCCTCGGTGGACATCTTGTACAAGAGGGACCATAAGGCCATCAGACAAAGGAGCAGAATTAGGCCATTCGGCCCATCGAGTCTGCTCTGCCATTCAATCACGGCTGAACTATTTTTTCCCTCTCAACCCCATTCTCCTGCCTTCTCCCCGTAACCTTTGATGCTCTTACGCCAATGGGCGTAGATGGGCCAATGGTGGCACAGTGGTAGAGTTGCTGCCTTCCAGCGCCAGATACCCGGGTTTGATCCTGACTGGTGCTGTCTGTACGGAGTTTGTCTGTATGGAGTTTGTACATTCTGTGACCATGTGGGTTTTCTCTGGGTGCTCCAGTCTCTTCCCACACTTCAAAGCTGCAGGTTTGAAGACTAATTGGCATCAGTAAGATTGCAAATTATGGTGTGTAATCTACCTCACTAGTGTGTAGGATAGTGTTAGTGTGTGGGATGATAGCTGGTGGGCGTGAATTCAGTGGGTAATAGGGCCTGTTTCCGCGCTGTATAAATTTTAAAGTAAAGTTTTTAGTTTAGTTGTAGTTGAGTTTATTTTATTTTGTCATGTGCACGTGTCAGGTACAGTGAAAAGCTTTTGCTTGCGTGCAATCACGCCTTCCACAGGGTACAGATAGAAGATAAAGCAGTCTCCTCAGGTCTGGGTGATGTGCGCCAGGGAGAGAAGAGGGATGGCAGTGCAGCCTGGAACCATAACCATAGGGAATCAAATTGAGATACGGTCCAAGGATCTCCAGTGAGGTAGATGGTAGCTCAGAACCACTCTCTAGTTGGTGATAGGATGGTTCAGTTGCCTGATAACAGCTGGGAAGAAACTGTCCCTGAATCTGGAGCTGAGCGTTTTCACACATCTCTACCTCTTGCCTGATGGAAGAGGGGAGAAGAGGGAGTGACCGGGGTGAGATTGGGCCTTGATTTTGCTGGTGGCCTTGCCGTTTCCTCTCAATTGCAGGAGATGGGGGAGCATGATCAGAAATTCCAGAGTCTTTGGCAGCCAAAGGCGTGCCCAGCAAAGATAGATTAAAGGTGGGGTGAGCAAGGGGCAAATGTTGGAGGGATGCAGAGACCTTGGAGGGTGCCTTAATCGCAAACACATGGTTTTCTGGACCAGTTTCAAATGCCCAAGTACTTTTTATCTCTCCTGTATGAGAGTTTTCCTCTGATTTATTAGGCCTGACGGAAAAAAAAGTTTAGATTATTATTGTCACGTGTTCCGAGGTACAGTGAAAAGCTTTTTTGTTGCCTGCTATCCATTCAGCGAAAATACTACACATAATTACAATCAATCATCTACAGTGTACAGATGCAGGATAAAGGGAATAACGTTTAGTGCAAGATAAAATCCAGCAAAGATAGTCCGAGGGTCTCCAATGAAGTAGATGGTAGGTGAGGACCACTCTTTAGTTGGTGAAAGGATGATTCAGTTGCCTAATAACAGCTGGGAAGAAACTGTCGCTGAATCTGGAGGTGTGGGTTTTCACACTTCTGTACCAACATGTACAACTACCTACACAATTGTAGCATAAGATACTATCGTAATGTTTACCAGGTACTATCGAAACGTCTAAGAAACATTTAGACAGTTACATGGATAGTCTAGGCTTAGAGGGATATGGGCCAAACGCAGGCAGATAGGACTAGTGTAGATGGGACATGTTGGGCAGAAGGGCATGTTTCCACAGTGTATGACTCTAGAATAAATATTATTGACTGTAATAAATAAAGGCTGGCAGATGGTGTTCCTCCACAGATTGTACGAATACAGACCTGTCTATTAGCCAATTATCTACAACCCTGTACATCATTGGAATGTGGGAGGAAACAGGAGCTTCCAAGAGAAAGCTCACGCAGGTCAGGGGGAGAACGTACAAACTCAAAACAGACAGCACCCGTAGTCAGGTTCTCTGGCGCTGTAAGGCAGCAACTCTACTGCTGTGCTACCGTGTCGCCCAGTAGAGGAAAGTGTTCCAGCCTATTCATTCTTCCCCAACAATAGATGGGGCATCTTGGTCAGCATGGATGAGTTGGGCCTGTTTCCATGCTGCATGACTCTACCAGAATGCAGAATGGAAGAGCTAGAGTTATTGCAGCAGCCTGGGGCTTACCTGGGCTTACCTGGATCCAGGGGCGCTCCAGTAATTCCAACACGTGGACCGGATTTTGAACTTTGGACTTTTTTTTTGTAAACGGCGGCAAAACATGGAGATTGTGCATTTATGGGTCATGCTAAAGAATTTCACTGCGCTGTGACAATAAAGAACCATTGCACCATTGAACCATAATGGAGAGATAAAGTTTAGAATCAGGCCCTTCGGCCCACCAAGCCCATGCCCAATGTCTACAGCTGGTGGAGCTGCCAAATAACTCCAGAGACCCTGGTTATATCCCAACCTCAGCTCCTGTCTGTGCGCACACGTGTTTTCTCCCTGTGCTCCAATTTCCTCCCAAAACCCTAAAACAGGTGGCCGGGCAGGTTAATATTGGCCGCTGCCAACTTCTCCTTTATCCTTTCCCCCTCTGACCTCAAAGCTGTGCTCTCTAGTGTTTGTGATTTCTACCCTGGGAGACAGATTCTGACTGTCCACCTTGTATACACCTCAAAATGTTATAAACTTCCATCAGGTCTCCCCTTAGCTTCCGACAATACAGAGAAAACAATCCAAGTCTGTCCAACTTTTCCAAATAGCCGATGATCTCCAATCCAGGTGGCATTCTGGTAAACCTCTGCTGCACCCTCCCCAAATCTTCCACATCCTTCCTGTATTGGTGCGACCAAAACCGCACACAATACTTTAAATGCGGCCAAACCAAAGTTTTATAAAACTGCAACATAACTTTCTCACTGCGGTAGTCAATGCCTTGACCGATAAAGACAATTATACCATACATCTGATGGACACAAAGTGCTGGAGTATCTCAGCCGGTCATGCAGCATCACTAGAAAAAAGGATGGGTGATGTTTCGGGACGGGTCCCTCTTCAGACTGAAAGTAAGGGGTGGGGGTGGGGGGTTGAAGTGCTGGAACTTCTTCAAAGTAGGCATAGATCACGAGGGGAATAGATAGGATAAATGCACTATCTTTTACCCAGAGTAGGGGAATCAAGTGCCAGAGGACATGGGTTTACGGTGAGAGGGGAAAAATGTAATAGGAACCTGAGGAGCAACTTTTTCACTCAGAGGGTGGTAGGTAGATGGAACACAATACTAGATGAGGTAGTTGAAGCAAGGTACTATCACAACGTTTAAAGACATTTGGACAGGTCCACGGATAGGAAAAATTTAGAGGAATTTGGGCCAAATGCAGGAAGGTGGGCCTAGTGTAGATAGGGCATCTTGGCTGGCCTCGGCAAGTTGGGCTGAAGCGCCTGTTTCTGGGCTTTGTGACTCTATGATTGTGATTCTAATATGGAGAGAGAACAAGGGGATAGCACTTCGAAAGAGTCAGTACAAACATAGAGAGTTGAGTATCCTATTCTGCTCCACCTGCTGTTATTTCCACTAAGGTAGCAGGGATGTGTTGATGAGCAAAGATTACATTCTCCCCTTGGAGGCCTGGTGTGGTCTTGTAGCAATCCTCCTGCCAGGTTATAAACAATGCTGTTCCTCCACACACCTTCACTCAGAAAGTTCCAACAGTCCACTCCTCATCAATAAAGAAAGAGAGCACCGTTCAGGTAATAAACTGGTTCTTAATGGAGCCGTGATACTTCACTGAGGCAATCAGATTTTACTTGTGAAAAATAATCAAGATGACTGTAAATAGAGTTTAGGACCAGCCCTACAATTGAACATCCATTGTGTGAACCTACCTTGCCTAAAGCTGCAGGCAGCAACAGGTGACACTGGTGGTAAATAGTCATCAGAAGATTCCCCCTGGTTGCTTTGTTTACCTCAAGACTGGAAATACTGACGTGGAAACATAGATACATAGACAATAGGTGCAGGAGTAGGCCATCCGGCCCTTCGAGCCAGCACCCGCCATTCAATGCGATCATGGCTGATCATCCACAATCAGTACCCCGTTCCTGCCTTCTCCCCATATCCCTTGATTCCGCTAGCCCTAGGAGTTCTATCTAACTCTCTTTTGAATGCATCCAGTGAATCAGCCTCCACTACCTTCTGTGGCAGAGAATTCCACAGATTCACAACTCACTGGGTGAAAAAGTTTTTCCTCATCTCAGTCCTAAATGGCCTATCCCTTATTCTTAAACTGTGACTCCCGGTTCTGGACTCCCCCAACATCGGGAACATGTTTCCTGCATCTAGCCTGTTCAATCCCTTAATAAGTTTATATGTTTCTATAAGATCCCCTCTCATCCTTCTAAATTCCAGTGAATACAAGCCCAGTCGATCCACTTGGGGCCTGGCGGTGAGAAAGTCCAGGACCCAGGCACACAGTGGGGTGCTAAGCCCCAGTTCCAGCAGCTTCTCAGCCAGTCTGCTGGGGACTATTGTGTTGAAAGCTGAACTAAAGTCAATGAACAGCATCCTCACGTAGCCCCCCTTCTGGCTGTCCAGATGAGAGAGAGCGGTGTGCAGAACCTGGGAGACCGCAATCCGTGGACCTGTTCGGCCGGTATGCGAACTGCAGTGAGTCCATGTTGCGAGGAAGGAGGGCACAGATGTGCTTCTTGATTAGTCTCTCGAAGCATTTCATGACAACCGAGGTGAGGGCCACCGGTCGGTAGTCATTCAAGAAAGCTGGAGAGGCATTCTTTGGCACCGGTACAATAATGGATCTTTTGAAGCATGCAGGGACCACGGACTTGGCCAAGGAGAGGTTAAATATTGTGGTGAGCACTGGAGCAAGCTGAGTAGCACAAGACTTTAGTACTCGCCCAGATATACCATCTGGGCCTCCAGCTTTCCTCGTGTTCACACGCGTCAGAGCCCTCCTCACGTCATGCTCGGACACCGAGAATGTGTGCACATCCCCGGCGGTGGATCCCCCTCCAGCTAGACTGCGAGCTGGGGGTGTTACCCGTCTCGAACCGTGCATAAAAAGAGTTCAGGTCATCAGCTAAGGAGAAGCCGGCACTTCCGGTTGAGGGGGGGGGGGCTGCACCGGTAGCTAGTTATAGTCCGTAGCCCCTGCCAAAGGCGTCTGGTGTCTTGCTGCTCCATCTGTGACTTTTGTTGACATCCATTTGTTTACAGTGCACTATTTTTACATATCCTGTTGTGATGCTGCAAGTAAGAATTTCATTATTCTATTTGTGACATATGTCAATAAAACACTTGCATCTCTTTACGCTTGACTAATTGCAACTGGGCTTCGAAGGGTTAACCGGGGGAGGAGGCATTTGTTTATTTGCCGTTGTCCTCTCTTCATTAGCTGGCTGTAGCCCTTCCACTATGTATGTAAATCAACCGCTCACCAGGAGACTAACAAACACATCCTAACCTTTACAATGAGTGGTTGTGCTTCCTTGCACACCAGCCTGCCTGCAGACTTAATTAAAGGATGTGAACCAGCAGCTAAGTGTAGGGCAATTATAGAACTGAAAAAAAACCCTTAACATTTTTAACTTGATAAGTTGCCAACCCTGAGCTTTCCTCCTGCTACCCTCCAACTTCAATTATTTCTTAACTGGACCTATAATCAGTTAATTCCAGTATATAGATGTGTACTTGACAGTCGTTATAGACAGGGTGTGCCAAAGGTTCTATTTCTGTGCTGTACGACTCTGTGATTCTAATCTAGTTTAGCGACAAATTGATCAGGGAAGAGGACTTGAGTGGAAATAGGTCCATTTAATAGGATGACACAGTGGCGCAGCGGTAGAGTTGCTGCCTTACAATGCCAGAGACCCAGGTTCGATCCTGTCGACAGGTGTAAAAACTGTATGGAGTTTGTACGTTCTCCCTGTGACCATGTGGGTTTTTCTCCAGCTGCATTGGTTTCCACCCACACTCCAAAGACAGTACAGGTTTGTAGTCTAATTGGCTTCTGTAAATTGTCCCTCGTGTGTAGAATAGTGTTAGTGTATGGGGTGATTGTTGATTGGCGCGGGGTCGGTGGGACGAAAGAGCCTGTTTCTGCACAGTATCTCTGAAGAAAAGTAAAGTAAAACTCATCATTTCTCTGGCACATCAGCCATCCAGCAATACCCAGAAACATTCAGATTACATCCTTTGCCTCTCCAATATCCTGGTCCCCCTTTACTTCTCCATTCTACTCCAACATCTAACCATCTGCGAACTCTACTTTCCATGAAAACTCCCCATTTTCTCTTTATGTTTCAGATTTTCAGCATCTACAGTTAAAAAAAATAATTCCATTGAATCCAAGATTTAAAAGGAACCTGAGGGGCTTTTTCACACAGAGGTTGGTGGATATGTGGAACGAGCTGCCGGTGGAGGTAGTTCAGTTTAGTTTATTGTCATGTGTACCGAGGTACAGTGAAAAGCTTTTGTTGTGTGCTATCCAGTCAGCAGATAGACAATACATGATTACAATCGAGTAATTACAGTATATAGATACATGATAAAGGGAATAACGTTTAGTGTAAGGTGAAGCCAGCAAAGTCCAACCAAGGACAGTCCAAGGGTCACCAATGAATTTGATAGTAGTTCAGCACTGCTCTCTGGTTGTGGTAGGATGATTCAATTGCCTGATAACAGTTGGGAAGGAACTGTCCCTGAATCTGGAGGTGTGCGTTTCCACATCTCTGTACCTTTTGCCTGATGGGAGATGGGAGAAGAGGGAGTGGCCAGGGTGTGACAAGTGCGGCAGGTACTATAACAAAATTTAAAAGATATGTGGACAGGTACATGGAAAGGTCAGGTTTAGAGGGATATGAGTGAAATGCAGGCAGGTGGGATTAGTGTTGATGGGGCATCTTGGTCAGCATGTGCAAGTTGGGCTGAAGGGACCTGTTTCCGTGCAGTATGACTCTATGAACGCTTATTGTGCAGAGTGCATTTATGTCTTCCTTGCTTCCTCCTTTGATGTTTCCCTATATTTAATGGCCAGGGCCATTTAATTTTTCAGAGGCCAAGGTTGATTGCACAGAAAATCTCCCAGCAATTATATAAATTTAGTTCTGCCTCAAGCACTTCCTCAGTGAATCCAATGCTGGTCCCACTTCTGGGATTGGACACATTAGAGGCAGGAAACATGTTCCCAAAGTTGGGGGAGTCCAGAACAAGGGGCCACAGTTTAAGAATAAGGGGTAGGCCATTTAGAACGGAGATGAGGAAGAACTTTTTCAGTCAGAGAGTGGTGAAGGTGTGGAATTCTCTGCCTCAGAAAGCAGTGGAGGCCAGTTCGTTGGATGCTTTCAAGAGAGAGCTGGATAGAGCTCTTAAGGATAGCGGAGTGAGGGGGTATGGGGAGAAGGCAGGAACGGGGTACTGATTGAGAGTGATCAGCTATGATCGCATTGAATGGCGGTGCTGGCTCGAAGGGCTGAATGGCCTACTCCTGCACCTATTGTCTATTGTCTATTGTCTAATTTTGGGACATTTCTGGGACAATTAGCAAGTCTTAGCAAAGTTGACAGCAGATTACAACCGCACTAATTTAATGGGGCCAGGAACAGAGTGAATAGCAGAAGATGGTGTACTTACATTCTTGAAGTACATTCAAGATAACGTCTTAAAGCTCCACAGGAAAGAGGACTTGATTTTAGGGAATTAACTCGGGTGACCGTAGACTTGGAGTCATAAAGTCATACAGTGTGGATACAGGCCCTTCGGCCCAACCTGTCCATGCCGACCAATTGCCCCATCCCATTGTTCCATTAACTCTAGCCCCACCTGCTTGCATTTGGCCCACATCCCTCTAAACCTATCCTATCCATGTACCTGTCTAAATGTTTCTTAAACTTTGTGATAGTACCGGCCTCAACTACCTTCTTGGCAACTCGTTCCAAATACCTACCATCCTTTGCGTAAAAGGTTGCCCCTGAGGTTCCTATTAAATCATTCCCCCCTCACCTTATACATCTGTCCTCTAGTTCTCAACTCCCCTACCCTGGGTAAAAGTTTCTTGATTCCCCTACTCTGGATTAGACGCGGAGTAGACTCGATGGGCTGAATGGCCTAATTCCGCTGTTACAGTTTATAGTCTAAGAGGAGAGAATTTCGTTGGCAGGGATCACAATTCATTGAGATTTCAGATTGTTGTGGAAGAAAAAACGTTTTTTTACACAGAAGGTAGTGGGGTCCTGGAATATACTGCCAGGAGTGCTGGTGGAGGCAGATACAATAGTGGTGTTTAAGAGGCTTTTAGATAGGCACATGGAAGTACAGGGAATAGAGGGATTTGGATTATGTGCAGGCAGATGAGATCGGTTAAACTTGGCATTATGTTCAGAAGATCATAAGTGACGGGAGCAGAATTAGGCCATTCGACCCATCTCTACTCCACCATTCAAGCATGGCTGATCTATCTCTCCCTCCAAACCCCATTCTCTGACTTTCTCCCCATAACCTCAATTCCTGTGCTGTATTGTTCTATGTTCTACGTTTTATGTAAGGGGTTTGTTAAGAATCTACCTGAATGATGGATCTGGACTCACTTAGAATAATGATAATAGATTGCCTCCTCTGTCAGGGACCAGTGACCTGGATGGGTTTTTACAACCGTCTAATTCATAGACGTTCATAGAATCAGCCAGTATTGAAACAGGCCGTGTCTGAAGAAGGGTCACGACCCGAAACGTCACCCATCCATGTTCTTCAGAGATGCCATCTGACCTGCTGAGTTACTCCAGCATTTTGTGTATTTTGTAGTCAATTGAGAAGAGAGCAATGTTTATGGAATGACTTCACTCTGTTCTCGAGCTACACTGACACAGGACGGTGTGAGAGCCATGTCAAGTGTGTTTGTGCGTCTAGCGTGTTGCTTTCCCGCAGAGCAGCGCTCTCAGTGGAATACAATGTAGGAGTATTTTTATTTAACGTGAGATGTTGCTTCAGTTATCTCACCACATTCAGGTTGGTATGTCTCTGGAGTATATTCCCAAGCTACAAGGAAGCTCCCTTTAAAGTGGGTTTGGCAATCTTACAGCCGTCTCCGGGAACTGAAGTCTGGGAACAAAAACAAAGACAAGAAACACTCAACAGGTCAGGCAGGATCTTTGGAGGGAGGAATAGTTAATGCTACACAGCAGTAACTTCTCATTGTGGATGAGGCACATTGCAAACTGACTTTCTTTTTAAAAAATAATCTTTGAATGCTTTTGTTTGTCGTTTCGGTCGGAAGCATGAGACCAATAGAATTGTGGTCAAAAATCAACTAGTCAGGAGTTTGTTTTTGATTGCCTGGGAATGTGTGTCAGCAGGAGTAAAGGTGGCCAATGGTGGAGAGTAGGTTTAGTTGAGTTAAGTTTAGTTTATAGATACAGCGTGGAAACAGGCCCTTCGGCCCACTAAGTCCGCGCCGACCACCAGCGATCACCTGTACACTAGCACTATCCTACACACTAGGGACAATTTACAATTTTACCAAAGCTACTTAACCTACAAACCTGTACGACTTTGGAGTGTGGGAGTAAACCGGAGCTCCTGAAGAAATCCCACACAGTCACAGGGAGAACGTACAAACTCCGTACAGACAGCACCCATAGACCGGATCGAACACGGGTCTCTGGCGCTGTGAGCAGCAACTCTACCGCTGCGCCACTGTGCGCCTGTGACCTGCCGAGTTACTCCAGCAGTCTGTGTCCTTTTACACAGTTTGTATGTTTTGTATATATTTTTTATTCTGAATAAAGTTCATTTGCAACACCAGCAGGAGTGTGGAATGTGCCTATTGCCATTGCGAAAAATGATTAAACTTTCAGCCTCACTCACTCAAGAGAGATCAGCACATTCCATCGTCTCCGCCTGTCAATTATCAAGGCGGTGACTGGACTTGTTTACCTTCTCACCCGCACGCACGAGGAAGGTGTTTTCTGAGCAAGGCTAATTATCAGGCCAGCTTTTCCAGTCTTGTCGCAAAAATGAAGCAAAGGAAATGGAGGATTAACTCTGCATGCAGTTCCCAGCGGTGGCAGCTTTAAGCCTGCTCCTGCAGAAACAACAGGACAAAGCCCAGGGAATCAGATATAGACTCTGGTGGCAGAGGGAGACCTCCAACAATGTCCACTCCCTGCTCTTTCTCACATACTTGGATGCTTTCGGCACAGTGGACTTCATCCATCAGGTAATAAACTGATTCTTAATGGCGCCGAGATACTTCACTGAGGCAATCAGATTTTACTTGTCAAAAATAATCAAGGTGACTATAAATAGAGTTTAGGACCAGCCCTACAATTGAACATGGTTTTATCCATTGTGTGAACCTATCTTGCCTAAGGCTGCAGGCAGCAACAGGTGACACTGGTGTTAAATAGTCATTAGTGTAAGGGGTTGTGAGGGAAGGGGTGGAACGTTGGCCCAGTTGCTACGTGTAGTGACCTCATGGGGTCATGTGCGAAGATTCCCCCCGGTTGCTTTGTTTACCTCAATACTGGAAATACTGACAGAGAAACATAGATACATAGACAATAGGTGAAGGAGTAGGCCATTTGGCCTTTCGAGTCAGCACCGCCATTCAATATGATCATGGCTGATTATCCAGAATCAGTACCCTGTTCCTGCTTTCTCCCCATATCCCTTGATTCCATTAGCCCTAAGAGCTTCTGCTTCTGTTTCTGTTTCGTTTTCTACTGCACAACCGCCAACAGCTGTAGGAAAATAACTGCAGATGCTGGTACAAATCGAAGGTATCACAAAATGCTGGAGTAACTCAGTGGGTCAGGAGGCATCTCTGGAGAGAAGGAATGGGTGACGTTTCGGGTCTAGACCCGAAACGCCACCTATTCCTTCTCCCCAGAGATGCTGCCTGAGTTACTCCAGCATTTTGTGTTTATCCATCTTATTATATCTGTTGCCTTCCTCTATCTGTATTAGCCTCATGGACATTATAAGCCCAGAATGTAGTGGTTAGCCTCAACACCAGACAACATACTGATTTCCATATCAACCGAGCTGATTGTGACAGGATGATGCATGACTGAAGCATCGGGACATTTGACATTCGCTTGCAAGAGAAGCAGCAGTTTAATTGGCTTTGATAAAAAATAGTCAAATGTCCCTAATGAGTAGGATAGTGCTGGTGATCGCTGGTCGTCATGGACTCAATGGGTCAAAGGGCATGTTTCCGCGCTGTATCTCTAAATTAAACTAAACTAGATTTAAATTGCCGTGAGACTTTATCATTCAATAACATGGCCTCAGTATACAACCTGCAGCAGCTTGCCCTTCTGTCTTGTTTAACATAAAGCCACACGACTGAAACATCGGCTTATTTTTATCCTAGTGTGAATAAATATTATTCTGTTTCAGCTGTTGCTATGGATTTTTCTGGTGCTCTCAAATCTAACCCGAAATGCAGGAGAATCTCACAGACTATTAAGTGGCATTATCTGTTAGTGGGTGAGTGGGTGGGTGAGTGGGTGAGTGAGTGAGTGAGTGAGTGAGACTGTATGTGTAAGTATCTGTGTACATTTGTGCACTGTGCATTTGTACAAAAGTGAATGTACATGTGTGTTTGTATGTACATGTGCATAGGTATGCTTTTATGTATGTGCATATGAATGTATGTATGTGCGTGTGGTTGTGTGGGTATGGAGTATATGTGATTGTACATGTGTGTGTGTGCTCTATGTGTGATTGTACGTGTGTGTGTTGTGTGTGTGTGCTCTATGTGTGATTGTACGTGTGTGTGTTGTGTGTGTGCTCTATGTGTGATTGTACGAGTGTGTGTTGTGTGTGTGTGTGCTCTATGTGTGATTGTACGAGTGTGTGTTGTGTGTGTGTGTGTGCTCTATGTGTGATTGTACGAGTGTGTGTGTGTGTGTGTGTGTGTGTGCTCTATGTGTGATTGTACGAGTGTATGTGTGTGTGTGTGTGTGTGTGTGCTCTATGTGTGATTGTACGAGTGTGTGTATGCTGTGTTTGTGTGCACCTTTATGTCATTGGAGACAAATAAATAGTTTGTTTTCTATTTTGATCTCACATTGTGGAAGGCTGAAACAGATGAAGAGTTTCCATTTCACGTCAAGCTTACAGTGAGAGTTGCCAATTCCTGTTCAACATATTCCTGACAATTTCAGCATATAACCTCTGATCAACCAAGCCACACAATCGCAGCAGTAGAGTTGCTGCCTCACAGTGTAAGAGACCTGGGTTCGATCCTGACTACGGCTGCTGTGCACCGGTTTCTTTCCACATTCCAAAGATATACAGGCTTGTAAGTTAATTGGTTTTGGTAAAATTGTTCCTAAATTCAAAAGTTCTAGGAGCAGAATTAAGCCATTCGGCCCATCAAGTCTACTCCTGCCATTCGATCATAGCTGATCTATCTCTCCCTCACAACCCCATTCTCCTGCCTTCTCCTCTTAACCCTTAATTGTAAATTGTCCCTAGTGTGTAGGATAGTATTAGTGTGTCTGGACTTGGTGGGCCGAAGGGCCTGTTTCCACGCTGTATCTCTAAAGGCTAAAGTCTAAAGTCAGGCAGCATCTCTGGAGAACATGGATAGGTGATATTTCGGGTCAAGACCCTTCTTCAGACTGATCTGTGCAAAACTGTGCAAAAGCTCCAGACTTTTTCAGTGCCTATTGCTATCATACTCAGTAGGGTTCGCGCCTACCTTTAAACAAAATAAAACAGCCTTGCCACTTATCTGTCTTGCAAAATTATTGGACATGTTATGCAAAGGGTTTCAGGTCCTTCAAAATACCAATCATTCAAGCCAAAGAGTGGCAAGCAGGGCTGGACCCTGAGCTCTCGTGGAACCAGCTACCGGTGGTAACATACAAAATATATATTTGACACTCTCTACTATTTTAGGGACTGTTTTTGTTAATGTTGTATGTATGTGTGTCTATTTTTGTGTATCTGTGTGATTTTTGTGATGCTGTGTTTGCACGAGCATTGTGTGTTCATTTGCATGTCTTTATGCTTCTTTCTGTATCTGGCCGGCTGAGTTCCTCCAGCACTTTGTGTTTCACTCTCGATTCCAGCATCTGCAGTCCTTGTGTCTCTGTATGTACTTGAGTCTGTTTATTATTCCTCCTCTTCTATTGCTCTGTAGATGCCACCCCTTTTTTGGTTTTGTTTTGATGGTCATAGTCATAGAGGTGGAAAACACAGGCCCTTCAACCTATTGAGTCCATGTTAACCCTTTTACACTGACTCCATTATGCTCTGTGGAGAAAGGAAATGCAGACACCTTTTGCATAACAGCTGGTTTACATCGCAGATAAGCACAAAATGCTGGAGTAACTCAGCTGGACAGGGAGCATTTTATGTCTATCCCATTACACTACATTCCCATCAATACTCCCAGATTATGCCATTCACCGATGCTTCAGGGGTGGCCAAATAACCTACTAAAACCACATCAATTTAGGCTGTGGATAAAAAACCGGAGCACCTGAAGGAAATCCACAGAGTAAACGTGCAAATTTCACACAGACAGCACAGGAGGTCACGATTGATGCCTGCTCATTGTCATCAAGGTTTTAAAAATAGATTAAATATATATGCTTAAGAGGAAGACGGAAGGTGGTATGGAAACATAAATGATTAAATGCTCTGTACAATTCAATGCCTTGAACTACTGACGAAGGATGAGTCACGGTTGAAATGATGCAGATTGCATTCAAACAGCATCACTTATGAGGCATCTCCTTTAAACTTTGCCATTCTCACCTTAAAGCTAGACCCTCAGCTATTGCATTTCTGCATCCTGGGAAAAAGCTTCTGCCCATCTACCCTATCTATCCATGTCTCTCATCATTTATATTATTCCATCAGGTCTCCCCGCAACCTCCGGCAATCCAGAGAAAACAATCCAAGTCTGTCCAACTTTTCCCTGTAGATAATACCCCCCAATCCAGGCATAATTCTGGTAAACCTATGCTTCCTTTCCAAAGCCTCCACTTCCTTCCTGTAATGGGGTGATCGGTACTCCAAATGCATTCTAACCAAAGTTCTGTAAAACTGCATCATGACCTCCAACCTCTTATACTGAATGCCCCGAAGAATGATGGCAAGCATACCATATGCCTTCTTTACCACTCTATCTACTCGTGTTGCCACTTTCGGAAAGCCATGAGCTTTGTGCATCAATGCTTTTAATAGTAAAGCTATTAATTGTATATTTTGCCCGAACATTCAACCTTCTAAAGTGCATATGGCCATGGTGCAAGATTGTCCTTAACTGTGACAGTGACTAACCATACCGATGCACAAACTAGCCTCCCTCCCCATCCACTCCATCTTCACTTCATGCTGCCTCAGAGGGCAGCCAACATAATCAAGGACCACGCACACCCTACCTTCATCATTCTGCCTTTCCCATCTCCCATCGGACAGAGAATACAACAGCTTGAAAGTATGTATGATCAGGAACACTCCTCTCAATTTAGTTTAGTTTGTCACGTGTAAGATAAAGTCCAGTGGTCCGATTAAAGATAGTCCAAGGGTCTCCACTGAGGTAGATAGTCAGGACTACTTTTAGTTTAGAAACAGGGTAAAGCTGAATTGCAAACTCCACTTTAAAATATTAGTTTAGTTTCGTTTAACTTAGTTTAGTTTGTCACACGTACTGAGGTACAGTGAAAAGCTTTTTTGTTGCGTGCAATCCAGTCAGTGGAAAGACTATACATGATTACAATCAAGCCGTCCACAGTGTACAGAAACAGGATAAAGGAAATGATGTTTACTGCAAGATAAAGTGAATGGGCCTCTCAGAAGCTATGGATGGATTCCCGATCCTCTAATCTACCTGGTTGTGACTTGAACATTTTTTTTAAACTGTACTTTCTCTGCAGCAGTAACAATATATTCTGCATTCTCTTTTTTTTCTCTTATGCACAATCTGTTGTACGTGTACAATATGAGTTGCCTGGATAGTGTGCAAAACAAATTTGTTCATTGTATTTTGGTATGTGTGAGAATAAAAAACCCAGTACCAACACCAAACAACTTTAAAATAACAATTTAACTTAGCACGGCACGGTGGCGCAGCGGTAGAGCTACTGCCTCACAGCGCCAGAGACCCGGGTTCGATCCTGACTACGGGTGCTGTCTGTACGGAGTTTGTATGTTCTCTCCGTGACCTACATGGGTTTTCTCCGAGATCCTCGGTTTCCTCCCATACTCTAAAGACGTGCAGGTTTGTAGGTTAATTGGCTTGGTATAAGTGTAAATTGTCCCTAGCGTGTATAGGATAGTGTTAATGTGTGGGGATCGCTGGTCGGTGCGGAGTTCGGTGGGCCGAAGGGCCTGTTCCCTCGCTGTATTTCTAAACTAAACTAAACTAAACTAACCTAAACTAAACTAAACTCTTAGTTTGAATCTTTCGGCCCACAGAGTTCACGACAAACATCGATCACCCCTTCACACTAATTCTATCCCACTTTTGCACCCACGCTCTACCATCTAGGGGCAACTTTACAGAGGGCATTTAACCTATAAACCCGCACATCGTTGGGATGTGGGAGGAAACCGGAGCACCCGGAGAAAACCCATGTGGTACAAATGGTACCTCACCATTCACCAGATGTGACAGGATCTTCCTTCGGTTGTGAGATGCTGAGGTCTGTGGTAACTTCCCCTTGTGTCTGGATGTCTAATGCTATTTAGGATGGGAAGCAAGTGAATGGCTGCAGTGCAGTTGGGTCAAGTAGTGGTCAGCAGGCAAATATTGCATCTACACCTCACGCTGCCTCGGCAAGGCCACCAGCATAATCAAGGACGAGTCTCACTCCGGCCACTCCCTCTTCTCCCCTCTCTCATCAGGCAAGAGGTGCAGAAGCCAGAAATCGCATACCTCCAGATTCAGGGACAGTTTCTTCCCAGCCTTTATCAGGCAACTAAACCATCCTATCACCAACTAGAGAGCGGGCCTGACCTCCCATCTACCTCAGTGGAGACCCTCGGGCTATCTTTAATCGGACTTTACTGGACTTCATTTTGCACAACGTTATTCCCTATATCCTGTATGTATAGTCTTCTCATTGACTGGATAGCACTCAACAAAAAAAGCTTTTCACTGTACCTCTCAGTACAAGTGTCAAACTAAATTAAACTAATCTAAATTAATCTAAACTAAACTAAATTAAACTAATATTTTGATGCAGAGTTCACAATTCAGCTCTACCTTGTTTCCATTTCTAGGAGCCGGCTTTTCCTGCCAACAGCCAATGTCAATGGGAGGAAATAACAGTTCCGGTTCCTTTTCCTGCTCTTCAGAACATTTGTGGAAGAGGCCAATGTTAAGGAACAGATCTAAAGGCACCTAGATACATCCCAGTTAACGGGTTCAGCAGTGACACAGGAGAATAAGAGATCTCTTGACACAGGGCCACAAGGTCCCACAGATAGAAAATAAAACCAACACATCAAGCTCACCAATGCCTCTGCTTCCTTAGAAAGCTAAGGAAGTTCGGCATGTCCCCAACAACCCTCACCAACTTCTACAGATGTGCCGTAGAGAGCATTTTATTAGGATGCATCACAGCCCGGCTTGGCAATAGCTCCATCAGGGACCACAAGAAATTGCGGAGAATTGTGGACGTAACCCAGACCATCACACAAACCAACCTCCCTCCATTGACTCCATTTACACTTCACGCTGCCTTGGCAACACCACCAGCATAATCGAGGACCAGTCTCACCAGGGTCACTCCCTCTTCTCCCCTCTTCCATCAGGCAAGAGGTATAGAAGTTTAAAAACACATACTTGCAGATTCATCAGCCGTCGCAAATAACACGTAATCATCCAACATTTTCGCCACCTCCAATAGGATCCGACCACTAGCCACATCTTCCCAGCTCCACCCCTTTCCGCCTTCTGCAGAGACCGTTCCCTCCACAACTCCCTGGTTAACTCATCCCTTCCCAACCTCCCACCCCTCCTCAGGTACCTTCCTCTGCAACAGCAGGAGATGCAACGCCTGTCCCTATACCTCCTCCCTCAACTCTGTCCAGAGACCCCGACAGTCCTTTCAGGTGAGGCTGAGGTTCTCTTGCACCTCCTCCAACCTCATCTACTGTTCAGGGTGTGTACACTTTTACATCGGCGAGACCAAACGTAGACTGGGCGATCGTTTCACTGAACACCTTCGCTCAGTCCGCCTGGACCTACCTGATCTCCCGGTTGCTAAATACTTTAAATCGTCTTCCCATTCCCTCACTGTCCTTTCCGTCCTTGGTCTCCTCCATTGTCTGAGTGAGGCTAAATGCAAATTGGAGGAACAGCATCTCATATTTCGCTTGGGCAGCTTACAACCCAGTGGTATGAATATTGATTTCTTTAACTTCAAGAACCCTTGCTTGCCCACTCTCTCCATCCCACGCCCACTAATTGTACTAGTTTCACTGTCATCCTGGTGAGTTTCATTGCCTGTATAACTCATTTTCATCTAGCCCACATCCAACAATGGACTGTTTCTATTATCATCATTACTTTTTTACATATCTTTCATTCATTTGTTCTATATCTATCTATATCACCATCTTATATCTCTCGTTTCCCTTTCCCCTGACTCTTAGTCTGCAGAAGGGTGTCGACCCAAATCATCACCTATTCCCTTTCTCCAGAAATGCTGCCTGACCCTCTGAGTTACTCCAGTTTTTTGTGTCTATCTTCCAGATTCAGGTACAGTTTCTTCCCAGCTATTATCAGGCAACTGGACCATCTTCTCATCAGCTAGAGAGTGGGCCTGACCTTCCATCTACTTCACTGGAGACTTTGAACTATATTTAATCGGACTTCATCACACTTTATCTTGCACTAAATTATATAACCTTTATCATATATATGGTCGGTCTGAAGAAGGGTCTCGACCCGAAACGTCACCCATTCCTTCTCTCCATAAATGCTGCCTGTCCCACTAAGTTACTCCAGCATTTTGTGTCTATGTTTGGTTTAAACCAGCATCTGTAGTTCCTTCATACCCTTTATCATACATCTGTACACTGTGGGCACGGCTTGATTGTAATCATGTGTAATCATTTTGTTGATGGGACAGAAGCAATAAAAAAGCTTTCCACTGTACCTGTGGAATGTTAGGGGTTGCAGGGAGATCTGATAGAAGTCTATAAATTTATGAGGGACATAGATACGTTAGACAATCAGAACCCTTTTCCCATGATGCAGAAATCACACACTGGAGGATATAGCTTAAAGATGAGAGGGGCAAAATCTACAGAAGATGTGCGGGGCAAGTTTTTTACACAGAGGGTGGTGAGTGCTTGGATTGTGCTGCTGTGGGTGATGGTTGCCGCAGATACAATATTGTCATTTAAGAGACCTTAAAGAGGTATATAGATATACATGGAATGGAGGGGTATGGATCATGTGCAGGCAGATAGGAGATAGGAGAAGGGTCTCAGCACGAAACACTCCCATCCATTATCTCCAGAGATGCTGCCTGACGTGTTGAGTTAGTCCAGCAGTTTGTGTCTATCATTGGTATAAACCAGCATCTGCAGTTCCTTTTTTATTACAGATAGCAATTTATCTTGGCATCGTGTTTGTCGCAAACATTGTGGGCCAAAGGGCTTGTTCCCGTGCTGTACTGTTCTCACTTCTATGTTCTAATTGGTTTTGTTACCTTGAGCAGCCCATTCAGTTTTTGTGAACACTATAACCATATAGTATTAAAAGTTATTTTTGCAAAGGAATTTTCAGGTGAGGATTAAGAAACAAGAATCGTTTAACATAAATTGACATCCAACCCCACCTGGAACAATATGGCTTGCCTTGCTCACAGTGTGGGTGTGAATCATGCTCCCAGAACTGATCGAAATTAGTTTGGCATCAAGTTGCTACAAGCTAAAACTTTGCTTTGCTTTTCTTGCTTGACTTAAGAAAAATAAAGATTTTTTTTAAGCTGCCTTTTACGTATTAAAAAACAAAATCATGCTATTTTATTGATTGCAGTTCCCAGTACTGTTTACTGTTTTGGACATAAGAAATTGGAAATGACCAAATATCCTCCCAGGCCACTTCCCCTTTCAATCAAGGGCGGCACAATGGCTCAGCTGGTAGAGCTGCTGCCTCACAGCAATGGCCTTTCATCAGAACTAAGAAAGGTTCAAAGTCAAACAAAGCTTTAAAAATTACAGAGAAAAGGGAGACTGAAGAGGACAACGCAGTCACAGGGAGAACGTGCAAACTCCACACAGACAGCACCTGAGGTCAGGATCGAAGCTGGGTCTCTGGCACTGTGAGGCAGCAACTCTACTGATGTGCCTTTTTAGCAATGAATAGTTGACTGTTATTGAACGAGGCTTTATCCAGGCACGCAACTGAATCAGCCTTGGAACAGTAAGTACATTGTGAGCTGAGCTAATACATTGAAGTGGAGCCAGCAAACATGGCCAAACTCTTAAACATTTGTATCTTAAAACAATGAGCTTCAATGTGGATTAGTTGAACAGTGCCCAACATGAATTGAAGAGGACAAAATATAGCAATAGTGCTGAGAGTGTTAGATCTGCAATTTGTGTGAGTACTTTCTATTAACTGAAGATGATGAGTCTATAATACTGAACATATCTAGGAGTGAATATCACCAGCAAATTCTCCTGGACCAGCCATATCAAAGCAATGGCCAAGAAAGCACACCAACGCATCTGCTTCTCAGAAGGTTTAGGAAGTTTGGCATGTGTCCAACTCTCACCAACCTCTAAACATGCGCCGTAGAAAGCATTTTATCAGGATGCATCACAGCATGGTTTGCGAACAGCTCCATCCAAGACCGCAAGAAATTGCAGAGAATTGTGGACGCAGCCCAGACCATCACACAAACCAACCTCCCTTCCATTGACTCCATCTACACTTCATGCTGCCTCAGCAAGGCCACCAGCATAATCAAGGACAAGTCTCATTCCAGTTACTCCCTCTTTTCCCGTCTCCTGTCAGGCAAGATGTGAAGCGGAAGTGTGAATACGCACTCCTCCAGATTCAGGGACAGTTTCTTCCCACCTGTTATCAGGCAACTGAACCATCCTATCAACAACTGGAGAGTGGTCCTGGCATACTATCTACCTCACTGGAGACCCTCGAACTATCTTTATTCGAACTTTACTAGACATTATCTTGTACTAAATGTTATTCCCTTTATCCTGTATCTGTTCACTGTGGACATCTTGATTGTAATCATGTATCGACTTGAATAGATAGCACGCAACAAAAAAGCTTTTCACTGTACCACGGTACCCGTGAAATAAACTAAACTAAACTGTAGTCTTTTTGTTGGCCCCTTGTCTGATGGGAGAGGGGAGAAGAGGGGGTGACCTGGGTGAGACTGGTCCTTGATTATGGTGGTGGCCTTGCTGAGGCAATGTGCAATGTAGATGGAGTCAATGGAAGGGAGGTTGGTTTGCGTGATGGTCTGGGCTACTGTATGTCCACAACTCTCTGCATCTGTGGGTGAACAGGATAGATGATGTTTTGGGTCAGGACCCTTCTGCGTATCACTGGTCAGACTTTGACCTGCCCTCGCCTCCGATTTCCAACATTCTCCCCGCTACTAAAATCAGTCTGAGCAAGGGCCCCGGCCCGAAACATTGCCTGTCCATTCCCTCCACTGAAGCTGTCTGTCCTGCTGTGTTACTCCAGCACTTTCTGCTTCGCTCAAGATTCCAGCATCTGCAGTTCCTTGTGTCTCCATAGTCGCAAAGTTTAACCATTGAGATCCTGCACCTGAGACTTCAAAGAGTCTGAAAAAACTCTGATCTTGGTGGGAAGGGATTGTGTGCCCATTCTGAGGCAGAGATCACCTGCCAGTTCTATTGCCAGAGGCCCCAAATATTGTAAGAATGGCCTACACCTGAAGGAGACATGGGCATCTTAGCCCCCTTAAGCCCCTAGTTTCAGAATCCGTTTGTAATGTTAATGCAAATTCCCTTCCTGCCTCTCTCTATACCTTTACGTGTCTGTTTACGAATTTGCCTTTCATCACATAGAGAAATGAAGCCTTGAATTGTTTTCATTGGTGTGCAGGTGGTGGAGAGAGTTAGCAACTGCGAACTCCTGAGCATTAACATCTCGGATAACCCATCATGTAGACCAGCGCATAGATGTAATCACGTGGGCACCTCAATGCCTCTTCTTTCTAAGAGGTTTAATACAGCATGTCACCGAATACCCTAATTACTGCAGGAACACCACTTTCCTATAACTATGGGCGGCACAGTGGTGCTGTGATAGAGTTGCTGCCTTACATCATCGGAGACCCGGGTTCGATCCTGACTACGGTTGCTGTCTGAATGGAGTTTGTACGTTCTCACTGTGACCGCATGGGTTTTCTCCAGGTGCTCCGGTTTCTTCCCACACACCAAAGACGTGCAGGTTTGTCGGTTAATTGGTTTCTGTAAATTGTAAATCGTCCCTTTTGTGTAGGATGGTGCTAGCGTATGACTTGTGTGACTGCGTGGGTTTTCTCAAGGTGTTCTGGTTTGCTCCCACATTCCGAAGACATGCGGATTTGTAGGTTAATTGGTTTCTGTAAATTGGCCCTAGTGTGTAGGATAGGAAAGCAGGATAACATGAAACTAGTGTATGATTGATCACTGATCGGCGCGGACTTGGTGGGCCGAAGAATCTGTTTCCACACGGTGTCTCTAATGTCATCAGGTTCTTGAACTGACTTGCAAAACCCTAAAGAATCTGCAGGAGGGTCTCAACCCAAAACGTTGCCTGTCCATGTCCTCCACAGCTGCTGACTGACCTGTTGAGTTTCTCCAACATTTTGTGTTCTATGTATGATTCCAGCATTTGCAGTTATTTGTGTCCGCAAAACCCTAACCTTACCTCTGCAATGGAACACTACAGATCATCTCTTGTACTACCATGAACTTGTCATTTCTAATTATCTTTTGCACTAATGCTTTGTTTTTTGCAATCATTTTTCTTTTTTTCGTGGAAACAGGCCCTTTGGCCCACCGAGTCCGCACTGACCATTGATCAACCATACACTAGTTTCATGTTATCCTGCTTTCCCATCCTACACACTAGGGGCAATTTACAGAAGTCAACTAACCTACAAATCCACACGTCTTTGGAATGTGGGAGCAAACTGGAGCACCCGGACAAAACCCACGCAGTCACAGGGAGAACGTACAAACTCCGTGCAGACGGCATCCTTGGTCAGGATCAAACCTGGTCGCTGTGATGCAGCAACTCTACCGCTGCACCATTGTGCCACCTCAAAATAGCAGAAAGGGTTGAATGGCTAAGTAGTTAGTTAAATGGAGCACAGTCTCACATGGTACGTTTCCAGAAAATTATGAACTAAATCCACTTAATCTCCCACATTGTTAGGATCCAGTATCTGAGAAGAGAACAATACATAGCTCATCGGGAGTGCTGGAGCAATTCAGCAGGTCAGGCAGCATCTATGGAGAAAGATCCAAAATGCTGGAGTAACTCAGCGGGTCAGTCAGCATCTCTGGAGAAAAGGAATAGGTGATGTTTCGGGTCTGATGAAGGGTTCGGACCCGAAATGTCACCTATTCCTTTTCTCCAGAAATGCTGCCTGACCTGCAGAGTTACTTCAGCATTTTGTGTCTGTCTTCAGTGTAAACGAGCATCTGCAGTTCCTTCCTACACACCATCTCTGAAGAACATGGATAGGTGACATTTCAGGTCGAGACCCTTCTTCAGTCTGACCCGCTGAGTTACTCGAGCACTTTGTGTCCGTTTGTGTATTTACTGGCATCTGCCGTTCTTTGTTTTTACTATTTTTTACATGTGATGCCTATCACTATTGTACTATGTACTGCAGTTTCTGGAATTAAGATGTCATGTTCAAAGTGGAAATGCCAAAGTGCTGGTGTTTTCTGACACAACTTTGATTAATTCCTTATTCCTGTCATTTCCACCCAGTTGTACATGAACGTCTTACTAAATAAGAAATCCAGAGACAAGGACCAAACCACCAGAGTCACAAATTCCAGTTCCACAATGACTACTGAGGACGTTAGTCTGGAAGTTAATATTACATTATTTAGTTTAGTTTTAGTTTGGTCTAGAGATACAATGCGGAAACAGGCCTTTCGGCCCACCAAGTCCGCACCGACCAGCGATACCTGCGCACTAACACCCTCATACACACTAGGGATAATTTACAATTTTACCAAGCCAATAAACTACAAACCTGTATGTCTTTGGAGTGTGGGAGGAAACTGGAGCACCTGGAGAAAACCCACACAGGTCATGGGGAGAATGTACAAACTCCGTACAAACAGCACCCAGAGTCACGATTGAACCTGGGTCTCTGGCGTTGTAAAGCAGCAACTCTACTGCTGCGCCACCGTGATGCCCCGGTTAAAAAAATAATAACATTAAATTTTATTGGAGAATTGAGAATGGAACTCTATTTTTGCATTAAGTGCAGGAGTAACTCATTGGGTCAGGCAGCATCTCTGGGAACATGGAGAGGTGACTGAAGAAGGGTCCCGACTTGAAACTTCACCTACACCTAATCGCTGAATTACTCCAGCACTTTGTACCTATTTTTGGAAACCAGCATCTGCAGTTCCTTGTTTCTATACTTTTACATATGTTTACTATTTTGTAACACTCCTGCACTATTACATTCGAATTCACAGGATGGAATGGTTCAGGATGTGGGGTGGGGTGGGGCAGGGAGGCCAATGGAGGGAGATCAATGGTTGAGGTTAAGGGAAGGACATTAAGACTTAAGACAAGTGGTGCCCTGTGGCAGGGGAAAATGATTGAAGTTGGTGGAAGGTTAAGGCAGGTGGATCAAATGGAGGCACAGTTGAGTTTAGAGATACAGCGTGGAAACTGGCCCTTTGGCCCATCGAGTCCATGCCGACCAATGATCACCTGTGCACTAGTTCTATCCTACACACCGGGGACAATTTACAGAAGTCATTTAACCGACAAACCTGCACGTCTTTGGAGTGTGGGGGGAATCCGGAGCACCCAGAGAAAACCCATGCGGTCACAGCGAGGATGTATAAACTCCGTTCAAACATCACCCGTACTCAGGATCGAACCTGGGTCTCTCGCACTATAAGCCACCGTGCCGTCCTTAACTAAGGTCATATCGGATGATTGGATAGGCTTGAGGGGGCGAATTACCTATTCCTGCTCTATTTTCTTGCGTTTTATATTGTTAAAATGAAATGTATATTTGTGCAGAAATATCACTTCACCTTGCCTGTACAAAACTATATTGGGGAATGTTAAAATGTAGCGGCCCCTGGTGGTGAGCCACACGAGGTACATAACCTTCGGCTCGTCAGATGACACGGGGTGCCCCGGGGAGTATGGTTTGTTGGCGCTCGCGGCAGATAAGGGAGTGAGTGGAGAGAGAGTGTTTTGTGGCAGTGAATTAAAGTGGTGTTGGATAAACTTGGTCTGCTGCCTCGTTCTTGGACGGACAGCTCCGTGTCCGCTACATCTACAAGTTTCCAGTTAGGTTTCAGAGCCCACCACAGCACAGAGTCTGCCTTGTTGAAGGTACACAACGACCTGCTTCTCGCCATCGACACCGGCAACTGTGCAATCCTGCTCCTTCTCGACCTCAGCGCAGCGTTCGATACAGTGGACCACACCATCCTTATTGACCGTCTCCGATACGCGGTTGGCATTGATGGCACTGCCCTGAGCTGGTTCGTTTCCTACCTCAAAGATAGGAGTTTCGCCATCAACATAGGCAGTTATTCCTCTTCTCCAGCTAGCCTCTCCTGCGGAGTTCCACAAGGCTCCATCCTAGGCCCCATTCTCTTCTCTCTATACATGCTCCCCCTTGGCCAAATCATTCAAAGGCACGGCATTTCTTTCCACTGCTATGCCGATGACACACAGCTTTACCTCCCCCTGAAACCTAACAACCGGTCAAATTTAAACAGCCTCTTACACTGCCTTGAGGTCATAAAATGTTGGATGGCACAGAACTTCCTCCAATTAAACGAGAGCAAGTCTGAGGTCATCCTATTCGGCCCCCCCGACTCCATCAAATCGATAACAGGCAGTCTTGGAAGCCTATCCTGCCTAGTCAAACCGCATGTCAAAAACCTCGGCATGATATTTGACTCTGCATTAAAGTTTGACAAGCAAGTCAACGCTGTGGTAAAAGCCAGCTTCTTCCAACTTCGTACCATAGCTAAAATCAAACCTTTCCTCCAATTCGACAACACTGAAAAAATCATTCACGCTTTCATTTCCTCCCGCCTAGACTTCTGCAACTCCCTATACACTGGGATCAGCCAATCATCCCTGTCCCGCCTGCAACTGGTCCAAAACGCCGCAGCGAGACTCCTGACGGGTACCCGAAAAAGGGACCACATCACGCCGATTCTGGCCTCTCTCCACTGGCTCCCTGTACGGTACAGAATCAACTTCAAGCTCCTCCTATTCACATATAAAGCCCTAAATGGACATTCCCCTCCCTACATCAAAAATCTTCTAACCCACCTCTCTAACTCCAGGTCCCTCAGGTCGGCCGACTTGGGGCTACTCACTATCCCGCGGTCTAGGCTTAAGCTCAGGGGTGACCGTGCTTTTGCGGTTGCAGCTCCTAGACTGTGGAACAGCATCCCTCTCCCCATCAGAACTGCCCCCTCCATCGACTCCTTTAAGTCCAGGCTCAAAACCTATTTCTACTCCCTAGCGTTTGAGGCCCATTGAGGAGGCGCTGTGAACTGTTTTGTATGTGCTGTTATGTTTGTGTGCTATTTATTGTATGTTTCATTTTTTCCTTAGTACCTAAACAGATGTACAGCACGTGGGTTGTTTTTAAATGTGCTATACAAATAAAATTGACTTGACTTGACTTGACTTGACATCTGGTGACCCCGACGTGATAAAACTGTGCCTCGGCCTGTTGAAACCATATCCGCGGCTGGGTGGTCCAGAAAGTGGGCAGTTTCATGGCGACTGCGTCGAGTTGGGCCTGGTCGGCGGCGATGGCGGGTTTGTCGCTGGCAGCGTGCATTCTGATCCTCCAAAATGTCTATTTTGGACGTCGGCTGGTCACCAGATGTAGCGGACACACAGCTGTCCGTCCAAGAACGAGGCAGCAGACCACGTTTATCCAACACCAACATGGAGGACGGCACATGCCCTGGTGGCCTATTGGATTGCCCGTTTCGGGGGAACCGCTGGACATCTCGTCCGACCGGGGTGCCCAGTTCACGTCAGAACTGTGGTCCGCAATGGCTCGCCTGTTGGGGACTCAGCTCCACCACTCGATGGCTTACCACCCCCAGTCCAATGGGTTGGTGGAACGTTTCCACCGCCGTCTTAAAGACGCTTCGAAGGCACGCCTCACCGGTCCCGGCTGGAAGGACGAGTTGCCGTGGGTCCTGTTGGGGATCCGCACCGCCCCTAAGGAACACTTGCAAACTTCATCGGCGGAAATGGTTTACGGCTTTCCCCTCACCGTGCCCGGGGAATTTATTCCAACCACGGGCGGCCCCCAGGAGTCACTGTCCTCCATGTTGGTCCGTCTGCGGGAGAGGATCGGCGTCCTGTCCCCTGTCCCAAAGTCTTGGCATGGGGTCACTCCATCATATGTGCCTCCGGCTCTCCCCGACAGCTCATATGTTTTCCTTCGGCGCGATGCACACAAGTCGCCCTTGCAGCGCCCGTATGAAGGTCCTTTTCGGGTGCTGCGACATGGGCCCACGACTTTTGTATTGGACATGGGGGGTCGGCAGGAGACGGTATCAGTGGCTCGCTTGAAACCAGCCCATTTGGACCTGAGCGAGCCAGTACGGGAGGCCCAGCCTCGTCGTCGGGGGCATCCGCCATCTCGGGTCCAACCTAATTTGTCCTTACAGGGCAGGTCCCTTTTGCGCAGGGACGTGCGTACAAGATCCGGCCACCTAGTTCGGCTGCCCGTCCGTTTTTGCGCCTCTGGTTCTGGGGGGGGGGGGGGGGGGTCATGTAGCGGCCCCTGGTGGTGAGCCACACGAGGTACATAACCCCGGGGGAGTATGGGTTGTTGGCGCGCGCGGCAGATAAGGGAGTGAGTGGAGAGAGTGTTTTGTGGCAGTGAATTAAAGTGGTTTTGGATAAATTTGGTCTGCTGCCTTGTTCTGGGACGGACAGCTCCGTGTCCGCTACAAAAATAATTTTTATCTTTATTCCTTTAGGTTCCTGGTTCTGTAATGTCTTTAAACTGGTTAATAAGTGCCTAGTTTAACTGAAATGGGGACAAACTTCATTCTGGCTTGTTACAGAGAAAGGTAAATTGCTTCTATTTTTGTGGCCGTATGATTAATGGTTTCCAATAGTGATTTGCTTTGCTTGGCATGAATAAATCATTAATCGCAGCATGAATCAGAACAGCAAATGGCTTGTCACATCAGGGATCAATGCTGTCAGTGCTTTTCCTTGTGGACAAAAAGGTGCCGATACGCACATAATATTCACGTGATGCTATTGGCTCCTGTACAATATTGAACATAGAACAGTACAGCACAGGAAAAGGCCCTTCAGCCCACAATGTCTGTGCCAAACACAATGCCAATAAAAACTCTCATCTGCCTGGGCAGTGGGAGGCACAGTGACACAGTGCCAGAGACCCGAGTTCAATCCTGACCACGGTTGCTGTCTGTGTGGAGTTTGTACGTTCTCTCTGTGACCCCGTGGGTTTTCTCCAGGTGCTCCAGTTTGTCCCACATTCCAAAGAGTGGCACGGTGGCACAGTGGTAGAGTTGCTGCTTTACAGCATCAGAGATCCGGGTTCGATCCTGACTACGGGTGCTGTCTGTACGGAGTTTGTACGTTCTCTCTGTGATTGAGTGGGTTTTTGTCCGAGTGCTCCGGTTTCCTCCCACACTCCACGACCTACAGGTTTGTAGGTTAATTGGCTTCGGTAAAATTTGTAAATTGTCCCTAGTGTGTAGGATAGTGCTAGTGCACGGGGATTTCTAGTTGGCGCAGACTCAGTGGGCTGAAGGACCTGTTTCCACGCTGTATCTTTAAACTAATCGAAGCCCCTGAGGATTGGGAATGCTCGGAGTCTGCTCCCAGTCTGTGGCTTCGGAAGAGGCTGAGGCCAATATGAGTGATGCTTGTTGGAATGAGGAGGTGCGGGTGATATGGGTGGTCATAGAGTGTGGAAACAGGCCCTTCAGCCCAACTTGCCCATGCTGACCAACATGTCCCATCTACACTAGTCCAACCTGCCTGCGTTTGGCCCATTGCTTTCTAAACCTATCCTAACCATGTACCTGTCCAAAGGTCTTTTAAATGTTGTGATAGTGTCTGCCTCAACCTCCTCCTCTGGCAGCTCGTTTCATACACCCACCACACTTTGTGCCCCTCCGGTTCCTATTAAATCTTTTCCCCCTCACCTTAAACCTATGTCCGCAAGTTCTTGATTCGCCTACTTTGGGTGACACTGTGCATTTGCCCTATCTATTCCCCTCATGATCTTAGACACATCTATAAGATCACGGTTCAGCCTCCTGCGCTCCAAAGTATGAAGTCATAGCCTGCTCAACCTCTCCCTATAGCTCAAGCCCTTGAATCTTTGCTACATAGTCATACAGTGTGGAAACAGGCCCTTCAGCCCAATTTGCCTGCATCTACATTAGTCCCACCTGCCTGCATTTGGCCCAAATCCCACTAAAACTGTCCTATCCATGTACCTGCTGAAATGTTTCTTAAATGTTGCGATACTACCTGCCTCAACTACCTCCCCTGGTAGCTCAATCCATACACCCACCACCTTCTGTGTGAAAAGGTTACCCCTCAGGTTCCTATTAAACATCCTCGTAAATGTTCTCAGCACCCTTTCTAGGTTAACAACATCTTTCATATAACACGGTGACCGAAACTGAACACAATACTCCAATTGTGCTCGCACCCATGACTTGTACAACTGTAACATAACCTCCTAACCTTTGGCGGTGACCGACCTCTGAGCTCCAACCACGGGAGCCTGCAGAATTTAACATCGTGGAGCTTGTGGTCTGTGGTTAGAGACCGACTTCAGGAGCTCCAAGCAGCAGGAGCTTTGACTGCACTGATGCGGGAGCTTCGATCACCCCGACGGATGTTTCGACTGCCCCGACCACGGGAGATTAAAGAGGATTTATTCACAAAATGCTGGAGTAACTCAGCAGGTCAGGCAGCATCTCGGGAGAGAAGGAATGGGTGACGTTTCGGGTCGAGACCCTTCTTCAGACTAAAGAGATTAAAGAGGAAGCAGATTGGACTTTATTGCCTTCCATCACAGTGAGGAATGTGGGGAATCCGCTGTGGTGGATGTTTATGTTAACTTTTATGTAGTTGTGTTTCTCCTGGGATCATTCTCATAAACCACCTCTGGACCCTCTCCAACCCCTGCACATCCTTCCTCAGATATGGAGCCAAAACTGCTCACAATACTCCAAAGCAGTCTGACTAGTGCCTTATAAAGCCTCAGCTTAAAGTGATGTGGTCTTTAAGTAATGTTTCTTCCTAGCCTTGGTTTGACTATTTCTCCAAATCAAAGAGGCCCATTTATAATGAGACCAAAATCACTGAGAACCTCACCAATGAGAAACTTTGGAAGCAACACAGCAGCTTTCACATTGTTTCAAACTATGCCAGTGCAACTTTCAACACTACACCATTTTGTCTTGGGGTTGTGCAGATGAATTTCCAAACCTTTTTCTTTTATCAAACTTTGATATTCCCATTTTTTTTTAAAACACCACTCCGGCAAAAAGTGATATGAAAATTGAAAATGCAATTCAAGAATCATTAGATGTAGGTGCAGTGAAATTGCACCAAGGTGTGATGTGCGGGCGAGAAGGTCTACTGCTGTTTCTACTGCTCGTTCATGCATCTTATGGTAACACAAGGCACAGAACTCTAGAGTAGATGTAAAGTCAATAATTGGGCCAGATCTGTAGTTTTTTTTCATTGATTAAAGATACAGCAGGAAAACAGGTTAATCAGCTCACTGAATACACGCCAGCTAGTGTGTACTTCTATGTTATTCCACTTTTGCATCGACTCCTTACACACAAGGAGCGATTTATAGAGCCCACTTAGCCTTCAAACCCGCACAACTTGAGGATGTGGGAGGAAACTGGAAACCCAAGCGGTCACAGGGAGAACGTGAAAACTTCATACAGACAGTACCCGAGGTCAGGATTGAAACCAGTTTTCTGGCGATGTGAGGCAGTGGCTCTACCCTCTGCACCAGTGATTCAAGATCATCTCCTTGGCTGGCTGACCTACCAACCTGCACGACTTTGCAATGAGGGAGGGGACAGCATAGCAGAGCATCCAGAGGAACCTCGCACAGTTACAGGGAGAACGTGCAAACCACACAGGCAGCACACGAGGTCAGAATCAAACCCACGTCGCCAGACCTGTGCAGTAGCAGCACAACTAACCGCTGTGCCCGATCACTCTGTCTGTTCACAATGAAGATGTGAACACAGATCACACACTCCCAGTCAGTTCAGGGATGGAAGGGGTTGTAACACAGCACCCACAAAACAATAGGCACAAAGTGCTGGAGTAACTCAGAGGGCTAGGCAGCATCTCTGGAGAACGTGGATAGCTGATGTTTCAGGTTGGGTCCCTTCTTCACATCCACAAAATGATTCTGTAAGGGCGATGCCTTTATATTGGTGCTAGTATTATTTTATTATTGGCATGTGTACTGAGATACAGTGAAAGAGTGGAAGGGTTGTATAGGAAGCTATAGATGTTGATTAATAACGAAGATAGACACAAAGTGGTGGATTAACACAGTGGTTCAGGCATCATCTCTGCAGAAAAGGAAGGATTGTAATGGATTATAGCAAATTCTCCTCTTGGCACAGGCAGAATAAAGGGAAAAGTATTTTTTTACAGACACAATGCTCAAAATGATCGGACAAACAAGTTTGTGTGGTCCAGATTATCAGAAGAAAATTAAAATCTTCATCTATCTGTTCCTTGGAGGATGTGCTGATGTTATTTGTTACTGACTGGGCTTTGTTCCTCCCAAACATCAAATCTTTGGTGGAGCCGCCCTCATTTCCGGTTTTACAAGATGGAAACATCCAAACAAAGAATATAGGTACTATCTGCAAAGCCACCCACTTTTGTATCATCCAAATCATTGATGGAGATGACAAACAGTAACAGGCCCAGCACCGAACCCTGAGGCACACCACTAGTAGCAGGCCTCCAGTCCGAGAAGCAACCTTCCACCATCACCCTCTGCTTTCTTCCATGAAGCCAATATTTTTAATTCATTCAGCTTGGATCCCATGCGGCCTAACCGCCCAGAGCAACCTACCTTGCGGAACCTTGTCGAATGCTTTGCTGAAGTCAATATAAAGAACAGCTCTGCCCTCATCAACCTTTTTGGTCACGTCTTCAAATAACAATCAGATTCATGAGCTACAACCTCCCACGTACAAACCTATGCTGACTAATCAGCCCTTGTCTGTCTAAATGCCTGTATATCCTCTCCCTCTCTTTCATAACTTTCCAACTATAGATGTTAAGCTCTAATCTGTTGGTTAATTGGGTTCTGTAAATAAATTGTGTGTCGGATCGTGCTCATCTACAGGGTGATCGATGGTCGGTGCGGATTCAGTGGACCAAAGAGTTTGTTTCCGTGCTGTAACTGTAAAGGCTAAAAGGGAAAGAAGGTTAAATGAAGAAGAGGGTAAAGCGTAGAGCGAGTGGGAACAACGTGAGCCACAACATTACCTCCTTTTGCACGGCTTTCTCTGAGATGAGTTGGTGAGTGTCCGGGATCCCCTTTAGCTTCATCCAGTAGAATATGCCAGCACTTGGAATATTCCAGTCAACTAAACCTGCAAGGACAGCAAGACAGTAAGTGTCCAAAGGTGGACGGGCGAGGAGAGGGACGTAGTGTCCAAGGAAGGAGGTGGCTGGAGGCCCGCAACAGCCTGGGACCTGCCTGGAACAGGCATCGCTCATAAGAACTGGAGCGTGGACTTTGAAAATGGCACCAAAACATGGTGCATCTCGCTTGCGGGCACAGTAGACTATTTCAGTGCACCTGCTAATCGAGGATTGGGGTATATGGCAATACTCTACTGGACTGTTTGTATGATTAAGAATTTCACTGTGTTAGCACTTTTCACATCTATATATATATAACAAAAACTTTCTGTTGCTGTGAGGGATGTTTTTGCTGATGTTTGTTAGTTTGTTATTTTGGCCGCCTGTGATATAACTGTATTTGTGCCCCCGTCTCACGTAGCGCGTCACTTTTACGACCACCTTACTCACCTTTGCACTTCAGGGACCCTTTCATCCAAGTTTCATTCAAATTGGTCTGATCTATATACTAAAACTCTCGTTTGTTATCTTGTATGTGACTTAACTTCAGCCAAAAAGGTACACGATAGCGCAACAATTTTAGGCCCACCTTACGCACCATTGTCACTTTAATGATAATGCAAGTAGTTTTATTGAAATCGGTGTTATATTTTTAAAGTTATTCACATTTTAAGGTTTAAAAGGAGGGGAGGGGGAGGGGAAGAGGGAGTGGGGGGTTTGAGGAGAGAGGGGAGGACAGGGTGCTGCACCAATGCAGGAGAGGTTTGGGCCCAATACTTTGTCTAGTATTTTCTAAAGTTAGAGAGATTTTAAAGTTAAAAAATTCGCTTAATAAACGGAAGCCTGGCAAGGTTCTGCGTGTGACGTCACAGTGGGAGGGGGCGGGAGCCGCCAGAGTGACGGCAGTGGTGGCCAATGGTGCGGGGCCGGTGGGCGGTTGGAATTTTCTCATTTAAAAAAATGACAGTTGAGCTGAAAAAGGAATTAAGCCGTTGGCTCCATTTCAGTGTCGGCTCCCGCTTGTGCTGTCGCTGTTGAACTCGTACAGTGGCACAGTGGTAGAGTTGCTGCCTTACACCGTCAGAGACCCGAGTTCGATCCTGACTACGAGTGCTGTCTGTACGGAGTTTGTACGTTCTCCCTGTGACCTCGTGAGTTTTCGACAGGTTCTCCGGTTTCCTCCCACATTCCAAAAACATGTTGAACTCGTACAGATAAGCTTTTTCTCATTTCTTTCCGAAAAAAAACGCGTTCTGATTTAAAGAATGAACTATTTATTTTACAGGTGAGATTTATTTAATTAAAAAAAAAGACTTTTTCATTAAAAAAAACCCCGTTAAAAACAACTTTTTCATTTAAAAAAAAGGCCGTTAAAAAAACCCCCGTTTGTGTCAAAGAATAGACGCTTTATTTTACAGCGTTTGTTTGATTTACAAAAAAAAACGTTTTCGTTTAAAAAAACCCGTTAGAAAACACGAAAAAAATGTTTTCATTTAAAAAAAAGTCGTGTGTTTCGAAGAGTACACGCTTCATTTTTACAGTTGAGATTTATTTGATTTAGGAAATAAATTCATGTAAAACAAAACCGTTAAAAGAACCTGAAAAAAAAATTCAATTAAAAAAAAAAACGTTTTAAAAAAACCCGATTGCTTCACAGAGTAGACTTTTACAAAAGCCATTTACAAAAAGGTAACAAACCCGAAAAAAAGACATTTCCATTTAAAGACCCGTGCGCAGTTGGGCGAGGTTTGCTGCTTGGAGGGGCGGGACCCGCCCGAGTGACGGGAGTGGCGGCCAATGAGGGGAGGACGAGAGCGTGGCGTGGGTGAGGGAGGGGGGATGGAGTGGGGGGTCGAATGGATGAGGGGAAGGAGGAGGGGGCGTTGAGTGGGGGGGAGGTGGAGTGGGGATGGAGCGGGTGAGTGGGGGGAGGGGGGGTGGAGCGGGTGAGTGGTGGGGAGGGGGGGTGGAGTGGGTGAGTGGGGGGGAGGGGATTGGAGTTGGTGAGTGGGGGGGTGCCGGAGAGCCCCTAAGAGTGGAGGGGGGGGGGGGTGAGGTGATGATGGGGGATGGTGGGTGAGGGGGGGGGGGGGTGAAAAGGGGCGTTGAGAGGGGATGGAGGGGAGGGGTGGGTGCTACACCAATGCAGGAGAGCTTTGGGCCCAACGGATGGCCGCTGTATCCGTGCATGCGCAGTTGGGGGAGTGTTGCCATTTTCTGTTCAGCTATGGCCCGTGCTCAGTTGGGGGAGGGTTGCCATGTTATCATATCATATCATATACATACAGCCAGAAACAGGCCTTTTTTCGGCCCTCCAAGTCCGTGCCGCCCAGCGATCCCCGTACATTAACACTATCCTACACCCACTAGGGACAATTTTTACATTTACCCAGCCAATTAACCTACATACCTGTACGTCTTTGGAGTGTTGTCTTCAGCTCTGGCACGTGCGCAATTGGGGAAGGGTTGCCATTTTGCGTTCAGTTCCGACCACATGCTCGACGCCCGTTTGGTCCGGATCCCACGTTGGGGGAGTGAAAGACAGTGACTCCTCCAGATACCCCTTCACTGTGATGGAAGGCAAAAAAAATTCTTCTCTCTTCCCCCATGCTTTTCCCACGGACAGATAGTTCGACTTCTGCCAAGGCGACCGAGGCTCCCGACTCGCGCAGCCCCCAAGCGCAAGACGATGGAAGGCCCTGCGGCCGAACCTCGCTGGGAAAGTCCCGCTGCCGAGCCGCGCCGGGCACTGGAAAGTCCCGCGGCCAATCCGCGCTGGGTGCTGAAAGGCCCCGCGGTCGAGCCGCGCGGGCAATGGAAGGCCCCGCTGCCGAGCCGCGCTGGGCGCTGGAAAGTGCCGCGGCCGCGCCGGGCGATTAAAAGTCCCGTGGCTGAGCTGCGCCGGGGGCTGGAAGGCCCTGCGGCCGAACCAGGCCGAGCCGGGCGCTGGAAAGTCCCACGGCCGAGCCGCGCTGGGCGATGAAATGTCCCGTGGCTGTGCCGCGCCGGGCGCTGGAAGGCCCTGCGGCCGAACCGGGCGCTGGAATGTCCCGTTGCCGAGCCGCGCCGGGCACTGGAAGGCCCCGCGGCCGAGCCGGGCGCTGGAAAGTCCCTCGGCCGAGCCGCGCCGGGTGCTGGAAGGTCCCGCGGCCTCGCCGTGCCGGGCGATGAAAAGTCACGCGGCCTTGCCGCGCCGGGCGCTGGGAGGCCCCGCGGCCGAGCCGCGCGCTGGGAGGCCCCGCGGCCGAGCTGGGCGCTGGAAAGTCCCGCGGCCGAGCCGCGCCGGGCGCTGGAAGGCGCCGCGGCTGAGCCGGGCGCTGGAAAGTCCCGCGGCCTCGCCGCGCCGGGCGATGAAAAGTCCCGCGGCCTCGCCGCGCCGGGCGATGAAAAGTCCCGCGGCCGAGCCGCGCCGGGCGCTGGGAGGCCCCGCGGCCGAGCCGGGCGCTGGAAAGTCCCGCGGCCGAGCCGCGCCGGGCGCTGGAAGGCCCCACGGCTGAGCCACGCCGGGCGATGAAAAGTCCCGCGGCCGAGCCTCGAGGAAGAGATTTTTTTTAAAAAGAAAGGTTTTCCCCCAGCCCCCCCCTTCACCACCCCCACAGCTAAAATAGACTACTACACACATCTAACACTAACACATAGACAAAAAAAAGAAAAAAGACAAACAGACTGCCGGCGAGTCGCAGCCGCATGGCGGTGCAGCCATCTTGGAATCCATCATCTAGCACTTTCACCATCATGCCATCATGGAACTGCGGGACAATCGTGATGAACTTGCTGGGACAGCCAACCATCTGCATTATCTTCCACAAGCCATCTCTGCTGACAGTGTCGAAGGCCTTTGTCAGATCGACGAAGGTCACGAACAGGTCGCTGTGCTGTTCTTTTTTTTTTTTTTAATCAAAAATATTTATTCAAGTATTAAAATAATATATACAATACAATAAAACCAAAACAGAACCCACCACCAGAATATTATACAAACATACATACCAATTGAAACTATTGTACAATTATAATACAATCCCCATCCAGGATACATCCAATCCCCCACGGTGCCCAGCGGTCCCGGAAATCCTCCAGGGTGCCCGTGGACAGCGCGTAGTCCCTCTCCAACACCACCCGGGCGCGGACGTAACCCCGGAAAAGGAGTAGGCAGCTGGCTCGGGCAGAGCCCTCTTCCGTCTGGCACCGTGAGTCGCGGATGGCTAGCTTGGACAGGCCCAGGAGCAACCCAACAAGGACATCTTCTGCCCTACCCTCTCCCCTACGCACAGGGTGTCCAAAGATGAGGATGGTGGGTGAAAAATGCAGCCAAAAAGCAAGGAGCAGCCCCTTTAGATATTGGAACAGGGGCTGCAACCTCACACACTCCATGTACACATGGTACACAGACTCTTCCAACCCGCAAAAGTAGCAGGCGGCTGGCGAGTCTGTGAACCGCGCGAGGAACAGGTTGCAGGGGACTCCTCGGTGCAATATCTTCCACCCCAGGTCCCCGATGGAGAGGGGCAGAATCCCTGCGTAGAGGGACCCCCACCGCGGGGCCCCCTCATGACCGGAAGGCAACACCGAACGCCACTTAGTGTCCGGACGGTGGACCAGGGCGAGGAAGTGCAGGGTGTGGAGGAGGAGCCCGTACAGGACACGCCTCCTTGCGTCTCGGAGGGAGATGAAGGGTGTCGAGGAAATGCGACTCATGTTATGTGGGACCGGCTCCCGGGAAGGATTATGCCGCCTGGGTCCGACGAGTACTTCCGGTAGAGCGGGGGATTGCTCAGCCGCAAGTACTCCACACGTTTGAGCCCCCCCGACACCTGGCGGGGCGAGACAAGGGCCGGCTGCTCTCACGCCTGGGCCGCCGCACTCCGCCAACGGAGGGGGGCCCGGTCGACAGCAACCAGGTTCCAGACTCTCAGCAGGTCCCGGTAGAAGCCGGGCATCCGCAGCAGGACAGCACGGCTGACGCCCACCATCGGGATCCGCGTACCTACATGAAGGCAGCGGCCCCGTTGGAAAAAGTGCGTCGCCAGCACGTGCCACCTCGGAGGACGCTCCGAGTACAGGTATCTCTGCAGAGTCCTGAGGCGGAGAGCTGCCAACTGGGTGCGGATACACACCAGCGACTGCCCGCCCTCCTCAATCGGGAGACTCAGGACCGCTGCAGAGACCCAGTGCTTTCCGTTGCCCCAGAAGAAGTCCACCAACTTCTTCTGGATGATCCCAGCAAAGGTGGCTGATGGGACCAATGTGGTCAATCTGTACCAGAGCAGGGAAGCCACGAGTTGGTTAATGACCAACCACCCTGTCCCGGTAGGAAAGCATGCTGAGGAGACCCGACCAGCGCCCCAGCCGGGCGACGACTTTCAACTCCAGCTCCTGCCAGTTCGCAAGCCAGGTCTCCACGACAGGACTCAGGTAGACTCCCAAGTAAAGGAGGCGCGTGGTGCTCCACGTGAAAAACCGCATCTCCTCACTGTGCTGCTCTTGACATTTTTCCTGGAGTTGGCGTGCAGCAAATATCATGTCGACAGTTCCACGTCCAGCACGGAAACCGCACTGGCTTTCTGGAAGGAGAACCTGCTCAAGGTGTTGAATGAGACGGTTGAGCCACATTATGCACTCTGGTATTTTTATTTTTGCATGACCTGTTGTACTTGCGAATGGCTTGATTGTACTCATGTATAGCATGATTTGATTGGATAGCAGGCAAACAAAGCATTTCAGTGTTATATTGTATAAAAAAACAAATTATTGTACATCTTTAAGATGTTGCCCTCTCACTTCAAATGTATGCCCTCTGATTATGGGACAATTCCTCTCTGGGAAGACGCCTCTGGCCTATCTATACCTCACATACCTTTATAAACTTCCATCAGGTCTCCCCTCAGCCTCTGATGTTGCAAAGAAAGCAATCAATCTGTCTGACCTCCTCTGATAAGTTAATACTCCCTCACCCAAGCAATCTCCTGGTGAATCCCTTCTCCATCCTATCCGAAGCCTCCATGTCCTTCTAATAATGTGGTGACCTGAACTGCATGTCATGTTCCAAATGTGTCCTGACCAGAGTTTTATACAACTGTTTTTTTCCCATGCTCTATGTTCATGCTGGCTTGCAGGTTGATAACTTTGAAAAGGAGATAAAAGTGAGTCAGATAAGGAGTGAAATGTGAAGCCAGAGGGAGGGATATTGGTAGAAGGAGATAGGGGAGGGGGAAAGACGGGCGGGATAGTGGGAGAAATGGGTCTTTACTGGGGTGATGGGGAGACAGAAAAGTGGGGGTATGGATATGCAAAGAGAGCTGTTACATAAATTTAGAGAATGCAATGTTAATACCACTAGGTTGCAAACCCTACCTTTCAACCATCTTTCTGCAGACAACTGCAAGGCATCCCTCTGCTTTCTGTAGAATTCAACCACCCTATCGAGGAAAGAATGGAGAAAAGGACAGTTCAAAATCAGTCACCAGTGTTGTAATATGTCAGGGATTAAACAGCGGATTAAATTCCCCACCTGCTGTTACGGGATTTGAATTTCTCTCTCAAACTCATTAATCTAGGCCTCTAGCTAACTCTAGTTTATCGGTGGCATGGTGACGCAGCGGTGGAGTTGCTGCATTACAGCGCCAGAGACCCGGGTTTGATCTTGACTATGGGTGGTGTTTGTACTGAGTTTACACATTCTCCCTGTGACCTGTGTGGGTTTTCTCCGGGATCTCTGGTATCCTCCGACATTCCAAACTCGTACAGGTTAATTGGCTTCTGTAAAAATGTAAATTGTCCCTGATGTGTTGGATAGTGCTAGTGCGTGGGGATCGCTGGTCGGCCAAGACTTGCTGGGCTGAAGGGCCTGTTTCTGTGCTGTATCTCTAAACTAAACTACTTACTAAGGGGAGGAAATCCAATGTTTCTACGTGGTCTGGCATTTGTACAAATTTAGATCCAATCATCACCTTCCAACCTGTGTTGCTATCGCTATCCTTTTCTCTCCCATCTAACTCCACTTGCCAATCAACCCTACATTATATGGAACCACCTAGCATTTGCCAGCTCCTGCCCCACTCCTCCCCCTCACCCCTCCAGTCCAGACGAAGTGTCCAGACACGAAACATCGACTGTCCATTTCCCTCCATTGATGTTGCCTGACCCTCTGAGTTTGTTTGTATGTGCTACTAGCCTAGTTAGCTATCATCTGGCCACTCATATCATATGTGGACATTTAATGGTGGCATTGCCTGTGATTTTCATCTCTTGTGAATGAATAAATAAAATAAAATAAAAACACAACTAACATTAATTTAGAGATACAATTTAGAGAAGAAGGGTCTCGACCCGAATCGTCACCCATTCCTTTTCTCCAGAGATGCTGCCTGTCCCGCTGAGTTACTCCAGCATTTTGTGTTTATCTTCGATTTAAACCAGCATCTGCAGTTTTTTCCTACACATAAGAGGAGGTGAATGTTACCGTGCAACCTTTACCTGTCAATATGCTGCAAGAATCCACTCTGTCCCCACTGTTGCAGGAGCTCGACAACCATGAGCTAGGATGGAACATATGTTAAAATTAACATCGGGTGAGCAACAACGCCACAAGCTTTCCTCAAAGTTAGCAAGACAAAGGATATTGTGACTGACTTCAGGAAGTGAAGCAGTACACACACCCATCGACGGCGTTGAAGTAGAGTTCATCAAAAGCTTCAAGTCATAGTCATCAAGTCATACAGTATGGAAACAGGCCCTTCGGCCCAACTTGCCCACATCAGCCAACATGTCCCATCTACACTCGTCCAATCTGCCCGTAGGTGGCCCATATCACTCTAAACCTGTCCTATTCATTTACATGTCTAAATATTTCTTAAATGTTGCAATAGTACCAGCCTCAACTACCTCCTTCAGCAGCTTGTGCCATGCACTCACCACCCTTTGTGTGAAAAAGTTACCCCTCAGGTTCCTATTAAGTCACCCTTCTCTCCCCACCCACCCCAACAGTGTCCATGCTGACAAAGAATCACCGCGTACACTTTCCTACACAGTAGGTACGTTTACAATTTTTATTATGAAAGTCAATTAACCTACAAACGTGCACATCTTTGGAGTGTGGTCGGAAACCGGAGGGTGGCATGGAGAACGTCCATGCAGACAGCACCCATAGTCAGGCAGCAACTCTACTGCTGCACCCCTGTGCCACCCCAAACAATTCCTTTTTACAATGATTGTGACAAGGAAGTCCCATTTTCTGAACATCAAACACTGCATCCTGAAAACATGCTCATTCTAATTAATCAGGATTTGTCCCAAAAGTTTTATTGGAAAATGACACGATGGAGAAAATTCTTCAAGGATTTGAACATTATCATAAAAATCTGGCGTGCAGGTTGAAATTCTGGGCTTTTGGAAGGGGTTTGAACATAAAATGAGATGATTACAGAAGTGCAATTTGTAGACACGAGGAATTGCAGATGCTGGTGGAATCTTGAGTGAAACATAAAGTGCAGGAGGAACTCAGCTGGTCAGGCAGCATCTGGATGGAAGGAACAGATGTCGTTTTTGGTCAGGAACCTTTTTTACTGACAGTCTTCTCCAGTCTGAAGAAGAGTCCCGATCTGAAACATTGCCTGTCTGTGCCCATCTAGTTGCTGCCTGATCTGCTGTGTTCCTCCAGCACTTAGTGTTTTGTAAAATACCGTGGTCATTGATATAAATAAGCATGGTTTAATGCCAGGAACAATTTTCATGTTGGTTCACATTTTACACAACTTTTCTTGATGCACAGTATTTGTAAAAACATAATACGATTTTCAAAATTGTAAAACTGAAATTTTATTAGTTTTTAACCTGCAGCTTTCAGAGAAAAGCGAAGTGTCCTTCAAACCCAACATACACATTAGGCTTAAACATTGAAGTTAGCAACAATGAGAAGTGACTTTATTTGCTGCTAAGAGATGTACTGGGTGGCATAGTAGCGCAGTGGTAGAGTTGCTGCCTTGCAGCGCCAGACACCCTGATTCGATCCTGACTACGGGCGCTGTCTGTACAGAGTTTGAACATTCTCCCTGTGACCGTGTGGGTTTTCTCCGGGTCCTCCGGCTTTCACCCTTATCCCAAAGATGTTTATAGATTAATTGACTTTGGTAAAATTGTAAATTGTCCCTAGTGTGCAGGATAGCGTTAGTGTACAGGGTGATCGCTGTTCAGCACGGACTCGGTAGGTTGAAGGGCCTGTTTCCAAGGTCTACTGTTTGTCGAGATGGGTAAGCGGTTAGTCAAGATAGATTATGTATTCACGATGATTGATTATTCTCGTAATCAGTCAATGAAGCAATTGAGCGTTTAAATCAATTGATTATTTATTTGGCCAATTTGATTCTGACAACTCTAATGTACATTGTAAGAATACCGTCTGAGAAACCGAGCAATCTCTTGGGCCAATTGATTTGTCCTGTTACACTTCCAGCATTGCTAAGTTTATCAAGCCTTGTTTCCTCGAGGTATCAGCATGGTTATTCCATTCATGCAAAACATTTAACGCAGCAAAGTGTCTCAAGGTTTGACAGTAATGTTCTTAGCAAAAAAATCCATATCGGCTTGGTTTATTATTGTCACAGTGTACCACCATACAATGGAAAAATCTTGCTACCAACCATAAGTCACGAACAGGATTAGGCCATTTGGCCCATCGAGTCCAGTCCGCCATTCAATCGTGGCTGATCTATCTTTCCAATCAACCCCATTCTCCTGCCTTCTCCCCATAATCTATGACACACTCACTAATCAAAGACCTGTTAATTCTCTGCTTTAAAAATACACAATAACTTGGCTTCCACAGCTGTTTGTGGCAATGAATTCCACAGATTCACCACCCTCTGGCTAATGAAATTCCTCCTCATCTTTCTAGAGGTACATGCTTTGTACATACCTGTGCCCTCTGGTCTTAGACTCTCCAGATACAATAAGTGGTGCAGTGGTAGAGTTGCTGCCTTACAGCACAAGAGAACTTGGTTCAATCCTGACTGTGGGTGCTATCTGTAGAGTTTCTACACTCTCCCTGTGACCGTGTGGGTTTTCTTCAGGTGCTCCGGTTTCCTCCCACATCCCAAAGATGCGCAGTTTGTAGGTTAATTGAATTTTGTAAATTGTCCCTAGTGTGTAGGATAGAACTCGTGTACTGGGTGATTGCTGGACTCGGTGGGCCAAAGGGCCTGTTTCCATGCTGTATCTCTAATCTAATCTAAAGGTGCTGAAATAATATCAGCTGAAAGACTCTCCTACTTGTCTTCAAAGTCCTCCAGACAATTCTTCCTCCCATTTCAAAGATCTCAGAATCTTCTCCAGTTCTCATTCTTGAAAATTCTCAAACAGTCTCTTCGTCATTGACAGATGTGCCTTCATCTGCCAAGGCTCCATCAATTCTATTCCTATTTCCCTTCCTTGAAATTTTCCCTCCTGGCCAGATTCTTGATTATCTATCCTAATCAAGGAGCATTTTCATCCTTCTTCCCCGCCGTCCTGATAAACGCGAGGGTGCAGTTCCGACCATTCTAACCAGCTTCATTGTGGTCCTTGGACATGTTTGTTAATCTGTACTCTCTCTGTAACTGTACCACTATCACTATATTTTACATTCTTGTATTTTCCTCTTTGCACTGCCTGTTGTACTAGAGTGTGGCTCTATTCATGTATGGTACGATTGGATTGGCGTTTGACACGTCTGGGCCTGCAGTCGCTGGAGTTTAGAAGAATGAGGGGGAACCTCATTGAAATTTAGCGAATCGTGAAAGGCTGTTTTAGAGTGGATGTGGACAGGATGTTTCCACTAGTGGGAGAGTTCAATAGGTTTCAGTGAGACCCCCCCCCTCATTCTTCTAAAGTAATACCAATATTGGAGTCTCAAAATTATAATAATCTTATTTGGAATTGTTCATGTCTAGAAAGAATCACTACCTTTAAAGATGTTGGGGATAATACCATAGGTCTGCACACACAGAATTTTAAAAGGTGGCACAGCGCCGCAGCAGTAGAGTTGCTGCTTCAAAGTGGCAGAGACCTGGGTTCAATCCCGACTGCGGATGCAGTCTGTACGGAGTTTGTACGTTCTCCCTGTGACTCTGGGGTTTTCCTCCAGGTGCTCTGGTTTCCTCCCACGCTCCAAAGACAGGTTTGTCGGCTAATTGACTTTGGTAAAATTGGAAATTGTTCCTAGTGTGTAGGATTGTGTTAGTATACGGGTGATTGCTGGTCGGCGAGGATCCTGTGGGAGGAAGGACCTGTTTCCACATTGTATTTGTAAAGTATAAAGTAAAGTTTGATTTTACTCACCTGTGTGAATGTGCTAGTGTGCATTGTAGAGCCTTGGATGTGGAGAACGACTCGATTGATGAGTGCCTTCGGACCAGTTACCAATCCTATCCGCATCCTGTTAAAATATACTGTAAAACCAGATACATAAGCAGACAGTCGGCAGGTCGGGCAGATCTGTGGAATGAGAAACAATTAATGTTTCAGGTTGGAGGTCTTTTGTTGGAAGTGGAAAAGAGGCAAAACAAGTTCGGACACAGAGAATTGGAGTAACTCAGCGGGTCAGGCCGCATCTCTGGAGAAAAAGGACGTGATGCCCTTTTTCAGACTGTCATTGCCATCAAGGTTCTAAAAATAGATTAAATATATATGCTTAAGAGGAAGACGGAAGGAGGTATGGAAACATAAATGATTAAATGCTCTGTACAATTCAGCACCTTGAAGGATGAGTCACGGTTGAAATGATGCAGATTGGATTTGAACAGCATCACTTATGAGGCATCTCTTTTAAACTTTGCCATTCTCACCTTAAAGCTAGACCCACTGCTAATGCATTTCTGCATCCTGGGAAAAAGCTTCTGCCCATCTACCCTATCTATCCATGTCTCTCATCAGGTCTCCCTGCAACCTCCAGCGTTTCGGACAAAACAATCCAAGTCTGTCCAACTTCTCCCTGTACATAATACCCCCCAATCCAGGCATCATTCTGGTAAACCTCCTCTGCTCCCTTTCCAAAGCCTCCACTTCCTTCCTGTAATGGGGTGATCGGTACTCCGAATGCGTCCTAAACAAACATTTTTAAAAGCGGCCATGGAGACATATGGAGATGAAACAAACTATCCAAGGGTGGATTGTTTGGGCTCAATGTCTAAAATATTTGAAGCTTATTTAAAAAAAATTTAAAAAAGGAATAGTAGATTTTGTTTTTCACATTAAGTAGCTAGATGAACATGGGTAGACACAAAATGCTGGAGTAACTTAGCGGGTCAGGCAGCATCTCTGGAGAGAAGGAATGGGTGACGTTTTGGGTCGAGACCTTTCTTCAGACTGATTAATGATAAAATGACAGATGAACATGGTGTTATCTCTTGATCAAGAAGGGCACACAATGAAATCATGTAGTTCTTCAAAGTTACCCTCCCCAAGTAATCTCTCCTGCCTAACATATCATCAACCTTTTGTTCTCTGTTTTGATCATATTCTCCTAATCCAATTCTCCTGCTCTAGAAGTAGAAACAAGGAATTGCAGATGCTGGTTTAAAACAAAGGACACAAAAGTGCTGGAGGAAAGAGAAAATGTTTTTCTCTTCACAGTTGCCGTGTAACCTGCTGAGTATTTCCATTGTACGATTTTTATTACAAACTTCACATAATCATTATCATAATATTTTGCAACATACGAGGAATTTGATTTGCCATTCAGTCATAACAATAAAAAGCAACAAGACACACAAAATACATTTTACCATAAACATCCACCACAGTGACTCCTCCACATTCCTCACTGTGATGGAAGGTGAAAATAAAGTTTGATCTCTTCCCTTCTTTGTTCTCCTGCGGTCGGGGGCCTCGAGCCTTCCGTTGTCAGGACGATCTTGGCTCCCCTTGCCGGCGGGTCGTGCCTTCCGCATCGGGGCAATCAAGCTCCCTCATCAGGGTGATCTCACCTTCCGGCGCCGGGTGATCGGGCTGGTCGAACCTCTTGCGGCTTGGCGGTTCCCGACATCGGTCACTACCCGAGACTGCAAGCTCATTGATGTTGGAATCCGCAGCCCGTGGTTGGAGCGTCGATCCCAGGCAAGGGATAGCAGGCTCCGATGATAAGTCCAAGGCTCCGCGGTGGGGCTCAAAGTCAGTCACGAGCAAGGCCTCCATCTCCATGATGTTAGGCCGCAGTCGACCGGAGATACGATCCGGAAAACAATCGCATTTCCGGCAAGGTAAGAGATTGAGAAAAGTTTCCCCCAAACCCCTCCGCCCACCCCCCACATAAAACAAACCAGAGAACATTAACACATACTTTTAAAACACACTAAATAATAAACTAAACTGATTTACTGGGGAATGTGAAGGAGTCACTGTGGTGGATGTTCATGTAAACATTTATTTTGTGTGTTCTGTTGCTTTTGATTGGTATGACTATGGCAACTGAAATTCCTCATATGTTGCAAAACATACTTGGCTAATAAAGTATGATTCCGATTATGATTGTGAAAAAAGACAAAAAAACAGACAGACCGTTGGCGAGGCTGCCATCGCCACCTGGTGGAAAACCTTTTAACCTTTTCTATCATAGTCGATGAACAGCTGCTTGATGTATCTGTTCCTGCTATCCAGATGCTCCAGAGCAGAATGGAAGGCTGGTGGAAGAACATCAGCTGCTGACCTGCTGCTATGAGAGGCAGAATGAAGCTGATCCAAGATATTTCTGAGGCAGGAATTGATATGTGCCATGGATATTAGGAGGATTATTCAAAGTAGAATCAACGTTCATATCTCCCACACAAATCATTGTTCTTCCAAAATAGTCAACGCTGAATCGAAAGCAAAGTGTCCTGAATCTTGGTGCAGACCAGTACTACATCTTCGGCACTGACTGGGAAACACAAAACATTAAGGAAGTCTTGATAATTTAAATACAAAAACTGTGTAAAAGGAAACAGAGTGCTGGAGTAACTCAGCAGGTCACAGGTGGCACGATGGCGCAGCGGTAGATTTGCTGCCTTACAGTGCCAGAGACCCGGGTTTGAACCTGTCTATAGGTGCTGTCTGTGCCGAGTTTATACATTCTCCCTGTGACCGCGTTTTGGGTGGCATTTTGGGTTGAGACCCTTCTTCAGTCTGAAACGTCACCCATTCCTTCTCTCCAGAGATGCTTCCAGTCGCGCTGAATTACTCCAGTATTTTGTCCTCTTTTCTGTTTCTGCTGAATATAATCTTTGTTAAACTAATGCAACCTAAATGAAATTTCTTCTGGTGTTGTAATGACTTGGAAACTGAAAGAGGAACCAGAAAAGTCCTCAGTTTGCAGAAGTTAACCACTACAATGACGAGGAATCTAGTGTACATGAATCCATAGGCTCGCAATAACTATGTTGTCCCTGAATGATTAGACCCAGTCCCCTGTTTTGTGTCACTGTAATCTTGCACCATTTCCTTTTACAAATATTTATCTTATTCCCGACTGAAGGTTATTACAGAAATTGCACCCCCTACCATTTCAGGAAGTATTGGTAATGGTTTATGAACTTGATTTATGTTTTTTGACACTGACAAGTTGGTGCAGTGTGTTTCCTGCAGGATGTGGGAAGGTAGGGACACCGCTGGAGCTTCTGGGAACTACACCTGCAGGAATTGTGTCCAGGTGCAGCTCCTGAATGGACATGTTGTGGAGTTGGAGAAGCAGCTGGATGACCTTAGGGCCATCCGGGAAGACGAGAGTTTCCTGGAGAGAAACCTACTGAGGTTGTCACGCCAAGGATCCAGGCAGAGCGAAGGTGGGAGACTGTGACAAAGGGGAGTAAACATGGACCACAGGAGACCCCGGTGGCGGTGCCTATAGTGAACTGGTACACCCTCTTGGGAGCTGTCGGGGCAGAAGACGCTTCCAGTCAGGTCGGTGGCTCCAATAGACAATAGACAATAGACAATAGGTGCAGGAGTAGGCCATTCAGCCCTTTGAGCCAGCACCGCCATTCAATGCGATCATGGCTGATCACTCTCAATCAGTACCCAGTTCCTGCCTTCTCCCCATACCCCCTCACTCCGCTATCCTTAAGAGCTCTATCCAGCTCTCTCTTGAAAGCATCCAACGAACTGGCCTCCACTGCCTTCTGAGGCAGAGAATTCCACACCTTCACCACTCTCTGACTGATAAAGTTCTTCCTCATCTCCATTCTAAATGCAAAGAGACTCGACCGGGGAGACCGACGTCAGGCAGAGCCATAGTAGTGGGTGACTCCATTGTCCGAGGTGTGGACAGTAGATTCTGTGGCGGCAGGCGGGACTTGAGGATGGTCTGTTGCCTCCCTGGTGCCAGGGTTCAAGATGTCACGGACCGACTTCAGAACATCCTCGTGAGGGAAGACGATCAGCTGGAAGTAGTTGTGCACTTGGGCACGAACGACGTCGGGGGGAAGAGGAAGGAGGTACTGCAACGTGAGTTTAAAGAGTTAGGAAGAAGACTGAGAAGTAGGACTTCGAGGGTGGTTATCTCTGGATTGCTTCCTGTACCTCGTGCTAGTGAGGGCAGGAGCAGGGAGACAGGGGATATGAATGTAGGGCTGTGGGGCTGGTGCAAGGAGCAGGGATTTCGATTTCTAGACCACTGGGATCTCTTCTGGGTTCGGGGTGACCTGTACAAAAGGGATGGGTTACACCTTTACAGCAGGGGGACCAACGTTCTGGCAGGCAGGTTTGCTAGTTCTACACGTGTGGGTATAAACTAAGTAGTGGGGGGGGGGGGGTGGGGTTGACAAATTGGGAGTATAAAGATGGAGTTAAAGGGGAAGCGAATACAGGAAAAATTGCAAAAGACACCCGAATAAATGGGAAGGAAAGTTCAAGATGGGATAAGAGAGTAAGGTCAGGGCCAATGGTGGTGAATACCGAAGTTAAAGTGTTGTATTTGAATGCGCGAAGTATAAAAAATAAAGTGGATGAGTTTGAGGCTCAGTTAGATATTGGCAAGTATGAAGATGTGGGAATTACAGAGACATGGCTACAAGAGGACCAGGGCTGGGAGCTGAATATTCAGGGGTATACGACCTATCGAAAAGACAGGCAGGTGGGCAGAGGGAGGAGGGGTCGCTCTGTTGGTAAGGAATGATATTCAGTCCCTTGCAAGGGGTGACATAGAATCAGGAGATGTAGAATCAGTATGGATAGAACTGAGGAATTATAAGGGTAAAAATACCCAAATGGGAGTTATCTACAGGCCCCCAGACAGTAGCCTGGACATTGGGTGCATGTTGAATCAAGAGTTAAAATTGGCATGTTGCAAATGTAATGCTACGGTGGTTATGGGAAATTTCAGACTGGGAAAATCAGGTTGGTACTGGACCCCAGGAAAGGGAGTTTGTGGAGTGCCTCCGAGATGGATTCTTGGAACAGCTTGTAATGGAGCCTACCAGGGGGATGGCAATTCTGGATTTAGTGTTGTGTAATGAACCTGATTTGATAAGGGAACTCAAGGTAAAAGAGCCATTAGGAGGCAGTGATCATAATATGATAAGTTTTAATCTACAAATTGAGAGGGAGAAGGGAAAATCGGAAGTGACAGTATTACAGTATAGCAAAGGGGATTATAGAGGCATGAGGGAGGAGCTGGCCAGATTTGACCGGAAGGAGATCCTAGCAGGGAAGACGGTGGAACAGCAATGGCAGGTATTCCTGGGAATTATGCAGAAGGTGCAGGATCATTTCATCCCAAAGAGGAGGAAAGATTCTAAGGGGATGTAAGAGGTGCCCATGTCTGACAAGGGAAGTCAAGCATGAAAATAAAAGAGAAGTATAACATAGCAAAGAAGAGCGGGAAGCCAGAGGATTGGTACTCTTTTAAAGAGCAACAGAAGATAACTAAAAAGGCAATACGGGGGGAAAAGATGAGGTACGAAGGTAAGCTAGCCAATAATATAACGGAGGATAGTAAAAGCTTCTTTAGATACGTGAAGATGAAAAAAATAGTTAAGGCAAATGTGGGTCCCTTGAAGACAGAAGCAGGTGAATTTATTATAGGGAACAAGGAAATGGCCGACGAGTTGAACCGGTACTTTGGATCTGTCTTCACTAAGGAAGACACAAACAATCTCCCAGATGTTCTAGTGGCCAGAGATCCAAGGGTGACGGAGGAACTGAAGGAAATTCACATTAGGCAGGAAATTGTGTTGGGTAGACTGATGGGACTGAGGCTGATAAATCCCCAGGGCCTGATGGTCTGCATCCCAGGGTACTTAAGGAGGTGGCTCGAGAAATCGTGGACACATTGGTGATCATTTTCCATTGTTCTATAGATTCAGGATCAGTTCCTGTGGATTCAAGGGTAGCGAATGTTATCCCACTTTTTAAGAAAGGAGGGAGAGAGAAAACAGGAAATTATAGACTAGTCAGTCTGACATCGGTGGTGGGGAAGATGCCGGAGTCAATTATAAAGAACGAAATTGCGGAGCATTTGGATAGCAGTAACAGGATCGTTCCGAGTCAGCATGGATTTACGAAGGGGAAATCATGCTTGACTAAAGTCTTCTGGAATTTTTTGAGGATGTAACTAGGAAAATGGAAAGGGGAGAGCTGGTGGATGTAGTGTACCTTGACCTTCAGAAAGACTTTGACAAGGTCCCACATAGGAGATGTGAAGGCAAAATTAGAGCACATGGTATTGGGGGTAGGGTACTGACATGGATAGAAAATTGGTTGGCAGACAGAAAGCAAAGAGTGGGGATAAATGGGTCCTTTTCAGAATGGCAGGCAATGACTAGTGGGGTACCGCAAGGCTCGGTGCTGGGACCGCAGCTATTTACAATATACATTAATGACTTGGATGAAGGGATTAAAAGTAACATTAGCAAATTTGCAGATGACACAAAGCTGGGTGACAGTGTGAACTGTGAGGAAGATGCTATGAGGTTGCAGGGTGACTTGGACAGGTTGTGTGAGTGGGCTGATGCATGGCAGATGCAGTTTAATGTGGATAAATGTGAGGTTATCCACTTTGGTGGAAAGAACATCTGAATGGTGTCAAATTAGGAAAAGGGGAAGCACAACGAGATCTGGGTGTCCTAGTGTATCATTCACTGAAAGGAAGCATGCAGGTACAGCAGGCAGTGAAGAAAGCCAATGGAATGTTGGCCTTCATAACAAGGGGAGTTGAGTAAAGGAGCAAAGAGGTCCTTCTGCATTTGTACAGGACCCTAGTGAGACCACACCTGGAGTATTGTGTGCAGTTTTGGTCTCCAAACTTGAGGAAGGACATTCTTGCTATTGAAGGAGTGCAGCGTAGGTTCACAAGTTTAATTCCCGGAATGGTGAGACTGTCGTACGTTGAAAAACTGGAGCGACTGGGCTTGTATACTCTGGAATTGGGAAGGATGAGAGGGGATCTTATTGAAACTTATAAGATCAATAAGGGATTGGATACTCTTGAGGCAGGAAACATGTTCCCAATGTTGGAGTCCCGAACCAGGGGCCACAGTTTAAGAATAAGGGGTAGGCCATTTAGAACGGAGATGAGAAATAACTTTTTCACTCATAGAGAGTTGTGAAGCTGTGGAATTCTCTGCCTCAGAAGGCAGTGGAGGCCAATTCTCTGGATGCTTTCAAGAGTTAGATAGAGCTCTTAATGATAGCGGAGTCAGGGGATATGGGGAGAAGGCAGGAACGGGGTACTGATTGTGCATGATCAGCCATGATCACGGTGAATGGCGGTGCTGGCACGAAGGGCCGAATGGCCTACTCCTGCACCTATTGTCTATTGTTTATTATTGTCATGTGCACGAGAAAAACAATTTTGCATGCTATCCAGGCAGGTCAAGCAATCCAAGCACAGGCTAAATCTATCTCGGCCAGAAGTAATATCATCTCTTATAATCACAGTCATGCAGCACAGAAATAGGCCCTTCAGACCCATCTGAAGAGGGGCCTCGACCCGAAACGTCACCCAATCCTTCTCTCCAGAGATGCTGCCCGTCCGGGTAGCAAACTATACTCCAGTATTTTGTGTCTATCTTTGGTTTTAACCAGCTTCTGCAGTTCCTTCCTACACCCTTCAGCCCAGTGCGTCCATACCGACGAAGATGCCCCATCTAAGCTTGTTCCATTTGCTTGCATTTGACCCTTATCCCTCTAAACTTTTCCTATTCATGTACTGGTCCAAATGTGTTTTAAATGCTGTTATAGTACCTGCCTCAACTATCTCTTCTGGAAGCTCATTGCAAATACCCACCACCATCTAAGTGCAAAAATTGCCCCTCAGCTGTGTATTAAATCTTGCCCGTTTTCATCTTAAACTATGTCCTCTTGTTTTTGATTCCTCTGCCCACAACGAAAATCTCCATTCTATTCCAACTCTCAAACCATTCTCCCCTTTCGCATGAAGCTTTGGTTGCCATAGTAACAATTGTACAGTGTTTGTTTCCTGCCCATTCTTAGGTAATATTGATCGGAGGTTTTCAATTTTCCTTTAACCGTGATATATGAGTGTCAGCCTAGCCCTGTCATTAAGTAGAACATTGAACAGTACAGCACAGGATCAGGCCCTTTGGCCCACAATGTCCATAATGCACAATGCAAAGTTTAATTAATTGTCTGCACGGAGTTTGTTCGTTCTCCTGTGACTGCGTGGGTTTTCTCTCACATCCCAAAGATGTGCAGGTTTGTAGATTAATTGGCTTCTGTCAATTGCCCCTTGTGTGTAGGATGTGAAACTGGGACAGCGAACTAGTGTGAACAGGTGATCATTGGTCAGTGGGCTGAAGGGCCTGTTTCCACACCGTATCTCTACACTAAAACTAAACACCCACATACACTGCACTGTCCACACGCTGCACATCTGCAGCACACATGCTGCACCATCGCAGACACAATTTCTACACTCGGCCCTCATTGATGCCGCCCGACCTCGTTCTTCTCTGGGGCTGTACATCCATAATTGCAGACAAGCGGTTTGGGGGTTCCTGGGGGCGATTGTCGAGGCCAAAGCTAAAACTGCTGACGCTGCCACAGTTGGGGCATTTAGCAACTGATGGTGATCGTGGGAGGGGGGCTCATACTGTCACTTCTGTGTGTTCCCAATCTACAGCATCGAGACTCTCAACACTCCAGCACTTTGTGTTCTATGCAAGATTCCAGCAACTGCAGTTCCTTGTGTAAAGGCACTATAACGACATTTAAAAGACATTTCAACAGGTACATGGATAGGAAATGGACCAAACGCAGGCAGGTGGGACGAGCCGAGATGGGGCACTTTCAATGATTCGATGATACTTTATTGTCACATGTACCTAGACACAGTGAAATGCTTTGTTTTGCATACAACCCGGTAAAAATCACACAACAGACCTCACCTGGGCAGTACACACGAACGCCACGTTTCTGGTGCCGATTAAGTTACAAAAGTTCACTGAACAGTCCTATCTGCTGCCTGCCGCCGCACATGGCAGCTGCCCACCCGCCGGCTCCCCCCATCATTCCCGATGGCCCACCTCGGTCTCAATACTTCATCTCACTCTCAGGCCCCTCCTCACTCTTGGTGAGGCCGGTGGCTCGGGGCTGAGCTCGGGATCTGTAGTGGGCAAGCCAGGCCTGCTCCCAGGTCCTCTGTCCTCAGCGGGCAATCCTCGGCCTGCTGAGCGAGTGAGCGAGTCCTCAGTCCATCGTCAGTCCAGTCAGCATGGACACATTGGGCCGAATAGCCTGTTTCTGTGCTGTGTGACTCTATGACTACTCACGACTGTGATGGACACTGAATATTGACCTTGATGCCAAGATCCCACAATAATAACATTTTAAAATGTAATGTTAAATACACACCTTACCCTGAAGACAAGATCTTGGAGAAGGAATCCATTATGGACCACTCTCTATGGTCGCTACACCATCCTGATTACTCGCCCATCTACATCCATTGAAAGGAATGATGGAGCCCAGGGCTGCAAATGAAATAGAAAGCACAAGAAGTTTATAAAGTTACTAGACCAAGTGGACTCGTTGGGCCCAAACCTCTCCTGCATTGGTGCAGCATCCTCTCCAGTCTTTCAACATACGACAGTCCCGCCATTCCGGGAATTAACCTAGTAAACCTACGCTGCACGCCCTCAATAGCAAGAATATCCTTCCTCAAATTTGGAGACCAAAACTGCACACAGTACTCCAGGTGCGGTCTCACTAGGGGCCTGTACAAATGCAGAAGGACCTCTTTGCTCCTATACTCAACAGGTCGCTGAACAGACAGTGCTGGATAGGGCTTTCAACCTCTGCTGCCTGCAGTAAATGCACGATGTACTGAGTATTCAAAATTGCCACCGAGTTTCATCAACCTTTTCCCTTGGGGGAAAAGGAGCGAGAGAGAAAATGGGGAATTATAGACCTGTTAGCCTGACATCGGTGGTGGGAAAATGCTGGAGTCAATTATTAAAGAGGTAATAACGGCGCATTTGGATAGCGGTAAAAGGATTGATCCAAGTCAGCATGGATTTATGAAGGGGAAATCCTGCTTGACTAATCTTCTGGAATTTTTTTAGGATGTGACAAGTAAAATGGATGAAGGAGAGCCAGTGGATGGAGTGTATCTCGACTTTCAGAAAGCCTTTGATAAAGTACCACACAGGAGGTTGGTGATCAAAATTAGAGCACATGGTATTGAGGATAGGGTATTGACATGGATAGAGAATTGGTTGGCAGACAGGAAGCAAAGAGTAGGAATAAACGGGTCATTTTCAGAATGGCAGGCAGTGGAGAGTGGAATGCCACAAGGCTCGGTGCCGAGGCCGCAACTATTTACAATATATATTAATGATTTGGATGATGCAATTAAAAGTAACACTAGCAATTTTAGTTTAGTTTAGAGATACAGCGCGGAAACAGGCCCTTTCAGCCCACCAGGTCTGCGCCGACCAGCAATCCCCATACATTAATACTATCCTATACCCACTAGGGACAATTTTTACATGTACCAAGCCAATTAACCTGCATACCTGTACGTCTTTGGAGTGTGGGAGGAAACCGAAGATCTCGGAGAAAACCCGTGCAGGTCACGGGGAGAACATACAAACTCCGTGAAGACAGCACCCGTAGTCGGGATCGAACCTGGGTCTCCGGCGCTGTATGGCAGCAATTCTACCGCTGCGCCACCATCAATTTTGCGGATGACACAAAGCTGGGTGGCAGTGTGAACTGCAAAGAGGATGTTAAGAGGTTGTAGGGTAACTTGGACAGGTTGAGTGAGTGGGCAGATGCATGGCAGATGCAGTATATTGTAGATAAATGTGTGGTTATCCACTTTGGCGGCAAAAATAAGGAGGCAGATTATTATCTCAATGGTGTCAAATTAGGTAAAGGGGAAGTGCAACGAGACCTTGGCGTTCTTGTACACCAGTCACTGAAAGTAAGCATGCATGTACAGCAGGCAGTGAAGAAAGCCTTCATAACGAGAGGATTTGAGTACAGGAGCAAAGAAGTCCTTCTGCAGTTGTATAGGGCCTTGGTGAGACCACATCTGGAGTATTATGTGCAGTTTTGTTCTCCTAATTTGAGGAAGGATGTCCTTGCTATTGAGGCAGTGCAGCGTAGGTTCACGAGGTTAATCCCGGGGATGGAGGGACTGTCATATGAGGAAAGATTGGAAAGACTAGGCTTGTATTCACTGGAGTTTAGAAGGATGAGAAGGGATCTTATAGAGATGTATAAAATCATAAAAGGACAAGTTAGACAAGCTAGATGCGGGAAAAATGTTCCCAATGTTGGGGGAGTCCAGAACCAGGGTACACAATCTAAGAATAAAGGGGAGGCTATTTAAAACAGGTGAGAAGAAACTTTTTCACCCAGAGAGTTGTGAATTTCTGGAATTCTCTGCCACAGAAAGCAGTGCATCTGGGCTCATTTGAAAGCTTGAAGGTGATATGAAACTCAGACGTGTTAATAAACTGCAAGAACGAGGATGGCAAACATCAAAAGGATATAAAGAGCTTGGCTGACATTCAGCAGATGAAATTTAATGCAAAATGGTGTAAAGTGACACCTTGTAGAGAGAATGTAAAGTATTTTAAATCAAATGGCACAAATTTTAAGCAAATGCAAGAATAAATGGCCAAAGTGATATATGATTAGAAGCCTTTAAGGATGGCTGGGAAAGTTGATAAGGTTATTAATCAGAGATATGAGATCCTTGGCTTTATAAATGGGAGAATAGATTTTAGGATATTATGCTCAGAGAAAAAGCCCTGAGAAATTAATAGAATGGATTTTGGGATGAAACACTTTGTTTCAGTGGAGAGCAAGATTTTTCTTAGAGCAGAAAAGAAGTAAAACATGAATTAAAAGCTTGTTTTGAGAGTAAATAAGGAGAAATAAAGGGGAAGAAATATAGTAGAAAAATAAATAAGGTAAATAAGGGGCCTCAGTGGCGCAGCGGTAGAGTTGCTGCCTCACATCACCAGAGACCTGGGTTCGATCTTGACTACGGGTGCTGTCTGCACAGAGTTTGTACGTTCTCCTTGTGACTGCATGGGTTTTTACCGTGTTTTTTCCTCCCACACTCGAAAGACGTACAGCTTGGTCGGTTAATTGGCTTTTGTAGAATTGTAAATTGTCCCGTGTGTGTAGGATAGTGCTAGTGTACAGGGTGATTGCTGGTTGGTGCGGACTCGGTAGGCCAAAGGGCCTGTATCTGCACTGTATTTCTAAAGCCTAAAGTAAAGTCTAAAAGGTGGCCAAGGCTAAAAATATGAAGAGTGCAGATTTTGGTGATGGACACAAGAAGCAGATTGACCTAAGGAGATGTTTTGTTTAATTGGTATGTTGTGATGGTCTGGATTACGATGCAGAAGGCTAGTGGAAATGAAATCATCAGACATTAATCAACAGTAATTGTCAAGAATCAAGACTGTTTAATTGTCATATGTACAGGCAACAGAACAATGAAATTCTTACTTGCTGCAACATAACAGGGCCTTTGAGTTTAGTTTAGTTTAATTTAGAGATACAGCATGGAAACAGGCCCTTCGGCCCACTGAGTCAGTGCCGACCAGCAATCACCCGTACACTAGCACTAGCCTATACACAAGGGGCAATTTACAATCTTTTACCGAAGCCAACTTACCTACAAACCTGCATATCTGAAGGCCAATTCACTGGATGTTTTCAAGAGAGAGTCAGATTTAGCTCTTAGGGCTAAGGGAATCAAGGGATATGGGGAAAAAGACGGAACGGTGTACTGATTTTGGATGATCAGCCATGATCATATTGACGCTGGCTGGAAGGGCTGAATGGTCTACTCCTGCACCTATTTTCTGTTTCTATCTTTGGGATGTGGGAGGAAACATGGGGAGAAGGCAGGAACGGGGAACTGATTGAGAATGATCAGCCATGATCACATTGAATGGCGGTGCTGGCTCGAAGGGCCGAATGGCCTCCTCCTGCACCTATTGTCTATTGTCTATAACATCCTTTAATTCAATATAATTTGAAACTAACTCAGGGAATATTCCACCAGCTGAAAGTAACTTTGATTTGCTGAGCAATCAAATTCATTCTTATCCCTCACTGCACTGTGATGGCTTATTTATATTTGCAAGTGAAACACATTGAAAAGGCAGTTAAAGATAAAGGGGATTTACCAAATTGATTTGGGATCATTGTGTAAATCATTGTTAATACAGAAAGCTGTGCATAATATTGTTTTGGTGCTTGAGATCTCAGAGCTGTAAACTGGGTTTGGGCCAATTTATAGAACATAGTACAGTACAGCACAGGAACAGGCCCTTCGGCCCACAATGTCTGTGCTGAACATGATGCCAAGTTAAACTACTCTCGCTGCACATAATCCATATCCCTCTATTCCCTGCATATCCGTGTGCCTTTCCAAAGCCTCTTAAATGCCAGTACAGTATCTTTCTCCACCACTACCCCTGGCAGCGTGTTACAGGCACCCACCACTCTCTGTGTAAAAAATCTTGCCGCACACATCTACTTTAAACTTTGGCCCTCTCACCTTAAAGCTATGTCCTCTACTCATTGACATTTTCACCCAGGGAGAAATTTTCTCACTGTCTACGTAAGAGTTGTAGCCTTCCATGCCAGTGATCCGGATTCGATTCTAACCACGGGTGCCGTCTGTACGGAGTTTATACATTCTCTCTGTGACCACGTAGACTTTCTCCGAGTACTCTGGTGAACTCCCACATTTTAAGACGTGCAGGCTTGCCAGTTAATTGGCTTCTGTAAATTGTCCTTAGTGCTAGTGTGATCGCTGGTGAGTGTGGATTCGGTCGGCTGAAGAGCCTGTTTCCTTGCAGTAAACCAAACTAAACTAATCTAAACTAAACAAATCTAAACTAAACTAATAATTATATGTAACACATTTGATGTTTTTTTTTAATGACCAGACCAATAGGCTACTTATATCTCCGATAAATATAAAATAAATAAAGTTAGCATCACAAATCGTGAGCAGCAATCAATCAGTTTGTAAATCTAATCTGGTTTACACACTAGGGACAATTTACAATTTTTCCCAAACCAATTAACCTACAAACCTGTAAATGTTTGTGGTGGGGGAGGAAACCGGAGCTCCCGGAGAAAACCCACACGATCACAGGGAGAACGTACAAACTCCGAACAGACAGCACCCGCAGTCAGGATCGAACCCGGGTCTCTGGCACTGCAAGGCAGCAACTTTACTGCTGCGCCGCTGTGTCACCCCTATCAATGCCTCTCATCCCTTTATATACTTATATAAAAGTTGTTTTTCCATTAGGTGTCACTGTTGCCACGTGAAACCAAGAATTTTGAACTTGAACAGTGGGGAATGTGCACTTGAGAAGAGTGTTTGACGACATTAAATATCTATCAAAGCTGCATTGTTGGAGGGGCAGCAACAAGGGAGCACTGCACATTCAGAGATAATGAAGGGCCTGGATAGAGTTGCTGTCTTACAGTGCCAAAGACCCGGGTTCGATCATGACTAAGGGTACCGAGTTTGTGCATTCTTCCTGTGACCGCGTGGGTTTTCTCCGGATGCTCCCGTTTCTTCCCACACTCCAAAGACGTACATGCTTGTAGATTCATTGGCTTTGCTAGAATTGTAGATCGTCCCTAGTGTGTAGGATAGTGTTAGTGTACAGGCTGGTTGGCGTAGACTCGGTGGGCCGAAGGGACTGCTACCGTGATGTGTCTCGAGTTAAGTCTAAAGGAGAGTCGGTGCCATCAGAGAGTTGGTGCCTGTGCAATTTTACCCTCTTGTAGACTCAGTAATGAACGAGGTGTGCACTCTAATAGTATCAGCACTGAGGGAACACTACACTACAGATGGCTCAGTTCTGCGGGAGTACTGTACTGTCAATAAATGAATAGTGAGGTGGCAGTGCAGTGAGGAAGGAGAACATTCATTTTAGATTGCTTTAAAAAACTATTCTTGGACCTAATTTATCACTTTATAAATTCAATTTCTTTCCAAATGAAAACTTATTTTCTCATTTTTGAGTCAATTTTCTTTATCCGTGACTACCTAATTACTACAACTGATTATTTAGGCACTCGTTACAATAATGATGTCTTATCCTGGTGAATGCAGAGTTGTAATTATGAAAAATTCTATCGCTGTTCACAATTTTCCTGCAAATTCTATTCCTCTTATGCAGAACATTGAACTTAGAACAGTATGGAATTGGAACAGGCCCATCGGCCCACAATGTCTGTGCTGAACATGTTCCCAAGATAAACTAATCCCCTCTGCCTACGTATAGGAGGGTACTGCAGATGCTATCACCGAAGATAGACACAATGTTGGAATAACTCAGCGGGTCAGGCAGCTTCTCTGGAGAAATATGAATAGGTGACATTTTGAGTCTGAAGAAGTCGACCCAAAAAGCCACCTGTTCCATTTCTCCAGAGATGCTGCCTGACCCGCTGAGTTACTCCAGTACTTTGTGTCTATCCTCTGCCTATGTGATCCATATCCCTCTATTCCCAGCAGATCCATGCTGTGTAACAAAGGCTCGTGTTAGTTTAGTTTCAGAGATACAGCATGTAAACAGGCTCTTTGGCCCACTGAGTCCGCGCTGGCCAGCGATCACCTATACACTAGTTCTATCATACAAACTAGCGACAATTTACAGAAGTCAATTAACCTGCAAACCTGTACGTCTTTGGAATGTGGGAGAAAAGCAAAGCAAATGGAGAAAACCCACGTGGTCACAGGGAGAACGTACAAACATTGTACAGGCAGCACCCGTAGTCAGGATTGAACTCGGGTCTCTGTGAGGCAGCAATTCTACCGCTGATGTCAGGCTGATTCTTTTGACATCAATAGAAGAGTGTGTGCGTGTATTTAATTGAAAGATACAGCGTGAAAACAGGCCCTTTGGCCCACCGAGTCATTAAATTATGCATTTGAAATATTGTTCTTTGCAGCTAAAGATGTGCATGAAACTACAGCTAGATCAGTGTTTGTATGCTAATATTTATGACATGAGCTCCCTTTCAATTGGGTTGAAAGGAAGTGGCAGACAGAAATAGAGAAGGTGCACTTCAGAACCTTCCAGAATAATGAGGTAACAGAGATGGGGAAGCAACAGCGATTTACATTTATATTAAGTACACAGTACAACGAAAGGTGCTTCACAGCAACATTATCAAATAACTTTTGATGCCTAGTCAAGGACAAATTGTCCAAAGCTGAAACCTTGTCATGGTGTTTGGGGAATTTAAGTCGTTAATTAATAAATCTGAAATATGAAGCTTGGAACAGTAATCGTAATAATGAAATTACTGCTATACAAATCTATCTGATGCTTTACGGAAATGACAACTGCTGCTCTTACCGAGTCAGGCATACCCATGACTCCAGACATGCAGGATGTTTTTGACTCCTCTTAACAGCCCTCTGAAGTTCATAAGTTCTAGGAGCAGAGTTAGGCCATTCGGCCCATCAAGTCTAGAGTCATAGAGAGGCCATTCGGCCCATTGTCTAGAGACATAGGAATCAGAGTGCGGAAACAGGCCTTTTGGCCCAACTTGTCCACACCGGCCGACATGGCCCAGCTACACTAGTCCCACCTGCCTGTGTTTGGTTCATATCCCTCCAAACGTGTCCTATCCATGTACCTGTCTTAACTGTTTCTTAAATGTTGGGATAGTCCCAGCCTCAACTACCATCTCTGGCAGCTTGTTACCCCTTAGATTCCTATTAAATCTATTCCGCTTCACCTTGAACTTTGGTCCTCGATTCCCCCACTTTGGGCAAAAGATTCTGTGCATCTACCCGATTTATTCACTCATGATTAAAAGATCACCCCTCATCTCCTGCTCTCTAAGGAATAGAGACCCAGCCTACTCAACCTCTCCCTATAGCTCAGACCCTCTAGTGAAATGGGGACAAACTTCATTCTGGCTTGTTACGGAGAAAGGTAAATCTCTTCTATTTTTGTGGCCGTAAGATTAATGGTTTCCAATAGTGATTTGCTTTGCTTGGTATGAATCAATCATTAATCGTAGCATGAATCAGAACAACAAGTGGCTTGTCACATGAGGGATCAATGCAGCCAGTGCTTTTCCTTGTAGACAAAAAGGTGCCGATACGTATATAATTGTTCACGTGATGCTATTGGTCCCTGTACATTAATGAATATAGAACAGTACAGCACAGGAAAAGGCCCTTCAGCCCACAATGTCTATGCCAAACATAATGCCAATAAAAACTTTCATTTGGCTGGGCGGTGGGAGGCACAGTGACGCAGCGGTAGAGTTGCTGCCCCACAGCACCAGAGAACTGAGTTCAATCGTGACCACGGTTGCTGTCTGTGTGGAGTTTGTACGTTCTCTCTTTAACCCCGTGGGTTTTCTCAGGGTGCTCGTTTGTCTCACATTCCAAAGAGTGGCACGGTGGCACAGTGGTAAAGTTGCTGCTTTACAGCGTCAGAGATCTGGGTTCGATCCTGACTACGGGTGCTGTCTGTACGGAGTTTGTACGTTCTCTCTGTGATTGAGTGGGTTTTTGTCCGAGTGCTCCGGTTTTCTCCCACACTCCACGACATACAGGTTTGTAGGTTAATTGGCTTCGGTAAAATTTGTAAATTGTCCCTAGTGTGTAGGATAGTGCTAGTGCACGGGGATTTCTGGTCGGCGCGGACTCAGTGGGTCTAAGGGTCTGTTTCCACGCTGTAGCTCTAATCGAAGCCCCTGAGGATTGGGAATGCTCAGAGTCTGCTCCATGTCTGTGGCTTCGGAAGAGGTTGAGGCCAATATGAGTGATGCTTGTTGGGATGAGGAGATGCGGGCGATATGGGTGGTCATAGAGTGTGGTAACAGGCCCTTCAGCCCAACTTGCCCATGCCGACCAACATGTCCCTTCTACACTAGTCCAACCTGCCTGCGTTTGGCCCATTGCTTTCTAAACATATCCTAACCATGTACCTGTCCAAAGGTCTTTTGAATGTTGTGATAGTATCTGCCTCAACCTGCTCTGGCAGGAAAAAAAACCCTGCAGATGCTGGTTTAAATCGAAGGTAAACACAAAATGCTGGAGTAACTCAATGGGTCAGGCAGCATCTCAGGAGAAGGAATGGGTGACGTATCGGGTAGAGACCCTTCTTCAGACTGAAGTTTTTTAGTATGGCTGTAGGATGTGGGAGGAAACTGGAAACCCAAGCGGTCACAGGGAGAACGTGAAAACTTCATACAGACTGTACCCGAGGTCAGGATTGAACCCGGTTTTCTGGCGATGTGAGACAGTGGCTCTATCCTCTGCACCAGTGATTCGTCAAGATCATCTCCTTGGCTGGCTGACCTACCAACCTGCACGACTTTGCAATGAGGGAGGGGACAGCATAGCAGAGCATCCAGAGAAACCTCGCACAGTTACAGGGAGAACGTGCAAACCCTACAGGCAGCACACGAGGTCAGAATCAAATCCACGTCGCCAGACCTGTGCAGTAGCAGCACAACTAACCGCTGTGCCCGATCACTCTGTCTGTTCACAATGAAGATGTGAACACAGATCACACACTCCCAGTCAGTTCAGGGAAGGAAGGGGTTGTAACACAGCACCCACAAAACAATAGACACAAAGTGCTGGAGTAACTCAGAGGGCTAGGCAGCATCTCTGGAGAACGTGGATAGATGATGTTTCCAGCTGGATCCCTTCTTCACACCCACAAAATGATTCTGTAAGTGGTGTTATATTGGTGTTAGTATTAGTTTATTATTGGCATGTGTACTGAGATACAGTGAAAAAGTGGAAGGATTGTATAGGAAGCTATAGATGCTGGTTAATACCAAGATAGACACAAAGTGGTGGATTAACACAGCGGTTCAGGCATCATCTCTGCAGAAAAGGAAGGATTGTAATGGATTATAGCAAATTCTCCTCTTGGCACAGGCAGAATAAAGGGAAATGTTTTTTTTTTTACAGACGCAATGCTCAGAATGATCAGACAAACAAGTTTGTGTGGCCCAGATTATCAGAAGAAAATTAAAATCTTCATCTATCTGTTTCTTGGAGGATGTGCTGATGTTATTTGGTACTGACTGGGCTTTTCCCCTCCCAAACATCAAATCTTTGGTGAAGCCATTCTCATTTCTGGTTTGACAAGATGGAAACATAGAATCAAAGAAAATAGGTGCAGGAGGGGGCCATTTGGCCCTTTGAGCCAGCACCGCCATTCATTGTGATCGTGGCTGATCATCCACAATCAGTAACCTGTGCCTGCCTTCTCCCCATATCCCTTGATTCCACTAGCCCCTACATGATTCTCCACCACAACAAAAAAAGGTGAGGTAATTTCTGATTTAAATTACTCTGGGCTTGATTGTGTCCCGTATGCGGTGAGCAGCACTACACTGTCTCCTTGATGAGTGCAGATAATCTTTGTAAACCCTGAAAGAAGAAGAAAGATGCAAGTTAGGAACACTAATCAAATTATTTGAACGCGAAGGCAACCTATTGTACAAAAAGAGCTAGTGCTTATATATCATCTAACTTTGCATCTCTATATGCAATGAGATATTAATTGAAGCAATGAGATTATCTGTTGAAGTAGAAAATGTAAGTTTTAGTTTTCAAGCTTTAGTTTCGTTGAGAAGTACAGCATGGAAACAAGCCCTTCGGCCCGGGCTGTCCATAGCGACCATCGATCATCTGCTCCACTAGGTCTGTTATCCTAATTTCTTAACCACTGGGGGCCAAAAGCCAATTAACCTAAAAACAAGCAAGTCTTTGGGATGTGGGAGGAAACCGGAGAGCACCCTGAGAAAACCCACGCGGCCATAGGGAGAACGTGCAAACTCCACACAGACAGCACACAAGATCGGGACCAGTGGCTTAGATGAGAATGATTGTAGAGGTTGGGAGGAGCAGGACCCTGGAGGGATTTTGAAGACAAATTGTGTTGTTCCTTCATCGGGAACCAATGTAAGATGACAGTGAAAGGCCTGGAAAGAGTGGGTACGGAGATGATGTTTCCAATAGAGGGAGAGTCCAGGACCAGAGGGCAGCTCGAATGTAGTCCTTGCCCTGAAGAATCCATATGTGACTATCTTCCTATGTTCTGGCGGAAGGTTATGACCTGAAATGTGGACACAAGGAATAGGAAAGGTCTGGAGGGACAAGGGCCAAATGCGGGCAGGTGGGACGAGTGTAGATGGGGCATCTGCAAATGCAACCTGCCTCAACCAGCACCTCTGGCAACTTGTTCCATACACCCATCCTGGGGGGCCTCTAGCCTCTCGATACATGAACTTTCAACCACCTTGCAAGCATGCATTGGAGAATGTGGGCAGTGTTTACCTGGTCTATTTGTTCAGGTGTGGAAATGGAGAAAGCAGCACGCACGTAGGCACAGGGCGCTGAGCTATCAACCATGAATACTTGACCGGGAACAAACAGCACCTGAGGGGAGACAAACCGAGGCAACGATTACACAGCAGCCACCTCCCAATGACCGATTACACTCACCAATGATAGCTTTAATCATGTGTGAAGAAAATATACATAGAACATGGAACAATACAGCACACGAATTGTTCGTTCGGCCCACAATTTCTACTTTATTTAGTTTAGTTTATCTTCAGTGAAAAGCTTTTGTTACGTGCTAACCAGTCAGAGGAGAGACATTATTTCAATCGAGCCATACACAGTGTACAGATACATGTGAGAATAATGTGAATAACGTTTAGTGCACGTTAGTCCAGTGAAATCTGATCAAAGATAGTCCGAGGGTCTCCAATGAGGTAGACAGTAGTTCATGGCTGCTCTCTAGTTGTTGATAGTATGGTTCAGTTGCCTGGTGACAGCTGAGAAAAAAGTGTCTATGAATCTGGAGGTGTGGGTTTTCACACTTCTGTACCTTTTGCCTGATTGGAGAGGGAAGAAGGGGGAGTGACCAGGGGTGAGACTCGTCCTTGATTGTGCTGGTGGCCTTGCCGAGGCAGCGTGAAGTGTAAAAGGAGTCAATGGAAGGGAGGTTGGTTTGTGTGATGGTCTGGGCTGTATCCACAATTCTCTGCAATTTCTTGTGGTCATGGATGGAGCTGTTCCCAAACCGTGCAATGATGCACCCCGATAAAATGATTTCTACAGCGCATCTGTAGAAGTTGGTGAGAGTTGTAGTAAATCTAATCTCATCTACCTGCACATGATCGTTATCCCTCCATTCCCTGCAGTTCCACACGCCTATCTAAAAGCCTCTTAAACGTCACGATCGCATCTGCCTCCACCACTACCCCTGCCAGTGCAGTTCAGGCTCCCACCACTTCCTGTGTAACAAAACCCTGCCCCGCATATCTCCATTAAACGTTCCCCTTCTCACCTTATAGCTGCACTCTCCCATGTTGGATATTTCCACCCTGGTGACAAGGTTCTGACTATCTACCCTATCCATGCCTCTCATAATTTTATATACTTCTATCAAGTCTCTCCTCATCTCCAACATTCAGGAGAAAACTAGACTTCTCTACTTCTAACCTAAGATGGTTTTGCAGAGAAACTATGGACGTCAAATCCTCGGTACACGAGGGGTCGAATACCAGGGTGAATTATGCCCTGAATCAAAGCTGGACTAATTACGTAGGAATTGAAGGTTTTTTAAAGATGCATTATGGAAACAGGCCCTTTGGCCCACGGAGACCATGCTGACCACCGGTCACCAGTTCGCAATATCTCTACGTTATCTCACTCTCTTACCCTAAACACAAGGGGTAATTTAATGCGACTGATTAATCTACAAATCTGCTCGCCTTTGGGATACGGGAGGAAACCGGAGAACCCAGAGGAAACCCACGCGGTCACAGCGAGAAGGTGCAAACTCCACACTGATAGCACCCGAGGTCAGGATCAAACACGGGTCTCTGGTGCTGTGAGGCAACAACTCTACCAGCTGTGCCACTGTGCTGTCCTTTGCAGAGAAACTGTGGATATGTTGTTATAGCTGGTAGAGCTACCGCCTCATCACGCCAGACACCCGGGTTCGATGCTGACCTCGGGATCGTTGGTGTTTGCACGTTCTCCCTCTGAAAACGTGGGTTTCCTCCGAGTGCTCAGAGACGTGCAGGTGTGTTGGTTAAAATTGATCTCTGTAAATTGCCCCTAGTGCGTAGGTAGTGGATGCGAAGGAGAGAAGGTGGAGTGGAGACGTGTGATTGTAATAGACGGGGGTGAATATGGCAGGGTAGGGGGGTGAAGTGGTGGGTCTTCGAGCCAGCACCACCATTCAACGTGATCATGGCTGATCATTCTCAATCAGTACCCCGTTCCTGCCTTCTCCCCATACCCCCAGACTCCGCTATCTTTAAGAGCTCTATCTAGCTCTCTCTTGAAAGCATCCAGAGAGTTGGCCTCCACTGCCTTCTGAGGCAGAGAATTCCACAGATTTACAACTCTCTGACTGAAAAAGTTTTTCCTCATCTCCGTTCTAAATGGCCTACCCCTTATTCTTAAACTGTGGCCCCTGGTTCTGGACTCCCCCAACATTGGGAACATGTTTCCTGCCTCGAACGTGTTCAATGCCTTAATAATCTTATACGTTTCGATAAGATCCCCTCTCATCCTCCTAAATTCCAGTATATACAAGCCTAGTCGCTCCAGATGAAGGACAAAAGATGAAAGATTAAGATTTTGAAGAAGAGTAGGATGGAAGAGGAGTGAAACAGTGGCGCAGCAGCAGTGGTTGCCTTACAGCGCCAGAGATCTGGGTTCGATCCTGGCTACTGGTGCTGTCGAAACAGAGTTTGTGCTTTTGCCAGGTGACCATATGGGTTTTCTCTGGGTGTTCCGGTTTCCCCCAAAGACGTGCAGGTCACAGAGTGATATAGCGTGGAAACAGGCCCTTCGGCCCAACTTGCTTACACTGGCCGACATGTCCCAGTTACACGAGTCCCATCTGCCTGTGCTTGGTCCATATCCCTCCAAACCTGTCCTATCCATGTACCTGTCTAGTTGTTTCTTAAATGTTAGGATAATCCCTGCCTCAACTACCTCTTCTGGCAGCTTGTTCCATACACCCACCACCCTTCATGTGAAAAAGGTACCCCTCAGATTCCTATTAAATCTTTGGTCCTCTGGTCCTCGATTCCCGTACTCTGGGCAAGCAACTCTGTGCATCTACCAGATCTATTCCTCTCATGATTTTATACAGCTCAATAAGATCACTCCTCATCCTCCTGCGCTCCAAGAAGTAGAATCCCAGTCTACTCAACCTCTCCTTATAGCTCAGACCCTCTATCCCTGGCAACATTCTTGTAAATCTTCAGTGTACCCTTTCCAGCTTGTACATAGATAGAAACATAGAAAATAGGTGCAGGATGAGGCCATTCATCCCTTCAAGCCAGCACCGCCATTCATTGTGATCATGGCTGATCATCCACAATCAGTAACCTGTGCCCAACTTCTCCCCAATCCCTTGATTCCATTAGCCCCCAGAGCTCTATCTAACTCTCTCTTAAATCCATCCAGTGATTTGGCCTCTACTGCCCTCTGTGACAGAGAATTCCACAAATTCACAACTCTTTGGGTGAAAAAGTTCCTTCTCACCTCAGTTTTAAATGGCCTCCCCTTTATTCTATGACTGTGGCCCCTGGTTCTGGACTCCCTCAACATTGGTAACATTTTTCCTGCATCTAGCCTGCCCAGTCTTTTTTATAATTTTATATGTCTCTATAAGATCCACTCAATCCTTCTAAACTCCAATGAATACAAGCCTAGTCTTTTCAATCTTTCGTCATATGACAGTCCCGCCATCCCATGGATCAATCTCGTGAACCTAAGCTGCACTGCCTCAATTACAAGGATGTACCCTTTCTATACTCAACACTCTGACTGATGATGGCCAACGTGCCAAACGCCTTTATGACCACCTTATCTACCTGCGACTCCACCTTCAAGTAACCATGCACCTGCACTCCTAGATCGTGTAGGAAAATAACTGCAGATGCTGGTACAAATTGAAGTATCACAAAATGCTGGAGTAACTCAACGGGTCAGGCAGCATCTCAGGAGAGAAGGAATGGGTGACGTTTCTGGTCGAGACCCTTCTTCAGACTGATGTCAGGGGAGGGGGCGGGACAAAGAAAGGGTGTAGTTAGAGACAGGAAGACATAGAAAATAGGTGCAGGAGTAGGCCATTCGGCCCATTCAATATGATCATGGCTGATCATCCAACTCAGTATCCCGTACCTGCCTTCTCTCCATACCCCCTGATCCCTTTAGCCACAAGGGCCACATCTAACTCCCTCTTAAATATAGCCAATGAACTGGCCTCAACTACCTTCTGTGGCTGTTCCAGATGTCAACTTCTCTACATCGGCGAGACCAAACGCAGGCTCGGTGATCGTTTCGCTCAACACCTTCGCTCAGTCCGCCTTAACCAACCTAATCTCCCCGTGGCTCAGCACTTCAACTCCCCCTCCCACTCCCAGTCTGACCTTTCTGTCATGGGCCTCCTCCATTGTCATAGTGAGGCCTACCGCAAATTGGAGGATCAGCATCTCATATTTCGCTTAGGCATCTTACACCCCAGCGGTATGAACATTGATTTCTCTAACTTCAGATAGCTCCTCTGTCCCTCTCTTTCCCCTCCCAGTTCTCCCACTGTCTTCCTGTCTCCAACTACATCCTATCTTTGACCCGCCCCCCCTGACATCAGTCTGAAGAAGGGTCTCGACCCAAAACGTCACCCATTCATTCTCTCCTGAGATGCTGCCTGGCCCGCTGAGTTACTACAGAACTTTGTGATGCACTTCTAGATCCCTCTACTCTACAACACTCTCCAGGTCCCTTCCATTCATGTGTAGGTCCTGCCCATGTTAAGACTCCCCAAAATGCAACATCTCACATTTTGCTGTATTAAATTCCATCAACCATTCCTCAGTCCATCTGGCCAATTGATCAACATACTGCTGCAATTTTTCACAGCCATCTTCACTATCTGCAAAACCACCCACTTTTGTATCAACCAAATCATTGATGTAGATGACAAACAGTAACGGGCCCAGCACTGAACCCTGAGGCACACCACTAGTCACAGGCCTCCAGTCTGAGTAGCAACCTTCCACCATCACCCTCTGCTTTCTTCCATGCAGCCAATTTTTTTAATCCATTCAGCTATCTCTCCTTGGAACCCATGCGATCTAACCACCCAGAGCAACCTACCATGCGGAACCTTGTCGAATGTTTTGCTGAAGTCCATCTGGACAACAGCTCTGCCCTCATCAACCTTTTTGGTCACGTCTTCAAAAAACTCAGATTCATGAGTTACAACCTCCCACCTACAAACCCATGCTGACTATCCCTAATCAGCCCTTGTCCGTCTAAATGCCTGTATATTCTATCCCTCAGAATACTCTTTCATAACTTTCCAACTATAGATGTTAAACTCTAATCTGTTGGTTAATTGGCTTCTATAAATAAATTGTGTGTCGGATCGTGCTCATCTACAGGGTGATCGATGGTCGGTGCGGATTCAGTGGACCAAAGAGCTTGTTTCCGTGCTGTAACTGTAAAGGCTAAAAGGGAAAGAAGGTTAAATGAAGAAGAGGGTAAAGCGTAGAGCGAGTGGGAACAACGTGAGCCACAACATTACCTCCTTTTGCACGGCTTTCTCTGAGATGAGTTGGTGAGTGTCCGGGATCCCCTTTAGCTTCATCCAGTAGAACATGCCAGCACTTGGAATATTCCAGTCAACTAAACCTGCAAGGACAGCAAGACAGTAAGTGTCCAAAGGTGTACGGGCGAGGAGAGGGACGTGGTGTCCAAGGAAGGAGGTGGCTAGAGGCCCGCAACAGCCTGGGACCTGCCTGGTACAGGCACCGCTCATAAGAACTGGAGCGTGGACTTTGAAAATGGCACTAAAACATGACGCCTTTTGCATGCGGGCTCAGTAGACTATTTCCGTACACCTGCTAATCGAGGATCGTGGGCAATACTCTACTGGACTGTTTGTATGATAAAGAATTTCACTGTGTTAGTACTTTGCACATGTGACAATAAAAACACCAATGGACCATTGAAGAATTGAGATCCTGTCTGACTGTCCACCTTGGTGCCGTGTTCCTGCATTATCCTCAGAATCCCTTGAATCCCTTAATGTCCAGCAAGGTATTGATCTGTTTTGAATGAACACAGTGACTGAATCTCTAGTCTTCTGGGAAGACCGGGTGGCACCACCAGCAGTGGCTGCCTCGCCAACAGTCTGTCTGTCCTTTCTTCTTTTTGTTAGTTATAGTATGTGTGAAGAAGTATGTTTTAGTGTTCCTTGGTTTATTTTATGTGGGGGGTGAAGGGGTGGGGGTTGGGGGATTTTTTTTTCTCCAATCTCTTACCTCGACGGAGATACGATTTTTTTCCGTATCTTATCTCCGTCCCCACTGCGGCCTAACATTGTGGAATTGGCGGCCTGTCCTGGAGACCGACCCGACACTCCATGCCGTGGGAGACCGCAGGATTTTAACATCGCGGAGCTTTAGATCCCTTTGCCGGGGATCGAAGCTCCAACCGCGGGCCCTGTGGACTTTAACATTGTGAAGCCCGCGGTCTCTGGTAAGAAGAGGCCAACTCGGGAGCTCCATGGCACGGAGAGTTTCAACCGCCCTGACGTGGGAATTTCGATCACCCCAATGGGGGCTTCGATCATCAGCTACGGGGGCTTTGATGGCCGCAGATGGTTTGACTGCCCAGAAAAAGATTGAACTTTATTGCCTTCCATCACAGGGAGGAATGTGGAATCCACTGTGATGGATGTTTATATTAACTTTTATGTGGTTGTGTCTCTTGTTGTTTTTCACTAAGTATGGCTGTATGGTAACTCAAATTTCACTGTACCTTAATTAGTACATGTGACAATAAATTGACCTTGACACCTTGAATTTCAAAGATTCATCTTTCTGTGTGAAGATATTTTGCCTCCTCACAGTCGTAAATGACATATTCTTATTCTGAGACTAACCCCTGGTTCTAGACTCATCCAGGGGTTTCAGTGTAACTTTTGTTCTAGAATTATCCTAGATGTTGGTATAGCCTGTGATTCTAGAACCACACGCGGGCTTCTTATAACCGCGTGTTCTAGAACTGTCCCATTTCCTTGCAACACCTAGTTTTCGAATAATCCAGGATTTCCACATAACCCCTGTTTCTAGAACAATCCGGGGCTTCATGTCAACCCCAGTTCTAGAATAATCCAGGGTTTCCACAAAATCCCCGGTTCTCGAACAATCGAAGCCTTCCTAAAAATTCCTGGTTTGACAACCCAGGCGTTCTACTCAGCCCCGGTTCTGAAATAATCTCGAATTTCCATGTAACCTGGTTCTGGACTCCTCATCTATGATTTCCATGTAACCCCTGGCTCCAGACTATGTCCAGGGGAGATGTCCAAGATATCCTCCTGTGTCCATCTTGCCCTAGTCTTATCGAAGTTATGGCCATAAAAGTTTACAAATGCCTCTACTTCCTTAGAAGGCTTAGGAAATTTGGCATGTCTCCAACAACGCTCACCAACTTCTACATATGTGCAGTAGATAGCATCAAAGTCTGGTTGTGGAACAGCTCCATCTAAGACCACAAGAAATTGCAGAGAGTTGTGGACGTAGTCCAGACCATCACATAAACTCCATCTACACTTCACACTGCCTCAGCAAGGACCAGTCTCATCCTGGTCACTCCCCCTTCTTCCCTCTCCCATCAGGCAAGAGGCACAGAAGCTTGAAAACACACACCTCTAGATTCAGAGACAGTTTCTTCCCAGCTGTTATCAGGCAACCGAACAGTCATTTCGCCAGCTAGAGTGTGGAACTGAACTGCTATCTACTTCATTGGAGATCTTTGAACTATCTTTAAATCTGACTTTATTGGACTTTATCTTGCACTAAGTGTTGTTCCCCTTATCTGTTCTCTGTGGGCGGCTTGAATGTAATCATATATAGTCTTTTCTTTGACTGGATAGCATGCAAACATACAGTAAGCTTTTCACTGTTCCTGGTTTATACTAAAGATAGACACGAATGGCTGGAGTAACCCAGCAGGTCAGTCAGCATCTCTGGAGGAAACGGATAGGGGACGTTTCGGGTCAGGTCCTTTATTCAGTCTGAAGTTACTCCAGCACTTTGTGTCTACAGTATTTAAGGAACTAGAAGTTCTCCTCTTTAAAAAAAGTGTGCATTCTAATCTTTGCAAATGGGGAATATTGAGAGTTGGAAGACAATCCTGAAGTTAAGGTAAGTTTATTGAGTGTAAGAGTCAGGAAGTCGTGATGCAACTTTATAGGACTTTGGTTAGGTCACATTTGGAGTATTGTGGGCAGTTCTGGTCGCTCCATTACAGGAAGGATATGGAGGCTTTGGAAAGGGTGCAGAGGAGGTTTACTGGAATGATGCCTGTATTAGGGGGTATTAACCACAGTGGGAGGTTGGAAAGACTTGCATTGTTTTCTCTGCAACATGGAGGTTGTGGGGAGACCTGATAGTGTCGCAAATAAATGATGAGAGGCACAGAGGAGACAGTCAGAACCTTTTTCCCAGGACTCAAAATTCAATAGAAGAGAGCACAGCCTTAAGTTGAGGGGGCACCAACTAGAGAACGGTCCTGACCTATCACCTACCTCATTGGAGACCCTCGGACTATCTTGTATTGGACTTTACTAGACTTTATCGTACATTAAACGTTATTCCCTTATCTTGTATTGTGCACTGTGGACGGCTTGATTGTAATCGTGTATATCCTTTCCTGTTGACTGGATAGCTTTTCACTCTTCCTCGGTACACGTGATAATAATAAACTTAAAAGCTTAAAGGAGATGCAGGGTACGTTTTACCACACAGTCGGTGGAGAGTGCCTGGAACACACTGCCAAGGGGTGGTGCTTGAGGCAGATATGATAATGGCATTTAAAAGACTTTTGGATAAGCACATGGATATGCAAGGAATGGAGGGTTGTGGATCACGTGCAGGTTGGTAAAGAGTTGGCCTTGGCATCATGTTCGGCACAGACATTCTTAACCGAATGGCTTATTGTGTTTCAGTTTTAGTTTTAGAGACAGAGCACGGAAACAAGCCATTCGGCCCATCGAGTCTGCGCCGACCAGCGATCCCCTTACACTGTGCACTATCCCATACACTAGGGACAATATACAATCTTTACCAAAGCCAATTAACCGACAAACCTGTATGTCTTTGGAATGTGGGAGTAAACTGGAGCACCCGGAGGAAACCCACATGGTCACAGGGAGAAAGTTGAAACTCCGCACAGACAGCACACGTGGTCAGGATTGAACCCGGGTCTATGGCGCTGTAAGGCAGCAACTCTAGCGCTGCGCTACCATGCTCTGCCCTGTTCCACCGTGCAGCCCCTACTGTTCTACTGTGCTGTGTACTGTTCGATGAATTTACTGATGTAAAGCCAACACATGCACTTCCAGGTCAGTGGATTCACCAGAACAAACCATCAGGGAGCTAAAATACAGTGGCAGGATCACTTGTAAATTATGGTGTCAGGGGATTGATGTTAGTGCATCGGCAGAAATGTTTTTGAATTGGAGTTTCCTGTCTAGATGCCGTTTTAGCAACTGGTTGCTACAATCAATTTTGTTGTACCAAAGGGAATATTAGTCAGTTAAAGCACGTGAACTGAGACTGATTAGCATTTAATCTACGTAAAGAAAATTGTAGCATCTCATATGACATTGTTTCCAGGAAGTACAAAGCTCATCAGTCCTAATAAAATATTTTTAGCTGTAATGGCTGCATCAATTTAGCAACTTAGACAGCCGATCTATAGGCAGCGGGTTCTACAAACTGTAATTAGAATCACAGATGTGGAAACAGTCCAAACTGGTCCTTGTTGGTGCCGAGCATGATACCAAGTAAACTCATCTCCTCTGCCTGCACGTGATCCATGTTCCGCCATTCCCTGCATATCCATAAGTTCATATGTCAGAGGAGCAGAAATAGGCTACTCTGTCATTTGATCTTGGCTGATCTATCTCTCTCAACCCCATTCTCCTGCCTTCTCCCCATAAACCCCGACACTCTTACTAATAAAGAATTTGTCAATCTCCGCCTTTATTTTTAAATTGGGTATTTTTAATGACTTGGCCTCTGCAACCGTCCGTGACAATGAATTCCATGGATTCACTGTTGTCCGACTAAAGAAATTCCTCCTCATATCCTTTCTGAAGGTATGTCCTTTCATTCTGAGGCTATGTCCTCAGGTTCTAGACTCTCCCACTAGTGGAAACATCCTCTCCACATCCATGTGCCTATCCAAGATGACCATCTAAGCTCATCGCATTTGCTTAGGATTGATCGGTATCCTCAACCATTTCACTGTAACTGTAATGCTACAAAGCTACAACGCCACATTATGCACTCTGGTATTTTTCTTTTTGCACGACCTGTTGTACTTGCGAATGGCTTGATTGTACTCATGTAAAGTATGATTTAATTCGATAGCAAGCAAACAAAGCATTTCAGTGTATCTTGTATAAAAAAAGAAATTACTCGTACATCTCCTTTAAGATGTTGCCCTCTCACTTCAAATGTATGCCCTCTGATTATGTGACAATTCTATTCTGGGAAGCCGCTTCTGGCCTATGTATACCTCACATACTTTTATAAACTTCCATCAGGTCTCCCCTCAGCCTCTGATGCTGCAAAGAAAGCAATCAATCTGTCCGACCTCCGATAAGCTAATACTCCCTCACCCAAGCAATCTCCCAATGAATATCTTCTGCACCCTATCCGAAGCCTCCATGTCCTTCTAATAATGTGGTGACCAGAACTGCATGTCATGTTCCAAATGTGTCCTGACCAGAGTTTTATACAACAACTCTGGTCTGGACACATTTGGAACATTTACAGGGCGGTCACGGAGGCGCAGCGGTAGAGTTGCTGCCTTACAGCGAATGCAGCGCCGGAGACCCGGGTTCGATCCTGACTACGGGTGCTGTGTGGGTTTTCTCCGAGATCTTCGGTTTCCTCCCACATTCCAAAGACATACATTGACTTGGTAAATGTAAAAATTGTCCCCAGTGGGTGTAGGATTGCGTTAATGTGCGGGGATCGCTGGTCGGCACGGTCCCGGTGGGCCAAAGAGCCTATTTCTGCGCTGTATCTCTAAACTAAATAAACTAAAACTAACAACCATTTTTTCCCATGCTCTATGTTCATGCTGGCTTGCAGGTTGATAACTTTGAAATGGAGATAAAAGGGAGTCAGATAAGGAGTGAAATGTAAAGCCAGAGGGAGGGATATTGGTAGAAGGAGATAGGGGAGGTGGGAAAGACGGGCAGGATATTGGGAGAAATGGGTCTTTACTGGGGTGATGGGGAGACAGAAAAGTGGGGGTATGGATATGCGAAGACCGCTGTTACATAAATTTAGAGAATGCAATGTTAATACCACTCGGTTGCAAACCCTACCTTTCAACCATCTTTCTGCAGACAACTGCATGGCATCCCTCTGCTTTCTGTAGAATTCAACCACTCTATCGTGGAAAGAATGGAGAAAAGGACAGTTCAAAATCAGTCACCAGTGTTGTAATATGTCAGGGATTAAACAGCGGATTAAATTCCCCACCTGCCGTTACGGGATTTAAATTTCTCTCTCAAACTCATTAATCTAGGCGTCTAGCTAACTCTAGTTTATCGGTGGCATGGTGACGCAGCGGTGGAGTTGCTGCATTACAGCGCCAGAGACCCGGGTTTGATCTTGACTATGGGTGCTGTCTGTACTGAGTTTGCACATTCTCCCTGTGACCTGCGTGGGTTTTCTCTGGGATCTCTGGTTTCCTCCCACATTCCAAACTCGTACAGCTTTGCAGGTTAATTGGCTTCTGTAAAAATGTAAATTGTCCCTGATGTGTTGGATAGTGCTAGTGCGTGGGGATCGCTGGTCGGCCAAGACTTGCTGGGCTGAAGGGCCTGTTTCTGTGCTGTATCTCTAAACTAAACTACTTACTAAGGGGAGGAAATCCAATGTTTCTACGTGGTCTGGCATTTGTACAAATTTAGATCCAATCATCACCTTCCAACCTGTGTTGCTATCGCTACCCTTTTCTCTCCCATCTAACTCCACTTGCCAATCAACCCTACATTATATGGAACCACCTAGCATTTGCCAGCTCCTGCCCCACTCCTCCCCCTCACCCCTCCAGTCCAGACGAAGTGTCCAGACACGAAACATCGACTGTCCATTTCCCTCCATTGATGTTGCCTGACCCTCTGAGTTTGTTTGTATGTGCTACTAGCCTAGTTAGCTATCATCTGGCCACTCATATCATATGTGGACATTTAATGGTGGCATTGCCTGTGATTTTCATCTCTTGTGAATGAATAAATAAAATAAAATAAAAACACAACTAACACATTAATTTAGAGATACAATTTAGAGAAGAAGGGTCTCGACCCGAATCGTCGCCCATTCCTTTTTCTCCAGTGATGCTGCCTGTCCCGCTGAGTTACTTCAGCATTTTGTGTTTATCTTCGATTTAAACCAGCATCTGCAGTTTTTTCCTACGCATAAGAGGAGTTGAATGTTACCGTGCAACCTTTACCTGTCAATATGCTGCAAGAATCCACTCTGTCCCCACTGTTGCAGGAGCTCGGCAACCATGAGCTAGGATGGAACATATGTTAAAATTAACATTGGGTGAGCAACAACGCCACAAGCTTTCCTCAAAGTTAGCAAGACAAAGGATATTGTGACTGACTTCAGGAAGTGAAGCAGTACACACCCATCGACAGCGTCGAATTAATTAGTCAAAAGCCTCAAGTCATAGTCATACAGCGTGGGAAACAGGCCCTTCGGCCCAACTTGCCCACATCAGCCAACATGTCCCATCTACACTAGTCCAATCTGCCCGGGTGGCCCATATCACTCTAAACCTGTCCTATCCATGTACCTGTCTAAATGTTTCTTGAACATTGCAATAGTACCAGCTTCAACTACCTCTTTCAGCAGCTTGTGCCATGCACTCACCACCCTTTGTGTGAAAAAGTTACCCCTCTGGTTCCTATTAAATTATCCTTCCCTCCACCCCCCCCTCCCCCCCCCCTCCCCCCCTCCCCACCCTTTGTGTGAAAAAGTTACCCCTCTGGTTCCTATTAAATCATCCTTCCCTCCACCCCCCCCCCTCCCCACTTCCACTGTGTCCCTGCTGACAAACAATCACCGCGTACACTAACACTATTCTACACACTCGGGACGATTTACATTTTTTGTTATGAAAGTCAATTAACCTACAAACTTGCATGTCTTTGTAGTGTGGTAGGAAACCGGAGACCCGCAGGTCACATGGAGAACATCCAAACTCCATGCAGACCATAGTCAGGTTCGAACCCAGGTTTCTGGCGCTGTAAGGCTGCAACTCTACCGCTGCGCCACCGTGCCACTCCGATCAATTCCTTTTTACAAAGATTGTGACAAGGAAGTCCCATTTTCTGAACACCAAACTCTGCATCCTGAAAACATGTTCATTCCAATTAATCAGGATTTGTCACAAAAGTTTTATTGGAAAATGACATGATGGAGAAAATTCTTCAAGGATTTGAACATTATCATATAAATCTGGCGTGCAGGTTGAAATTCTGGGCTTTTGGAAGGGGTTTGAACATAAAATGAGATGATTACAGAAGTGCAATTTGTAGACACGAGGAATTGCAGATGCTGGAATCTTGAGTGAAACACAAAATGCAGGAGGAACTCAGCTGGTCAGGCAGCATCTGGATGGAATGGACAGATGTCGTTTTTGGCCAGGAACCTTTTTTACTGACAGTCTTCTCCAGTTTGAAGAAGAGTCCCGATCTGAAACATTGCCTGTCTGTGTCCATCTAGTTGCTGCCCGATCTGCTGTGTTCCTCCAGCACTTAATGTTTTGTAAAACACTGGTCATTGATAAAAATAAGCATGGTTTAATGCCTGGAACATTTTTCATGTTGTTTCACATTTTACACAACTTTTCTTGACGCACAGTATTTGTAAAAACATAATACAGTATGTTGTTAATGAAATACGATTTTCAAAATTGTAAAACTGAAATGTTATTAGTTTTTAACCTGCAGCTTTCAGAGAAAAGCGAAGTGTCCTTCAAACCCAAGATGCACATTAGGCTTAAACATTGAAGTTAGCAACAATGAGAAGTTACTTTATTTGCTGCTAAGAGATGTACTGGGTGGCACAGTAGCGCAGTGGTAGAGTTGCTGCCTTGCAGCGCCAGACACCCTGATTCGATCCTGACTACGGGTGCTGTCTGTACAGAGTTTGAACATTCTCCCTGTGACCGTGTGGGTTTTCTCCGGGTCCTCCGGTTTGCACCCTTATCCCAAAGATGTTTATAGATTAATTGACTTTGGTAAAATTGTAAATTGTCCCTAGTGTGCAGGATAGCGTTAGTCTACAGGGTGTTCGCTGTTCAGCACGGACTCGGTGGGTTGAAGGGCCTGTTTCTAAGGTCTACTGTTTGTCGAGATGGATAAGCGGTTAGTCAAGATTGATTATGTATTCACGATGATTGATTCTCGTAATCAGTCAATGAAACAATTGAGCATTTAAATTAATTGATTATTTATTTGGCCAATTTGATTCTGACAACTCTAATGTACATTGTAAAAATGCCATCTGAGAAACCGAGCAATCTCTTGGGCCAATTGATTATTTGTCCTGTTACACTTCCAGCATTGCTAAGTTTATCAAGCCTTGTTCATCGAGGTATCAGCATGGTTATTCCATTCATGCAAAACATTTAACGCAGCAAAGTGTCTCAAGGTTTGACAGGAATGTTCTTAGCAAAAAAACCACATCGACTTGGTTTATTATTGTCACAATGTACCACCATACAATGGAAAAATCTTGCAACCAACCATAAGTCATAGGAACAGATTAGGCCATTTGGCCCATCGAGTCCAGTCCGCCATTCAATCGTGGCTGATCTATCTTTCCAATCAACCCCATTCTCCTACTTTCTCCCCATAACCTTTGACACACTCACTAATTAAAGACCTGTTAATTCTCTGCTTTAAAAATACACAATGACGGCTTCCACAGCTGTTTGTGGCAATGAATTCCACAGATTCACCACCCTCTGGCTAATGAAATTCCTCCTCATCTTTCTAGAGGTACATGCTTTGTACATACCCTCTGGTCTTAGACTCAGATACAATAAGTGGTGCAGTGGTAAGAGTTGCTGCCTTTCAGCACAAGAGAACTGGGTTCAATCCTGACTTTGGGTGCTATCTGTAGAGTTTCTATCCCAAAGATGCGCAGGTTTGTAGGTTAATTGGCATTTGTAAATTGTCCCTAGTGTCTAGGATAGAACTCGTGTACTGGGTGATTGCTGGACTCGGTGGGCCAAAGGGCCTGTTTCCAAGCTGTATCTCTAAACTAATCTAAAGGTGCTGAAAAAACATCAGCTTAAAGACTCTCCTACTTGTCTTCAAAGTCCTCCAGACAATTCTTCCTCCCATTTCAAAGATCTCAGAATCTTCTCCAGTTCCCATTCTTGAAAATTCTCAAACAGTCTCTTCATCATTGACAGATGTGCCTTCATCTGCCAAGGCTCCATCAATTCTATTCCTATTTCCCTTCCTTGAAACTTTCCCTCCTGGCCAGATTCTTGTTTATCTATCCTAATCAAGGAGCATTTTCATCCTTCTTCCCCGCCGTTAACAGACTAATGAATGGTCCTGATAAACGCGAGGGTGCAGTTCCGACCATTCTAACCAGCTTCATTGTGGTCCTTGGACATGTTTGTTAATCTGTACTCTCTCTGTAACTGTACCACTATCACTATATTTTACATTCTTGTATTTTCCTCTTTGCACTGCCTGTTGTACCAGAGTGTGGCTTTATTCATGTATGGTACGATTGGATTGGCGTTTGACAGGTCTGGGCCTGCAGTCGCTGGAGTTTAGAAGAATGAGGGGGGGACCTCATTGAAATGTAGCGAATAGTGAAAGGCCTGGATAGAGTGGATGTGGACAGGATGTTTCCACTAGTGGGAGAGTCCAATAGGTTTCAGTGAGATCCCCCCCATCATTCTTCTAAACTAATACCAATTTTGGAATCTCAAAATTATAATAATCTTATTTGGAATTTTCCATGTCTAGAAAGAATCACTATCTTTAAAGATGTTGGGGATAATACCATAGGTCTGCACACACAGAATTTTAAAAGGCGGCACAGCACCGCAGCAGTAGAGTTGCTGCCTCAAAGTGCCAGAGACCTGGGTTCAATCCCGACTACGGATGCAGTCTGACCGGAGTTTGTACGTTCTCCCAGTGACCCTGGGGTTTTCCTCCAGGTGCTCTGGTTTCCTCCCACACTCCAAAGACAGGTTTGTCGGCTAAATGACTTTGGTAAAATTGAAAATTGTCCCTAGTGTGTAGGATAGTGTTAGTATACGGGTGATTGCTGGTCGGCGTGGATCCTGTGGGAGGAAGGACCTGTTTCCACGTTGTATTTGTAAAGTATAAAGTAAAGTTTGATATTACTCACCTGTGTGAATGTGCTAGTGTGCATTGTAGAGACTTGGATGTGGAGAACGACTCGATTGATGAGTTGCTTCGGACCAGTTACGAATCCTATCCGCAGCCTGTTAAAATACAATGTAAGACCAGATACATAAGCAGACAGTCGGCAGGTCGGGCAGATCTGTGGAATGAGAAACACTTAATGTTTCAGGTTGGAGGTCTTTCGTTGGAAGTGGAAAAGAGGCAAAACAAGTTCGGACACAGAGAATTGGAGTAACTCAGCGGGTCAGGCAGCATCTCTGGAGAAAAAGGACGTGATGCCCTTCTTCAGACCGTCATTGCCAACAAGGTTTTAAAAATAAATTAAATATATATATACTTAAGAGGAAGACGGAAGGAGGTATGGAAACATAAATGATTAAATGCTCTGTACAATTCGATGCCTTGAACTACTGACGAAGGATGAGTCAAGGTTGAAATGATGCAGATTGGATTTGAACAGCATTACTTATGAGGCATCTCCTTCAAACTTTGCCATTCTCACCTGAAAGTTAGACCCTCTGCTATTGCATTTCTGCATCCTGGGAAAAAGCTTCTGCCCATCTACCCTATCCATGTCTCTCATCATTTATATCCTTTCATCAGGTCTCCCTGCAACCTCCGGCATTCCGGAGAAAACAATCCAAGTCTGTCCAACTTCTCCCTGTAGATAATACCCCCCAATCCAGGCATCATTCTGGTAAACCTCCTCTGCTCCCTTTCCAAACCCTCCACTTCCTTCCTTCTTGGTGTGACCGGTACTCCGAATGCGGCCTAAAAAAGTTCTATAAAGCTGCCAATGGAGACATATGGAGATGAAAATGAAACTTTATCCAAGGGTGGGTTGTTTGGACTCAGACGTCTCAAATATTTGAGGCTCATTTCATTATTTAAAAAAAGAGGAATGATAGATTTTGCTTTTCACATTAAGTAGCTAGATGAACATAGTGTTATTTCATGATCAAGAAGGGCACAGGATCCACAAGCCGCACATCTGCAGCACACATGCTGCACCATTTCAGACACAATTTCTACACTCGGCCCTCATTGATGCCGCCCGACCTCGTTCTTCTCTGGGGCTGTACATCCATGATTGCAGACAAGCTGTTTGGGGGTTCCTGGGGGCGATTGTCGAGGCCAAAGCTAAAACTGCTGACGCTGCCACAGTTGGGGCATTTAGCAACTGATGGTGATCGTGGGAGGGGAGCTCATACTGTCACTTCTGTGTGTTCCCAATCTACAGCATCGAGACTCTCAACACTCCAGCACTTTGTGTTCTATGCAAGATTCCAGCAACTGCAGTTCCTTGTGTAAAGGCACTACAACGACATTTAAAAGACATTTTAACAGGTACATGGAAAGGAAATGGGCCAAACGCAGGCAGGTGGGACGAGCCGAGATGGGGCACTTTCAATGATTCGATGATACTTTATTGTCACATGTACCTTGACACAGTGAAATGCTTTGTTTTGTATACAACCCGGTAAAAATCACACAACAGACCTCACCTGGGCAGTACACACGAACGCCACGTTTCTGGTGCCGACTAAGTTACAAAAGTTCACTGAACAGTCCTATCTGCTACCTGCCGCTGCACATGGCAGCTGCCCGCCCGCCGGCTCCCCCCATCGTTCCCGACGGCCCACCTCGGTCTCAATACTTCATCTCACTCTCAGGCCCCTCCTCACTCTTGGTGAGGCCGGTGGCTCGGGGCTGTGTTCGAGGTCTGCGGTGGGCAAGCCGGGCCTGCCGCCAGGTCCTCTATCCTCAGCGAGCGATCTGCAGCCCTCTGAACGAGTCCTCGGTCCGTCGTCAGTCCAGTCAGCACAGACACATTGGGCCGAATGGCCTTTCTGTGCTGTGTGACTCTATGACTACTCACGACTGTGATGGACACTGAATACTGACCTTAATGCCAAGATCCCACAACAATAACATATTTTAAAATGCAATGTTGACTAAACACCTTACCCTGAAGACAAGATCTTGGAGAAGGAATCCATCCTGATTACTCGCCCATCTACATCCATAGAAAGGAATGATGGAGCCCAGGGCTGCAAATGAAATAGAATGCACAAGAAGTTTATAAAGGTATGGGAGGCATAGAGAGGGTAGACATTCAGAACCTTTTCCCCAGGTTGGAAATGTTAAAGACAAGATGGCATATCTTTAAGGTGAGAGGGGCAAAGTTAAAAGAAGATGTGCAGGGAAAGGCAGAAATTAACAGATTCTTCATTAGTACCGGTGTCAGGGGTTATGGGGAGAAGGCCGGAGAATGGGGTTGTGAGGGAAAGATAGATTAGCTGTGATTGAATGGCGGACTAGACTTGATGGGCCAAATGGCCTAATTCTGCTCCTATCACTTAAGAACTTTAAGCCAGAGTGATTGGATGGCAGAGTAGATGATGGGCCGAATGGTTTAATTCTGTTCCTATAACATATGAACTTTAAGCCAGTGATTGGATGGGAGAGTAGACTTGATGGGCCGAGTGGCTTAATTCTGCCCCTAAAACTTATGAACGCTTGTTTTTAAACAGAGGATGGTGGATGCCTAGATGGAGGGTATTGATCATAAGTGCAGGTTGGATAAAGTCGAATTGATTTCTCTGGAGCGACGGAGATTGAGGAGAGACCTAATAGAAGTATGTAAAATGATGAGTGGCGTAAATAGGGTAGATAGTGAGGACCTTTTATCCCAGGGTGGAAATGCTAATAGACTAGAGGGCATAAGCTTTAAGGTCAGAGGGGGAAAGTTTAAAGGAGATATCCGGGGCAGGTTTTTACACAGAAAGTGGTGGGCTTCTGTAAATTGTCTGTAGTGAGTAGGACAGAACTAGTGTATGGATGATTGCTCTTCAGCACAGACTCGGTGGGCCGAAGGGGCTGTTTCCACGTTGTATCTCTGAACTAAATTAAATAAACTAGTGTGACAATGAACAAAGTTAGCTATGTCCGACATTTGGAGTCAAGAGTGTTCTATTGTCAGATGCACACTGAAACCGAACAACAAAATTTACAAAACTAACACCAAACTCCTGTAACCCCGTCCATATAGCTGCTTAATGAATGCAAACTTCTTGATATTTTACCTTTTCAAACTGCAGGAAGAAATAAGGATCATCCTCAATTATCAGTAAATCATATTTTCTGGCAATCTGCAATGAAACAAGAGCATAGGTTAGAAATTATTGATTGGCAATGTTTGGACACAGGACAGAAATGAAAAGACAAAAGGTGTGAGATAAGGGATAGACGAAGTGGGGATTGTGAAGCTGGTCGATGCGGACTCCGTAGGCCAAAGGGCCTGTTTTTGTGCTGTATCTCTAAACTAAACTTCTTCTTCTTTCGTGTCAATCATTCAAATGATACATCACTGTCATCGTTTGTCCTGAAAAGGGCGCAAGCTTCTGGCGACAATCAGTGGGAGCCTCATTTCTACAATAAATGATGGCGCTAGCAGAATTAGCTCAGGACACTTCCAGTTTCCAGCCCCACGACATGGACGCTTCTGCTACTAAACTAAACTAGCTTCATTTTATACTTACTTTCTTTTAATGCAGATTTTTTTTAGAGTATGGAATTCAGTTTTGGGCACCATGGTATAGGAAAGATGTTGTCAAGCTAGAAAGGGCACAGAGAAGTTTTATGAGGATGTTGCCAGGACTCGAGGGTCTGAGGTTGGGAGAGGTTGAGCAGGCTAGGACTTTATTCCTTTGGATTGCAGGAGGATGAGGGGTGATCTTACAGAGGTGTACAAAATCATGAGAGGAATAGATCAGAGTCTCTTGCCTAGAGTAGGGGGAATCGAGAACCAGACTTAGGTTTAAGGTGGGGGGGGGGGGGGGGGGGAGCATTAATAGGAATCTGAGGTGTAACTTATTTTTACACAAAGAGTGGTGGGTGTATGGAATGAGCGGGCAAAGGTGGTAGTTGAGGCAGGTACAATTGCAATGTTTAAGAAACATTTAGACAGGTAGGATAGATTTAGAGGGATATGGTTCAAATGCAGGCAGGTGAGACTAGTGTAGATGGGACATGTTGGCCGGTTTGGGTGAGTTGGATCGAAGAGCCCATTTACATGTTGTTTGACTCTATGACTCTATGGTGAAATAGCAGAAAAAACGGGCCATTCGGCCCAAAGAGTCCACGTCGACTAGCGATCACCCTTACACTAGATCTATCCTGCACACTAGGGACAATTTACAGAGGCCGATTAACCTACAGACCTGAGCCTCTTTGGTATGTGGGAGGAAACTGGAGTTCCCGGAGAAAACTCACGCAGTCACAGGGAGAACATACAAAATCCGTACAGACATCACCCATAGTCAGGATCAAACCCAGGTCTCTGGTGCTGTAAGGCGGCAACTCTACTCCTGTGCCACTGAATAATACAGAGGGAGATCATTTGGCCCATCAGGTCCATGTTACCAATCACATTAGTCCCGATCTCCTCTCCAGTTTTCTTTTTACCAATGCAATTTACTCACATGCCCCATCCATTTTGATTCATTTTGCCATAACCTAGATTAAGGGATAATTTAAACCAGCAATTAATTTACCAGCATATCTTTGGAACGTGGGAAGAAATCCGGTTTCCTCTCACATCCCAAAGACATGTGGGTTTATAGGATAATTGGCCTCAGCAAATTTGTCCCGATTGCCTCGGGAGTCAATAGAAAAATGAGATAATTTAGAACTAATGACCGCGTGGGTTTTCTCCGGGTGCTCTGGTTTCCTCCCACACTCCAAAGACGTGCAGGTTTGTAGATTAATTAGCTGAAAATTATAAATTGTTTCTAGTATTTTGGATAGTGCTAGTGTGCAGGGTGATCGCAGGTTGGCGTGGTGTCATTGGGCTGAAGGCCTTGTTTTCATGCTGCAACTTTAAACTAAACAAAAAGACTGTTGCTTCTGAATATTTTTAAAAAATTTCATCTAAGTGTATTAGAAGGCGGAAGGTGTGTTCTGTTTTTGGCGAAGTTGGAAAGGAAGTCTTGAAACCTCTGGGAATAGGAGAGGAAAGTTTGGGTAGGAAAGGTTTAGGAGGAAATGGGCCAAATGCGGGCATGTGGGACTAGTGTAGTTGGGGCATTTTGGTAGGCGTAGGCATGTTGGGCTAAAGTGCCCTTTTCCTTGCTGTATGACTCCATTACTCTAATACAGATCCACCACCGATTTTCTGGTTACTGGTGGGCCGGCCCAACCTTTAAACCGGGTGCTACAAGGGAACCGGTTCAAGGATCTGACTGGTAGAACAGAAAAAGGCTCACTCGTCTGCTTAGTTACAAATCAGATTTATTGGCAAGAGAGAGAACAGAAACAATACTTGTATGGTATGCATGGGGTTTCAGTTTTACAGCAGCACACCTCCCTCGCTCTCTCTCTCCCTGCCTCCGTCCGTGGTGCTGATCGCAGCCCGTCGGTGAACCTCTCTCGTACCTACCTTCAGAACTTACCTTCTGGCTTACCGGCGCCTGCCTTTATACAGGCAGAAATCAGCCGTTGAAATAACTGTCGGTAAATCCATTAGCGCTTCTCCCAAATTCAAACTGCACCCAATGGCAGGGGACTTCATCCGAGCAAGGCCCCCCCCCACCCCCACCCCTGGAAACAAAGAGTTACCGGCCGCAGACTGGTGTGTAAAGCAATACACACAGCGCTACAAACTTGGCGCGCAAATGTAATACACGCAGCGCTACAGACTTGGCGCGCAAAGGTTTAAACAGAGCGCTGTCGGCTTAGCGCGTGGGGATTTAAACAAAGCGCTGTCAGCTACAGTGCTATGGGTTCTAAATAAAGTACCATGGGCTTTAAATACAGTGTTATGGGCTTTAAATATAGTGCTATGGGCTGTAAATACAGTGCTATGGGCTTTAAACATAGCGGTATGGGCTTTAAATACAGTGCTATGGGCTTTAAATACAGTGCTATGGGCTTTAAACATAGCGCTATGGGCTTTAAATACAGTGCTAAGGGCTTTAAATACAGTGCTATTTGCTTTAAATACAGTGTTATGGGCTTTAAATACAGTGCTATGGGCTTTAAATACAGTGCTATGGGCTTTAAATACAGTGCTATGGGCTTTAAATACAGTGCTATGGGCTTTAAACATAGCACTATGGCAACAGTGTTATGGGTCACAGATTGTTCGAGCAAAATTCTTGTATAACACCGGGCAAAATCTCCTCCTCCCCTGGAAGTCCCCCTGAAATTGTTGTGCCTAGGCTGGGTGAATCGGCAGATCTCATCCTCATCGGAACTTCTGTTGCCGATCAGCGGGTCGGATTTGTCCCCTGCGGCCGGGGCTCTGGAATTCCAGCCCGGCCGGAACCGGTAGATCTTTTCCCATAACGGAAATCTGCGGCCGACTCTGAGGGCTGGTACTGTCTGTCTCACCCCCCCCCCCCGGCAAAACGGATAATCCAGAAAGGCCCTGGATCCAAGGGTACCGGAAAATCGGTGGTGGACCTACAAGTGACGTTACTGCGGTCATACCTGATACACCTCCTTCTTTCTCTCAGTGGTAATGGAGGCTCCAGTTGGGTTTCCACCGTTTGGAATTGTGTACAGGAATTTCGGGATATTGGAGTCGGGATTCCTCACATCCGCCGGCTTCCATCTCGAAAGGATGTCGGACAGGGACTGGGGAATGATCCCATGTTGGTCACATGAGACGGCCAGGAGCTTGCACCCCAGTGGTTTGAGCTGCTCAAAACACAAGAGATCACATGGGACATTTATTACAATAAAGCCAGCAACTAGTTTAGTTTCAGTCTAGAGATACAGCGCGGAAACAGGCCGTTCAACCTACCGAATCTGCGCTGTCCAGCGATCACCGTACACTAACACTATCTGAAGCTGGACAGGGGTACCACAGTGATGCAGCAGTAGAGTTGCTGCCTAACAGCGCCAGAAACCCGGGTTTGATCCTGACTACGGGTGCTGTCGGTACGGAGTTTGAACGTTCTTCCTGTGACCACGTGGATTTTCTCCAGATGCTCCAGTTTTCTCCCACATTCTAAACACGACAGGGTTATAGGTTAATTGGCCTCTGTAAATTGTCCCTCGTGTGTATAGAACTAGTGTATGGTTGATTGTTGGTCAGCCGGGATTCGGTGGGCTGAAGGGCCCATTTCTACTCTGTGGCTCTAAAATAAACTAAAATAGCTATTTTTAAACTAAACTAGGCTTCAAAGGCTAAACTAGGCTATAAACTAGACGTTCAAAGATTTGCAACCTCTGAGTGAATGGCATTCCCCCATCCCAATCCCAGATCCATGACTCCTCTGTTCCTCCAGTTATTATTGTTTACCTTACTTCATCTCTCTCCTACTGTGGCATGGTGGCACAGCGGTAGAGCTGCTGCCTCGCAGCGCCAGAGACTCTGGTTCAATTCTGACATTGGGTGCTGTCTGGGCAGAGTTTGCACATTTTCTCTGTGACCGCGTGGGATTCCTCCGGGTGCTCCAGTTTCCTCCCACATCCCACTGACAGGAGAGTTGGTGTGTTATTTTGCCAAGGTAAATTGCTCGTGATCTGAGAGTGGCTGGTGAAATTTGAAAGGCTTTACAGTTGGTCTCTGGCAAAGAAGAACTTAAACACTTCTTACCGCGGCAATGGTCCCAGAGTACGTGGGGCATTCCAGAAGAACGTTGTCCCCAGGACTGATAAGCATCTCAAACACCTGGGAAAAGGGGGGAGAAAAAATTGATGCAAAGTTACTGATTAGTCACAGGCAAAGATACTAGAGGAACAAGATGGACTGCTCCATTGAAATCACCTATACTGGTGTAGAACGCAAAGGAGCCATTTTAGTAGGCAAAACCCGCCATTCGCTATGCCTCTCGCAGTGTAATCAGTGATTTGGGTATGTGTGATGATACCATTAAAATGCAGAATATATCTCATCCATCAATTCACAGATTTTTAATTTAAAAAAAAAATGTTTCTGCACGTTTCTGCCTCTAAAATGGCGTCATGACGTACTACGGTTTTTAGGGTTGAGTGATTTATCTTCTTCCTCTAGTATCTTTGGTGACAGGCTGGAGGATTGGTGAAGAGGCATCTTCTTGGTTATTTAGTTTAGTTTAGAGATACAGCGTGGAAACAGGCCCTTCGGCCCACTCAGTCCGTGTCGACCAATGATCCCTGCACATTAACATTATCCTACACACACTAGGAACAATTTACGTTTATATCAAGCCAATTAACCTACAAAATTGTACGTCTTTGGAGTGTAGGAGGAAACCAAAGATCTCAGAAAAAACCCACGCGGCCTCGGGGAGAACGTACAAACTCCGTACAGACAGCACCCATAGTCGGGATCGAACCCGGATCTTCGGTGCTGAAAATGCTGCAAGGCAGCAACTCTACCGCTGCGCCACCGTGCCGCTCATAAATTGTAATCATATTCACATCCCCCAGGAGAGTATCCGGGAACCAGAGAAGAAGGTGGAGGGAAGAGGAAGGTCAACGGTAAGAACATTCAATTATCCAATTTTAGGTAGTTAATCCACCCCCCTTCTCCCCTCCCTCTTCCTGTGCTACACCAGAATTTACACCCATTTCTCCCCACCCTCTTCACCCATATCACATCTTCTACAGTTGTACCGGGCCCTGGTGAGACCGCACCTGGAGTACTGTGTGCAGTTTTGGTCTCCAAATTTGAGGAAGGATATTCTTGCTATTGAGGGCGTGCAGCGTAGGTTCACTAGGTTAATTCCCGGAATGGCGGGACTGTCGTATGTTGAAAGGCTGGAGCAATTAGGCTTGTATACACTGGAATTTAGAAGGATGAGGGGGGGATCTTATTGAAACATATAAGATAATTAGGGGATTGGACACATTAGAGGCAGGAAACATGTTCCCAATGTTGGGGGAGTCCAGAACAAGGGGCCACAGTTTAAGAATAAGGGGTAGGCCATTTAGAACGGAGATGAGGAAGAACTTTTTCAGTCAGAGAGTGGTGAAGGTGTGGAATTCTCTGCCTCAGAAGGCAGTGGAGGCCAGTTCGTTGGATGCTTTCAAGAGAGAGCTGGATAGAGCTCTTAAGGATAGCGGAGTGAGGGGGTATGGGGAGAAGGCAGGAACGGGGTACTGATTGAGAGTGATCAGCCATGATTGCATTGAATGGCGGTGCTGGCTCGAAGGGCTGAATGGCCTACTCCTGCACCTATTGTCTATTCCTTCCTATGGCTTCACAATTCTTCTATCTTTATCTCATATATTTTGTCTTTTCATCTCTGCCCTATGTCCAACCATCTGCCTATCAATCCCTCCTCACCTGTATCCGCCCATCATTTACCCATCAAGCTCTGTCCTGTCCCTCCTCTCTTCCAGCTATCTCCCAACCCCCCACAATAAGTCTGTAAAAGGGTCCTGACCCAAAACATTGCCTATCCATGTTCTGCAAAGATGCCGAGTTACTTCAGCAATTTGCATCTTTATTTCCACATTCAAACCATTCCAACGTTGAAGATGTTTCTAAATGGATTTTATGAATGATTCATTTCTGGTCCTTTATGAAAAGACCTCACCAATTTACATATTATCAGATAACCCGAGTAATTTTTATACACAGGTTGAAAATATGTATTAGAATATCTCAAAATGAAAATCCCAAATTTGCTCCTGCATCTCCTATCCATTCCCTCCACAGTTGCTGCCTGACCCACTGAGTTACTCTTGTTTTAAGGTTTAAGGTGGGAGAAGGAAAGATTTAATAGGAATCCAAGGGGCAACTTTTATTTTGCACAAAACGGTGGTAGGTATATGGAACGAGCTGCCAGAGGAGGTAGTTATGGCAGGTACTATCACAACATTTAAAACACCAATGGTACATGGCTTAGGTTTGGAGGAATATGGGCTAAACGCAGACATATGGGCTCGTGCAGATGGGACATGTTGGTCGGTGTGGGCCAGTTGGGCTGAAGGGCCTGGTTCCATGCTGTATGACTCTATGACTCTAGCACTTTGTGTTCTGCTCCTTATCTATTTATAAAAGCTTCAGTACCACTTTTAATTGTACCTCGGTACACGTGACAATAATAAAGCCAACTCAACCCAAAACAAACCAACCCAAAGTCTTCTGTTGCTGATAGGAATTCAAGGTTACGTTGCACACTCATTCATCTCAGTTTCTCTCACCTTACTGAGCCCCTCCTGACTGCCGTTGGTGACACACAAGTCCATCTGGCCTTGCTCCGAGCTGTAGCTCATGGTTGGTGGATTGTGAAGCCTTTTCTGTAGATCCTTCATCCAGGAAATTAACTCTGGAATTCTGTAAAACACAAGATCGGACAGGTTAATTGGTCTCTGCCAATTGCCCCTTGTGTCCAGCAAGTGCACGAGAAAGTGGGGTAACATAGAACTAGTGTGAACAGGTGAAGGGCCTGTTTCTGTGCTGTCTTTCTGAAATAAGAACAATGGACCGCTGTGGAGAAAAGGGCACAGGCAAATAGGAATGGGTCTCTCAACCTGCCTTGCCATTCAACCTGATCACACCTGACCTACCCCAGGGCTCAACTCCCCTTCTGTCAATACCCCACAGCCCTCAATTGCCCGATCTTCCAAGCATTTAGCTAGTTAGACTTGGGGTTAGTTTAATACTAATGTCACATGTACTAAAATCAATAGAACAGTACAGAGCAGACCAGAAGAAGGGTCTCGACCCGAAACGTCACCCATTCTTTCTAGCCTGTCCCGCTGAGTTATTCTAGAGGGAGTAACCGGGATGAGACTGGTCATTGATTATGCTGATGGCTTTGCCAAGACAGCACGAAGTGTAAATGGAGTTAATGGAAAGGAGGTTGATTTGTGTGATGGCCTGGGCTGGATTCTTGATTAATAAGAGCATCAAAAGTTACGGGGAGGAGGCAGAAGAATGGGGTTGAGAGGGAAAAATAGATCAGCCATGATCGAATGGCGGAGCAGACCCGATGGGCCAAATGGCCTCATTCTACCCCTATATCTTAAGATGTCCCATTACCCTGCTGAGGGGGAGTATTGTAGAGCTCGCTTCATGGTCTCCTGGCCAAACATGATACTCATTCCACCCTTGATGGTGAAGCTGGCGCTCTCGAAGGGGAACATGTTGGGGTTCGGCATTCCTCCAGCCAGGGAGATCATGGTCGGCGGACTCTTCTGCTGCAACTCGGCTGAAAACAATCACAGGAAGACGCCCGGTCACACAGTGAATGGTAGGGCTCTGGGGAGTCAGATAATACTGCAGACAAATACAATCAAGCCAAACTCAAGTACAATTGATAGAGCAAGGCGGAAGATACAGAGTGCAGAATATAGTTCTCAGCATTGTAGCGTATCAGTTCCATAGACAAAGTCCAATGTCCGCAATGGGGTAGAGGTGAATTGGGCAATACCCTATTTCATGGAAGGGCCATTTAAAAGCCTGATAACAGAGGGGAAGAAGCTGTTCCCGAGTGTGGTGGTGTGCACTTTCAAGCTTCTGTACCTTTTGCCCGATGGGAATTGGGATAGGAAGGAACGACACTACAGTGGGTGATATTGTCAAGTCAAGTCAAGTCAATTTTATTTGTATAGCACATTTAAAAACAACCCACCTTGACCAAAGTGCTGTACATTGTCGCTAGCGAAGATGGCTGTGAAAGGTTGCAGCAGGATCTTGATCAGTTGGACATGTGGGCTGAGGAATGGTTTATGGAATTTAATACCGAGAATTGTGAGTTGTTCCATTTTGGGACGTCTAACATGGGCACGACCTACACAGTGAATGGCAGGGTTCTGGGGAGTCTTGTAGAGCAGAAGGATCTAGGAGTGCAGGCCCATAGTTCGTTGAAAGTGGCATCACAGGTGGATAGGGAGGACAAGAATGTTTTCGGCACATAGGCCTTTATAAGTCAGAGTGTTGAGTATTGAGGTTGGGAGGTCATGTTAAAAGTTATATAAGACATTGGTGAGGCCACAGTTAGAGTATTGTGTTCAGTTTTGGTCACCGTTTTATAAGAAATATGTTTTCAAGCTAGAAAGGCGCAGAGTAGATTTACCACTTTTCAAAAAGGGGAGAGAGAAAACGGGGAATTACAGACCAGTTAGTCTAACATCGGTAGTGGGAAAATGCTAGAGTCAGTTATTAAAGATGGGATAGCAGCACATTTGGAAAGTGGTGAAATCATTGGACAAAGTCAGCATGGATTTATGAAAGGTAAATCATGTCTGACGAATCTTATAGAATTTTTCGAGGATGTAACTAGTAGAGTGGATAAGGGAGAACCAGTGGATGTGTTATATCTGGACTTCCAGAAGGCTTTTGACAAGGTCCCACATAAGAGATTAGTATGCAAACTTAAAGCACACGGTATTGTGGGTTCAGTATTGATGTGGATAGAGAACTGGCTGGCAGACAGGAAGCAAAGAGTAGGAATAAACGGGTCATAGAAACATAGAAACATAGAAAATAGGTGCAGGAGTAGGCCATTCGGCCCTTCGAGCCTGCACCGCCATTCAATATGATCATGGCTGATCATTCAGCTCAGTAGCCTGTACCTGCCTTCTCTCCATACCCCCTGATCCCTTTAGCAAAAAGGGCCACATCTAACTCCCTCTTAAATATAGCCAATGAACTGGCCTCAACTACCTTCTGTGGCAGAGAATTCCACAGACTCACCACTCTCTGTGTGAAGAAATGTTTTCTCATCTCGGTCCTAAAAGACTTCCCCCTTATCCTTAAGCTGTGACCCCTGGTTCTGGACTCCCCCAACATCGGGAACAATCTTCCCGCATCTAGCCTCTCCAACCCCTTAAGAATTTTATATGTTTCTATAAGATCCCCCCTCAGTCTTCTAAATTCCAGCGAGTACAAGCCCAGTCTATCTAGTCTTTCCTCATATGTAAGTCCCGCCATCCCAGGGATCAATCTGGTGAACCTTCTCTGTACTCCTTCTAAGGCAAGAACGTCTTTCCTCAGGTTAGGAAACCAAAACTGCACACAATACTCCAGGTGCGGTCTCACCAAGGCCCTGTACAACTGCAGCAGAACCTCCCTGCTCCTAAACTCAAATCCTCTTGCTATGAATGCCAACATACCATTCGCTTTCTTCACTGCCTGCTGCACCTGCATGCTTGCTTTCAATGACTGGTGCACCATGACACCCAGGTCACGTTGCATCTCCCCTTCTCCCAATCGGTCACCATTCAGGTAATACTCTGCTTTCCTGTTCTTGCCGCCAAAGTGGATAACCTCACATATATCCACATTATATTGCATCTGCCATGCATTTGCCCACTCGCCTAATCTATCCAAGTCACTCTGCAGCCTCCTAGCATCCTCCTCGCAGCTAACACTGCCACCCAGCTTCGTGTCATCCGCAAACTTAGAGATGTTGTATTCAATTCCCTCGTCCAAATCATTAATATACACTGTAAATAACTGGGGTCCCAGCACTGAGCCTTGCGGTACCCCACTAGTCACTGCCTGCCATTCTGAAAAGGACCCGTTTATTCCTACTCTTTGCTTCCTGTCCGCCAACCAATTTTCTATCCACCTCAACACTGAACCCTCAATACCATGTGCTTTAAGTTTGTACACCAATCTCCTATGTGGGACCTTGTCGAAAGCCTTCTGCAAGTCCAGATATAACACATCGACTGGTTCTCCCTTATCCACTCTACTAGTTGCATCCTCGAAAAATTCTATAAGATTCGTCAGACATGATTTTCCTTTGGTAAATCCATGCTGACTTTGTCCGATGATTTCACCACTTTCCAAATGTAATGCTATCACATCTTTAATAACTGACATTTCCCCCACTACTGATGTTAGGCTAACTGGTCTATAATTCCCCGTTTTCTCTCTCCCTCCCTTTTTAAAAAGTGGGGTTACATTAGCTACCCTCCAGTCCTCAGGAACTACTCCAGAATCTAAAGAGTTTTGAAAAATTATCACTAATGCATCCACTATTTCTGAGGCTACTTCCTTAAGCACTCTGGATGCAGCCTATCTGGCCCTGGGGATTTATCTGCCTTTAATCCATTTAATTTACCTAACACCACTTCCCGACTAACCTGGATTTCCTTCAGTTCCTCCATCTCTTTAGACCCCCGGTCCCCCGCTATTTCCGGCAGACGGTTTATGTCTTCCTTAGTGAAGACAGAACCAAAGTATTTGTTCAATTGGTCTGCCATCTCCTTGTTCCCTATGATCAATTCACCTGTTTCCAACTGCAAGGGACCTACATTTGCCTTAACTAATCTTTTTCTCTTGACATATCTATAAAGCTTTTGCAGTCTGTTTTTATGTTCCTTGCCAGTTTTCCCTCATAATCTATTTTCCCTTTCCTAATTAAGCCCTTTGTCCTCCTCTGCTGGACTCTGAATTTCTCCCAGTCCTCTGGTATGCTACTTTTTCTGGCTAATCTGTATGCTTCATCTTTTGTTTTAATACTATCCTTGATTTCCCTTGTTAGCCACGGATGCACTACCTTTCCTGGTTTGTTCTTTTGCCAAACTGGGATGAACACTTGTTGTAGTTCATCCATGCGACCTTTAAATGCCTTCCATTGCATGTCCACCGTCAACCCTTTCAGCATCAATCGGCAGTCTATCTTGGACAATTCACGCCTCATACCCTCAAAGTTACCTTTTCAGAATGGCAGGCAGTGACTAGTGGGGTACCGCAAGGCTCAGTGCTGGGACCCCAGCTATTTACAATATATATTAATGATTTGGACGAGGGAATTGAATGCAACATCTCCAAGTTTGCGGATGACACGAAGCTGGGGGGCAGTGTTAGCTGTGAGGAGGATGCTAGGAGGCTGCAACGTGACTTGGATAGGTTAGGTGAGTGGGCAAATGCATGGCAGATGCAGTATAATGTGGAGGATTTAAACTAATGTGGCAGGGGGATGGGAGCTGGAGCAGAGAGACAGTGGGTGTAAAATGAGGGTAGAAGCAACAGGTAGCAAGGTGAAAAGTAAAAGTGGCAGGCAGACAAATCCAGGGCAAAAATCAAAAAGGGCCACTTTTCAACATAATCGTATAAGGGGTAAGAGAGTTGTAAAAACAAGCCTGAAGGCTTTGTGTCTCAATGCAAGGAGTATACGTAATAAGGTGGATGAATTAAATGTGGAGATAGTTATTAATGATTATGATATAGTTGGGATTACAGAGACATGGCTCCAGGGTGACCAAGGCTGGGAGCTCAACATCCAGGGATATTCTATATTCAGGCGGGATAGACAGAAAGGAAAAGGAGGTGGGGTAGCGTTACTGGTTAGAGAGGAGATTAAAGCAGTGGAAAGGAAGGACATTAGCTTGGAGGAAGTGGAATCGATATGGGTAGAGCTACGAAACACTAAGGGGCAGAAAACGCTAGTGGGAGTTGTGTACCGGCCACCTAACAGCAGTAGGGAGGTTGGGGATGGCATCAAGCAGGAAATTAGAAATGCATGCACTAAAGGTGCAGCAGTTATAATGGGTGACTTCAATCTACATATAGATTGGGTGAACCAAACTGGCAGGGGTGCTGAGGAAGAGGATTTCTTGGAATGTTTGAGAGATGGTTTTCTAAACCAACATGTCGAGGAACCAGCGAGAGAACAGGCCATTCTAGACTGGGTATTGAGTAATGAGGAAGGGTTAGTTAGCAGTCTTGTTGTGCGAGGCCCCTTGGGCAAGAGTGATCATAATATGGTAGAGTTCTTCATTAGGATGGAGAGTGACAAAGTCGATACAGAAACAAGTGTTCTGAACTTAAAGAAAGGTAACTTTGAGGGTATGAGGCGTGAATTGTCCAAGATAGACTGGCGATTGATGCTGAAAGGGTTGACGGTGGACATGCAATGGAAGGCATTTAAAGGTCGCATGGATGAACTACAACAAGTGTTCATCCCACTTTGGCAAAAGAACAAACCAGGAAAGGTAGTGCATCCGTGGCTAACAAGGGAAATCAAGGATAGTATTAAAACAAAAGATGAAGCATACAGATTAGCCAGAAAAAGTAGCATACCAGAGGACTGGGAGAAATTCAGAGTCCAGCAGAGGAGGACAAAGGGCTTAATTAGGAAAGGGAAAATAGATTATGAGGGAAAACTGGCAAGGAACATAAAAACAGACTGCAAAAGCTTTTAAAGATATGTCAAGAGAAAAAGATTAGTTAAGGCAAATGTAGGTCCCTTGCAGTCAGAAACAGGTGAATTGATCATAGGGAACAAGGAGATGGCAGACCAATTGAACAAATACTTTGGTTCTGTCTTCACTAAGGAAGACATAAACCGTCTGCCGGAAATAGCGGGGGACCGGGGGTCTAATGAGATGGAGGAACTGAGGGAAATCCAGGTTAGTCGGGAAGGGTGTTAGGTAAATTAAATGGATTAAAGGCAGATAAATCCCCAGGGCCAGATAGGCTGCATCCCAGAGTGCTTAAGGAAGTAGCCTCAGAAATAGTGGATGCATTAGTGATAATTTTTCAAAACTCTTTAGATTCTGGAGTAGTTCCTGAGGACTGGAGGGTAGCTAATGTAACCCCACTTTTTAAAAAGGGAGGGAGAGAGAAAACGGGGAATTATAGACCAGTTAGCCTAACATCGGTAGTGGGGAAAATGCTAGAGTCAGTTATTAAAGATGTGATAGCATCACATTTGGAAAGTGGTGAAATCATCGTACAAAGTCAGCATGGATTTACCAAAGGCAAATCATGTCTGATGAATCTTATAGAATTTTTCGAGGATGTAACTAGTAGAGTGGATAAGGGAGAACCAGTCGATGTGTTATATCTGGACTTTCAGAAGGCCTTCGACAAGGTCCCACATAGGAGATTGGTGTACAAACTTAAAGCACACGGTATTGAGGGTTCAGTGTTGAGGTGGATAGAAAATTGGTTGGCGGACAGGAAGCAAAGAGTAGGAATAAACGGGTCCTTTTCGGAATGGCAGGCAGTGACTAGTGGGGTACCGCAAGGCTCAGTGCTGGGACCTGTTATTTACAGTGTATATTAATGATTTGGACGAGGGAATTGAATGCAACATCTCTAAGTTTCCGGATGACACGAAGCTGGGTGGCAGTGTTAGCTGCGAGGAGGATGCTAGGAGGCTGCAGAGTGACTTGGATAGATTAGGCGAGTGGGCAAATGCATGGCAGATGCAATATAATGTGGATAAATGTGAGGTTATCCACTTTGGCGGCAAGAACAGGAAAGCAGAGTATTACCTGAATGGTGACCGATTGGGAGAAGGGGAGATGCAACGTGACCTGGGTGTCATGGTGCACCAGTCATTGAAAGGAAGCATGCAGGTGCAGCAGGCAGTGAAGAAAGCGAATGGTATGCTGGCATTCATAGCAAGAGGATTTGAGTTTAGGAGCAGGGAGGTTCTGCTGCAGTTGTACAGGGCCTTGGTGAGACCGCACCTGGAGTATTGTGTGCAGTTTTGGTCTCCTAACCTGAGGAAAGACGTTCTTGCCTTAGAGGGAGTACAGAGAAGGTTCAACAGATTGATCCCTGGGATGGCGGGACTTACATATGAGGAAAGACTGGATAGACTGGGCTTGTACTCGCTGGAATTTAGAATACTGAGGGGGGATCTTATAGAAACATATAAAATTCTTAAGGGGTTGGAGAGGCTAGATGCGGGAAGATTGTTCCTGATGTTGGGGGAGTCCAGAACCAGGAGTCACAGCTTAAGGATAAGGGGGGTCTTTTAGGACCGAGATGAGAAAACATTTCTTCACACAGAGAGTGGTAAGTCTGTGGAATTCTCTGCCACAGAAGGTAGTTGAGGCCAGTTCATTGGCTATATTTAAGAGGGAGTTAGATGTGGCCCTTTTTGCTAAAGGGATCAGGGGGTATGGAGAGAAGGCAGGTACAGGCTACCGAGCTGGATGATCAGCCATGATCATATTGAATGGCGGTGCAGGCTCGAAGGGCCGAATGGCCTACTCCTGCACCTATTTTCTATGTTTCTATGTTTCTATAAATGTGAGGTTATCCACTTTGGTGGCAAGAACAGGAAAGCAGACTATTACCTGAATGGTGGCCGATTAGGAGATGCAACAAGACCTGGGTGTCGTGGTACACCAGTCATTGAAAGTAAGCAAGCAGGTGCAGCAGGCAGTGAAGAAAGCGAATGGTATGTTGGCATTCATAGCGAGGGGATTTGAGTATAGGAGCAGGGAGGTTCTGCTGCAGTTGTACAGGGCATTAGTGAGACCACACCTGGAGTATTGCGTACAGTTTTGGTCTCCTAATCTGAGGAAAGACATTCTTGCCATAGAGGGAGTACAGAGAAGGTTCACCAGATTGATTACTGGGATGGCAGGACTTTCATATGAAGAAAGACTGGATAGACTCGGCTTGTACTCGCTGGAATTTAGAAGATTGAGGGGGATCTTATAGAAACTTACAAAATTCTTAAGGGGTTGGACAGGCTAGATGCGGGAAGATTGTTCCTGATGTTGGGGGAGTCCAGAACCAGGGGTCACAGCTTAAGGATAAGGGGGGTATTTTAGGACCGAGATGAGAAAACATTTCTTCACACAGAGAGTGGTAAGTCTGTGGAATTCTCTGCCACAGAAGGTAGTTGAGGCCAGTTCATTGGCTATATTTAAGAGGGAGTTAGATGTGGCCCTTTTTGCTAAAGGGATCAGGGGGTATGGAGAGAAGGCAGGTACAGGCTACCGAGCTGGATGATCAGCCATGATCATATTGAATGGCGGTGCAGGCTCGAAGGGCCGAATGGCCTACTCCTGCACCTATTTTCTATGTTTCTATGTTTCTATAAATGTGAGGTTATCCACTTTGGTGGCAAGAACAGGAAAGCAGACTATTACCTGAATGGTGGCCGATTAGGAGATGCAACGAGACCTGGGTGTCGTGGTACACCAGTCATTGAAAGTAAGCAAGCAGGTGCAGCAGGCAGTGAAGAAAGCGAATGGTATGTTGGCATTCATAGCGAGGGGATTTGAGTATAGGAGCAGGGAGGTTCTGCTGCAGTTGTACAGGGCATTAGTGAGACCACACCTGGAGTATTGCGAACAGTTTTGGTCTCCTAATCTGAGGAAAGACATTCTTGCCATAGAGGGAGTACAGAGAAGGTTCACCAGATTGATTACTGGGATGGCAGGACTTTCATATGAAGAAAGACTGGATAGACTCGGCTTGTACTCGCTGGAATTTAGAAGATTGAGGGGGATCTTATAGAAACTTACAAAATTCTTAAGGGGTTGGACAGGCTAGATGCAGGAAGATTGTTCCCGTTGGTGGGGAAGTCCAGAACAAGGGGTCACAGTTTAAGGATAAGGGGGAAGTCTTTTAGGACCGAGATGAGAAAGTTTTTTTTCACACAGAGTGGTGAATCTGTGGAATTCTCTGCCACAGAAGGTAGTTGAGGCCAGTTCATTGGCTATATTTAAGAGGGAGTTAGATGTGGCCCTTGTGGATAAAGGGATCAGGAGGTATGGAGAGAAGGCAGGTACAGGATATTGAGTTGGATGATCAGCCATGATCATATTGAATGGCGGTGCAGGCTCGAAGGGCCGAATGGCCTACTCCGGCACCTATTTTCTATGTTTCTATGTTTCCAGGACTCGAGAGCCTAAGCTGTAGGGAGAGGTTGAGCAGGCTTGGACTCTATTCCTTGGAGTGCAGGAGGCTAAGGTGATTTTATAGATGTGTACAAAATGAGAGGAAAAGATTGAGTAAATGCACAGTCTTTTGCCCAGAATAGTGGAATCGAGAACCAGAGGACATAGGTTTAATGTGAGGGGGGGAAAGATTTAAGATTTCTTACACAAAAGGCGGTGGGTGTATGGAACAAGCTGCCAGAGGAGGTTGTTAAGGCAGGGACTATTGCATCATTTAAAGAAACATTTAGACAGGTACTTGCATAGGGTAGGTTTAGAGGGATATGGGTGAAATACAGGTGGGAGGGAAGAATGCAGATGGGGCATGTTGTTCTGCAAGGGCAAGTTGGACCGAAGGGCCCAATTCCATGCTGCATGACTCTAGATTATCAGGCCATTCTTTTAGAGAGGGAGGGTGTGTTTGGTTTAGTTTATTATTGTCACGTGTAACTAGGTACAGTGAAATGCTTTTTATTGTGTGCTATCCAGTCAGCAAAACAACTACTGTATATATGATTACAATTAAGTCATCCTGAGTGTACAGATACAGGATAAAGGGACTAATGATTAGTGCAAGATAAAGTCTGATTAAAGACAGTCCAAGAATCTCTAATGAGGGAGATGGGAGGTCAGGACTGCGCTCTCATTGGTGATTGGATGGTTCAGTCGCCTGATAACAGCTGGGAAGAAACTGTCCCTGAATCTGGAAGTGTGTGTTTTCAAGCTTCTGTACCTCTTGTCTGATGGGAGAGGGGAAAAGAGGAAATGTCCAGGGTGAGACTGGTCCTTGATTATGTTGGTGGCCTTGCCGAGGCAGCATGAAGTGTCAATGGAAGCAAGGTCTGGGCTGTGCCCACAATTTTCTGCATTTTTTTGCGGAGGAAGGAAAAAGGAGGAGGGCGAAATGAGGGGAGAGGAAAAAAAATAGTGATCTTTACACTAAAAAAGTGAGAATTAGACCTAATTTACTGGCCTAAATGTAATAAAAAAGGAGCAGCAGATGCTGGTTTATACCAAATGTAGACACTAAATGTTGGAGTAACTCAGCGGATTATGCAGCATCTCAACCCGAAAGGTCACCTATCCATGTTCTCCAGAGATGCTGCCTGTCCTGCTGAGTTACTCCAGTATTTTGTGTCTATCTTTAATTTATCGGCCTGATAGCTTGTCAGTGGTGGTTTAACCTACAGGTATTAATCTGTGACAAAGTTTAATTGCACTTTGAAATACCTTTGAAATGAAAGCTGGGATTGAATCATTAAATCAGGTTGGACTAACTTGATTAATTGGACTTGGGTACATGGGACACAACATCAAAGTCTGGAGCAGGTGAATTGTCCAGTGGAGAAGATGGACTCAAGATTGTGGATGTTTCATGCTAGCAAGTGTGAGGTGCTTTGTGAAGGGAGGTGTAAATTAACTTGTGGAATATTTGAAGAGATGTATACACAGCTCCTTAATGTTTGCAGGAAGGCAAATGCAATGTTAGCATTTATTTTTAGAGGACTAGAATATAAAAACAGGGTTGTAAAGATTAGGCTTTTTTTTAAAAACACAACAGAATTGAGCGGAGGGTTTTTAAGGCACTGGCCAGACCACATTTGGAGTATTGTGATCAGTTTTGGGCCCCGTATCTGAGGAGGAATGTGCTGGCGTTGGAACCAGAGGACATGGGTTTACAGTGAGAGGGAAAGATTTAATAGTAGCCTGAGAGGCAACTTTTTCACTCAGAGTTTGGTAGGTATATGGAATGAGCTCCCCGAGGAGGTAGTTGAGGCAGGTACTACACAGCACTTAAAAGACACTTGGAACAGTACATGGATAGGAAAGAGGTCCAGAGGAGGTTTACGGGAATGATCCCAGGGATGATTGGGTTAAAATATGATGAGCGTTTAACGGCACTGGGCCTATACTCGCTGGAATTTAGAAGAATTTGTGAAGGGAGGTGTAAATTAACTTGTGGAATATTTGAAGAGATGTATAGTGAAAGGCCTGGACAGAATGGATATGGAATGTTTCCACTAGTGAGAGAGTCTGGGACCAGGGGGCACAGCCTTAGAATAAAAGTACGTACCTTTAGAACGTAGATGAGGAGGAATTTCTTTAGTCAGATGGTAGCAAATCTATGGAATTCATTGCCACAGAAGTTTGTGGAGGTCATTAGATATTTTTTAAAGCGGAGATTGACAGATTCTTGATTAGCAAGGGTGTTAAAGTTTATGGGGAGAGGGCAAGAGAAAGGGTTGGAAGGGAAAGATTGATCAGCCATGATTGAATCTCGGAGTAGACTTAAAGGGCATGGATAAGTTGGACGAAGGGCCTGTTTCTGTACTGTATGACTCTCTGAGTCTTTACAGGACACCAGGGTACATAATCAAGGTAACATGTATACATTAGAGGTGTGCTTGTATTGGATGTTAGTGAGTAGCCTATAACGCAAGTAACCCAAAATGTCTAAAGTCCAGCTTTTCCATTTTTTTTGTGTATTAATATTTACCTCAGCACTTGTTGATCATTACTATTTTTAACAGAATGTATACAGCCGCTTTAATCATAAGACTACATTCCTTCCAGATCGGATAGAAAGCCAAGTGTCATCATTTTAATACATGACCAGAGTGAGGTTGTAGGGAGAAGGCAGGAGAGTGGTGTTGTGAGGGAAGATTGATCAGCCACAATTGAATGGCAGAGTAGCCTCAATGGGCCGAATGGCCTAATTCTGCTCCTATAAGTTATGAACATAATTTAACTGAGAAAGTGAAAGAAATGCAGGACACTTGAAGGAATGTTTATGCTATAATTACTAATTAGAGGCACAAGAGACTGCAGATGCTGGAATCCCGAGCATAAAAGCAAACTCAGCAATTCAGGCAGCATCTGTGGAAGGTAATGGACAGATGATCTTTTGGGTCCTGACCCTTCCTCAGACTGGGTACTAGTTTGGTTTAGAGATACAGCATGGAAATAGGCCTTGCAGCACACCGTTCACAACAGATTTATGATATCCCCACGTTCTCATCTGCTCACTGGGGGTAATTTACAGAGGCCAATTAACCACATCAGGGATGTGGGAGGAAACCGGAGCTCCCAGAGGAAACCTACGCGGTTTCCACAGTGAGAACGTACAAACTCCAACATAGACAACATCTGAGGTCAGGATCGAACCCAGGTCTCCGGCGCTGTGATGCAGCAGCTCCACCTACTGTGCTGCCCTTTTTGGATTAGGACCATTCTTCAGACTTTTGAAGGATTTTGAGGGCCTGAGCTATAGGGAGAGGTTGGGCAGGCTAGGACTTTATTCCTTGGAGCATAAGAAGCTGAGGGGTGATCTTGTAAGGATGTATGAAATCATGAGAGAAATAGAAAGGGTGAATGTACACACACTTTTACCCAGGATGGGGAAATCAGGAACCAGTGAGGAAAGGGGAAAGATTTAATAGGACGTAGGTTTAAGGTGAGAGGGGAAAGACTTAATAGGAACCTGAGGACAATGTTTTCACTCAGAGAGCGGTGGGTGTATGGAATGAGCTGCCAGAGGAGGTAGTTGAGGTAGCAGCATTTAAAAGACACTTGGGCAGGTACATAGATAGGAAAGGTTTAGAGTGATATGGACCAAATGTAGGCATATGGGATTAGCTTAGATGGGGCATCTTATTCGGCATGGAGGATTTGGATGAGGGCCAGTTTCTGTGCTGTATGACTCTATGGGTTTTACAAGAGACAGGACATATAATCAAGGTGACATTAGAGGTGTGCTTGTCCTTGGTGTCAGTGACTAGCCTATTACACAAGGAACCCAAGTCTCTAAAGTGCAACTGATCCATATATTTTTGTGTATTAATATTTACCCCAGCACCTGTTGATCATTGCTATTCTTGACAGCATGTATGCAGCAACTTTATCATAAGACTACATTCCTTCCAGTTCGGAATAGAAAACCAAGTGTCATCATTTTAATACATGACCAGAGTGAATTCTGGTTTAAACAATGTGCTATGGATCGTAAATTAGAAGCAGTCATAACTTAACAGTTGTTAATTATTGGACTAGCAACCTAGAAATCTGGCCTACTGAATCAGAACATGGCACACGTGACAATAATGAACTGAACTAAACTAAAAACTGAAATTTAACCCCGAGAGACTTGGCACAGTGGTAGAGTTGCTGCCTTAAAGCACCCAGGATCTCGGTTCGATCCTGACTACGGGCGCTTGTCTGTACGGAGTTTGTACATATTCCCCGTGACCTGCGTGGGTTTTCTCCGAGATCTTCGGTTTTATCCCACACTCCAAAGACGTACAGATTTTTAGGTTAATTGGCTTGGTATAAAATGTAAATTGTTCCTAGTGTGAGTAGGATAGTGTTAATGTGCGGGGATCACTGGTTGGTGCGGACTCGGTGGGCCGAAGGGCCTGTTTCCTTACGTTATCTCGAAACTAAACTTGACACTTGAAAATGCAAATACTGGCATTTTGAGCAAAACACAAAGTGCTGAAGAAACTCAACGGCTCAGGCAGCATCTGTGGAGGAATGGACAGGTGATGTTTCAGGATGGGACCCTTCTTCAGACTTGATTATATTAAAGGTATATGACATAGGATAAAACTGCTGGATGAAGGCACTTATAAAATGGTTGCGTGTTGGGGAGACAGGGATCAACATCAAAGCTTCTTCAGGATGATAGGAATCCACATTTTACTGTGCCATTCTGAGCCCTGAGAATTCATGCGAGTCGAGCACAGAATGCTGGAATAACTCAGCGGGTCAGTGGTGCAGCGGTAGAACTGCTGCCTTGCAGTGCCACAGACCCAGGTTGGATCAGTTGGGCATGTGGGCTGAGGAATGGTTGATGTAGTGTAATGCAGATAAGTGGGAGGTATTGAATTTTGGGAAGTCAAACCAAGGCAGGAGCTTCACAGTGAATGGTAGTTGTTGTAGAACAGAGGAGCCTTGGAATGCAGGTGTTGTATGACTCAGTTGGAAATGTCAAAGACTAGAGGGCGTGGCTATAAGGAAAGAGGGGCAAAGAAGATGTGCAGGACAAATATTATTTTACAAAGAGGGTCGTGGTGCCTGCAACATGCTGCCTGGCATGGTGATAGAGGCAGATATGATAGTGGCATTTAGGAGCCATAGAGTATGGAAACAGGCTCTTTGGCCCAACTAGTCCATGCCGACCAAGATGCCCCATCTAAGTTAGTCCCATTTTCCGATGTTTGACCCATACCCCCCCTGAACCTTTCCTACGCATGTAACTGCCCAAGTGTCTTTTAAACACTGTTATAGTATCTGGTCCAACTATCTCCTCTGGCAGTTTGTTCCATCTACCCACCACCTCTGAGTGAAAATGCTGCCTCTCAGGTCTGTATTCAATTTTATCCCTCTTTACTTAAACATATGTTTTTGATTCTCCTACCGTGGGTCAAAGACTCTGTGCATTCCCCCTATCTATTCCCCTCATGATGTTATAAGCCTCCATAAGATCACAACTCAGCCTCCTGCGCTACAAGGTATAAAGTCCTAGCCTGCCCAACCACTCCCAATAGCTCTTTCAGGACTCTGGTCAACATTCTAGACTTCAGCCAACTCTCCTGATCCTGGTGATGGTTGTACCCTTGGCCCACAAAGCCAGCAATACACGGCAAAACCTTGCAAGCACATGGATCTGGGTGGAATGTGGTTGAGATGTAGGTTCAGGAATTAAATTGAACCAAGGCATGGGTTTAATGATTCTTATTGCTAACTCTGCCCCTCCTGAAAATGGGGGGGGTATCCTCATTGGAACCTACCGAATAGTGAAAGGCCTGGATAGAGTGGATGCGTAGAGGATGTTTCCACTTGTGGGAGAGTCTAGGACCAGAGGGCACAGTTTCAGAATAAAAGGATGTACTTTTAGAAAGGAGATGAGGAGGAATTTCTTTAGTCCGAGGGTGGTGAATCTGTGGATATCATTGCCTCTTGCCTGGTTATAGAGGGGAGAAGAGGGAGTGAGACTCTTTCTTGATTATGGAGTCAATCGAAGGGAGGTTGGTTCTTGTCTGCACTGGGTTCTTGATTATTAAGGGTATCAAAGGTTACAGGGAGAAAGCAGGAGAATGAGGTTGAGAGGGAAAGACATCAGCAATAATTGCATGGCAATGTAGACTTGATGGGCTGAATGGCCTAATTCAGCTCCTACAACTATGAACATTCTCTTTACCCTGTTTTAAATGCAGCTACTTTTAATGCAAGACTAGCAACAAAACTTACTCAATGCTCTGATGGGCGATATCCTTCGAGCTGCACTCACTGCATTGATATATCGTGAGTAGTTCATGATTATGATGAAGGTTTACGGTGTGATCTAACGGACTAAGATAGTTGAACGAAACCTGTGGAGAGAGAAACCTGGTTATTGAATCAGGTCGTCATTTCAGCGGACATGATTTTTAACCAGTGCCTTTCCTAGTGAGAGGTCGCAGTGTTGATTTCCCAGGGGAAAGCAGTGAAGTCAAACAGGGCGGCACAGTAACGCAGCGGGTAGAGCTGCTACCCCACAGCACCAGAGAACCAGGTTCCATTCTGACCTCGGATGCTGTCTGTGTGGAGTTGATATGTTTTCCACATGACTGCATGGGCTTTCTCTGGGTGGTCCGGTTTCCTCCCACATCCCAAAGACATGCGGATTTGTAGGTTAACTGGACTCTGTAAATTGCCGCTAGTGAGCAGGGAGTGGATGTGAAAGTGGGTTAACATAGAACTCGGTGGCCGAAAGGCCTGTTTCCATACTGTACTGCTAAACTAAATTAACAGTGGAGCTGTTACCTGAAGAAGGTGAGAGGGGACAGATTTAAGATGGACCTTATTGGCAACTTTTTCACCAAGAGGGTAGCCAGGAATGATTTGGCAGAGGAAGCCGTAGAAGCAGATACAATTACTCTCAAAAGATTTTGGACTGATAAATAGATACAAAGGGCTAAATGTCATAGGAGCAGAATTAGGCCATTTGGCCCATCGTGTCAACTCCACCATTCAATTATGGCTGATCTACCTTTCCCTCTCAACCCCACTCTCCTGCCTTCTCCCCATAACGTTTGATACCCAGGGCCGGATTAAGCTAGTGTGGGGCCTGCAGCTAGGGTTGCCAACTTCATAACTCCGAAATACGGAACAAGGTGACGTCACCGCCCTGCGCTCCACGTGACCCCACCCAGCCAGCGGTCACGTGCTCCCGCTCCACCAATGGAGGCCGCACGGGCCGGGAGGTGGGGTGCTACGCAACCTCCATTAGGCGTAGCCTGGTCCTAGTGTCCGGAGGTTAGGGTTGCTAACTGTCCAGTATTAGCTGGGACATCCTGTATTTTGGGCTCAATTGGCTTGTCCCGTATTAGGCCCGGACGCTGTAGGCCCAGACAGTGTAGGTAGGATTTGTCTCCGAGGAAGACGCTTGATCCAGGCTGCGAGAAGACTACGACTCCGTGGAGCAAGACAGCGACGAGCCAGGCCCTCAACACTCGGTGGAGGGGTGGATCCTGTATGTGACCGGGGTCCACGAGGAAGCCACCGAGGAGGATATCCATGACAAGTTTGCCGAGTACAGTGAGATCAAGAACCTGCACCTCAACCTGGACCAGGGCACCGGCTACCTCAAGGGCTACGCTCTGGTGGAGTACGAGACCTCGGCTTCAAGGAGGTGCAGGTGGCCATGGAAGGTTTGAACGGGTCGGAGCTGGCCGGGCAGCCCATCAGCGTGGACTGGGGCTTCGTCAGGGGGCCCTTAGGAGCAGGGGCAGAGTGGCCACAGGAGAAGCTGGAGCCCGAACCGAAAACGTCACTGAGCCGGGACGGAGTGCGGAGCGACCGGCGGGACGGAGCGGTTCGCACAGCGCCGGGGACCGAGACACGCCCGCAGATCGCCGTGCCCAAACTGAGCCGTGCGTTGCAGGGGCCATTTAAACCCAGTCGGGATATCGTGGGGCTGTGGAGAGGGTGGGGAGGGAAGGGCAAGGTTGGCTTGTGCAAAACAACACTCAGAAATAATTTTAGTTAAAAAAAATCTTCAGTCTGAAGAAGCATTTAGTGCGGGGCCCTCGAAAATGCGGGGCCCATAGCACATGCTACTTTTGCTACTAGGTTAATCCGGCACTGTTGATACCCTTACAAAATGAGAACCTGTCGATGTCTACTTTTAAAATACCATATTGGCCTCCACAGCCATCTATTGCAATTAATTCCACAGATTCACCACCCTCTGACTAAAGAAGGTTCAGAGGGCTATACAACAAATGCAACTCACCCAGAATTCTAACGCTGCATGGCCAAGGTTGGCCAAGGTTGTCCAACACAAACAATTGATTTTTTAACCAAAGCATTGTACAAGTAAAAAAAACAAGCTCCCTGAGGGTGAAATGCAGCTCACAGTATAACTGCAGTTCCTTGCACAGCAGCAGAAACAGAAATTCTGTTTAGTTTAGTGTATTATTGTCACATGTAATGAGGTATAGTTAAATGCTTTTTTGTTGTATTGCATCCAGTCAGTGACAAGAATATACATGGTTGCAATCAAGCCATTCACAGTACATTTACAGGATAAAGGGGATGTTTAGTGCAAGATAAAGTCCAGTAAAGTACGATTAAAGATAGTCCGAAGGTCTCCAATGGGGTAGATTTTGTTTTAGTACAGCACGGAAACAGGGCATTCGGCTCACCAAACCCGTGCCGACCAGCGATCTCCGCACACTAGCACTATCCCGCACACTAGCACTATCCCGCGCACGCATACATGAGCAACAATTCACAATTTCACCAAAGCTAATTAGCCAACAAATCTGTACATCTTTGGAGTGTGGGAGGAAACCAGAGCATCTGGAGAAAATCCACGAAGTCACAAGGAAAGCGTACAAACTTCATACAGACAGCACCTATCGCCAGGGTCGAACCCAGGTCTCTACCGGTGCCACCTTGATGGTAGGGCAGGACAGTGATCTAGTTGGTGAGAGGATGGTTCAGTTGCCCCTCTCTATCAGGGTACCACATCTATGCCACTAATTTCCCTGAGAACCACCTATCCCACTACCGCAAATATCTCCAACCAAATGCATTATTTTTTTTTAAAACGCTGCTCTTTACAAACTAAAAGTACAATCAAATACTGAAGGGTCCCGACCCCGAAACATCACCGATCCACGTCCTCCACAGATGCTGCCGGGTTACTTCAGCACTTTGTATTCTATTTTGTAAAACGCAAACAAATGATTTGTTTTTACCAGAGCAGGCAGCTGGATACGCCAAAAAAACGCAACAGGCTCTCAGACAGTGGATGAAGTACAGCCCACGGTAATAACTGCGGTTTCTTGCACAGCGAGATGAACAGAAATCCCTGAAATAAATGTTTCAAAACAAACATGACAATCCCACCCACGTTAAGCAAGTGGATTGGACAGCTGTGGGAAATCCCTAAACCAGTCAGGAAAGGCTGACGACTGCGCCCAGGGCTATTTAGGGACATGAAATGCACATCAGCATGGCTTCAAGGGACATGCATGGCTGCAGCTAGGGGGCTAGGGGGCTAGGGGGCTAGGGGGCTAGGGGGCTAGGGGGCTAGGGGGCTAGGGGGCTAGGGGGCTAGGGGGCTAGGGGGCTAGGGGGCTAGGGGGCTAGGGGGCAGGGGTCTAGGGGCTAGGGTCAGGGGGGCCAGGGGGCTAGGGTCCAGGGGCTAGGGGGTAAGGGGAGGAGGGAGCTAGGGTCTAGGGGCTAGGGGGTTAGGGGTTTAGGGGCTAGGTCGAGGTCCATGTTGTGAGCAAACGCTCACACTGCTCTGCATGCAGCGCTTCTCTTTGGCCACTCTCCCCTGCACCGGCTCCGCCCCCCCTCTCCAATCCACTAACCCACTCATGCACACGATACAGGGCCTCTGCTCACTCACTCACGCACCCCCGCCACCGCAGAACGACTGCGCTCCAGGGCAAAGCTACTAGAGGAGCAAGATGGACCACTCCGTCGAAATCGTCCACACTGAAGTTCCTTCTCTCCTGACCCGCTGAGTCACTCCAGCATTTTGTGACTAAATACCTTCGGTTTGTACCAGCACCTGCAGATCTACACTGGAGTGTACTTCGCGAAGGAGGCCGCCATTTTAGTAAGCAAAACACACCGATCGCTCTGCCTCTCGCAGTGTAATCAGTGTGGGGGGACAGTATGTGTGATGGTACCATTAAAACGCAGAATATATCCCATCTATCAACTCACATTTTTTTTGTTATTTTTATTTTCAAATGTTTCCCCCCTGCTTAATGTCTCTGATATTATTTCTTACAGTTTGTGCCCATTTCCCTCCCATCCTTCCTCCCCAGCCCCCTCTTTTGTGCAGTTTCCCTTGTATTGCGCACAACACACTGCACAAGTTTAACTTATTATACATGTATATGTGTATGTATATATATATATATATATATATGAAAATGTGTGTTTGTGTGTGTGAGAGGCAACATAGTTTAGTTTAGAATCTAACATAATTGAGGGGATCTGTGCAATATAATGCTAACCCTCACTTTTGTGAAAAATAAGTTACATGCATTAACACGATCCTTACACACTACCCTACAACCTGTAAGCATTTCATATTTAAATTGAACCGATAAGTTGGTTAAATAACATAGGTACCTTGTTTTTGTTGTTGTGATTTATGGATTTTTCAAATGTGAATATCTTATAACATCACATTTGTGGGTTAGCAGTATATTGCACCAACCCCCTCAATTTTAAATCATTCAAAAATGAACTTCATAAACAAGGAAGGTGTTTATTCACAAAATGCTGGAGTAACTCAGCAGGTCAGGCAGCATCTCAGGAGAGAAGGAATGGGTGACGTTTTGGGTCGAGACCCTTCTTCAAACTGTACGTCACCCATTCCTTCTCTCCTGAGATGCTGCCTGACCTGCTGAGTTACTCCAGCATTTTGTGAATAAACACCTTCGATTTGTACCAGCATCTGCAGTTATTTTCTTATAATATCTTTCATAAACAAGGATAACACTTTTTATTTATTTCATTCATGGTAAGATTGACATCATTTTGTGTGCGAGATATACAGGGTTGCACTGTTTTGTATATCAGCTAACCAATGAAAAGATCAGATCCTGATTTATACCAGCTTTTCATCTTCCCCACCTTGTCTGAAGAAGGGTCCCAACCTGAAACATCACCCGTCCTTTTTCTCCAGAGATGCTGCCTGACTGCACCAATACAATACAATACAATATATCTTTATTGTCATTGTACCCAGGGGTACAACGAGATTGGGAATGCGCCTCCCATATGATGCAATAATTTAAGTAATTAACAGCAACCCAACGAAACGAAACAATTGTAACAGTTTTCTTAGACAGGGTAAAGTGCAAGTTGATCTATGCGTTGTGGCCATCCGGCTCAGCAGCTATGGCCCTGGGGATGAAGCTGTTCCTGAGTCTGGAGGTGCGGGCGTAGAAGGCCTTGTATTGTCTGCCCGATGGAAGGAGTTCGAACAGACTGTTGCAGGGGTGTAAAGAGTCTTTGTGGATGCTGGTGGCTTTTCTGAGGCATCGTGTGTTGTAGATGCCCTCCAAGTCTGGTAGCTGTGTTCCGATGGCCCTCTGAGCTCTATGGACTACCCGCTGTAGAGCTTTCCTTTCTGCCTCCGTGCAGCTGAGGTACCACACAGGGATGCCATGTGTTAGGATGCTCTCTATGGTGCAGCGGTAGAAGGTCGTCAGCAGCTGTTGGGGTAGACCAGACTTTTTCAGTGTTCTTAAGTAGAACAGTCTTTGTTGTGCCTTCTTGACCAGCGCAGCAGTGTTATTGGACCATGTTAGGTCCTCCGAAATGTGAGTGCCCAGAAACTTGAAGCTGGACACTCTCTCCACACTGTCCCCGTTGATAGAGATCGGGGCATATTCCCCGTTATGTGACCTACGGAAGTTGATGATCAGCTCCTTGGTCTTGGTGGTATTTAGGGACAGGTTGTTATCCGAGCACCAGTCCGCCAGGTTCTGCACCTCCGCTCTATTGTTTGTTTCATCCCCGTTGGTGATAAGCCCGATCACCGTTGTGTCGTCTGCAAACTTGACAATGGTGTTGGTGTCGAATGCAGGAACACAGTCGTGTGTGAAGAGGGAGTAGAGCATGGGGCTCAGAACACAGCCCTGTGGTGTGCCGGTACTCAGGGTGATAGTGGAGGACAGGTGTGGGCCCATTCTCACTGCCTGCGGTCGTTCCAGCAGGAAGTCCAGGATCCAGTCACATAATAACGAGCTAAGGCCTAGCTGGTGGAGTTTGGTGATGAGCTTGGTGGGGATGACCGTGTTGAAGGCGGAGCTATAGTCTATGAATAGCATCCTCACGTACGTGCCCTGTCTCTAGGTGAGTCAGGACAGTGTGAAGAGCCAGAGAGATGGCGTCCTCTGTGGATCTATTTGCCCTGTATGCAAATTGATGTGGGTCCAGTGAGTCAGGGATGCTGGATTTGATGTGTGAGAGGACCAGCCTCTCAAAGCACTTCATGACTATCGGCGTTAGGGCAACCGGGCGGTAGTCGTTCAGGTTGGAGATCTTTGCTTTTTTTGGCATCGGAACTATGATAGCCGACTTCAGGCACTTGGGGACCGTAGCTAGAGATAATGACAGGTTAAAGATCCTGGTGAATACCTCAGCCAGCTGTTCAGCACAGTCCTTCAGTACCCTTCCTTGAACTCCATCCGGTCCTGCAGCCTTGCGTGGGTTGACCCTTTGCAGAGCGCGTTGTACCTCCTGTGTGTTCAGTTGCAAGACCTGTCCCACCGCCTCGGCTGGGGTTCTTTCACTCAAGGTGGTTTTGCCAGTTTCAAAGCGGGCAAAGAAGGTGTTAAGCTCGTTGGTCAGTGCCATATCGCTGTGGGGGCAGGCAGGGCTGCTCTTGTAGCCAGTGATGTCCCTGACACCCTGCCACATGCTTCTGGTGTCCGTGGTGTTGAAGTGGTCTTCCACCCGTTGCCTGTGGGTATCTTTGGCCCTTTTAATACCTTTGTTCAGGTTTGACCTGGCAACACTGTATGCTGAAGTGTCACCAGATTTAAAGGCATTGTTGCGTGCCCTCAGCAGGTTCTGTACCTCCTTGTTCATCCAGGGTTTCCGGTTTGGGAACATCTTTATCTCCTTGTCCTCCGTGACATTCTCCACACAGCAATTGATGTAGGAGAGCACAGTGGATGCGTATTCCTCCAAGTCTACCTCTGAACCGTAGGTGGCCTGTTGTGCAAACAGGTCCCAGTCGGTGCGATCAAAGCAGTCCTGGAGTTGTAGGGTGGCATCCTCGGGCCATATTTTGACCGTCTTTATTGTGGGTTTGGTCTTGCGGATGAGGGGTTTGTATGCGGGCAGTAGAAACAGTGAGAGGTGATCGGATTGTCCCAGGGGTGGGCAGGGGAGAGCTCTGTAGGCGTCCTTTACATTGGTGTACACCTTGTCCAGTGTGTTTGAGCCCCTGGTAGGGCACTGCACATGCTGATGGAATTTGTGGAGCGAGGCTCGTAGGTCGACCTGATTGAAGTCCCCTGCAACAATGAAGGCACCGTTGGGGTGGGCATCCTGCTGCTTGCTGATGGCCGAGTGTAGCTGTGCTAGTGCTAGGTTAGCATTAGCCTGTGGGGGAATGTATACGGCCATGATGATGACCACCGTAAACTCCCGCGGCAGATAGACTGGCCTACATTTGAGCAGTAAGTACTCCAGGTCTGGGGAGCAGTAGCTCTCTATTGCGGAGTGGTTGGTGCACCAGTCATTGTTAATGTAGATGCAGAGCCCACCGCCCTTGTTCTTACCGGAGTCCTTTGTTCTATCAGCACGATGTAGTGAGCGGTTTGTTAGCTCCACAGCCCCGTCGGGGACCAGCGCGTTGAGCCACGTCTCCGTGAAGATCAGCGCGCAGCAGTCTTTCAGGGATCGCTGGGTGTTGATCCACAGCCTTACCTCATCCAGCTTGTTGGAGAGTGACCGGACATTGGCGAGAAAGATGCTTGGTAAGGATGGTCTTTGTGGGGCCCTCCTTAGCCTGGCTTGCACCCCCGCTCTCCGACCACATTTTTGCTTCCTCTCCCTGCGCTGGCTCCGTCTCCATCCCCCCGGCGTGGTGGTCCAGGGGCCTGTTCTACCAAGCTCCGTCGGGACTTTGGTGAGGGTTTTGTGGTACTCACCAGCCAGTCTCTCGCAGCCGTGTCCGATGTTGAGCAGCTCCATGCGGCTCCATGTGCGATCCGCCTTCCGGGAGCTGCGGTGCCTTGAGGGACACGCTGCTGCTGCCTTTGGACCTGGACCTGGACCACTGTGTCTATTTGAATTGGATTCATGCTTCTGTACCATGTCAGGCAGCATTGGTCATTTTAGTGGCTGACAAGGGTTTTTAACTAATCAATTCACCAATTCAAATTTTCTTGGGTTGAAGTATAAAGTTAAATGTCTTTTCAATTATATTGTGGATATAGTAGAGTTCTATTGTTTGCAAATGCCTAATCTCTGCTTCCATGATTTTTTTAAATAAAACAAAAAGAGATACAGCTTGTGGAGGTGAAATTAAAATTAACAGAGAAAGCAAAGAACAGTTCATTAAATATGATCAATTGGCCTGATACAGACAAAGTAAATTTCTAGTGCAAATATTCAATGTATCATCCAAAGTTTAAAGATCACGAAGCAACAACTCTTCAAGAAATAGTTATAAATGTCAACGATCAACTTATCCAAGAAGCTGAACAAAAATAATTGTTTGCAAACATTTTCTATACGAAGAAATCGCAGAGAGTTGTGAACACTGCCCAATCTAGCACACAGAATCTGCCTACTAAAATGATGCTGAAATTTACCCATGACCTACTACGGCTTTTAGAGTCGAGTGGTCTATCTTGCTCCTCTAGTATCTTTGCTCCATGGGGACGAGGCAGGAACTGCACCCAGCCAAAGGCACAGCCTGCTCTGCTTGTGCAACACGCCAACTGTGCAATGTGTCGGTTATTACGGTGGAAATGAATGACTCATGCTGCTTTAAACCTGCTGGAGTCACATGGTCATTTAGCGTAACTTGCCAGAGAGTCATACAGTGTGGAAACAGGCCCTTCGTCCCAACATGCCCATACCGACCATCGACACTAGTCCCACCTGCCTGGGTTTGGTCCATATTCCTCCAAACCTACCCTTTCCAAGTACCTGTCCAAATGTTTTTTTAAATGGTGTGATAGTTGTTTTGTCTCAACTACCTTCTCCGACATTTCCTTCCATACACCTAGTACCTTTTCATATACAAAACGTCCCACAGGTTCCTATTAAATTTTTCTCCCCTCACCTTGAACCTATGGTTCTTGATTTCCCTACCCTGGGTAAAAGACTTCTTGCATTCACCCTGTCTATTCCTCTCAAGATTATATACACTTCTATAATATTACCCCTCATCCTCCTGTGCTCCAAGGAATAGAGTTCTAGCCTGCTCAACCTCTTAGCCCCTCGAAGTCTTGGCAACCCACCCTCGTAAATCTTCAGTCCTAACCTGAAAAGGTTATGACAGCACAATTGATAGAACTGCTGCCTCATGGCATCAAAGACCCGGGTTTGACCCTGACCTCATCCTGTGTGGAGTTTGTACCTTCTTCCCTGTGACCCTGTGAGTTTCCTCCAGGCACTCCAATTTCCTGCCACATCCCAAAGACGTGCGGGTTTTCAGGTTAATTGGCTGCTGTACATTGCCCCCTAGTCTGTCGGGAGTGGATGAGAAAGTGAGCTAACATAGAACCAGTGTGAACGGATGTATCGTTGGTCGGCGTGAACTCGGTGGGCCTAAGGGCCTGTTTCCATTCTGTATCTCTAAACTATCAAGCAGCTGTAATACCCCACTCCAAGTCCCTGTTTGCTCTATCTATTGTGCTTGAGTTTGACTTGATTGTATAGTTTAGTTTAGTTCAAAAGATTTCAAGATCGATTTATTGTCAGATTTACCAATTAAAGTACAGTGAAATTTAATTTCATACAGCCATACAGCCATACTAAATGAAAAGACTGGATAGACTCGGCTTGTACTCGCTGGAATTTAGAAGATTGAGGGGGGATCTTATAGAAACTTACAAAATTCTGTTAGCACTATTGTGTGGATCAAGAGCAATGAGTTGATAGTACATCAAAGAACAGGAAAGACAGCTTTCTACCTGTCTAGCACTTCTCCACTAGAGAAAGCCTGCTAAAGAAGAATTGCGAAGCTACAAAAGATAGTCCTGTATCCCCTCGTGCATTTTTATGTATTTAAAGCATTTAACCCTTTCATTCTCTCCTCATCATTTTGATGATAACAATTACATCCTCGCCGAGTACATAAGAAAGGCCATTAGCCTCGCAACAGACAAATTAAGATTTTTAGGCAGGACGTTTTTCTTTTTTAGTTCCTTGCTGCTAGGTGCCTAGGTGCATACCCAACATTCAGTCCCATGTGCCTGTACGGCAAACTCATGGCTCATAGACAGATAGGTATTTGTCCATGCTAATTGGGTCATGGTTAGGACCGTCAGCAGATTGAGCAACATTCGTGCCATTCTTGCATCCAATCTTCTTGTAGTCGGAGAGATGTATCCGACGAGGGTGGTTTTCAACCTTCACTGCTGTGGGTGTGGTCAGCAGCACCTGGTATGGTCCGTCCCAGCACGGGTCGAGTTTCTTGCGATCCTGATTTCTTATAAGCACGTAGTCCCCTGGTTGGACTATTTCGATCTGGTCACCGTCAGGTAGCGGCCTCTGGGACTCCTTTACCAGAAGGTGTAATGCTGACAAAATATGGGTGAGCCGCTGAACATAGGTTATCATTTCATCGTTTAATGCATGTAAGTCTAAGGTTCCTTCATAAGTGATGCTTGCTCCCCAGGGGGTTGGTTCGTAGAGGTTTACCGTAGATAATGTCTGCCGGGGATAGCTTCGTAGCACTATGGGGTGTTACCCTTATTTCAAATAATGCTAAGGGTAATACCTTGATCCATGTCTGTCCCATTTCTCCCATTAGCTTCGTAATGCCTGTGCCTGTGGGTGGTGTACACAGTGAAATTGCTGTCGGATATTAAAATGTGCACATTATTAATAGTGGCAATAAAATGGGGACCATTGTCCGAGCTTATGACAATAGGTAGGCCAAACCTGAGAATAATTTCTCTTAACAACAATGTTACCATAGTTTCAGCAGTGCAGTATTATTAGTGGTCGTTAGAGCTTCAAGCCACCTGCTAAATAAATCTAAAATCACTAAGCAATATTTATAGCAATGGGCCCTTGGCATTTCAATGAAATCAATCAGTTTGCGTTCAAATGTTTGTGATAGCATTGGCGTCACCCCTGAGGATACCTTAATTGGTTTTCCTGGATTACTTTGTTGGCAAATTTTACATTCAGAGGCCTGCTTCAGCGCCTCTTGCCGAATTTTCGGATACCACCACGTTTCCTTCATCATCCTAATCATTCCCTCCTAACCAGCATGGATAAGGGAGTGAATATATGTTAGTAAGACATGTAAAAATGTACGTTCTCCCTGTGACAGCCTGGGGTTTCTCCGGGTGCTCCAGTTTCCTCTCACATGCAAAACATGCAGGTTTGTAGGATAATTGACCTGTAAATTGTAAATTATCACCAGTGTAAAGGATAGTGCCAGTGAACGGGGTGATCGCTGGTCAGTGTGGACTCTGTGGGCCGAAGGACCTGTTTCCACACTGTCTCTCTAAACTAAATAAACTACTTGCTGCAGCCTGAAAACACAATACACATAGATAATATATAATTTACAAAAATATCTATAAACTAATAGTCCTAATACTAGTTAAAAAACTATAATATAGTTATTATGTTATTACATTATAATATAATATATGACAAAAAAATAATGATTAATAACCCCAATACTTGTTTAAAAAAAATTGAAGCTATGACCAAGAAAGTACTTTAATGTCTCTACCTTCCTCAGACGACTAAGGAAGTTCGGCATGTTTCCGATGATTCTTACCAACTTCTACAGATGCACCGTAGAAAGCCTTGTGTTGTGATGTATCACAGCTTGTACTGGAATCAACCCAAGGCAGTAAGAAATTGCAGAGAGTTGTCCATGTGGCCAGTCTATCTCACAAACCAACTTCCCTCCCATCAACTCCATCTGCACTTTGTGTTGCTTCAGGAAAGCAGCTAATATAATCAAGAACTATTTGCACTCTGATCATTTCGTCTTCTCCCCTCTCCCATCGGGCAGGAAATACTAAAGCTTGAAAGCATATACAGCCATATTCAGAGACAACTTTCTCCTGCTGTTAGTTTAGTTTATTGCCATGTATACCGAGGTACAGTGAAAGGTTTTTCTTGCATGCTATCCAGTCACCGGAAAGACAATACATGTTATCAGACTACTGAGTGGACCTCTCATAAGCTAAGGATGTAGAACTGATCTCCCAATCTGTCTCATCGCAACCCTTGCACTTTTTAAAATCTGCACTTTCTCTGTAGCTGGAACATTAAAACGCTGCAGTTGTGCATTATGCACTCTGGTAGTTTAAATCGCATGTTTTGAATTGTCAAACCCTGGAGACTTGCATGTGGGCTTAGTGGACTATTTCTATACACTTTATCCTAATCAAGGATTGGGTTTAGGAATGGCGATATATTGCTGAACTGTAATAAAGAAAGAATTTCACTGTACGTATGTACATCTTGCAATAAAGAACTGTTGACCATTAATAACTTTCTCTGAATGACCTGTGTCCTTGTGTAATAGTTGATTGTACTCATGCATTGTGTGGTTTGACTGGATAGCACGTAAACATAGTTTTCACTGTATCTTGGTATGCCTGACATTAATAAACCAATGACCATAATATAGCAATACAAGACCACTGCTGTTTCTGGGCTCATTTGAAAGCTTGAAGGTGATATGAAACTCAGACATGTTAATAAACAGCGTGAAAGAGGATGGCAACATCAAAAGGTTATAAAGAGCTTGGCTGACATTCAGCATGAAATTTAATGCAAAATGGTGTAAAGTGACACCTTCTTGTAGAGAGAATGTAAAGTATTTAAAATCAAATGGCACAAATTTTAAGCGAGTGCAAAAATAAATGGCCTAAGTGATATATGATTAGAAGCCTTTAAGGATGGCAGGGAAAGTTGATAAGGTTATTAATCAGAGATTTGAGATCCTTGCCTTTATAAATAGGAGAATAGTTTTTTAGGATATTATGCTCAGAGAAAAAGCCCTGAGGATTTAATAGAATAGATTTTGGGATGAAACACTTTGTTTCAGTGGAAAGCTAGATTTTTCTTAGAGCAGAAAAGAATTAAAACATGTATTCAAAGCTTGTTTTGAGAGTAAATAAGGAGAAATAAAGTGGAAAAATAAATAAGGGGCCTCACAGTGGCGCAGCGGTGGAGTTGCCTCACATTGCCAGTGACCTGGGTTCGATCCTGACTACGGGTGCTGTCTGCACAGAGTTTGTACATTCTCCTTGTGACTGCATGGGTTTTTACCGTGTGTTCCGGTTTCCTCCCACACTCGAAAGACGTACAGCTTGGTCGGTTAATTGGCTTTGGTAGAATTGTAAATTGTCCTGTGTGTGTAAGATAGTGCTAGTGTACAGGGTGATTGCTGGTTGGTGCGGACTCAGTGGGTCGAAGGGCCTATATCTGCACTGTATCTCTAAAGCCTAAAGTAAAGTCTAAAAGGTGGCCAAGGCTAAAAAGATGCAGAGTGCAGATTTTGGTGATGGACACAAGAAGCAGATTTACCAAAGCCAACTAACCTACAAACCTGCATATCTGAAGGCCAACTCACTGGATGTTTTCAAGAGAAAGTTAGATTTAGCTCTTAGGGCTAAGGGAATCAAGGGATATGGGAAAAAAGCCAGAACAGTTACTGATTTTGGATGATCAGCGATGATCATATTGATGCTGGCTGGAAGGGCCGAATGGCCTACTCCTGCACCTATTTTCCATGTTTCTATCTTTGGGATGTGGGAGGAAACCAGAGCACCCAGAGAAAATCCACGCAGCCACAGGGAGAACCTACAAACTCTGTACAGACAACCTCCGTAGTCAGGATCGAACTCGGGTCTCTGCTGGTGTAAGGCAGCAACTGTACTGCTGCCCAACCATGTGTTTACGCAACAAAACACAGCCAATATGTAATAATGAGTACAATAAATGAATAACCGTAATACGAGGTAACCATAGCAGCACAAAGTTGAGGTCTATGGTGCAATCAAAGAGCAGTCCATCGAAGTTCATAGTTGCTGAGGTAGGGTTAGTGTTGTGTAGCATGAAAGTTATTGGAAAATGTAAATTATTAACAATTTTGTGGAAGGTGGTAAAAGAGCTAATTTAATAGCACTGTTAAAATGTCACACAAATATGAAGGAGGAATTGGCTTCCTTGAGCGACTTTCTGATTCTTCTGCATTGGTATTAGTTTATTATGTTAGAGAGCTGTCCAATCAAATCATAACTTACATGAGTACAATCAAACCATACGCAAGTACAACAGATAATACAATGAGAGAAAGGAAACAAAGTGCAGAACATAGCACTGCAGTTAAAGATAAAGAAAAGTGCATGGAATGCAACAAGGTAGATTGGGATACCGGGCCTGTACCCTAGCTTACGAGAGGTCCGTTCAAAAGTGTAGAGTTTATAGTTTGGAGATACAGCATGGAAACAGGACCTTCAGCCCAATGAGTCTATTCCAAATATCAATCGCCCATTCACACTAGTTCCATGTTATCTGACCTCATTCACTCCCGACACTGTAGGGGAAATATACAGAGTTCAATTAACTGACAAACCTGCATCTCTTTGGGATGCCAAGGGAAACCAGAGCACCCGGAGGAAACCCATGCAGTGACAGTAGAACACACAAACTCCACACAGAAAGCATCCGACGTCAGGATCGTACCAAGGACCTAGGCAGCGACTATACCCACTGCGCCACTGTGATAGCCTTGGCAACAGGAGGGAAGAAGCTGTTTGAGTCTGGTGGTACATGCTTTCAAGCTTTTGTATCTTCTGGCCGGGGGGAGAGGGAAGAAGAGAGATGACTGGTGTGTAACTGGTCCTGGATTATGTTGGTTACTTTTTGAGGAAGTGTGAAGTGTCAGTGGAGTTGATGGTGGAATGTAGGGGGTGAGTTTGGTTTGTGTGATGGACTGGGCTGTGCCCATACCTCTATTCAATTTCTTGTGGTCTTGGGCAGAGCAGCTGCCAAACCAATTTGAGATACTTTCTGATAGGATGCTTTGTAGAATGCAAATTGGAGAGAGGCCAAATTTCTGAGTCTTCAATTTCCTCAAGCAGTAATGGGCTTTCTTGAATATAGCACCAATTTTTGTTGGACAGGGCAGATTGTTGCGGCTATCATCAGAAGCGTTTAAATATAAAAGGTCCTCTTGCTGTCTTTGCTGACGATGAGGACAGGAATAATGGGCCAAATGTCCTGCAGTTAGACTTTAGACTTAAGAGATACAGCACGGAAACAGGCCCTTCCGCCCACTGAGTCCACACCGACCAGCAATCACCCCGTACACTATCACTATCCTACACCCCTGCAACTCTGACCCAGAGCCGTCACCAGAACAACGGACCTTTACGACCAAGCTAAGGTTCTAACATCTTTAAATAATTTACAGACTTGAAGGGTACAAGAAGGCGCCTAAAACATGGTGTCTCTTGTGTCTTACTTACACTCTTATAAGTAGCAAGATTGTGTCCAATGTATAGTAGGATTGTTATTGAACTGTATGCAAAAAAAAAATTCCACTGTACTTATTTAGGTACACGTGTCAATAAAATACCATTGAACCATTGAACATCCTTTAATTCAATATAATTCGAAACTAACTCAGGGAAGAGTGCACCAGCTGAAAGTAACTTTGATTTGCTGAGCAATCAAAGTCATTCTTATCCCTCACTGCACGGTGATGGCTTATTTATATTTGCAAGTGAAACACATTGAAAAGGCAGTTAAAGATAAAGGGGATTTACCAAATTGATTTGGGATCATTGTGTAAATCATTGTTAATACAGAAAGCTGTGCATACTCTCGCTGCACATAATCCATATCCCTCTATTCCCTACATATCCGTGTGCCTTTCCAAAGCCTCTGTGTGGCTGAGGAGCTGGTGCAGGGGGCAGGGATTTAGATTCTTCGACCACTGGGATCTGTTTTGGGGTAAGGGTGAATTGTACAAAAGGGATGGGTTGCACCTCCACAGGAGGGGGACCAGCATTCTGGCAGGCAGGTTTGCCACTGCCACACGGGTGGTTTAAAACTAAATACTGGGGGGGGGGGGGGGAGTGTTTCAAATGGGATAGTCAAGGATGGAGTTAAAGGCAAAGAGAGTAAAGGAAAAGTTAAAAAATATCCCAGAATTAACGGGACAGAAAGCTCACGAAGAAATAGGAGAGAATGGCCAAGTGTAATAGGAATCGATGTAAAAGGTGAGATGAGCAAAGGATTAAAAGTACTATATATGAATGAGCGAAGTATAAGAAGTAAAGTTGATGAACTTGAGGCTCAGTTAGAGATTGGTAGATATGAGTTTGTGGGGACTACAAAGACGTGGCTGCAGAAAGATCAGGGCTTGGAACTGAATATTCAGGGTTATATGTCCCATAGAAAGGACAGACAGGTGGGCAGATTAGGTGGGGTAGCTCTGTTGGTGAGGGATGGAATTCAATCCCTTGTGAGGGGTGACAAAGGTAATGCCACTATGGAGTTAAAACTGGCATGTAAGAAAGGTAATGCCACTGTGGTGATGGGGGATTTCAATATGCAGGTGGACTGGGAAAATCAGGTTGGTTCTGGTCCCCAGGAAAGGGAGTTTGTAGAGTGCCTCCAAGATGAATTCTTAGAGCAGCTTGTACTGGAGCCTAGCAGAGAGAAAGCAATTCTGGATTTAGTGTTGTCCAATGAACCAGATTTAATAAGTGAACTCAAGTTAAAGGAACCACTTTGAGGTAATGACCATAATATGATTAGTTTCAATCTGCAATTTGAGAGGAGAAGGTTAAACCAGGAAGTATCAGTGTTGCAGTTGAACAAAGGGGACTATGAAGGCACGAGAGAGGAGCTGGAGAAGGTTGAATGGAAAGGGATCCTCTCAGGAATGACGGTGGAACAGCAATGACAGGAATTTCTGGGCATAATCCAGAAGGTGCAGGATCATTTCATTCCAAAGAGGAAGAAAGATTCTAAGGGGAGTAGACAATAGACAATAGGTGCAGGAGTAGGCCATTCGACCCTTCGAGCCAGCACCACCATTCAATGTGATCATGGCTGATCATTCTCAATCAGTACCCCATTCCTGCCTTCTCCCCATACCCCCTGACTCCGCTATCCTGAAGAGCTCTATCTAGCTCTCTCTTCAATGCATTCAGAGAATTGGCCTCCACTGCCTTCTGAGGCAGAGAATTCCACAGATTCGCAATTCTCTGACTGAAAAGGTTTTTCCTCCTCTCCGTTCTAAATGGCCTAAGAGGCAACTGTGGCTGACAGGGCCAGTTAGAGATGGAATAAAACTAAAAGAAAAGATGTATAAGATAACAAAGAGTAGCAGGAAACCAGAAACCATCTTCTATGTTTCTGTAAATTGTCCTTAGTGTGCAGGATAGTGCTTATGTGCTGGGTGATCACTGGTCAGCGTGAACTTGGTGGGCTGAAGAGCCTGTTTCCTTGCAGTAAACCAAACTAAACTAAACTGAACTAAATTAAACAAAACTAATAATTATATGTAACACATTTGATGTTTTTTTAATGATCAGATCAACAGGCTACTTATATCTCCGATAAATATAAAATAAATAAAGTTAGCATCACAAATCGTGAGCAGCAATAAATCAGTTTGTAAATCTAATCTGGTTTACACACTAGGGACAATTTACAATTTTTCCGAAACCAATTAACCTACAAACCTGTAAATGTTTGGGGTGGGGGAGAAAACCGGAGCTCCCGGAGAAAACCCACACGATCAGAGGGAGAACGTACAAACTCCGAACAGACAGCACCCGCAGTCAGGATCGAACCCGGGTCTCTGGCACTGCAAGGCAGCAACTTTACTGCTGCGCCGCTGTGTCACCCCTATCAATGCCTCTCATCCCTTTATATACTTATATAAAAGTTTTCTTCCATTAGGTGTCACTGTTGCCACGTGAAACCAAGAATTTTGAACTTGAACAGTGGGGAATGTGCACTTGAGAAGAGTGTTTGACAACATTAAATATCAATCAAAGCTGCACTGTTGGAGGGGCAGCAACAAGGGAGCATTGCACATTCAGAGATAATGAAGGGCCTGGACAGAGTTGATGTGGAGAGGAAGTTTCCATTCGTGGGAGAATGAAGGACCAGAGGGCAAAGCCTCAGAATAAAATGACGTCCCTTTAGAATGGGGATGAGGAAAACTTTCTTTAGCCAGCGAGTGGTGAATATGTGGGATTTATTGCCACAGATTGCTATGGAGGCCAAGTCATTGGCTGTTTTTAAAGCAGAGATGAATAATTCTTGATTAGTAAGGTTGTCAAGGGTTATGGGGAGAAGGCAGGAGAATGGGGTTGAGAGGGGAAAGTAGATCAGCCATGAGTAAATGGCTGAGCGGGCTCAATGCGACGATTGGACTAATTATTTTCCTATGATCTTATTCCCACTATTTGGGGCAGCACAGTAGTGCAGCAGTAGAGTTGCTGCCTTACAGTGACAGAAACCCAGGTTCGATATGACTACGGGTGCTGTCTGCACAGAGTTTGTACATTCTTCCTGTGACCGCGTGGGTTTTCTTCGGGTGCTCGGGTTTCCTCCCACACTCCAAAACGTACATGCTTGTAGATTCATTGGCTTTGCTAGAATTGTAAATCGTCCCTAGTGTGTAGGATAGTATTAGTGCACAGGCTGCTTGGTGCAGACTCGTTCAGCTGAAGGGATTACTTCCATGCTGTGTCTCTAGAGTTAAGTCTAAAGGGCCTGTCCCACTTAGGTGATTTTAAGGCGACTGCCAGCGACTACGCTGTCGCCGACAGTTCGCCGGGGTGTCGCGGGCTTCCAAGAATCGTAGTGGATCTCAACGCGTCGCTGAGAAATCAACCGGAGTGAAATTTCTTGGCGACAGCTGGCTTGTTGCGGGCGCTGTCGCATGCTGTCCCCAGGTTTGCTAGGTTCTCTTAGATACATTTAGAAGCACATAATATTAAAATAAGTAAAGTCATTTGAAGATACCATAAAATACTTGTGTTTAATCAATTTATTTACCGTCAGGACATTTGACAGGTAGATTGGAGGCGACAGTTTGACGATCAGGTAAGCGTGGGAATTTTTGCGATGTTTATGGCCATCAACGATTACATTTAAAGTAGGCTCCCAACCCAGATATGCAACCCAGAAACCAGAATTGCATCTCCCGTACATTTTCAAAGAATGCCCACACTCCGCACAAAAATCCATTTAACCACTTTTCAAATTAAATTTCTTAATAATGCTATTAGCAAATTGGAAGTAAATCCAGTTTATGCCTTGTTACCGTGAAGCTTGTTTTCAAGTAACCCGGGCAAGATGTTATATTTCAAAACTCTCAAGTACTTACCGACTTGTCGGTGATTTCAGCGAAAATTAAGACGCCGGAGAAGCATTGACAGCATGGGAATTTTCACGATGTTTCCGAAGACGGTGTAATCTCGACCTGACTCGGCATTGTCGTGGTCATTGTCGTAGGGTAAAAGAAAATTTTGGCGATCTGCTACGACTTTGACAGTTGCCGGCAGTCGCCTAAAAAATCGCCTAAGTGAGACAGGCCCTTTAAGGAATGACGTACCGTCGGAGAGTCATGCCTGTGTAATTTTGCCCTCTTGTAGAGACAGTAATGAACGAGGTGTGCACTCTAATATTATCAGCACTGAGGGAGCACTACACTACAGATGGCTCAGTTCTGCGGGAGTACTGCACTGTCAATAAATGAATAGTGAGGTGGCCGTGCAGTGAGGAAGGTGAACACTTTTTAAAAATTGCTTTAAAAAACTATTCTTGGACCTAATTTATCACTTTATAAATTCAATTTCTTTCCAAATGAAAACTTCTTTTCTCATTTTTGACAGTCAATTTTCTTAATCTGTGACTACCTAATTACTACAACTGATCATTTAGGCACTCGTTACAATAATTATGTCTTATCCTGGTAAATGCAGAGTTGTAATTATGAAGAATTCTATCGCTGTTCACAATTTTCCTGCAAACTCTATTCCTCTTATGCAGAACATTGAACTTAGAACAGTATGAAATTTGGAACAGGCCCATCGGCCCACAATGTCTGTGCTGAACATGTTCCCAAGATAAACTAATCCCCTCTGCCTACGTATAGGAGGGTACTGCAGATGCTGGTTTCACCGAAGATAGACACAAAATGTTGGAATAACTCAGCGGGTCAGGCAGCTTCTCTGGAGAAATATGAAAAGGTGACATTCCGAGTGAAGAAGTCGACCCAAAACGCCACCTGTTCCATTTCTCCAGAGTTGCTGCCTGACCCGCTGAGCTACTCCAGTACTTTGTGTCTATCCTCTGCCTATGTGATCCATATCCTTCTATTCCCAGCAAATCCATGCTGTGTAACAGTTATTTGTCATGTAGATCAAAGATTATTCAATGACCAAGGCTCGTGTTAGTTTAGGTTCAGAGATACAGTATGTAAACAGGCTGTTTGGCCCACTGAGTCCGCGCTGGCCAGCGATCACCTATACACTAATTCTATCATACAAACTAGCGACAATTTACAGAAGTCAATTCACCTGCAAACCTGTACGTCTTTGGAATGTGGGAGAAAAGCAAAGCAAATGGAGAAAACCCATATGGTCACAGGGAGAACGTACAAACATTGTACAGGCAGCACCCGTAGTCAGGATTGAACTCGGGTCTCTGTGAGGCAGCAATTCTACCGCTGCGCCACTGTGCCACCCATTAACATTATTAAATGTATCAATAGAATTATTGTGGCTTAGTTGGAAGCTAATTCCGTGACCTCTTGCACCAATTATAGGAAACTATTAACTTCTGCAGATATAACTGTACATCCTTTCACAATTCACGGCTAACTGTCTCTGAATCTGGAGGTGTGCATTTTCAAATTTCTGCACCTCTTGCATGATGGGAGAGGGGAGAAGAGGGAGTGACCGGGATGAGACTCGTCCTTGATTGTGCTGCTGGCCTTGCCGAGGAGGTGTGAAGCTTACAACATTTGGATCATAGTTTTCAGTAAGAATAGATCCATAAGGATTTTCACATTTCTATAGTCTTTGCAAACACACACCAGGCTAGGACTAGCTATAAAAGATAAGATTGAATATAATGCTTATGCCTCCAACAATTTTACAAAGGCTGGTTTAAACAAATGATTTGCCGGCCATCACATTTTACAATCAGAACACTTTCGAAACCATAAAATACTAAATCTCCAGACTTGATCACAGGGTGAATATAATAAATTGTGCTGAACAGGTCAGATGGTGGTTTTCACTCTATCACAAGAACAGATTTATAAACGTTCAGCGTTTCCAGATACTCCCTGCATATCTATGTGCCTATCCAAAAGCCTCTTAAATGCCACTATCCGTATCTGCCTCCACCTCCACCCTCCGGCAGAGCGTTCCAGGCACTCCCCACCCTCCATGTGAAAACCTTGCCCCACACAACTCCTTTAAAATTTGCCCCTCTCACTTTAATGCTATGCCCTCTGGTATTTGAACCTCTTCCTGCTTGAGTAGGCTGGGAGCTCAGAGCCAAGGGGCCAAGAAGACAAGGTGATTCCCTGAAGCTCTTCAAGTATCCTGGACATTATTTAAAAGATCAACAGGATGAATGTGTTTGAGTACAGACTGTAATTCAGTGGCAGCATTCCTAACCAACAGAGCCTCGTCCTCTGAATCTCTACCGTTTTTAATGTTAAAAGTGTTTCCTGACTTTTGTTTTCCTGAGGGGTATATTTTAAGTCCAGACTCTCTGTTTCTTGATCCGTTCATCTTAAGTACATAATTTCTAGGCTTCTACCTGAACAAACATGTTTGACATTTGAAAACACCTAATAGGTATTTGCCCTCAATCACTTACGTTCGAGGGAATACAAGCAATCTGCTTTTGATGGATGTTTGTTGGGCAAAGAACAAGCAACATGATGGAATTGAAGTGTGGAATATGGCAATGTAATTAAATCATGGACAGAACACAAAGTGCTGGTGTAACTCAATGGGTCTGGCAGCATCTCTGGAGGACATGGATCGGTGATGTTTCATGTCGGGACCCTTCTTCAGGTTGATTGTAATAGGGGAAAGAAAGCTGAAGAAGTGGTGGGGGCAGGACAAAGCCTGGCAAGTGATAGGCTATTAACCAGTAAAACCTAATAGGTACAAAATACATAGACGGGGCATTTTATATGTCACACACACACACACACACACACGCACGCACGCACACACACATATATATACATACACACACACACACACACATCTCTGCTGCGGGCAGTCCTGCGGGCGCGGCAACCCCATTGAGTGGAAACCTCCCCTGTGGGCTAGGTAACCCTCCCCCAACTGACAATCCGTGGACCTATTGCCGGCCGGGAAGTGTCCCCCTGGGCCGTGGGTGGGCAAGTGGGGACAGAGAAGGGGAGAGGAGATAAATGAAAATGGCGGCTTTTGTTAAAGAATGGAAAAAAAGCTTTCTTGAAAATAATGCGTTTTTTCTTTAAATTAAAGGGCGTATTTAAAAAAAAAAGAAATAATCTAAATGTAAATGGCGGCTTCTTTTAAAAAAAAATGAAATAAATCTTTCTTTAAAATGAAGCGTTTTGTCTTTAAATTAAACGTTTTTTTAAAATGAAATAAATTCTCATCTTTAACGGCTCAGCAACAGCGGCAACGCAAGCGGGAGCTCGAGGGCTCAGGCTCAGCAGCAGTCGCAGCTCAAAGGAGACGGCCGTTGCATTGATTGGGAAGAGCGGCGGAGGCACTCCTCCCACGTGGGACCCGAACCAATCGGGCGTCAAGCAGGAGGTGGGAGGCAATGAATTGAAACTGGTGGGTTTTTTAAAAGAATTAAATAAATCTTTCTTTAAAATAGAGCGTTTTTCTTTAAATTAAACGGCTTTAAAAATTTTTTAAAAAAATGTAAATTTAAATGGCGGTTCTTTTTATAGAAATGGTCCTCCCGGCGTGGGGTGGGGGGGGGGAGCGCATTTGTTGAAGTTTCAGTGCGACGACTCAGCAATCCCCCCCCTCATTTGCTGCCACTCTCGTCACTCTGTCGGGTCCCGCCCCCGACGGCCAACGTGCACCCCCCCCCATTGGCCGCCACTCCCGTCACTCGGGCAGGTCCCATTGTAACGGCAAAGGCGGCTGACGGCAATGGGAAATGGAAAAGGTGATTTTTTAACTTTAAAATGTCAATAACTTAAAAAATATTACACCAATTTGAATGAAACTCCCTCCAGCCCAGCCCAGCCCAGGACAATGGTGAGTAAGGTGGGCCTAAAATTGTTGCGCCATCGTGTACCGATTTGGCTATATTTCAGGATCAAGCAAACTGATAAACCAACAAAATGAGAGTTTTAATAATTTATAATATAGAATAGAATAGAAATATATATATCTATATTTATGTTTAATTAATACTATGTTTACATAAATGTTGTGTCAGAAGGAACTGCAGATGCTGGCTTACACCTAAGATAGACACCAAATACTGGGAAACTCAACATTTTATCTGAAGAAGGGTCTCGACCCAAAACGTCACCCATTCCTTCTCTCCAGAGATGCTGCTTGACCCTCTGAGTTACTCCAACATTTTGTGTCTATCTTACATAAATGTTATGCTGCTGCAAGTAAGAATTTCATGTTTCGGGACATATGACAATAATATAGTCTTGACTCTTGACATTGTCATAAATCTTTTCTGCGCTATTTCCAGCTTGATGATAGCTACTGTAGTCAGAGTACACCTGCAGCTAACAGCAAAGTCAAGAGTGACCAGAACTCAGGACACGGATATGTTGAGTGGAGACTTCGTTAATTTCTAAAATAGGCTTTATTTCGAGAAAATATATACATGAGGTACAAAAAAAGCACAGTGCACGGTCTTTTTTACTTGTATAGTGCCATTATATATAATGTATATATATATACATACACATACACATACATACACACACACATTCACAGTGCTATCAGTTCTATACATTGTTTTTTGAACTTAAAAGGCACTTGGACAGTCACATGGATATGTAAAGTTTAGAGGGATATGGGACAATCACGGGCAAATGGGACCAGCTTAAATGGGGCATTTTGGTTGGCATGAGGTTGTTGCGTTGAAAGGCCTGTTTACATGCTGTGTGATGGTATAACATTCTGTGCATAGACCATTGTTGCTACTAATGAGATGATACAAACTTTAATAGCAAGAAGTTTCTACATCGGATTTAACCCCTCACTGACCAGTTGCAGAAGGGCCCTGGACTGGTTCTTCCCCACAAAGCCTCTGTGGTGGCTGTATGGACCTTCAGTGCATCCCACAGCACACATCCCATGCTGCCTGCAATGAGCCAATCGGAAGCCAGTGGCATGCTCTGTGCACATCTCGTGCTGGAAGACCAAAGAGACACTTTCACTAAGTTGCTGGTCTCCTGGCAGCACTTGGTGTGTGTGTGTGTGTTGTTTATGTGTGTGAGTGTTTGTGTGTGTCTGTGTGTTTGAGTGTGTGTGTTTATGTGTGTGTGTGTTTATGTGTGTGAGTGTTTGTGTGTGTCTGTGTGTTTGAGTGTGTGTTTATGTGTGTGTGTGTTTATGTGTGTGAGTGTTTGTATGTGTCTGTGAGTGAGTGCCTGTGCATGTGTCTGTGTTAGTGTGTGTAGGTGTGTGTAGAGGTGTGAGAGTGTGTGTGTTCAGTTTAGTTTAAAGAGATACAGCATGGAAACAGGCCCTTTGGCCCACCAAGTCCTCGCCGACCAACACTACTAGGTGTGTGTGTTTGTGTGCATGTGTGTCCATGTGTGTGTAATTTAGTTTAGACATTCAGCGTGGAAACATGGTATTTGGCCTATAGAGTCCACACTGACCATCAACACTAGTTCTCTGTAATCCCACTTTTGCGTCTACTCCCTACACATTGGGGGCAATTTACAGACACCAATTAACCTACAAACCTGCACATTTTTGGGAGAGACTAGAAGAACTGCAGATGCTTATTTACAAAAATAAGGACACAAAGTGCTGGTGTAACTCAGTGGGTCAGGATACATCTGTGGATGTTTCGGGTCGGGACCTTTCTTCGATCAGAGAGGCAGCTTCAGGTGGCCTGGAGAGAGAGTTGGCCAGCAGTGCCACCGACTGTGATATGTTAAGTCATCACCCATGTAAGGGGTTTCTGCGCCGAGCTTTCGCCCGACCTAAGGTCCCCGTGCCTTGCTCTGATCCGTTGACCAGGCCGCGCACACTGGTTCCCCGTGAGTGGTTCGACCCACTCACCCCTTACGGTTCTAGACACTGGACTTAGATGCAGGAGCGTTTATAGTGCAGAAAAATTCAACCAGACCAGGTTTGAAGACCAGGGTTTAAATGGAAAAGGCTTTTATTTAGCGCTTGGGACTATTGTCCATGAATACTTATACAGTTCTATAAGACATATCTATGAGACACATTCCGAATACATGAATACCTTTTACTCCGAATTCTAAAGCGCACAGTTCTACAAGACATATACACGACTGTAAGATGGGGAACGTACGACACATCGCAAAATTGACCAACACATATTCCTTTACACACCCACGTTTATTCAAACCACCCTCCCCTCTACACTAAACTATGTCCAGGATATGCAGGATCGGAGTACATGCTCACCATGGGGCTATTACTGGGGTTACTGGCTGTTCGTTTTGCAGTATGTCTTCTCGAGTTGCGTGCCTGTTCCTCTCTCTTGCATCCGTTCTTCTTGCCTGTCTTTTCTTCCTCCTGCATCCGTTTGACTTCCTTCTTGCGTGAGTTGCAGGTTTCTTCTTTCTTTAGTTTAAAACCCAAAGGTCGTGGCCAGTTATACTATTCTGACCCGTCCTATCTCCCGCCAGATCTTGGGATCTCTGTTCAAAAAGATATGTATGAGTTCTCTCTCTGATCTGCGCTTATGTCCGGGGGTACCGGGGATGGCCAGACGGTGTTAATTGGTATTTCGTTGCGAGGTGATGGGTTTAACTGGTTTCCCATCACCTACCAGGTAGTTTTCTATGGGCTATTGTGCCCCCTTAACGAGATTAACTGTGTAGGTCGGCTTGGGGCGTTGTGAGTATGCTGATGTCAGCGCCCCAGTGTCTGGACTTCCACCTGGTTTCGCAGGTTTCTGCATGGCCAATACCCATCCATTGTTCTGGCCATGGCTTTGCAGAAACCTAGAGACTGGGCTGTAAGGTTTTTACTTTTGTGGCTGGTCACGAGGTCCTGCAGCCATCTTAGGACCCACAGATTGTGACATCCCTTGGTAAACTGACCGCAGCCTTTCTCCGCTATCAGCCCCAGTCTCCTGTTTAAAATGTCCAAACTGCAGCTCTTTGGTTTGGTGTTGCTTTCAGAATGAGGGAAAACTTCTCAAATCTTACACCCATAATGACTAAATAAAATAAAACAGCTGTCCATTAATTCCAAGATTGGTGTTTACCTTGTCAGGTTTCAATTAACACACCGACTGCTGTTTGCTTGGCTCTCTCCTCTACCGCAACGTTGATTCCCCAAATGCCTCTACAATCGCAAGCAACAAGAGCGTAACATTGGCTGTGAAATGCAATGAATTCATTCAGAGAGATTCAAAATATTTTGCTTGGCGCTCGGAGTGTCGAGCGGTCTGATAAGCACCTGCTGGTTTTAATTGCGCTCTTTGAAACGAGCGTCTGGTTCGCTCGTCAAGAACGCGATAAAACACAAACAGGTGCAGCGTTGGTCTCACTACAGCAGCTTCCACATCCCTGCTTGCGTTCATAAGCTTTGTTCATCAGCAAACCTACTTGATGGGTCCCTTATCTGCCCTCAGAATAACACGATGTTGTGGAACGTGGGAAGTTCAAGCAACGTGGAAGCACAAACAAAATAGTGGAATAGAAGAGTGTGTGCGTGTATTTAATTGAGAGATACAGCGTGGAAACAGGCCCTTTGGCCCACCGAGACCTGGCTGACCAATGATCACCCCGTACACTAATTCTATCCTGCACACTAGGGACAATTTACAGCTTGTCTGGATTAGTTTAGTTTAGTTTAGTTTAGAGATGCAGAGCGGAAACAGCCCCTTCGGCCCACCAAGTCTGCACCAACCAGTGATCACCCTGTACACTAGTTCTATCCTACACACTTGGGACAATTTACAGAAGCCAATTAACCAACAAATTTGCACATCTTTGGAATGTGGGAGGAAACCGGAGTACCCGAAGCTTACCCACGTGGTCGCAGGGAGAACATGCAAACTCCGTACAGACAGCACCCATAGTCAGGATCGAACCGGGGTCTCTGGTGCTGTAAGGCATCAACTCTACCGCTGCACCACCATGTGTGAAAAAAATCACAGTTCCTTCAGTCTGGGAGATAAGAACAATAAGGTGTTATTGAACGGCACAGCAGCACTGTTGGTTGAGTTGCTGCCTTACTGCGCCAGAGATTCAGGTTCGATCCTGACCTCAGGTGCTGCCTATGTGGAGTTTGCATATTCTCATTGGGACCGCTTGGGTTTCCTCCGCGTTCTCCGTTTTCCTCCCACATCTCAAGGTTGTGGGTTATTTGGCCTCTAAAAATATCTGCTAGTGTGTAAGGAGTGGATGCGAAAGTGGAATAACATGAAAGTGTGAACGGGCGATCAATTGTCGGCATGGACTTGGTGGGCTGAGGGACCGGTTTTCAAGCTGTATCTCTAAACTAAACTAAACTAAACTAAAATAATGAAGGGGGGGGGGGGAGGGGAGGGGAAGAACAAATTAAATGATGCGTTTGAAATATTGTTCTTTGCAGCTAAAGATGCGCATGAAACTACAGCCAGATCAGAGTGTCTGTACGCTAATATTTATGACAGGAGCTCCCTTTCAGTTGGCTTGAAAGGAAGTGGCAGACAGAAATAGAGAAGGTGCACTTCAGAACCTTCCAGAATAATGAGGTAACAGAGATGGGGAAGCAACAACAGCGATTTACATTTATATTAAGTCCACAGTACAACGAAAGGTGCTTCACAGCAACATTATCAAATAACTTTTGATGCCTAGTCAAGGACAAATTGTCCAAAGCTGAAACCTTGTCATAGTGTTTGGGGAATTTAACTTGTTAATGAATAAATCTGAAATATGAAGCTTGGAACAGTAATCGCAATAATGAAATTACTGCTCTTCAAATCTATCTGATGCCTTACGGAAATGACAACTGCTGCTCTTACCGAGTCAGGCATACCCATGACTCCAAACATGCAGGATGCTTTTGACTCCTCTTAACAGCCCTCTGAGGTTCATAAGTTCTAGGAGCATAGTTAGGCCATTCGGCCCATCACGTCTATAGTCATAGAAAGGCCATTTGGCCCATCGTCTAGAGTCATTAGAGTCATAGAGTGTGGAAGCAGGCCCTTCGGCCCAACTTGCCCACACCGGCCAACATGTCCCAGCTACCCTAGTCCCACCTGCCTGCATTTGGTCCATATCCCTCCAAATGTTTCCTATTCGTGTACCTGTCTAACTGTATCTTAAACGTTGGGATAGTCCCAGCCTCAACTACCTTCTCTGGCAGCTTGTTCCATACACCCATCACCCTTTGTGTGAAAAGGTTACCTCTCAGATTCCTATTAAATCTTTTCTGCTTCTCCTTGAACCTTTGTCGACTGGTCATCGATTCCCCCACTTTGGGCAAGAGATTCTGTGTATCTACTCAATTTATTCCTCTCATGATTTTCTACACCTCTATAAGCAGACCTTCCTACATTTGATTTGACGAATTCATAATTTTAATGCCCAAAATTCAGAATTTTACATCAAAATTCATAATATAGCGCGTAATGCAACTTTTCAGCAAAAAAAAGTATGCATGCCAAATGCGCATACACATACATATATGTGTGAAAAACGACTATTACTTCAAACAGTCTGTAGTTCTTGGACTACATGTACAATGTCAGGCATATCATGAGTATCGGGGGATTGCATGGCAGGCGAGGTCACGACCCCAGATCCGTACTGTTGCCACGCAATGCCTTCTGGGAGGCAAGCCGTATACTGCAGGCAATCACTTACTATGTCTTTCAGTGCAGTGGGCTTTGCTTAGCCTTTTTCATCTATTTTATGTTTGGAACGACTTCTGTTGTGGAACAATTTGTCAATCCTAATTTGAGAGGATGTTGCAGTTGAATATTGTGGCTGCACTTGGCTGCAGCTCGGCTTCACCAATCTTCTCCCATCAGCACGTCTCCGGCTCCCTCCCGGCGCTCCGAGTGTCCCGACACACCTCCCCGTTCCTGCACGCCTCGCTCCTCCAGGCTCGGCGCCCCTGCTCCGTGCCTCGCTTCCTGCGGTCCTTCGGCCCCTCGCCGCTCCTGCTGGCCCTCCAGCCTTTCTCCCCACTCACCTTCTCCATCAGCCGCACTCCGTTTCCACGGCGCTCAACACCCCGTGGCTGGGGCCGCCGAGCAGAGCCGTGGCCTGGTCCTCCACCTCGGCTCCTAGCGCCCAGCGGCCAGCCAAGCTCTCGCAGCTGCTTGGCCTCCGCTGCCGATCGGCCTCTCCCCGGTTCTTCTTCCTCTTCGGGCTCGACACTCCACTCCTCCTCTTGTTCCATCACCTCCTCCTCTAAGGCCGTCGAGCACGGCCTAGGCCCTTCGCCCTCAGGCAGGTCGCAGACCTCCAGTGCTCGCTGCTTCTGCCCCTGCAGACCCACCAGGCCCCTCGGCTCGGGTTCTGCTCCTCTCCCGGCTCGCTCAACCCCATTATTTCCTCCGCCCCCTCCTCCTCTTCTCCCCCCGCCGGCCGGTCGGCGGCCGTCTGCTTCTCGGCCTTGCTCTCCTGCCTCCCTTCCCGACTGTGTTTCCCCGTCTCCCACCGGCTGGCCAGACGCCTTCCCAGCTACTTCTTGCATCAGTGGGCTTGGCAGCCCTTCTCCCGGTTCCTCTTCCTCCGCCAGCTCTTCCTCCGCCAGATCCTCCAGCTTCTTCCTCATTTTTTACAGCACAAAAATTAACCATTTTTGCATTTTTATCATGGTAAGAATGTACGTGTTGCACGTGTTACTAGTGTATGCCGGAAGCTGCTACATACTCCAGATGGCTTGAGCGACTCCGTGCGTCACCCCCTTTAACCTTATGACCTTACGTGCAATCCCCTTATATTCTGCTATTTATAGAAAGGTTATTGTATAGACATACTTTTTGCAACACAAAGAAAAAATAGGTTAGTTTCGTTTTTGCTATTTTACTTTTTCCTTACACATCCAAATTCTCTTGGCATTGAATAAAAGAACAATGGTCATAAAATTTATGACTAAGTTATGAAGAAAGAGTTGATATATGTGACTCGACTAAGCATATGGAAGTACTTGTTGAAGTAAATGCGTACATTAATTGATAATCAGCCCAAAAAGGTGGTAAGTGGCTTTTCTTATGTGTTTTCTATTTTAACCCCATCTTAATTAATTAATATCTATATACAGTGCTTTCACTTTTTCCACATTTTGTTACGTTACAGCCTTACTTAAATTTTTTATCATCAATCTACACACAATACCCTATAATAAAAAAGTGAAAACAGTTTTTTTGAAATTTTTGCAAAATAATTTAAAATAAATTACTGAAATATTGCATTTACATAAATATTCATGCTTTACATAAATATTCATATTTACATAAATATTCAGTACTTTGTTGAGGCACATTTTGGCAGCAATTACAACCTCAAGTCTTCTTGGGTATGATGCTACAAGCTTGGCACACCTGTATTTGGGTAATTTCTCCCATTCTTCTCTGCAGATCCTCTCAAGTTCTGTCAGGTTGGATGGGGAGAGTCGATGCACAGCTATTTTCAGGTCCCTCCAGAGATGATCGATCGGGTTCAAGTCCGGGCTCTGGCTGGGCCACTCAAGGACATTCACAGACTTGTCATAAAGCCACTCCTGCTGAGTCTTAGCTGTGTGCTTAGGGCCGTTGTCCTGTTGGAAGGTGAACCTCTGTCCCAGTCTAAGGTCCAGAATGCTTTGGAGCAGGTTTTCATCAAGGATCTCTCTGTACTTTGCTCCATTCATCTATCCCTCAATCCTGACTAGTCTCCCAGTTCCTGCTGCTGAAAAACATCCCCACAGCATGATGCTGCCACCACCATGCTTCACCGTAGGTATGGTATTTGCCAGGTGATGAGTGGTGCCTCTTGGCATTCAGGCCAAAGAGTTCATTCATGGTTTCATCAGACCAGAGAATCATGCTTCTCATGGTCTGAGAGTCCTTTAGGTGCCTTTTGGCAAACTCCAAGCGGGCTGTCATGTACCTTTTACTGAGGAGTGCTTCCCTGGCCACTCTACCATAAAGGCTTGATTGGTGGAGTGCTGCAGATATAGTTGTCCTTCTGGAAGGTTCTTCCATCTTCGCAGAGGAACTCTGGAGCTCTGTCAGATTGACCATCGGGTTCTTGGTCACCTCCCTGACCAAGGCCCTTCTCCCCTGATTGCTCAGTTTGGCCGGGCGGCCAGCTCTATGAAGAGTCCTGGTGGTTCCAAAGTTCTTCCATTTAAGAATGACAGAGGCCACTGTGCTCTTCGGGACCTGCAATGCTGCAGAAATTGTTTTATACCCTTTCCCAGATCTGTGTCTCGACACAATCCTGTCTCGGAGGTCTACGGACAATTCCTTCATCTTCATGGCTTGGTTTTTGCTCTGACATGCACAGTCAACTGTGGGACCTTATATAGACAGGTGCGTACCTTTCCAAATCATGTACAATCAATTTAATTTACCACTGGTGGACTCCAATCAAGTTGTAGAAACATCTCAAGGATAATCAATCAAAACAGGATGAACATAAACTCAATTTTGAGTGTCATAGCAAAGAGTCTGAATACTTATGTAAATGTGATATTTGTTATTTCTTTTTAATTACTTTTCAAAAGTTTCTAAACACCTGTTTTCACTTTTTTATTATGGGGTATTGTGTGTAGATTGATGATCAAAAAAAAAGAATTTAATCAATTTTTAAAGAAGGCTGTAACATAGCAAAATGTGGAAAGAGTGGTCTGAATACTTTCCGAATGCACTGTATTAATAAAACTCTGTGTCGCTGTGAGGGATCTTGTTTGTTTGGCTGAGGTCAGTTGTTTGTTTGGTCGTTAACCGCATTTGTTCCCCCATCCCCCGTCAGACGTAGCGTGACAATTTTAGGACCACCCTACTCACCTTTGCACTGGGGACCCAGTGGGTGGGCATGGGATGGAGTGGATGAGGGGGGGATGGAATGGGGAGGGGGATGGAGGGGAGAGGGGGAAGGAGTGGGCAAGTGGGGGAAGGGAGGAGGGATAGAGTGGGTGAGTGGGGGGGAGGGAGGGGGGTGGAGTGGGTGAGGGGGGGATGGAGTGGGTGAGTGGGGAGGGAGGGGGGGGATGGAATGGGTGAGTGAGGGGGATGGAGGGGTCAGGGGGGAAGGAGTGGGTGAGTGAGGGGGGTGGGAGAGGGGGGGTTATTACCTTTGCAACTTACCTACACCAACCAACATGTCCCATCCACACCAGTCCCACCTACCCGTGCTTGGCCCATATCCCTCTAAACTTGCTCTATCCATGTACCTGTCTAATTGTTTCTTAAACGTTGAGATAGTACCTGCCTCAACTACCTCTTCTGGCAGCTCATTCCATTCCCCCACCACCTTTTGTGTGAAAATGTTAACCCTCCGATTCCAATTAAATATTTCCCCCTTTCCGATAGTACCTGCTACATACAGGTAGGTACATGTGTAGGAAAGGTTTAGAGGGATACAGGTCAAATGCAAGCGAATGTGACTAGCTCAGGTAGGCGCCTTGGTTGGCATGGATGAGTTGGGCTGAAGGGCCTGTTTCCATGTTGCATTACTTTATGACACCATGAATGTTGGCCTTGCTACTGATTTTGCAGGTGGTTACACAGCTTCAAGGTGGTGCTAGAAGGAAGAGTTGCATTGACCTTAAACTGAGATTTATGGTTCATTTGAAGTTAGTTTTGTTTAGTTAGTTAAAGATACAGCACGAAAACATACCCATTGAGCCCACACCTTCCATTGATCACCCATCAACACTAGGGTACATGAAGGGTCTCGACCCGAAACGTCGCCCATTCCTTCTCTCCTGAGATGCTGCCTGACCTGCTGAGTTACTCCAGCATTTTGTGAATAAAAACCCATCAACACTAGTTCCATGTTTTCCCATTTTCGCATCCTACACGCAGGGGCAATTTTACAAGAAGGCTAATTAACCTACAAGCCTGCATGTCTTTGGGATGTGGGTGGAAACTGGAGTCCCCAGAGGAAACCAACGTTGTCACCGGGAGAATGTACAAATTCCACACAGGCAGCACCCGCGGACAGGATCGAACCCTTGTCACTGGCGCTGTGAGGCAGCAACTCTACCGGCAAAATATACTACACCACAGAGAGGTTAACTATTTCGATAGTCTCTTACTTAGGACCTGGTAGCATGTATATAAATACAAACCTTTCTTTTACAGTAGCATTTCGCCTGACCTTAATATGTTCTGTAAGTCTTAAAATGTTAAAAAAAGATAACATGAAATAAATTATATTTCACGGTTCCTTGCGCCCATTTAATGCATTTTATAAAATGTACATAAATTAGTTTAGCTGAATATTACATTGTGGAAATTATTACTATTTCCAAATGGTAGATCATTCAAGCCTGGAATGAGAACTTACAGTATTTATTTTCTCACTGCACTTCACATAGAACCTATTACCTTTGCAAAATAATACCATACAATGAGCTGAGTAGTAAAGGAGTATGTATTTATGGGAAAAAAGCTGCATATTCTAGTCTAAATCGAAGGTAGACACAAAATGCTGGAGTAACTCAACGGGTCAGGCAGCATCTTGGGAGAGAAGGAATGGGTGACGTTTTGGGTTGAGACTCTTCTTCAGTCTGAAGAAGGGTCTCGACCCGAAATGTCACCCATTCCTTCTCTCCCAAGATACTGCCTGACCTGCTGAGTTACTCCAGCATTTTGTGTCTACCTATGTATTTATCTGTCTAGGATTCCTTGCTGGTGAGATTGAAGCATAAATGGTGACAGAGTTTATCTACTCTTTAACCAAGGTGCAATAATCGGTAGGTTTTATGTATTGGATAGGCTCAACGTGCCGGATTAACTCAATGGGTCAGGTAGCATCCCTGAAGAACATAAATAGGTGACGTTTCATGTCGAGACCCTTCAGACTGATTATAGGGGGGTAGGGTTGGGGGAAAATTGGAAGCCAAAAAAAACGATGACAAATCAGAGCCTGCAAGAGATTACCTCAGGCAGGGTGGTTCCCTGATAGGCCTTGGGGCGGTATGATCCCAAGAGGGATACATTGTTGTAAACTGTGGAAATGGTTATCCAACTTTTAGTGTAGGAAGGGTGGCAAGGAGAGGTGGGTGAGGGGGGTGGGGGGGGGGGGGGGTTGGGGAAAGAGAGTAAGACATAGTAAAACTGCAAATGGTTTGCGTCTGGCGAGTATATCGGACCCCACATCCTCTTTAGATTTTGAGCAATTTTGGGCACCATATCTGAGGAAGGATGTGCTTTGAAGGATGTGCCTCAGAAAGGGTCCAGAGGAGTTTTATAAGAATGATCCCTGAAATTAGTAGGTTAAACTATGATGAGCGTTTGACGGCACTGGGCCTGTACTCGCTGGAGTTTAGAGGAATGAGTGGGGACCAAATTGAAAAGTACAGAATAGTGAAAGGCTTGGATAGAATGGATGTGGGGAGGTTGCTTCCACTGGTGGGAGAGTTTAGGACTAGAGGTCATCGTCTTAGAATTAAAGGATGTTCTTTTAGGAAAGAGATGAGGAGGAATTTCTTTAGTTCAGAGGGTGGTGAATCTGTGGAATTATTTGCCACAGAAGGCTGTGGAGGCAAAGTCAGTGGATATATTTAAGGTAGAGATAGATAGATGTTTGATTAGTACGGGTGTCAAAGGTTATGGGGAGAAGGCAGGAGAATGGGGTTAGGAGGGAGAGATAGATCAGCCATGATTTTATGGCGGAGTAGGCTTGATGGGCCGAATGGCCTCGTTCTACTGTCACTTCTGATCTTTTGATCTTATGATCTTATCATTTACACTTCTTGGTATTACATTAACTGGATCGAGTTGGCTGTAGAATTGCATTCATGTTTCTGGACGTAGAAAGCATTTTATCAGGATGTATCACAGTGTGGTTTGGGAACAGTTCCATTCAAGACTGCAAGAAATTGCAGATAGTCATGGAAGCAGCCCAGACCATCATGCAAACCAACCAGCAGCATAATCAAGGACCAATCTCACCCTGGACACTCCCTCTTCTCCCCACTCCCCTCAGGCAAGTACAGATGTTTGAAAACGCACACCTCCAGATTCAGGACAGTTTCTTCCCAGCTGTTATCAGGCAACTGAACCATCTTACCAACACCCAGAGAGCAGTCCTGAGCTCGTCTCTACCTCATTGGAGTCCCTCGGACTATCTTCAATTGGACTTTAGTGGACTTTATTTTGCACTAAATGGTATTCCCTTTATCATGTATCTGTACACTCTGGATGGGTCAATTGAAACCATGTACAGTCTTTCCACTGACTGGTTAGCACGCACCAAAACCTTTACTGTATCTTGGTACATGTGACAATAAACTAAACTAAACTAGACCTCAGGGGGAAGGTGAAGAGTGGTCAGCCCGCTGTTTAAATCAGCCTTTGATAAATAAAGATAACATGAGCAGAAAGCCTAGTTGGTGAACGACATTTACGATGATGAAGCAGGACATTATGTACAGCAGGCTGAGTTATGTGCAGTGCTCCGTGGCCTTGTGTGAATCATTGTGGACCAGATCTCACCGCCATGTGCCGAGGAATGAGGGCAGCTACATGATAGCTGTACTAATGTAGGAGAGTTGTGATAACCACTGTCCCTCAGGCTCGATGAGTTTGAGTTTTGTTTATTGTCACGTGTACGGAGGTAGAGTGAAAAGCTTTTGTTGCATGCTAACCAGTCAACAGCAAGACAGTACATGATTACAATCGAGCCGTCCACAGTGTGCAAATACATCATAAAGGGAATAACATGAATAGCATTTAGTACGATGCGATACGATACGATACGATACAATACGATATGATACGATACGATAGAACCTTATTTATCCCAGGTGGGAAATTGGTCTGCCAACAGTAAAAAAAACACACCAAGATACATGGAACATGAAATTAAAGTGACGAGTGGAAAGTCCAGAATTGGGGACAAGATAAAGCCAGTAAATTCCAATCAACGAGCTGCTGGGGGAGGTAGTTGAGGCAGGTATTATTGCAATGTTTAATGTTGGACAGTCACATGGATAGGATAGGTTTAGAGAGAAACGTGCCAAACACAGGCAGGTGGGACACAGTGCTGGAGTAAGTGGATTAGGCAATATCTCAGGAGAGGATGGATAGGTGACGTTTCAGACCCTTCTTCAGATACAAGGGCGAAGAAGTCGCCTATTCATGTTCTCCGGAAATACCTCCTGACCCGATCACACTTGTTCTACGTTATTTTACTTTCGCATCCACACCCTACACACTAGGGCCAATTTACAGAGGCCGGTTAACCTACAATCACGTGCGTCTTTGAGAAATGGGAGGAAACCGGAGCACCCGGAGGAAACCCACGTGGCCACAGGGAGATAGAAACAAAAAGCTGGAGTAACTCAGCGGGACAGGCAGCATCTCTGGAGAGAAGGAATGGGTGACGTTTCGGATCGAGATCCTTCTTCAGACTGGAATGTACAAACTCCGCATGCACAGCATCAGTAGTCAGGATCAAACCCGTGTCTCTGATGCTGTGAGGCAACAACTCTACCGCTGCGCCACTGTGCTGTCAGGTAGATCGAAGTGTACAGTGTCTTCATCATACACAATATCCTTGGAGAACAGTTTATAATTATCGAGTGCTTTCCCCACTGGATTAGAAATGCATTGTGAAGAATTGATGGTTGCTGCGCTATAAAAGGCGTCGAGGATGCAGAGAGCTCTCTGAAACCTTGGGTGCTGTTCTCCTCATGATTACCCGAGGCTAGTCAAAGACTTCGGGAACAAGAATAGCTCTACTCACAACAGTGGGAGAAAAAATAGCCTTGCAATAAATCTTCCCAAATTCCCAGAACTCAGCCATTTACGGCTTCCAAAATAAATTCTCATTTTTTAAATTTCTCAACGTCTCTTGTACGATGCAGACAATTCCCCAGACTGCAGTGGCAGACAGCTGATATGGGCCACTGGTTTCTGGTGACAGAATAAATACATCAAGGTCCGTTTCTGTCGCAAAGAGATTGCTGTGGCTTTGGAAGCAGAACATTGAACATAAAACCATACAGCACAAGGAAAAGGCCCTCCAGCCCACAGAACATAATGTCAAGATGAATGAATCTTATGTCTGCACACGGTCAAAGTGTCCAGCAGGATTTAGATCAGCTACGAAAATGGGCGGAGAATTGGCAGATGGAGTTTAATCCCAACAAGTGTGAGATATTGCACTTTGGAAGGTCCAATGTAAGGGGAAAATCCACAATTAGTAAAAAGACTTTTAATAGCATCGATGTACAGAAGGACCTTGGGGTCCAGGTCCATTATTCCCTGAAAGTGGCAACACAATTAGATAGCGTGGTAAAGAAGGCGTAGGGTATGCTTGCCTTCATTGGTTGGGGCAGTGAGCGTAAGAGTATGGAAGTCATGATGCAGTCTTATAATACTTTGAGAATGGTGGGATCTGGAATATATACATACAGATGAGTTTACCTTAGCATCAAATTGGTCACAGACATTGTGGGCTGAAGGGCCTGATCCTGTGCTGTACTGTTCTATTTTAGACAGCGATGCAACATGGAAACAGGCCCTTCGGCCCACCGAATCCACGCCAACCAGTGATCACCCCACGTGGTAGCCCAACCCTATACACTAAGGACAATTTACAATTTTACCGCTAATCAATCTACAAACCTGTACATCTTTGGAGTGTGGGAGTAAACCTGTGCCCTCAGAGAAAACCCACACACACACACAGAATGTACAAACTCTATACAAACAGCACTCAAAGTCAGGATGGAACCCGGGTGTTTGGCGTTGTAAGGCAGTGACTTTACCATTGTGCCACCCAGATGTTCTTTGATCTGTTCTATGCATATCCACATTCCTATCTGAAAGCTTCTTATAAGCCAGCAGGATTTGGAGTATTGGCATGCAGTTAAGGCTGAGGAAAGTTCCCGACCTGAAATGTCACCTATCCATGTTCTCCAGAGATGCGGCCTGCATGGGCTTGCAGGGAACTGATGGGATTAGTGCCTTCATAAATTCATATGTTCTAGGAGCAAAATTAGGCCATTTGCCCCATCTAGTCTACCCCGCCATTCAACCACGGCTGATCTCAACTGCATACTCCTGCCTTCTCGTCATAACACCTGGCACCCTTACTAATCAAGTATGGGGTGGTCTAGAATTGATGGGATTTGTTTATTTGAAGGATTAGTTTATTTGAAAAACTGTTAACTGCTTGAGAACGGGTCTGCAGAACACAGTTGCAAAGAACAACATGTGAACTCGAAGTTACAACTGATAAGAACCTAGATAGTACCATGAACAATAATCCCTTCCATGGTACGAAGGTGCTATGTACATCCTGGTCCCACTATAAAGACAAGGAAGCCTGATTTTCACCAGTGTGTTCTGTGTGAAAGTTGTTAGTTGAATGTCCAGTGTTTTTTTGTTTGCGAGTTATGTTCAGCCTTTAGTCTTATCGTGGGGTCAAGGAAAGAGCGTTCGTGTCGTGGCCCTGTTTCCACCAATCTTTCCACCCCCAAGCACAAGAAGCACAAGAAACACTAGACGCCATTGTATGCAGATGCCGAGAAGTGTGTTCAGCTATGGCTGAACAATTCCTAATCTTGTGACGTGGACTCGATCAGTTTTTTAGTTGTAATTCCATACTTTTTTGTTTTGTTAGTTATGATATGTTCAGTTTTAATTAAGATCCGCAGATGTTTTATGCTTCGCTCTGATTACATAAAAAGTTTAAAATGCTACACTGCCTTTAGTTTAATTTAATTTAGAGATGCAGCGCAGAAACAAGCCCTTTGGCCCACCAAGTCCGTGCCGACCAGCGATCCCCGCACATTAACATTATAACATACTAGGGACAATTTACACTGACACCAAGTATACAAATCCAAGCCAATTAACCTACAAATCTGTACGTCTTTGGAGTGTGGGAGGAAACCGATGATCTTGGAGAAAACCCATGCGGTCACGAGGAGAATGTACAAACTTAGTACAAACAGCACCCGTAGTCAGGATCGAACCCACGTCTGCAAGTAACTCTGCCGCTGCCCCACTGTGCCGCCCTGTGCCTTACCTGCTGCATTCAGCACGTTGTGTCCTTTCTTTTAATGGTTGCCAAGCCCGATGGCATGCTTCCAATGGAGCCTCTGCGGAGATTGGTAAGAGTCACTGGGATTACGAGAATTATCCTGGGGATGATTGGGTTAACTTATGATGAGCGTTTGTTGGAACTGGGCCTGTAGTCGCTGGAGTTTTGAAAGATGAGGGGGGGACCTCATTGAAACTTACCGAATAGTGAAAGGCCTGGATAGAGTGGATGTGGAGAGGATGTTTCCACGGGTGGGTCTCGGACCAGATAAAAGGAAGTGGCTTCAGAAAGAAGAGGAGGAGGAATTTCTTTAGTCAGAGAGTGGTGAATCTGTGGAATTCATTGCCACAGAAGGCTGTGGAGGCCATCAATAAATATTTTTAAGGTGGAGATCAACAGATTTTTGTAAGGGTGTCAGGGGTTATGGGGAGAGGGCAGGAGAATGGGGTTGAACGGGAAAGCCATGACAAAATGGCGGAGTAGATGCGATGGGCCCAATGGCCTAATTCTGCTCCTGTGGCATGAACTTATGAACTTATGAGACCTGCTGACTTAGTCTTGTGAATTGTTGGTGTTCATTCTTGTTTAGGACGGAACTGTTGATGCTGGTTTCACCGAAGATAGACACAAAGTGCTGGAGTAACACAGCGGGTCAGGCAGCATCTCTGGAGAAAAAGGAATAGGTGACATTGCGGGTCGAGACCCTTCTTCAGACTGAGAATCAGGGTTGAGGGAAACTAGAGGTATGAGAACAAATCAGAGCCGGCACCGATGACCCAGGAGCCCACAATGGTCAATTGTTGGCTGTGGAGGAGGTGATACGGAAGGGATAAGAACAGTGAAACTAGTAACAGTGAAATAACATGTCCCATCTACACTAGTCTCACTTGCCTGCGTTTGGCCCATATCCTTCTAAACCCGTCCTATCCAAGTACCTGAATAATTGTTTCTGAAATGTTGCAATAGTCCCTGCCTCAACAACCTCCTCCGGCAGCTCGTTCCAAGCACCCACCACCCTTTGTGTGAAAAAGTTGCCTCTCAGGGCTTCTATAAAACCTTTCCCCCTTCACCTTAAACCTATGCCTGATGGTTCTCAATTCCCCCACTCTGGGCAAGAGACTCTGTACATCTACCCGATCTATTCCTCTCATGATTTTATACACAGAGTGCTGTTCCTCCAATTTGCGTGTTGCCTCACAGCTGACAGCGGAGGGGGCCCAGGACAGATAGGTCAGTGTGGGAATGGGAAGGGGAGTTAAAATTCTTGATTCGATGCTGCACTGATAAGCAGTAATGCCCTGGGTGGCCATGAGGGGGTAGCAAATCACCAGATTTTGAGTGCAGCAGCAACCTGGCAGAATGAATGGAGAATAAGGAGATGTTTCTGGAAAGCTACAGAAACCCAATGTGGCAAGAGCAATAAAGTCGTTGATTCATAATATTTCCAGTCTAATAAACAAGCACCATATTAACGACTGTAGATTTATTTGCTTTTCCTGATGTAACATATTAATCAATCAAAGCAGGGCAAAGTGACCTGCCCAAATATTTTGCTCATTTCACATTGCGCTGTAATTAATGCCCGAGATGCTTCTTTGACAATTAATGTTAGGACATAAATAATGATTACGGTGATGTGATCTAAAATATATTTGAAAGGTCATGCCGAACAAACTCTTCCTTCTGCCAGTAATTGTCTTTCTAATTAACAACATGTGGCACCCCCCCCCCCTCCCCAAGGCATTGAGGCACTATGTGGGAACATCTATTCCAGATAGTGTAGATGTAGGGATAGATAGGGAAAATACAGTGATATATAGAGGGAAGATACAGGGATATATTGGGAAGATACAGGGATATATAGGGAAGATGCAGGGATATATAGGGTGGATACAGGAATACATAGGGTAGAGTCATAGAGTGATCATGTCCCAGCTACATTAGTCCTACCTGCCCGCATTTGGCCTATATCCCTCCACACCCATCCTATCCATGTACCTGTCTAACTGTTTCATAAACGTTGAAATAGTCCCTGCCTCAACTACCTCCTCTGGCAGCTTGTTCCATGCACCCACCACCCTTTGTGTGAAAATGTTACCCGACCCTTCAACTTAAACCTGTATCCTCTGGTCATCGATTTACCTACTCTGGGCCAGTGACTCTGTGCATCTACCTGATCTATTCCTCTCATTATTTTATACACCTCTATTAGATCACCCCTCATCCTTCTGCGCTCCAAGGATGAGGTGTGATCTTGAGTCCCAACCTACTCAAACTCCCCCTCAAGCTCAGACCTTCTAGTCCTGGCAACATCCTCATAAATCATCTCTGTACCCTTTCCAGCTTGATGCATGAATAGATAAGATAGATGCAGGAATAGATGGGGTAGATGCAGGGATAGATAGTTTGGTTTAGTTTAGTTCAGTTTTGAAATATACAGCGCGGAAACAGGCCCATCGACCTACCGGGTCCGCGCCGACCAGCGATCCCCACATATTAACACTATCCTGCACACACTAGGGACAATTTTTACATTTACATTGACCAAACCAATTTAACCTACAAACCTGTACATCTTTGGAGTGTGGGAGGAAACCGAAGATCTTAGAGGAAACCCACGCGGTCACGGGGAGAACGTATTAACTCCATACAGACAGCATCCGTCGGGATGGAACCCGGGTCTCCGGAGCTGCAAGCGCTGTAAGACAGCAACTCCACCACTGCACATGTAGATGCAGGAATATATAGGTTAGTTGCAAGAATAGACAGGATGAATGCGCAGTGTCTGGCGAATCCCCAGAGGAGGGGAATCGCCTATCGATTTATCCTCCCTTCTCTGTTTCCATCCATCACTCACTTGCCTCTGCCTCTCATTTCTACCCCACCCTCATCTCTTATCCCTCCTCGGTCCTAACACCTACCTGTGGCACAGTGGCCCAGCCATTGAGTACATTAAATGATGAATTTGACAGATTTTTGGAGGACATCAGTGGAATTGATGGGCTAAATACTCTCTTCTGACGCCATATCAGCCTACAATAAAGATCAGTCTAGAGGCCACTATTTCTTTATCATTGCTTTTTGATGGCGATCACTGAACAAGAACAGATGGTGAATTTGCTTACATAAAGACGAGCAATCAAGGAGGAGGCCTTAATAGATAATCAAGTATTACATGATGTAACCATTGTTTTATTATCCTTGTTGACAAATGTTGCCTTTACAGCAGTTTGAGCTAATTGCTTTTTACAGAGGTAGTGTTGGGCTGAAGCGAATTTCTACCCATGATGCCTGCAGTGATTTGAAAGGGTAAGATGGCATGCGGAGGAGGTAATATCTCCTCTGCTAGATAATCAAAGGTAATGTTACCATTTTTAGATGGCTGTGGAGGCCACGTCTTTGGGTATTTTTAAAGCGGAGGTTGACAGGGACTTGATTTGTAGGGGTGTCCACAGTAATGTGGTCCAAACAAATCACTGTGCAGGCCAAGAACGCACACCAACGCCCGAAAGGCCTGAGTCGAGTGGATGTGGAGAGGATGTTTCCACTAGTGGGAGAGTCTAGAACCAGAGGCCACAGCATCAGAATAAAAGGATGTACCTTTAGAAAGGAGATGAGGGGAAATTTCTTTAGCCAGAGGGTGGTGAATCTGGGGAATTCTTTCATAAATTCATGTTCACAAGTTATAGGAGCAGAATTAGGCCATTTGGCCCATCAAGTCTACTCCGCCATTCAATCATTGCTGATCTAACTTTCCCTCTCAATCCCATTCTCCTGCCTTCTCCCTATAACCCCTGACACCCATACTAATCAAGCACCTGTCATGATTGAATGGCGGAGTAGATGCAATGGGCCGAATGGTCTACTTTTGCTCCTTAGCTTAAGGCCGTATGAACTTATGAATGCCTGTTGCAGCTACTGCTCATAATTCCATCCTTTCTGCCAGTAGTTTGCCTGAAACGTCCAGTTGATTGGTATTATTGTCAGAGCATGTTGTACGAAAACAAATATGAACATGTTATAAAGTCTCAGTGCCAGTTGAAACGGTTTAGTTACCAATTGAACATTGCGCTATATTTACAATTTTGGAAATGAAAAGGAACTGGGTGTTTAAAAAAAATTCTCAAAAAGGGACAGCACAGTGGCGTAGCGTTAGAGCTGCTGCCTTACTGTGTCAGAGACCCGGGTTCGACCCTGACTATGGGTGGTGTCTATACGGAATTTGTACGTTCTCCCTGTGACTGCGTGGGTTTTCCCCGGGTGCTCCGGTTTCCTCCCACACTCCAATGATGTTCAGGTTTGTAGGTTGATTGGCTTCGGTAAGTTGTAAAATAGTCCCTAGTGTGTATAGAAACATAGAAACATAGAAAATAGGTGCAGGAGGAGGCCATTCGGCCCTTCGAGCCAGCACCACCATGATCACATTGAATGGCCTACTGCACCTATTGCCTATTGTCTATTGTGATCATGGCTGATCATCCACAATCAGTAACCCGTGCCTGCCTTCTCCCCATATCCTTTGATTCCATTAGTCCCTAGCGCTCCATCTAACTCTCTCTTAAATCCTTCCAGTGATTTGGTCTCCACTGCCCGCTGTGGCAGAGTGTAGGATAGTGTTAATGTACGGGGTGATTGCTGGTCGGCACTGGTCGACGTACAACTCTATCGCTGTGTCATCGTGCCTCCCTTGTGCTGGACGTGGGAACTGTTTCCATTTGCAGGCTTGATGTACATTTATGTTTTTTTCAATATTAGCTTTCAAAATATGGGCCTGACTCTCGAGTGCCCCTATTCGCTGCTGCTTCCCAGTGTGACTTTAAATTAACTTCATATATTCTTGCACAGAGAATCCCAGAGACCAAAACCGCTGGAGGTTTAAGTTAGCTGTATAATCGATTATGACAATATCTCTCAGAGCTCCAAGCCTGGTTATTGTGCTTAAAAAACCAAGGAAGCAATCCCTGTTGTTATGGAATGTGCAACCAATAAGGAAATGTGTCCAATTGTCTGTAGCCCTACTGATCTCATTTTGGTGCCGAGAGTTTGGGACTTGCAATCCTGTTATCAAGTCTGAGCCATTTGCACAGCGGTGAGCTTGTTGACTGAGTTAAAAGGTCACGAATGGAAAGCTTCACTGAATGACTTGTGCCTGTGGTGTAGGCTGCACTGCAGGAGTGAGTGATGCTTTGTGAGAGGTGCTGCTTTCAGACGAGATGTTAACTGAATGGCCATCTACTGTTGAACAACTTAATGAGGTCTTGAGGAAGAGCAGGGATATACCAGTTGAGAATGAGTTTAGTTTTAGTTTTGAGATACAGCGCGGAAACAGGCCAGTCGGCCCACCGAGTCCGTGCCGACCAGCCATCCCCACACACTAACACTATCCGACACACGCTAGGGACAATTTACAACTTTACCAAGCCAGATAACCTATTATCCTGCGTGTCTGTGGAGTGTGGGAAGAAACTGGAGAACCCAGAGAAAGCCAACGCATTTCTTGGGTAGAACGTCCAAACTTCATACAGACAGCACCCGTAGTCAGGATTGAACTGTAAAGCAGCAACTCTACTGCTGCGCCACTGTGCCGCACCAATTAGTTCTCGGCAACAACATGGTTTCCATTCTGAAAGCGCAACACAAATGTGCCAAAATACATTATTAAATAAGTCTAGGGTATTTAAATGGCTTTGGATACAATTTAAAGCTAGATGTGGAATATGAGGTTGGACTCAAAATGCTAGATTAACTCAGCGGGTCAGGCAGCATCTCTGGGGAAAAAGAATAGGTGACGTTTCGGGTCAGAACCCTTCTTCAGTCTGAGTTCTTTTATTCTTCTATCCAGAGATGCTGCCTGTCCCGCTGAGTTACGGCAGCATTTTGTGTCTATTTTCGGTGTAAATCAGCATCTGCAGTTTATTCCTACACAGAATATGAGGTGCTGTTCCTTGGAAGCTACCAAGCAGAATATTTTAATGCAATGACTCCTTTCTGATGAGGTTCCGATGAAGGTCTCAGATCTAAACATTGACTATTTTTCTTCCCACCGTTGATGCCTGATTTTTATTTCTGTGCTTTAAAATATGTATATTTGTGGCCTTTTCATGCTTTCTTGATATTTTTCCATAAATATCCATCTATTTCTCTTTTTTTTTTCTAATTTCTGCTGCATTTGTTTGTAGTCAGCTATATGTAACCATGTGACCTATCTGATGCCAAGCAGCAACTAGCTTATAGCACGACGCACTCTGGGACTATTGTGACATTCAATAGATTGGTGTTGTTTCAGACAATATGGAGCTATTGGTGTGTGGTAGACTTTAGGCTTTTATTGCATATCAGTATGGATTTTGAAACCGCCACCATTTCTGGGATTGATGATCCGTGCATTTTCGCTTTCACATGCAATCAACCTCATAGCACACAAATATTTCAGAGATCCTTTTTTGATTTGATTCAAAATTCCTCCACACAGAAACTTTTTCCCTCTGCCTAGTGGCTTTCTACTCCCTAACTATGCTTCGGTCCCCTTTGACGCTGCTTAAACCTTCTCATGCAGTGATATCATTCATCGGGCATAAGCCTGACATCCCACAGCACCAGGTTCAGGAACAGCTGCTTTCCCACAACCACCAGGTTCTTAAACCAATCTGCACAACTCTAATCCTACCTCAACAACGTTACACTACAGACAACTACAGGGCAGCACAGCGGCTCAATGGCACAGTTGCTGCCTTACAGCGCCAGAGACCTGGGTTCATTCAGCCCATCGAGTCTGTTCCGCCATTCAATCATAGTTGATCTATTTTTCCCTCTCAACCCCATTCTCCTGCCACCTCCCTCTAACGTTTAATGCCCTTACTGAACAAGCACGTATCAATCTCTGCTTTAAAAATACCCAATGACTTGGCCTCCACAGCCATCTGTGGCAATTAATTCCACAGATTCACCACCCTCTGGCTAAGGAAATTCCTCCTCATCTCCATTCTTCTGGTGACTCTTTTGGACTACCTGGAGAAGCCGTAGAAGTGGATAGAGTTAAGACTTTTAAAAGAGATTTGGACAGATACGTGGATGGGAATGGTTTTGAGGGTAATGGATCAAATGTAGGAAAATGGGACAAGTCCAGCATGCCAACTTGCTCAGAATTGTCACGCTGGGACCAAGGGTCTGTTTCATGCTGTACAGCTCTGTGACTCTAAGTAATCCAAACACTTGGTCACTTTAGACTTTAGACTCTAGAGATACAGCAAGGAAACAGGCTCCACTGCCCGTCAAGTCCGCATCAACCAGCGATCAGCCCATTCACTAGCAACATACTACGCACTAGGGGCAATTTACAATTTATAGAAGCCAACTACCCTATAAACCTGTACGTCTTTGGAGTGTGAGAGGAAACCAGAGCTCCTGGAGAAAATCACAGTCAAAGGTTTCAAAGGTCTTTTATTATCACGTGTAGCAATTAAGGTACAGTGATATTCGAATTACCATACAGCCATACTAAAAAAAAAAGCAACGTCACACAACTACATAAAAGTTAACATAAACATCCACCACAGTGGATTCCCCACATTCCTCACCGTGATGTAAGGCAATAAAGTCCAATCGTCTTCATTCTTTATTCACTGGGAGAACGTCAAACTCGTAGTCAGGATTGAACCCGGTTCTCTGGCGCTGTAAGGCAGCAATTCTACCGCCACGCCACCGTGCCGCCCACATCTGACAAATTCTCCCTTTCACAGGCTGTTGGCCTGCATTAGCTTGGAGTGTGGGAAGATTTATGATCTGAGATGTTTGAGACTGGGAAGGATTGGCAGTGTGAATTTGGAACCATTCTCTGGTGGTGGAGCCGAACACAAGGAAACATAAGGGAAGAGGCTTGGCCTTGGATGTATGTGCTAAGCAAGCAATTTAATCGAGAATGCATCCTGCATCACTTGTGTGCTTTCTGTGTGGAGTTTGCATGTTCTTCCTGTGAGCGCATTGGTTTCCTCCAGGTGTCAAAGATTATGGAGAGAAGGCAGAAGGGTGTTGAAAGGGAAAGATAAATCAGCCATGATCGAATGATGGAGTAGACTTAATGGGCCAAATGGCCGAATTCTGTTTCTAGAACATGAATTTATTGTGGTACCGGAGGGCCTGTTCCTGCACTGTACTGCTCTATATTTATTTTAATCCCTGCCTGTGTCCAGTCATCGCTCCATTCAGGTGAAACACTGACTGTACTTTGAGCAGCCATTGTTTTGGAAATGTCAAATGTCAGGCTGGTTTTCCACTCGCCTACACATTGCTATCTTTGGCAGCTAATCTCCGCAGGGGCTGCGATCTGTTCCTGCTCATCGAGAGTTAGCATGTGACTGAGAAGGGGCGCTGCGGTGGAGTGGCTGCAGGGTTTGGACACTTTCCCCGGAGAATTAGTCGAGAGAGTTGAGTTCCGTTACAATTCTGTGTGGACATCACCAGCCCACCGTCAAGGATAGGGTCCGAATGCAGTCAAGTGTGATTGGTGTCGATGGGCAAAGATATCGGCATGGACATGATGGGCCAAACGGCCTGTTTCTTTGCTGTATGACACTATGAGTCACAAAAAAAGGTGGACGGACAAGGAGAGGGACGTGGGTTCGCTGGTCCATCCACACGTCCAAAGGAAGGTGATGGCGGGAGGCTCGCTGCAGCCTGGAACAGGCACCGCTCATAAAACCTAGAGCACGGACTGGACTTTGGAAATGGTGCCACAACCTGACGCCTCTTGCATGCAGCATCAGTGGACTATTTCTGTACGAGTTGCTAAGGAAGGATGTGCCTGGGTATGGCAATACTCTACTGGACTGTTTGGAAGAAAGGAATTTCACTGTGCGTTGGACCGGTGACATTAAAAGCGCCATTGAACCATTGAACCACCTCTGTGAAAGGGAGGATATACACCAAGACTGTGGAGATGAGGTACAGTGTAGAGGAGTGGCACGGTGGTGCAACTGATGGAGCTGCTGCCGCACAGCCCCAGGGATCGGATTTGTTCCTGACCTTTGGTGCTTTCTGTGTGGAGTTTGCATGTTCTTCCTGTGAGCGCATTGGTTTCCTCCAGATGTCCCCCCCCCCCCCCCACATTCCAAAGACGTGTGGGTTTGTAGGTTAATTGGCCTCTGTAAATTGCCCCTAGGGTGTAGGAAGTGGATGAGAAAGTGGGATAACAAAGAACTAGTGCGAATAAGTGATCGATTGGTCAGTGGGCCAATAGGCCTGATTCCATGCTGTATCTCTAACGGGATGAGTCTCACCCCAGTCATTCTCTCTTCTCCCATCTCTCTCCCATCAGGCAAGAAGTGTGAAAACGCACACCTCCAGATTCAGGGGCAGTTTCTTCCCAGCTGTTATCAGGCAACTGAGCCATCATAGGATGATTCAGTTGCCTGATAACAGCTGGGAAAAAACTAGAGAGATGTTCTGAGCTACCATCTACCTTATTGGAGACTCGGTCTATCTTTAATCAGACTTTACTGGACTTTATCTTGCACTATATGTTATTCCCTTTTAACCTCTAAAATGCTCAGAACAACACTGCATTCTGTATCTTCCCCTTTGTTCTACCTGTCGTATTTGAGTTTGACGTGATTGTATTGATGTATAGTATTATCTGACTTGACTGGAAAGCAAGCAAAGCAGAGCTTTTCACTGCACCTTGGTACACATGACAATAATAAGGCGGAGATTGACAGATTCCTGATCGGTACGGTTGTCAGGGGTGATGGGGGTGAAGGCAGGAGAATGGGATTGAGAGGGAAAGATAGATCGGCCACGATTGAATGGCGGAGTAGACCTGATGAGCCAAATAGCCTAATTCTGCTCCTATGAATTTATGAAGACAATAATCCCATCAATTCTCTGCAAGCCCTCACAGGCCATATCTCTGGCGAACATGGAATAGGTGACGTTTCAGGTCGGGACTTTTCCTCAGCCTGAACTGCATGCGTTACTCCAAATTCTGCCTGGCTTTTTAGAGGCTTTTAGATAGGAATGTGGATATGCATGGAACAGATCATAGATAATCTGAGCAGCACAGTGGCACAGAGGAACAAACCTAAACCTACGGCATCATCTGCACACCTCACACCAGACTCTCATGAAGTCCTGGGAGGAACTTCCCAGTCCTGAGGGAAACCTTAAGTGAAGGCATTGGTGATATTATAGGCAGGACCAGGTAAGGACAACAGGTATCCTTTGCTGAAGGACATCAGTGAAACAGATGTGCTTTTAAATTATCAAGTAGTTTTATGTTTACTTTCACTGTGACCAGCCTTTTTTTAATTGCAGACTTACTTAATTGCTCAAATTTTAGTTTCCCCAGCTGCCACACTTAAGTTTGATTTACAACTCATGCCTCTGGTTCAAAGATCTGGAACTTTGGCTGTCAGTCTCTTGAACCAAACCATTATATTAAACCGAAGGCAGGCACAAAATGCGGACGTTATTCAGCGGGTCAGGCGGCATCTCTGGAGACAAAGGATGGGTGATGTTTCGGGTCGCGACCCTTCCTCAGACCCTTCATTACATGAAACCAGTGGGCGGCACAGTGGCACAGCTAGGAGAGCTGCTACCTAACAATGCCAGGGACCCGGGTTAGATCCTGACCTTGGGTGCTTTATGTGCAGAGTTTGCACGTTCTCTCTCTGGCCATGTGGAATTCCTCCGGGTGCTCTGGTTTCCTCCCACGTCCTAAAGATGTGTGGGTTTGTAGGTCAATTGACCTTTACAAATTGCCACCTAGTGTGTAGGGAGTGAATGAGAAGGTGGGATAACACAGAACTAGTGTGAATGTAATCAGTCTGAAGACTTCACTGCCTCGGCAAGGCCACCAGCATAATAAAAGACCTGTCTGACCCCAGTCACTCCCATTTTCCCCTCTCCCTTCGGCCCATTTGGCCCATCAAGTTTACTCTGCCATTCAATCATGGCTTATCTATCTTTTCCTCTCAACCCCATTCTCCTGCCTTCTCCTCATAGTCTTTTCTTTGACCAGATGGCAGGCAAACAAGAGCTTTTCTCTGTATCTCGGTACCATCAAAAAGCTTTTGCAATTCCGTCCGAATCGTCTAAAAATGAGAACTCAGTGCATTGTTCCGAATGTTGGCATCTGTGTATCTTGGATTATTGCCCTCAGTCTCACGCTGAAGTTAAAATTAACAGGCATGCTACCAGATGGAATCCTCTCAGCTTTAACATTGATGGAGAATTTCATTTCATTGAGCAACCCGAACCAGATTTATAATCCCCCGGCTGAAATGTTTAGTTTGGGACTATTGTACTGCATTTAGTCCATGCCTGTCACAGAAAAGGGGGCTGTGTAGCTTCAGAACTGATTTGGCCAATCTGTTTTAACAATGGCACGGCATCTGGTACTCAGCTACCAGAATAAATTGGCAGAGACACATTATCATATCATATCATATCATATATATACAGCCGGAAACAGGCCTTTTCGGCCCACCAAGTCCGTGCCGCCCAATGATCCCCGCACATTAACACTATCCTACACCCACTAGGGACAATTTTTACATTTACCCAGCCAATTAACCTACATACCTGTACGTCTTTGGAGTGTGGGAGGAAACCGAAGATCTCGGAGAAAACCCACGCATTTCAAGAGTCACTTTAAATTGAATTGCATGAAATGCATGACACACATTCAGCACAGCATTGCTTTGTTCCATATATGAAGTTCCTTCCTTTCCTAGCACATCGACCGTAGAAAACCACAATGCAGTAACAGGCCAAGTGGCCCACAATGTCTAGTTTAGTTTAGTTTAGTTTAGTGTCACCTGTGTATCGAGGTACAGTGAAAAGTTTTTTGGTGTGTGCTAACCAGAAAGGCCACGAGAGATAGATACAAAATGATGGAGTAACTCAGTGGGTCAGGCAGCATCTCTGGCAGACTTCAGTCTGAAGAAGGATCTTGACCCAAAACGTCACCTGCTCCCTTTCTCCAGACATGCTGCTTGACCCACTGAGTTACTCCAGCATTTTGCGTCTATCTTCAGCATCAGCAGTTCCTTCCTACAAGGTGGAAAGACTATACAATATTACAATCGAGTCATCCACAGTGTACAGATACATGATAAAGAGAATAACGTTTGGTGCAAAATAAAATCCAGTGAGGTCTGATTAAAGATAGTCCGAGGGACCTCAATGAGGTAGATAGTAGCTCAGGATTGCTTTCTAGTTGTTGGTAGGATGGTTCAGTTGCCTGATAACAGCTGGGAAAAGTCTGTGCTGAACATGATGCCAAGCTAAACTAATCTGCCTGCACTGAACCATGTCCCACCATTCCCTGCATATCCATGTGCCCATCTAAAAGCCTCTTAAACGCCACTATAGTATCTGCCTCCACCACCATCCCTAGCGCGTTCCAGACATTACCTGTGTAAAAAAACCTGCCCCGCACATCTGCTTAAACTTTGCCATTTTCACCTTCAATGTTATTGTCACCTTCAATGGAATATCTGTGCACTAAATGTTGTACCCTTTATCCTTTAACTGTTCACCGTAGACGGCTTGCTTGTGTTCATGTATAGTCTTTTCTTTAACCGGATAAGCACGTAAGCAAAAGCTTTTCACTGTACGTCAGTACAATTTAAATTTCAAAGCTATGCCCTTTTGTCTTTGGTATATCCATCCTGAGTAAAAAGTTCTTACTGTCTCTCCTATCTATGCCTCTCATAATCTTTCATATTTCTATCAAGTCTCTCAGCCACCAACATAGTGGGCAGAAAGGCCTGTTTCTGTGCTGCATAATTCTATGTCCATGACTATTATGTAGTAGGTCTAGTCGTGCAGAAACTTGGACTATGACCTGCAGTTGTGAGTTCCATCCCCAGTATGGAGCATGAGGCATTTAACTTTGCTTCATTAAGTAAATTGGAAATATGAAAACCATTATCAGTGATAATGACTATCGGAATGTTGATTCTGGCCATCTGGTCCCCATAATGACCTTTAGCTCAGTATCTTTTATCTTATAGAGGTTTACAATATCAAGAGAGGAATAGATCGGGCAAATGCACAGTCTTTTGTCCAGAGTAGGGGAATCGAGAACCAGAGGACATAGGTTTAGGGTGAGTGGGGAAAGATTTAATAGGAACCTGAGGGGTTAACTTTTTCACACAAAGGGTGGTGGGTGCATGTAACGAGCTGCCAGAGGAGGTGGTTGAGGCAGATACTATCGCAATGTTTAAGAAAATTTAAACAGGTACATGGATAGGACGGGTTTAGAGGAATGTGGGCCAAATACAGGCAGGTGGGATGAGTATAGATGGGACATGTTGGCCGGTGTGGGCAAGTTGGGCCAAAGAGCCTGTTTCCACGCTGTATGACTCTATGACTAACTGACTCGATAAGTCTGGCGCCTTACCAGGTCTAATTGTTTGCATTAGATCACAGAATGCCAAAGTAACTCAGCGGGTCAGGCAGCATCTCTGGAGGACATGGATAGATGACATTTCGGGTTGGAACCCTTCTTCAGAGTCATCCATTTTCCATCTCCTCCAGAGATGTTGCCTGACCCTTTGTATTCAATGCAATATTCCAGCATCTGCATTTCCTTGTTTCTTCACATCTTCTGTACACTTAGATGCACCAATGCCTCTACTTCCTTAGAAGGCTCAGGAAGTTAGGCATGTCCCCAACGACCCTCACCAACTTCTGCGCCATAGAAAGCATTGTATTGGGATGTATCACAGCATGCCAGGACCATCACACAAACCAACCTCCCTTTCATTGACTCCGTCTACACTTCACGCTGTCTCGGCAAGGCTACCAGCATAACCAAGGACCAGTCGCACCCTGGCCACTCTCTCTTCTCCCATCTCCCATCAGGTAAGAGGTACAGAAGTGTGAAACCGCACACCTCCAGATTCAGTGACAGTTTCTTCCCAGCTGTTATCAGGCAACCGAACCATCCAACCAACTACTATCTACTTCCTTGAAGACCCTCAGACAATCCGTAATCGAATGTTATTGGACTTTATCTTGCACTAAACGTTATTCCCTTTATCCTGTATCTGAACACAGTAGTTGGCTCGATTGTAATCATGTATCGTTTTTCCGCTGACTGAATAGAACGCAACAAAGATAAAGCTTGTCGCCGTTCCTCGGTGCATGTGTCAATAAACTAAACTAAACTAAACTAAGATTCCAGCTTCTGCAGTTTCTTGTGTCTCTAATTGGCTATACTATGGGAATTGATAATCGTTGAAATATTGGGTATTCCCAATAAATGTCCAACTTGCTAGCAACACCCAAGCCCTTTGAAATAATCAAATGATCCAAGTTTTGTTTTTTCTGTACTGCCATTACCCTACTCCAGCAGAATGCCTGCAGAGATTTGGATCTGCTGTTCAGCTTCAACATTGGCTTCACATCCTCTGTACACTTCAGTCGCTAGATGTGACAATGATAAAACAAACACAACACTACTGAGTCTGACACTAATGAATGCATGGATGCTGAAAATATCTGAAGAGTTTTTGCACCGTTTTTGTTTTGTACTTATTTATCAGTCAGAAGAAAGTCAATTTTTGGTAATAAAAAAATGATAAACCAATATTAGTTGCCAAATTGGACTGGAAGAGATGACTTTACACTTTAGACTTTAGAGATACAGCGCAGAAACAGGCCCTTCAGCCCACTGAGTCTGCGCCGACCAGCGATCACCCCATACTCTAACACTCTCCTACACATCAGGGACAATTTACAATTTTGCCAAAGCCAATTAACCGGCAAACCTGTACATCTTTGGAGTGTGGGAGGAAACCGGAGCACCTGGAGAAAACCGGAGCACCCGGAGAAAACCCACTCAATGACTATTTCTAGAGTCACTTTTCCTTGAATCTTGTACCTGCAAATTCACATGTCAAGTGTGCTGGCCTCCATGTCAGAGATAGTGTATGATTCAGAGGGTTCTACCATGTGGAAGTAGGCCCTTCGGCCCATCAATTCAGCACTGGTCATCAAGGATCCATTTGCACCAATCCCATGTTATCCTAATTTCCATTAGCTTCTCATAGCTTCTACCACTCATCTACACTCTAAGGTCAATTTTCAGAGGATAGCTAACCTACAGACCTGCACCTCTTTGGGATGTGGGAGGAAACCGGAGCACCCAGAGGAAATCCACATGGTCACATGGAGAACGTATAAACTCCACACAGATAGCACTCGATGTCAGGATTGAACCCGAGTCTCTGGACCTGTGAGACATTAGCTCTACCATTTTTAGTTTATTCGTTTTTTTAGTTTTAGTTTATTATTATTGTCAAGTGTACCGAGGTACAGTGAAATGCTTTTTTTGTTGTGTGTTATCCAGTTAGTGAAAAGGCGATACATGATTACAATCAATCCGTCCACAGTGTACAGATACAGGATAAAGGATAGTTGTAGGAAGGAACAGCATATGCTGGTTTACATGGAAGATAGACAGAAGGGTCTCGACCTGAAACATTACCTATTCCTTTTCTCCAGAGATGCTGCCTGATGTGCTGAGTTACTCCAGCATTTTGTGTACATCTACAGGATAAAGGACATGTTTTGTAGTCGATGATGCATAGATTCAGGTTTGTGGAGTCTGCACGTTCTTCCTGTGACTGCGTGGGTTTCTCTAGGTGCTCCGGTTTCCTCCCACATACTAAAGACGTGCAGGTTTGCAGGTTAATTGGCCTCTGTGAACTGCCTCTAAGTGGGAGAATCTATGATTGATTCCAGAGGAAGAAATTGTCCTATTGAATTTCATTGTTCTATCTGGGACATCTGACAATAAAACACTTGACTCTCTCTTGATGGGCTTGAAGAAGGGTAAAGTGGTGACATTACTTGTTGGTACCAGCATGGATAATGTGCCCTAGTTCTTCGAGATTATGTAGACGGTGTATTATTTAATCGTTGCCTTCTTTTTATTCAGCAGCTTTCTAAGAAAATCGATGCAAGATAAGAAGATAATTGCTTATCATCAAAGGTCAACTTTATCAAATTAGCAACTGTCTTGCCAATAGATGACTTAATTGCTGCCAGGATTGATGCACATCAGCAGAGTCCCAGTTAAAGCAACCCATTACATGATAGCAGAGCATCTTTTTACCATTGCAATGTCACACTGAGGCAGCTGGCAGCAGGCAGCAGAACAGGGCTCTCAGTTCCAGGACCATCCTGGAGGAGATCTCCACTGGTGGCAGATCCTGGCTACAATGCTTAATGCGATAGAGACGGAGGCGATTTGGCCCGGCAGAGTAATGCTGGCTCACATTGGAACAACTAGATCATCCTCACTGCAAATGGCTCGATTTTAATCATGTGTTGTCTTTCTGCTGACTGGTTAGCACACAACAGAAAGCTTTTCACTGTACATCAGTACACGTGACAATAAACTAAACTGAACTTAGTGGCATGGGCAGCTGAGCAGTTGATTCACAACTCCGGTGGCCCAGGTTCAACCCTGACTTCTTGCGCTGGCATCCAGCAATTCTATGAGCAAAACACACAGTTCTGGAGTGATTCAACGGGTCAGGTGGCATCTGTGGAGGCCAAGTCAATGGATATTTTTAAGGCAGTGATAGATAGATTCTTGATCAGTACGGGTGTCAGGGTTAATGGGGAGAAGTCAGGAGAATGGGGTTGAGGGGGAGAATTAAATTGGTCATGATTGAATGGCAGAGTAGACTTGATGGGCCGAATGGCCTATTTCTGCTTTTATCACTTATGAACTTATGAATGGAAAGGCGATGTTTCAGGTCGGGACCCTTCTACAGACTGATTTAGTTCCTTGTGTTAACACATGGATAGGACAGGTTTGGCAGTTAGACAGGTACATGGATAGGACAGGTTTGGAGGGATATGGACCAAACGCAGACAGGTGGGACTAGTGTATCTGGGACATTATTGGTCAGTATGGGCAAGTTGGGCCGAAAGGCCTGTTTCCACACTGTATGACCATGACTCAACGACAATGCTATGAGTGTATGGCAATCATCAGCACCGTCTCACTTGGGAAGAAATGATTAAACTCCAATGACAAAGTTAGGGATTTGTTACCCTTTAAACAAATATTCTACTTCTATTGATGTGATTTGCTGCACATTGCCTTCTGTTGCAGCAATGAGCACAGATGTCCAGTGAATGAATCACCAGGGCACATTAAAAAAGACTGTTCATTTCCCCAGTCGGGAGATGATAATTATCAGTGTTATTTTGTGGCAGTCTTTACACTACGTGAAGAGAGCACGCAACACAATACACTTATGCTTATTCCAGCAGGACACAAATAACAAAACAGTAAATAGTTATTACCGAGGGCATTGCCGACTGCAGGATGCATAGCAAAGGATCATTGAGTTGTAGAAAGGAGAAACGAGCAGTTACTCCAGCACTTTGTGTCTTTTTTGTATTCCTGACCCACTGAGTTACTCCAGTACTTAGTGTTTTTTTTGTATTCATGACCCGCTGAGTTACTCTAGTACTTTGTGTCTTTTTTGTATTCGTGACCCACTGTGTTACTCCAGTACTTTGTGTCTTTTTGTATTCATGACCCGCTGAGTTACTCTAGTACTTTGTGTATTTTTTCTATTCCTAACCCACTGAGTTATTCTAGTACTTAGTGGGTTTTTTTGTATTCCTGACCCATTGAGTTTCTCCAGCACCTAGTTTTTACTTTTTGTTTTAGTTTAGAGCCTACAAACATGCACGTCTTTGGAATGTGGGAGGAAACCAGAGCACCCAGAGAAACCCCATCCAGTCACAGAGGGAATGCACAAACTGTACAGACAGCACCCATAGTTACGATCAAACCCGTGACTCTGGTGCTGTGAGGCAGCAATACTATCACTGTGCCACTGTGCCACTGTGTGTCTTTTTTATATTCCTGACCCATTGAGTTACTCCAGCACTTTGTATCTCTTTTTGTATTCCTTTGTTTGGCAGATGGTTGGACAAAGGCCAGAGATATAAAGACAGAATGTGTGCAACACAAGGATTGAAGAGTTGTGAATTGTGAAGCCGGAGGAAGGAATGTAGGTAGAAGGGGGAGGAGGAGGGGAGAAATAGGTGCAAGTATTGGTGGGGCACAGGGGAATAGAGTGAGGGGGATTGATCTTGTTCATAATACTAACCATCTGAGATGACAGATTGAGTTAATGAAATGCTGGCGTTAATAGATAATAGTGTATTCTTGATCATGGACAGCCACTCTTGCAGGGGATGATGAGGTGAATAATCAAATCCTTGTTGTTGCTTTGATCTTGGTCTCTCCACATAATGCTTCGCCATGCTAAGTGTTGTTCTGCTTTGGTTAATCCTCCCGAAGTCACAGATTCCTCCATTAGTGTTGAGTGTTCTGCCGTGGTGCATATGGTGCCTCTTGACTTGAGTGATCTAACCACACATTAGATTCAGAGATGGAGCACTCCATGAACTGAGTGGATATTTTCAGATTAGTGGAATTTCCATCAAGTAAATTTACACAAAACAAACAATTAATTTGAAGGTCAGACATGAGAGCTTCACAACTCATTCTTCAAACAACTTCAAATTATGGCTGAAGAATTAAAAACTTAGAATAATACTTTAGACTTTAGGCACCAGAATTGGCTTCAGTAAAGATTGTAAATTGTCCCCAGTGTGTGTAGGATAGTGTTAATGTGCGGGCATCGATGGTCGGCGGGGACTCAGTGGGCCGAAGAGCCTGTTTCCACGCTGTAACTCTAAACTGAACCAAACTAAAAAAAGATACAGAGTGGAAACAGGCTCTTCGGCCCACCGAGTCTGCGCCGACCAGCGATCACCCTGTACACCAGCACAGACTAGAGGCAATTTACAATTTACAAAAGCCAATTAACCTACAAATCTATACCTGCTTAGTTTAGTCTAGTTTAGTTTAGGGATACAGTGTGGAAATAGGCCCTTCGGCCCACAGAGTCCATGCCATCGAATGATCACCAACACACTAGTTCTATCCTACACACTGGTGACAATTTACAAAAGCCAATTAACCTACAAACCTGCAAGTCTTTGGAGTGTGGGAGGGAACCAGAGCACACGAAGAAAACCTCTGCGGTCAAAGAGAGAATGTAACAGACAGCACACATAGTCAGGGTCAGATCCAGGTCCCTGGCGCTGTAAGGCAGCAACTCTACCACTGCGCCACCGTGCCATTCGGTTATTGGGTCTGTGGTCTGCAGCCATTGAAGTAGGTAGCTTACATGCAGGGCAGTCAGCAATGGCCATTAACACCTGACCTTGCCCGAGAGATTCAGACCCTGAAAATGAATATATAGCAGCATGTGTGTGATCTTGCTGTGCACTAGTTGGCTCCCTTGTTGTCTATACCATAACAGTGAAAACACTTCAAATGAAAGGTATGAAAAGAACAAATCAGAGACAGCACCGATGATCAAGGAAAGGTGGAGTCCACAATGGTCCATTTTTGTTTAGTTTAGTTTAGAGGTACAGCGCGGAAACAGGCCCTTCAGCCCATCGAGTCCACACCAACCAGTGATCCCCACACACTAACCCTACCCTACACACACTAAGGACAATTTTACATTTGTGCAAAGCCAATTAATCGTTGGCGTGTGGGAGGAAGCCGAAGATCTCGGAGAAAACCCACACAGGTCAAGGGGAGAACGTACAAACTCCGTACAGACGGCACCCATGGTCAGGATCGAACCCAGGTCTCTGGTGCTGTAAGGCAGCAACTCTACTACTGTGCCACCGTGTCACCCTGTGGAAAATGTGATTAAGAAAGGAGTCAAACAGTGACTCTGTGAGCAGTCAGGTCCTTGGTTTAATATTTCATTTGACAGGCAAAATTAAAAGGCTTCTGACATGTTGAAAGAGGTAAACACAATTTCATCTCCTTTGGCCATTGAACTTCACCTCAGGGAATATTAAAGTGCCTGTTAGATGTGGGGCTGATATTGTGCTTACACCCCACCATTTATCCTCGCCTGTCAGCTGACACGGCATTCCTGAGTAATGGAGATTTCAAGATTTTGTTCAGCTGACCTTAATATGTGATAAAAGTGAGGCAGAACCTAAAAGTCATGGTAATGCTTCATAATAAACTCCAGGCCATGTGCTGTTCAATCTTGGTTACCGTGATGCCGTAAAATGCACAGCCTTCAGAAGGGGCAGAGGAGAGAAAGTCAAGACACATTTACGCTGGTTGAAAGCTTCAAGTTCATAGGAGTAAATATCACCAGCAACTTGTCTTGGACTACCCATATTGAAGCAATGGCCAAGAAAGCACACCAATGCCTGTACTTCCTTAGAAGGCTTATGAAGTTTGGCATGTCCCCAACAACTTTCAACAACTTCTATAGATGCGCCGTAGAAAGCATTTTATCGGGATGCATCACAGCTTGGTTTGGGAACAGCTCGTAAGAAATTGCAGACAGTTGTGGACGCAACCCAGACGCACATCAACCTCCCTTCCATTGACTCCATTTACACATCACGCTGCCTCGGCAAGGCCAGCAGCATAATCAAGAGTGAGTTACACCCTGGCCACTCACTCTTCTCCACTCTGCCATCAGGCAAAAGGTAAAGAAGTGTGAAAATGCACAACTCTTGTTATCCCCGTTGTTATCAGGCAACTGAACCAGCCCACCAACAACTAGAGAGCAGTTCTGAAGTATCATCCACCCTATAGGAGACCTTTGGAAAATCTTTAATTGGACTTTACTGGACTTTATCCTGCTCTAAACGTTATTCCCTTTACCTGTATATGTTCACTGTGGACAGCTTGATTGTAATCATGTGCAGTCTTTTCGATGGCTGGATAGCACGCAACAAAACGTTTTTCACTGTACGATACAATACAATACAATAGAACCTTATTGATCCCAGAAGGGAAATTAGTCTGCCAACAGTCATAAAACACAACAAGATACATGTGGCAGTGGGATCTGGGGGGAGGGGAGGGGAGGGGGGAGGGGGGGGGTGAGGGGAGGGAGGGGAGCCAGTCTACCCCACGACAGAAGGGCGAGGAGTTATACAGTTTGATAGCCACAGGGAAGAAGGATCTCCTATGGCGTTCTGCCCTGCATCTTGGTGGAACCAGTCTGTTGCTGAAGGAACTCCTCGGGTTGACCAGTGTATCATGAAGGGGGTGAACTGTATTGTCCAAGATGCTCCGCAGTTTGAGGAGCATCCTTCCCTCCAAGACCACCTCCCATGTACCTCAATATAAACAATAATAAACTAAACTGAGCTCAGAAGGACCCTACGTGCAGAGGGGATGAGCTGGAATGAGAGTGGAGGAACTAACTGCTTACAATTTTGGAAAATGGTAGTTGAATATGGCAGAAATGTAGAACTGCAGATGCAGGTTTACTCAAAAGGTTGCAAATTGCTGTAGCATTCCAGAGGGTCAGGCAGCATCACTGCAGAACATGGATAGGTGATGTTTCGTGTTAGTATCCTTCTCCAGGCTGTTAAAATAATAGGCGTAGAGCAGGAGAGGAGCAGAAGAGGAGCAGAAGTCACAGAGGGGGAGCAGTGAGAGAGGATCTCACAGAACCTCCATCGGATGGAGGAGTACTTCCCCAAAGTGGGCATACCTTGAGAGATTTTGCAGATAAAAATAATTATCCAGTCTTAGAGTGAGACCATGTGGAAACAGGCTCTTCAGCCTAACTTGCCCACACCGACCAACATGCCCCATCTGCACTTGTCCCACTTGCCTGCATTTGGCCCATATCCCTCTAAACCTGTCCTATCATGTATCTGCCTAAATGTTTCTTAAATGTTGTGATTGTACCTGCCTCAACTACCTCCTCAGGCAGCTTGTTCCATACACCTCCCATCCTTTGTGCAAAAAAGTTGCCCCAGAGATTTCTATTAAACATTCCCTCCTTCACCTTAAACCAGTGTCCTCTGGTTCTTGATTTACCCTCTGGGTAAAGACTCTGCATTCACCCTATCTATTCCTCTCATGATCTAGTACACCTCTATAAGATCACCCCCACCCTCCTTCACTCCGAATAAAGTCCTAGCCTGCTCAACCTCATCCTGAGTAAGGGAATCAAGACCCAGAGGACATAGGTTTAAAGTGAGGTGGAAAAGATTTAATGGGAACTTGAAGGGCAACATTTTGACACAAGAGATAGTAGGTCTAATGCCCCACTGAGTCCAGGCCAATCAACGATCACCCGTACACTAATTCTATCCTGCACACTAGGGACAATTTACAGAAGCCAATTAACCTACAATCCTGCATGGCTTTGGAATGCGGGAGAAAGCACCCGGAGAAAACCTACGCGGTCACAGGGAGAACGTACAAACTCCGCACAGACAGCATCCTAAGGCTGGAACGAACCCGGGTCTCTGGCACTGTGAGGCAGCAACTCTACCGCTGCACCACTGTGCCGTCCCTATTGAAACATGAACTCTATTGGTTTCGCTTCGGTTCACAGAAAAAACATAGAAACATAGAAAATAGGTGCAGGAGTAGGCCATTTGGCCCTTCGAACCAGCACCGCCATTCAATATGATCATGGCTGATCATCTAAGATCAGTACCCTGTTCCTGCTTTTTCCCCATATCCCTTGGTTACTTTAGTCCTAAGAGCAAAATCTAACTCTCTCTTGAATACAGTTTGGAAGAGCTTTAGGTTGAGGTTTATTATTGTCACATGTACTGAGGTAACAATCCAGTGCATTGGCCTCCACTGCCTTCTGTGGCAGAGAATTCCACAAATTCACAACTCTCTGGGTGAAAAAGTTTTTCTCATCTTAGTCCTAAATGGCCTACCCCTTATTGTTAAACTGTGACCCCTGGTTCTGGACTCCCCCAACATGGGGAACATTTTTCCTGCATCTAGCCTGTCCAATCCTTTAAGAATTGTATATGTTTCTATAAGATCTCTTCTCATCCTTCCAAATTCCAGCGAATACAAGCCCAGTCAACCCATTCTTTCATCATATGTCAGTCCCGCCATCCCGGGAATTAACGTGAATAGTGAACCTACACTGCACTCCATCAAAATGCAATAATGTCCTTCCTCAAATTGGGAGACCAAAACTGCACACAATACTCCAGGTGTGGTCTCACCAGGGCCCTGTACAACTGCAGAAGGACCTCCTTGCTCCTAAACTCAAATCCTCTAGCAATGAAGGCCAACATGCCATTGACTTTCTGCACTTCCTGCTGTACCTGCATGCTTACTTTCAGTGACTGATAGACAAGTACAGCCAAGTTTCGTTGCACCTCCCCTTTTCCAAATCTGACACCATTCATATAATAATCTGCCTTCCTGTTCTTGCCACCAAAGTGGATAACCTCACATTTATCCACATTATACTGCATCTGCCATGCATCTGCCCACTCACCCAACCTATCCAAGTCACCCTGCAGCCTCATAGCATCCTCCTCACAGTTAACACTGCCACCCAGCTTGATGTTATCCGCAAACTTGGAGATGTCACATTTAATTCCCTCATCTAAATCATTAATATATATTGTAAATAACTGGGGTCCCAGCACCGAGCCTTGCGGCACCCCACTAGTCACTGCCTGCCATTCTGAAAAGGATCCGTTAATTCCTAATCTTTGCTTCCTGTCTGCCAACCAGTTCTCTATCCATATCAATACCCTATCCCCAATACCATGTGCTCTAATTTTGCACACTAATCTTTTGTGTGGGACCTTGTCAAAGGCTTTTTGAAAGTCCAGATACACCACAACCACTGGCTCTCCCTTATCCATTCTACTTGTTACATCCTCAAAAAATTCCAGAAGATCAGTCAAGCATGATTTCCCATTCATAAGTCCATGCTGACTCTGACCGATCCTGTCACTGCTTTCCAAATGCGCTTCTCTAACATCTTTAATAATCGACTCAAGCATCTTCCCCATTACCGATGTAAGGCTGACTGGTCTATAATTCTCCGTTTTCTCTCTCCCTCCTTTCTTAAAAAGTGGGGTTACATTGGCAACCCTCCAGTCCACAGGAACTGATCCAGACTCGAGAGAACATTGGAAATGATCACCAATGCATCCACGATTTCTAGGGCCACCTCCTTGAGTACTCTGGGATACAGACCATCAGCCCCTGGGGATTTATCTGCCTTCAGTCCCAACAGTTTACCTAACACCATTTCCTGACTAATGTGGATTCCCTTCAGTTCCTACCTCCCACTAGATCCTTGGTCCCTGCCTGCCGTGCTCCTTGTAATATATATTTTTAAACTCACATCAGAGAAGGGATGGAGTTACGAGAAATGCCTGTCAAAAATAAATGAAGCTCTCAAACTCCACAAATGCAACCACGTATTGGTATTGGTTTATTATGGTCATGTGTACAGTGAGTTGTTTTGCCTGCTTTCCAGTCAAATTGTACCAAACATGAGTACGTCGAGGTGGTGCTAAAAGAGAAAATAAGTGGAATGCAGAATATACTGTTACCGAAATTAGCAACCAAATAATATGCTAGGCATTCACCGGGGGGAAAGTTTAGTTTAGTTTAGTTTAGAGATACAGTGTGAAAACAGGCCCTTTGACCCACTGAGTCCATGCCGAGCATCAATCTTCCATGCATTATTTCTATGTCTCGCACTCTAGGGGCAATTTACAGAAGCCAATTAAGTTTATAAGTTCATAAGTTTATGTTTTCGAAGCAGAATTAGGCCATTCGGCCCATCGTCTACTCGGCCATTCAATCATGGCTGATCAATCTTTCCCTCTGAGCCCCGTTCTCCTGCCTTTAGGCGACACTTGGTTCAGGCATGCAATCGACGCAGTGGTGACAGAGCGTCCACTGAACCACAGTGGGTACACACACCAGCAACTGGAAAGGACCTGTGTTGTTCTACCGAGGTATGCTCTAGTTGTTTGCGATTGTTCAACGCACCAGAGAGTGGGAGGCACGTTCCAAGCTTTCATCTTTGCTGAATGTCATCTTTTCTTCTGACAAATAGGAAAATAAGTATGTTCCAAAAACAAAATTCATGAGCAAGTGTCTTTTGCAAATGAAGATTTAAGCAATTGTCATTGATGTAAAGCAGCCTCTGTAAGGAACACCAGCATAAACTGACTGGTGATAGATGATAGCACATGAGATGAGTCAACTATACACTGATTTAATTCTATGGCAGTGACTTTCATTTCTTCCAAAACAATGTCTACAATGCACTTACATTTACAAAATAACTACTGCTCGTTTGCAAGCCACTCGGCCCGACTGATCCATTCTGGCCTGTTATGCTCACTTTCCACTACTCCTTACACCATATCTTTATGGTTCCAGTGTCACAATAGCAGAGCGATTGTGGTTTATGATGCGGAGGTATGGGCTTGCAAATACCTTGATGGATGGAGATTTTAACCTGCTGATTCAACAACTAGTAAAAAGCTGGAATGCATCAATGTGACCATCAACAAGCCATATTATTGCAAAAGTCATTTTGTTCACCAAGCAAAAAATATAAAGTGTTGGAGGAACTCAGTGGATCAGGTAGATCACGGATATGTGACGTTTCGGGTCAGGACCGTTCTTCAGATCGGTTTGTTCACTGATGTCCTCCTGAGAGAAAGAACATGACACCTTTTCCTGACCTGACTCTTGATCCAGAACAAATTGCCCTCTGAAGTGTTCCCTCAAGGAACTGCAGATGCTTGTTTACAGCAGAAGACACAAAATGCTGGAGTAACTCAGCAGGTCAGGCAGCATCTCTGGAGAACATTGACAGGTAGTGTTTCAGGTTTGGACCTGAAGAAGGGTCCCAACCTGAAATGGCATGTAACTATGAGTAGGAAGGAACATGCAGATGCTGGTTTACAGCGAACACAAAATGTTGGAGTAACTCAGCGGGGCAGGCAGCATCTCTGGATAGAAGGAATGGGTGACGTTTTGGGTCGGGGGGAGAGTGGGGGGGAGGAAGCTGGAAAAGTGTTTGAATAAGTCTTCATATGGAATGAATGCAAGTGAGATTTGTATAGACAGGAATTTTTTTTTGGTTTATGTACAGTGAAAAAACATGAATCCAATCAAGCTGTCCACATTGCACAGATAGAGGGTAAAGGGTACAGCATTTAGTGCAAGATATAACGTTGGTGGTTGGCATAGGCATGGTGGGCCGAAGGGCCTGTTTCTAAGCTGTAATACTCTGTGATTCTCTATCATTGTAAATCTATTGTAAATATATCAGTTTTGCACTGTTGAGCTTGTCATGTCACCTCCTACAATGCACCTGGTATTGAATTTTACATTGATTTATCTGATGGTGTTTAAACAGTAATTCATGGTGGTGCTGATTCCTTCCCAAACAGCTCCACAGTTGGCTGTAGACTGATGAATCAGTTTGTGTCAGTTTGAACGACAGCAATAAAGAATGAAAGGACTCAGCTTTTTTTAATCAAACTCCACCGTTTGAATGGCGGTGCTGGCTCGAAGGGCCGAATGGCCTCCTCCTGCACCTATTTTCTATGTTTTTATGTTTCTATGCAAATTTAACCCTCCTCTACCACATCCTCTGGCAGCTCACTCCATACGCCCCACTGCCCTCTGTGTGAAAAACGTGGCCCTTAGGTTCCCCTTTCAATCTTTCCTCTGTCAACTTAAATCAATGCCCTCCAGCTTTAGAATCCCTCGTGATTTTATAAACTTCTATAAGGACAGCCTTCAGCCTCCGACACAACATGGCGGCACAGTGCCACAGGGGTGGCATAGTGGCGCAATGGTGGAGTTTCTGCCTTACAGCGCCAGAGATCCGGGTTCGATTCTGACCACGGGTGCTGTCTGTATGGAGTTTGTACGTTCTACCTGTAACTGCGTGGGTTTTCTCCGGGTTCTCCGGTTCCTCCCACATTCCAAAGGCGTGCAGGTTTGTGGGTTAATTGGCTTCAGTAAAATTGTAAATTGTCCCTACTGTGTGGAATAGTGCTAGTGTACGGAGTGATCACGGGTCGACACGGGCCTTCAGTGGGCTGAAGGGCCTGCTTCCGCGCTGTATCTTTAAACTCTAAATCTACTCATTACAATGCGATAATGAACTTCGTGTGAACTAAATTTACTGGTGTGTTTCCTACATTGCAATATTGTACTACATTTCCTATTTTGCACTTCAAAAATTTGACTTACTAATTGCCTTTAGGAGAACTTTTCTCTTTCGATAACATTGTCCTTTAGAGCTTTTTTCCCCGAAAATTCAAATATTAGATGGCATAGCTTTAAGGTGAGAGGGGCAAAGTTTAAAGGAGACTAGACCAAGTGGACCCGTTGGGTCCAAACCTCTCCTGCATTGGTGCAGCACCCCCTCCTCACCTCCCCCCTCCCTTTCACCCCTCCCCATCCCCGTCACCCCTCCCTCTTCTCCCCCCTCCCCTCCCCCCCTCTCCCCTACCCCCTCCCCCTTCACCCCTTCCCCCATCCCTCCCCTCCCTCCCCTTCCCATTCCCCTCCATCCCCCCGATCCTCCCATCGTCTCCCCCGATCCCCCCTCCCTCCCCTTCCCTCCACTCCGCTCCCCTCCGACCCCCCGACCCCCTCCCTGCCCTCCCCCTCCACCCCTTCCCTCCCTCCCCCCTTGGCCCAACCGTGGACCCGTTGCCGGGCGGGGAGTGATCTCCCGGGGCTGTAGGTGGACAAGGGGGGACAGGGAAAAGGCACTGTCCTCGGCCCCATTTCTCCTGCAGGCTGGGCGTGGAGCTGAACCCTCTCCTGCTGCTCGGCTGCGATCGGCGGAGAGCGGCGAGGACGGCCATCTTGTGGATCCTCTGCCGCATGCTGCACCACGGGAGGAAGGTCAGGCACGGGACACGCCGGGACGGGTGGCGGTCCTCCCACCGGTCCTCTGGGGGGGGGGAGCGCATTTATTAAAGTTTATAAATTTATTAGGTAAATTGTTTTTAAAAAGTTACAAAAGTGGTTTATTCAGACCACGGGGGAATGGTGAGTATGGTGGGCCTAAAATTGTTGCGCTGTCGTGTACCGTTTTAGCTGTGTAGAAGGCATGGTACACACATAAACACATAAACACATAAACATATAAACATATACACACAAACAAACCACAAGTTTTAGTAATGTCTAGATGTACGGGGCAAGTTTTTACACAGAGGATGGTGGTGGAGACAGATACAATAGTGACATTTAAAAGATTTTTGGATATGCACATGAACTTGCAGGAAATGATGGGATATGGATTACGTGCAAGCAGAGGAGAGTTGGTCTTGGCATAGTGTTCGGCATAGACATCACCAACTTCTATAGGTGCACCGTGGAAAGCATTTTATCAGGATGCATCACAGCATGGTTTGGGAACAGCTCCCTCAAGGCTACATCCAAGAGAGCAGCTATGGATGCAGCCCAGACCATCACACAAACCATTGACTCCATCTACACCTCACGCTGCCTCGGCAAGGGCAGCAGCATAAGTAACGACAAGCCTCACCCCGGTCAATCCCTCTTCTCCCCTTTCCCATCAGGCAAGAGGTACAGAAGTGTGAAAATGCATATCTCCAGATTCAGGGATAGTTTCTTCCCAGCTGTTATCAGGGCAACTGAACCATCTTATCACCAACTAGAGAATGGTCCTGACCTACCATCTACTTCATTGGAGACCTTCGGAATATCTTTAATTGGACTTTACCAGACTTTATCTTGAACTAAACATTATTCCCGTTATCCTGCACCTGTACACTGCGGACAGTTTTGATTGCTGTCATGTATCGTCGTTTCGCTGACTGGATAGCACGCAACACAAGCGTTTCACTGTACCTCAGTCCACATGACAATAGCAAACTAAACTAAAGATAGAGACACAGAGTCATTGTGGGCCGAAGGGCCTGTTCTTGAGCATATCATTGTGATCAGGAAAGATGGCGAGACATCTCTCATTGGCGGACCTTGGTGTGTGGGTGGCTATTCACCAGTGGTTGGGGCTCCAGCCAGACACATACATCAGCAAAGTTTCTACCCGTGTGTTTCAAAGCATGAACGTGTTATTCCTAGATCTCGATTTTCAAAATAACCTTCAGATTCATCTTCTCATCTCCACTGGGATCATGGCTAACAACACATTTTTAAAAGCAATAAATGCAGGCATGAATATTGACATCTGCACAGAAGGAAGGGGAATAGGAATTAATGTTGATTTAATGGTGGGAGATTTTGTTATTTTCATTGTTCAGTCTTTTAATCTGTTGTTTAAACTGCTCAATGGAATGAACACTGTAAATCCCATTATATTATAGTTATGAGTGAATAAATTATCCTCAGCATCCTGGCCAATGGTGGGAATGTAACCACTTATCATTGTTCCTTTTACGTTTGGCACCGCCTTAAATAGGCAGGTTAGACCCATTCAGTTATAAATTGGATCCTCACAATAACCCCATTGCTTCAGAAGTGTAAGACTAAGTGTAAGACTATGAGAAGTATAAGTGCAAGAGGTGAGTTCGATGGCACAGTTTGTTTTTTGGTGACAGATTACTCCATGGAACAGATTTTCATCTGTGCTGGGGAATGGTTGTTCGGGCAGGATTGGTCATCTGGCCACTGACAAACTCAAACAGCATTCGGCCCATTGATTTCATGTGCATTCTGCAGTAATTGGAAAAGTGACTACTGATGAAAAAATTGTCATCAATTTGATAAACTTGATAACATTCAGATCGATTTGACTTTACCACTGTTAACATGCAGGGGTGATGATCAAATTACCCTGAGAATGAGCATGGACGCACACATATATATATGGACACGCGCGCACACGCACACACATAGACATGAATGCAGACACTCACAAACATACATACACATGCGTACATAGGCATGCACACACACGGGCACACACACATGCACACACATGCACATGGGCACACACACATGCACACACAGATACACACACACACACACACACACACACACACACACACACACACACACATACATACATATATATATATATGTATACAACGTGGATACATATATAAGCCTATCAGCCTACCATGCCCACACTGACCATCAAGCACCCAGTATTACACTAATGCTACCCTAACCCATTTATTCTCCTCAGACTTCCATCTATTCCTCCCCCTTCTTCCCTCTTCTATCTCTTGCCTGCACACAGAAACGAAGGTTTTGGAAGGTACATAGAAGAAATGAATGAAAGATATGCAAAAAGCAACGATGATCAAGGAAAGGCGGAACCCACAATGCTCCATTGTTGGCTGTGGGGAAGGAGATAACGAGTCACACAAACAGTGAAATTCAGCAGGACAACAGTGAAACTAGTATGACGATTAGGGTGGGTGAGGGACGGAGAGAGAGGGGATGCAAGGGTTTCTTGAAGGTAGACAAATCAATATATATACCACTGGGTTGTAAGCTGCCCAAGCTAAATAGTCAAGTCAAGTCAAGTCAAGTCAAGTTTATTTGCCACATACACATACACGATGTGCAGTGAAATGAAAGTGGCAACGCCTGCGGATTGTGCAAAAAAAAGCTATAATTACAGCATATAAATTAAAATTAATACAGAAAAGAAAATTTAGTCCCTGGAGTTATAATAGTTAACAGTCCTGATGGCCTGTGGGAAGAAACTCCGTCTCATCCTCTCCGTTTTCACAGCGTGACAGCGGAGGTGTTTGCCTGACCGTAGCATCTGGAACAGTCCGTTACTGGGGTGGCAGGGGTCCCTCATAATCTTGCTTGCTCTGGATCTGCACCTCCTGATGTATAGGTCCTGCAGGGGGACGAGTGTAGTTCCCATGGTGCGTTCTGCCGAACCCACTACTCTCTGCAGGGCCTTCCTGCCCTGGGCAGAGCTGTTCCCAAACCAGACTGTGATGTTGCCGGACAGGATGCTCTCTACAGCCCCAGAGTAGAAGCATTGAAGGATCCTCAGAGACACTCTGAACTGATGTTCCTACAATTTGCGATGGGCCTCATTCTAAGAATGGAGGAGGCCCAGGACAGAAAGGTCAGTGTGGGAATAGGAAGGGGAGTTAAATTGTTTGGCAGCCGAGAGATCACTGATTTGTTGATGAGGAAGTCAAGTCAAGAAAGGCCTGTTTCCACGACAATTTACAGAAGCCAATAAACACTTATAAATCCGCATGTTTTTGGAAAGTGGGAGTAAACCGGGGCACCCTGGGAAAAACCAGGTGGTCACCAGGAGAATGTACAAACTCCATACAGACAGTACCCGTAGTCAGGATTGAACTTGGGACTCTGGTGCTGTAAGGCAGCAACTCTACCGCTGAGCCACCGCGCCACCCTTGTTGCAAATTGAAACGGATGAAGCGGAATTCATTTCTGGAGTTGGTTCGCACCATAGCCAACCTTTTGAAGCGTTTGATGATGTTGGATGTAAGTGCGGTACTCATTAATGCATGTCACCTACTGTTGATGGGCCCCAATACGATCGATGCCCGTTTGTAGTAGGTGGGAACCTCAGTCTGCAAAGGTGAGAGGTTAGGGTGGCACGGTAACGCAGTGGTAGAGCTGCTGACATACAAAGCCAGAGACCCGGGTTCGATCCTGACTACAAGTGCTGTCTCCACGGAGTTTGTATGTTCATGAAGTGCTGGAGTAACTCAGCGGGACAGGCAACATCTCTGGAGGACATGGATAGGTGACGTTTCAGATTGGGTTCCTTGTTCACATGTCTAATGTAGAGTCCCAACCCAAAATATCACCTATACATGTCCTCCAGAGAGTCCGAGTCCACGCCAAGAATCACCAATACACTAGTTCTATGTTATATCACCTCCCTAGCCAACAATGGGCCATTATGGCTCCACTCTTCCTTGGTTATCTGTTGCCGGCCCTGATTTGTTCTGGCATTTTCCTACCTCCAGTTAACCCCCTCCCCATCTACTTTCAGTCTGAAGAAGGGTTCCGACTTGAAACGTGGCCTGTTCAGTTTCTCCAGAGATGCTGCCTGACCCGCTGAGTCACTCCAGCGCTTTGTGTCTGTTTTTGTAAACCAGCAGCTGCAGTTCAGTGTGTCTAGAATTTCTATCACATTCAGGAAGCTGGGATGAACAGCAGCAGAAAACCCTTGGAAAGGTTCGAGTCTGATAAAGGAAGCTCTGTTGCCCATTCTTTATTGCTGTCAGTCAAGCTTCCACTCTGAGTGATCGATCAGTCCGCGTGTGACGATGTTGTGAAGGGATGAGGAGGCCACGGGGAATTAATAAGTTAAACACAACCAGAAGCATGGGACAAATCGATAGGAGAATTTAACATCAGGTGCCTTGTAGGGGGCAGCTCCAGACGAATAACTTAGTGCATGATCAATGTACTTACAATGGACAAGTAAGTGACAAACTGCAGGCCGGATTAGAACAGTTGGATTGCAATTTCTGCTCACCACACAGTTTAGCACAGCTCACCTGACATCTTTAAGTCGATAAGTTTTTTCTTTGCAAACACACGGATGGATAAGGATTACTCAATTGACAACTATAACAACCTGACAATTGCACCAAACTTATGTCCAATTTATCTGCTGAGACTGAGAGCGTGATTTCCTCTGACATCAAATGTGAACGCTGTTTGTAGGGTGTATTTCCTGGCGTGCGTGTCTGAATTGAAATTCTCACTGGTACTACAATTGTAGTTTATTGTCACCTGGTCCTCAGTGCAGTGAAATTCTATTTTGCATACAGTTCAATGATAATCCTACTTTACATTAGGCACAATTGCATTAAGTATATGAGTGACAATAAACTAAACACAAACTAAACTCAGTTTAGGCATAATGGTACTAAGTATAAGAGTGTAGGATAGTAGGCCACACTGAGTCACTACACAAGAGTTGCCCCATTTTAAGCGCCATCTTGTACCCTTCAAGTTTGAATCTTTTAAATGTCAGAGTCTTTACTTCAAGCGCAACTGGTCAGTAAAATAAAGGCTTCAGTTTAGTTTAGAGATACAGTGTGAAAATAGGCCCTTCGGCCCACTGAGTCCGTGCTGACCAACAATCACTCACACACCTGTTCCATCCTACACACTCGGGGCAATTTACAAAGGTTATCCTACTTTTGGCATCCATCCCCCACACAGTAAGGAAAATTGCAGAGGGCCAATTAACCTAAAAATATGCATGTCTTTGGGATGTGGGAGGAAACCGAAGCAACTTTAATAGATTTAATAAGAAACTCAGTGTGTGGTGGGTATATCGAACGAGAACCAGAAGTAGTAGTTGAGACAGGTACTATAACAACATTTAAAAGACATTTGGACAGGTACATGGATAGAAAAGGTTTAAAGAGATATGGGCCAAAAATGGGACTAACTAAGATGGGCATCTTGGTCAATATGGACGATTGGGCCGAGGGGCCTATTTTGGTGCTGTGTGACTCTAAATTACGACAAGGAGATAAAAGACTCTTTCATTAAAGTTTGAAGAACTTTTAGTTTGAAGAACAGAATTTCAGCCTGAAGAAGGGTCTCGACCCGAAACGTCACCCATTCCTTCTCTCCTGAGATGCTGCCTCACCTGCTGAGTTACTCCAGCATTTTGTGAAATAAATACTTTCATTAAAGTTCACTCTTTCTGGTGGGATGCCGCCAGAGAGCCAGAAAAACTGGGTTTAAAAGAACTGGGTTAAAAATAAAAAACATTTGGAAACATTTAAAAAACATTAAAAAAACATGGCAGCTTAAAACCCAGCGGTATGAACGTTGATTTCTCTCATTTCAAGTAACCTATGCATTCCCTCCCTCCCCCACCCTAGTTGTTGTAATAGTTCCACTATTCGCATCCATGTATCCCTTCATCATCACCTCTTCTCCATAACGTGCCATTGTGGGCTCCACCCTTGCTTGGTCATCTGTTGCTGGCCCTGCTTTGTTCTGGCCTTCCCTCCATTTCCCTCACCTGTACTTTTGGTCTGAAGAAGGGTCCCGACACAAAACATCATCCGTCTTTTTTCTCCAGAGGCGCTGCCTAATCCATTGAGTTATTCTAGCACTTTGTGTCTGATTTAGGTACATGGATAGGATCGGTTTAGAGGTATATGGACTAAATGCAGGCAGGTGGGACTCGTGTAGATGGGGCATGATGGTTGGTGTGGGTAAGTTGGTCCGAAGGGCCTGCTTCCACGCTGTATGACTTTATGACTCTATAACTGGCTGGAAAGAACAACCCATTCCTTCTTTCCAGAGATGCTGCTTGTCCCGCTGAGTTACTCCAGCTTTTTGTGTCTATCTTCGGTTTAAATCAGCATCTGCAGTTCCTTCTTGCACAACACTAGTTAGAGGACTTTATTATCAAATTGTTGAAAGGTTCCCTAATGGGAGATTGATGGTGCATATGTTTAAGACTACACTAAGCATTCCAACCAGATAAATGACATTTAAAAGATCACCTTCCAGTTGAAGGAAGTTCATTAGCAACGTTGACTAGGAAATTGGCTCAGCACTCTTTTAGGAAGAATTTGCAGGATGATTGGGAAAGAGAGCACTGGAGTGGGAATAATTGGATAAATCCTCCAAAGACTGGTAATGTTGGTCAAATTAAACTGCTTTTCATGATCCTAACAGTAATTTCACATCTCATTGTTAATTGTATAATTCGCTGTCAATAAGTACATTTTCCCATGCAACAATCAATCATTAATTCGCATTCATTAATCATTAAATCAAAATTTAATTTCATTCCAGAAAGTTAATTAATTTCCATTGAAAGACTTTAATCTATTTTTTTTGAAGACATGGCAAAACATGGCTTTCTTTTAACTAATTGGGCATCTAATATGTGCTCTCATTCTGAATCTCACCAGAATCAAATCAAGGCATATTAGTCTACTTTAGTTTACTTTAGAGATACAGTGTGGAAACAGGTCAATTCGGCACACCGAGTCCGTGACGACCAGCGATCACCCCTTATACTAATCTACACGTTAGAGAAAATTTACAATTTTAGGAAAGCCAATTAATCTACAAACCTGTACATCTGTGGAGTGCCGGGGGAAACCGGAGGACCCGGAGAAAAACTACACATCATGGACAACGTACAAACTCCGTACAGACGGCACCCGAGGTCTTGATCGAACCCGGGTCTCTAGAGCAGCAGCTCTATTGCTTCCATGTGTCGCTCTGTACACTCGCATTGTACCGCATCTCTTCCATTCTGCTATCTCTCCTTGAATCCCATGGGATCGAACATTTGGGAGCAGCCTACCATGCGGAACCTTATCAAATGACTTGCCATGATCCATGTATACAACGTCTATAGCTCTGCCCAAAAATGTCCATTGCACACCTTCAAAAACCTCAATCAGATTCGTGAGACACGACCTCCCGCATACAAAACCATGTTGACTAGCCCTGATCACCCTTTGTCCATCTAAGTGCCTGTACGTATGCATGCCGAAACATACAAAATTCTTAAGGGATTGTACAGGCTAGATGCAGGAAAAATGTTCCCGATGTTGGGAGAGTCCAGAACCAGGGGTCACAGCTTAAGAATAAGGGGTAGGCCATTTAAGACTGAGATGAGGAGAAACTCAGAGAGTTGTGAATCTGTGGAATTCTCTGCCACAGAAAGCAGTGGAGGCCGATTCACTGGATGTTTTCAAGAGAGAGTTAGATTTAGCTCTTAGGTCTAACGGAATCAAGGGATATGGGAGCAGGAACGGGGTACTGATTGTGAATGATCAGCCATGATCATATTGAATGGCGGTGCAGGCTCAAAGGGCCAAATGGCCTACTCCTGCACCTATTTTCTATGTCTATGTTTCTATCTCAATGCAGACAAAGCATTTTTATTTAGACTTTAGACTTTCGAGATATAGCACGGAAACAGACCCTTCCACTCACCGAGTCAATAGACAATAGACAATAGATGCAGGAGTAGGCCATTCGGCCCTTCAAGCCAGCACCACCATTCAATGTGATCATGGCTGATCATTCTCAATCAGTACCCCGTCCCCGCCGCCCCGCACAGTAGCACTATCCTACACACTAGGGACAATTTACAATGTACAGAAGCCAATTAACCTACAAACCTGTATGTATTTGGTGTGTGGGAGGAATCTGGAGCACCAGGAGAAAACCCACGTGGTCACAGGGAGAATGTACAAAGACCTTACAGACAGCACTCATAGACAGGGTCAAACCCTGCTCTCTCGCGCTGTAAGGCAGCAACACAACCTCTGCGCCACCATGCTGCCCTTTTAATTTACACTTTCTCTGTAACTCTAATGCTGTAGCACTATATTCTGCCCTCTAGATTTTTTTTCTTTGCACTACCTGTTGTACTTGTGTGATGATAATCATGTATAATATGATTTGACTGGATAGCATGCTTCACTGCATCAATACCAAATACCAATACCAGACAGTGGCACAGCTGGTAGAGCTGCTGCCGCACAACGCCAGAGAAAATGGCAGGGTTCGATCCTGACCTCAGCTGCTGTCTGTGTGGAGTTTGCACATTTTCTGTGCGACTATTTGGGTTTTCTCTGTGTGCTTCGGTTTCCTCTCATCCCAAAGTCATGCGGTTTTGTAGGTTAATTGACCTCTGTAAAATTGCCACTCGTGTGCAGAGTGGTGTGAAAGTGGGATAACATAGAACTAGTGTGGACCTATGATCAATGGTCAGGCCAAAAGGTCTGTCTCTGTTCTGTATTGCTCTATGAAACTGTTACTCCACGTTTCTGTTAACTCGGGATGGATTAGACTGGAGAGCCGGCACAAAGGCTGAGGGGTAACTTTTACACACAAAGGGTGAGGGATATCAAACGAGCTGCCAGAGCAGGTAGAGATACAGGTACTATTGCGATGTTTAAGAAACATTCAGACAGATCCATGGATAGGGCAGGTTTAGGGGTTATGGGCCAGGCGCAGGCAGGTAGGACTAGTGTAGATGGGATCTGTTGGCTGCTATGGGTAAATTGGGCCGAAGGGCCTGTTTCCACATGTTATGACTGACTCTGACTCTATGACTTCTGCCCCTTGGTTCCCTAAATTCGGGTAAATCAAACCTGCAGTTGGATGGAAAAGTCGAAAAAGAATCCCCAGAGAATTTTGAACAATTTAATTGACTCTATTTGGTTTAGGTTTGCAATTCCTTGAGTTTCCCTCAGTAACCGTAGCTGAGTTCTGATTGCTTGGCCCTCAAGTGATTTCGGAAAGCTTTGCAGCGACATAATCGGGGCAGTTCGGCATTGAATTCTTGTTTAATTTTCCCTTTCTCCCCTGAGAACCGAATCATGATTGGTTGTACACAACATCATTCCTGTTCAGGAATTGTTATACATGTTTGGGATGAACTGAACAGAGCAACTCCAGTTTATAAATTATAGATCGGTAGTTGGGGAATCTGATGTGTTGTTCTGCATTCACTCCCTGCCTGTTCACCAAGATGCTTTGTGTTGCTGGTCGAGTTCCAAGCCATTTATATAAGGAGAAGCCCTCACTTCTCCGGGCTTGCTTTGTTCATTGTATAAACTATATGATATGCTTGCTTTCATAGGTCGGGCACTAAGTCTTAGAGTCAGGGAGTCATGATGCAGCTTCATAGGACTTTGGGTTGGCCAAATTTGGAATATTGCGTGCAATTTAGTTTGGAGATACAGCGTGGAAAAATGCCCTTTTGCGCCACTGAGTGCGCACCAACCAGCGATCACCTGTACACTAGTTCTGTCCTAACACTAGAGACAATTTACAGAAGGCAATTAACCTCCAAACGTGCATGTCTTTGGAATGTGGGAGGAAATCGGAGCACCAGGAAGAAACCCACACAGGTCATAGGGAGAACGTGCAAACTCCACACAGACAGCACCGGGGGTCAGGATCGAACCCAGGTCTCCGGTGTTGTGAGGCAGCAGTTCTACCAGCTGCACCACCGCGCTGCCCTAGTAACCCTAATTCTAGTTCTCTCATTACAGGAAGGATGTGGAAGCTTTGGAAAGGGAGCAGAGGAGGTTAACCAGAATGTTGACTGGATTAGGGGGCATTGGCTACTGGGTGAGATTGGACTGACTTGGATTGTTTTCTCTGAAATGCCAGATGTTACAGGAAGAACTGTTAGAAGTATTTAAAATGATGAGAGGCATAGATAGGGTAGACAGTCAGAGCCTGACAGTGTGGAAACAGCCTTTCAGCAGTCAGGAGACACCCAATCTTGCAGTATTTCCTTCAAGCTAGCCTTGCACAGCAATCTTGGTGAACTTTAAAGTCCCAAGCCTGCTTATTATCCATTCTGAGGAAATGAATTCTAGCTTTACTCATGTATTTTCTACTCTGTAGCGTTTTTTTTAAAGGTGAATTGAAAGTGCTGTAAGGAAAAAAAAAGTTCTGTATGAGGGAACCCCAGTTAATTAACCATCATGACTTTCGGCTGATTAAGGTACGGTCAGATGCTTTTCATTCTCCTTACTTGCGGTCATTACAACTTATCAAATTGTTCAGGGGAAATCAAAGTATTGGAATTCAGTAGCTTAGTTTTGTTTTAGGACTAAGAATGGCATTGTGGTCAGTGAAGATGGGTATCAAAAATTACAGCAGGATCTTGATCAGCTGGGCAAGTGGGCTAAGGAATGGCTAATGGAGTTTAAGGCAGGCCAGTGCTGGAGTTGCATTTTAGAAAGTCAAACTAGGGCAGGATTTTCACAGTGAATGGCAGGGCCCCGGGGAGTGTTGTAGAGCAGAGGTATCTAGATGTACAGATACATTGTTCAATGAAAGTAGTGTCACAGATAGGGTGGTCAAGAAGGCTTTTGATACCTTGGCCTTCGTCAGTTGGGGTACTGAATATGTATAGAAACATAGAAAATAGGTGCAGGAGTAGGCCATTTGGCCCTTCGAGCCAGCACTGTCATTCAAGATGATCATGGCTGATCACATCCAAAGTCAATACCCCATTCTGGCTTTTTCCCCATATCCCTTGATTCCCTTCATCCCTTGAGCTAAATGTAACTCTCTCTTGAAAACATCCAGTGAATTGGCCTCCACTGCCTTCTGTGGCAGAGAATTCCACAGATTCCCAACTCTCTGGGTGAAGAAAGTTTTTCTTCATCTCAGTCCTAAATGGCTTACCCCTTATTCTTAAACTGTGACCCCTGGTTCTGGACTCCCCCAACATCGGGAACATTTTTCCTGCATCTACCCTGTCCAATCCTCCAAGAATTTTATTTGTTTCTATAAGATCCCCTCTCATCCTTCTAAATTCCAACGAATACAAGCCCAGTCGACCCATTCTTTCATCATATGTCAGTCCCACCATCCCGGGAATTAACCTGGTGAACCTACGCTGCACTCCCTCAATAGCAATAATGTCCATCCTCAAATTAGGAGACCAAAATTGCGCACAATACTCCAGGTGCGGTCTCACCGGGGCCCTGTACAACTGCAGTAGGACCTCCGTGCTCCTAAACTCAAATCCCCCTGCAATGAAGGCCAACATGCCATTAGCTTTCTTCACTGGCTGTTGTACCTGCATGCCTACTTTCAATGACTGATGTACAAGCACACCCAGGTCTCGTTGGGGTGTCAGGATTCTCGTTGGGTAACGTCAGGATGTTATGTTTCAGTCGTAGAAGACGTCGATGATGCTGCCTTTGTAGTAGTGTTTTCAGTTTTGGCTACCCTGTTTTATGAAGGTTGTTGTTATGCTGGAGAGAGTGCAGAGAAGATTTACGAGCATATTGCCAGGACTTGGGGGGGCTGAGCTAAAGGAATAGGTTGGGCTGGCGAGGACTTTATTCCTTGGTGTGCACGAGGCCAAGGGATGATCTTATAAAGGTGTATAAAGTCATGAGGGGAATTGTTACGGGGTACGCATAGAGCCTTTTACATGGAGTAGGGGAATAAAGAACCAGAAGATGTTGGTGTAAGGTGAATAGGAACCTGAGAGGAAACTTATTCACTTAGCTAGTGGTGAGTATATAGAATGAGCTGCCAGGGGAGGTAACTGGGGTAGTTTCAATAATAACATTTAAAAGACTATCAGACAGCTACAAGGCTTAAGAAATGTTTAGAGGGTATGGGCCAAATGCAGGCAAATTGCAGGCTCAGATGGAGCATCTTGGTTGGCATGGGTGAGTTGGGCCGAAGGGCCTTTCTCTGCAATGTATGTCTCTATGACCCTATTATTTTTTTCTGATTACACAGATTGCAGAACATAGCACAGTACAGCACAGAAACAGGATCTTCCACCCACAATGTCCATGCCAAGTTAAACTAACTTCCCCTGCCTGTATTTAACCTAGATCCCTTCATTCCTTGCATATCCATGTGCCTATCCAAAAGCCTCTTAAATGCCACCATCTCCACCCCAGGCATCACATACATCCATTAACTCTAATCCTACATTAATCCCTTTCTTTTCCTCCCTATATCTAGAAAATCAAGAAAATGTCCCCATTCTGACAATGTGCTGGTTTACACAAAAGGACACAAAATGCTGGAGTAACTCAACAGGTCAAGCAGCACCTCTGGGGAACAATGGATGGGTGACATTTTGAGTTGGAGTCCAACTTCAGACAAAGGAAAATACTTAGTTATGATGAGATGAAACTCTCTTGCCCCTAGCGCTCTTTCCCCCATTGACACAATTGTTTTTATAATGTGACCTTCTACAACTGCGGTTTCTTAGGAATAGAAACTATTGTATTGTAGTAGAACTACCTGTGTGATTCTATGACTCTGAAACACACTTCAAACACACAAAATGGTGAGGTTCAGGGGCCATTGCATCCGATAGGTTAGTTGTGTGCAATGGCATCTTCCTGAATTGGCCAGGGAATTCATCAACAGCGTGGCCTCAGCAAATAGCAATAACCATGTAGAATTAATGATTTCACTTTCAATGCGACGGAACTCTGAGACAAGATAAAATGCTTCCAAACAATTACATTCCAAGGAATGAACATTATTTATCCTAAGCACCAAGGGAGACAGGGTTTATAATTAACGAGGCAGCGGTACACAAATCAAGAGATGGAGAGAAAACAGATTAAATTAGTAATCCGAAGACAAAGTACATCAGATGCTGGAAATGTACAAAAAAAAGTACTGGAAATACTCAGCAGGTCAGGCAGCATCTGTGGAGAAAGGGAGTTAATGTTTCAGGTCGATGATATTTCACCTCACGTGTTTGCAGTTGATTGCTCTCTCCAAATTGCCTCAAATGTGTAGTTGAATAACAGCACCTGTTCAGATGACTCAGGATGGTTCAGATGACTGATAAAAACTGGGAAGAAACAGTCCCTGAATCCGGAGTTGCGCTTTTTCACACTTCCGCACCTCTTGCCCGAGGGGAGAGGGGAGAGGGAAGAAGAGGGAGTGACATGGGAGAAGATGTGAGAAGAGGGAGGTCAGGATCATTCCCTAGTTGGTGATAGAATGGTTCAGTTGACTGATAACAGCAAACCACGATATTAAACCATTTCCTTCTTGTGTCTGAAGAAGGGTCTTGACACAAAACATCACCAATTCCTTCTCTCCAGAGATGCTGCCTGACCCGCTGAGTTACCCACCTTCGGCCCACCGAGTCCGTGCCGCCCAGCGATCCCCGCACATTAACACTATCCTACACACACAAGGGACAATTTTTTTAAACATTTACCCACTCAATTAACCTACATACCTGTACGTCTTTGGAGTGTGGGAGGAAACCGGAGATCTCGGAGAAAACCCACGCAGGTCACGGGGAGAACGTACAAACTCCGTACAGACGGCGCCCGTAGTCAGGATGGAACCTGAGTCTCCGGCGCTGCATTCGCTGTAAGGCAGCAACTCTACCGCTGCGCCACCGTGCCGCCCTTCTTGTGTCTTCCTTCTTGTGTACTCTCTCAGTCCTAATACTTATAAAGGTGGTGCCAATATACTAATTTAACAACCCTTGTTTTACAATTTGCTTCAGGCTTTTATCTTATGATTCATCGTTTCACTCCTTATATATCCATTGCAATTTCAGTAATGTTCCTTGCAATGTTTAATCTTAATAAATTTCAGGAAATGTTTTGTTCTTTTAGGAATTATTTAAATGTACTGACTTTTCAAAATTCACTGTTCACGGCGTACATAGTTGGGACGCTGGCAGAAGGGCACTAATTCAGCTGGAAACATTCATATTCCAAATTGGCAGTAATAATCCTTCCTCTGCATTCCTTCTGTCATCAAATCGATTTCCTTTTGTCAAGAGTCAAGAGTGTTTTATTGTCCTATGTCCCGGACAGAATAATGAAATTCTTTCTTGCAGGAGCGCAACAGAATATATAAACATAGTACTCTGTAAGCAATAAAAGAAACAAGAAAACAAAGTACAGTATCTACTGGATATATATATATATATATATATATATATATATATATATATATATATGCGTGTGTGTGTGTGTGTGTGTGTGTGTGTGTGTGTGTATATATATGTGTGTGTGTGTGTGTGTGTGTGTATATATATATATACATATATATATGTGTGTGTGTGTGTGTGTGTGTGTGTGTGTGTGTGTGTGTGTGTGTGTGTGTGTGTGTGTGTGTGTGTGTATATATATATATATATGCAGTAGATACTGTACTTTGGTACAGTATCTGATACATGATTAGGTAATTATATATATATGTGTGTGTGTGTGTGTGTGTGTGTATATATATATATATATATACATTAAAAACAAACCAACAGTATTTCAAAATGACAAAACCAATGCCCCCAAGCCTATGTAGTTCAGAACTTCTTTGGAGGTTGTAGTGTTTAATAGCCTGATGGCTGTAGGGAAGAAGCTGTTCCTGAACCTGGATGTTACAGTTTTCAGGCTCCTATGTCATCTTCCCGATGGCAGAAGTGAAATGAGAGCATGGCCAGGATGGTGTGGGTTTCTGACGATGCTGGCTGCCTTTTTGAGGCAGTGACTCTTGTAGATCCCTTTGATGGTGGGGAGGTCAGAACCCGTGATGGACTGGGTAGTGTTCACCACGTTTTGCAGTCCTCTTCGCTGTCAGCTGCCTCTTCAATCAGTTGCTTTTAATTTTAATTACTTTGCTCATCTATTGGACTCCAGCCTTTGCCACACTGTTTCGACAATAGAACTCATCAGCTTTTGTGTGAAAGGTTTCCTATTGTTTGCCCCTGATCTTATTCACTATTTTTCTCTTTTTCTGACATAGTGAAATTTCCTTTCTCATCCTGCACTTTTATCTTTCAATGCTTTGGTTTTTTTTGTCAGATTTTATATTAAATTTAATTCTATTGTTCCTACTGAATGTTCCCCAATTAGCACGATACCAATGTATTTTACACAATTCTCCGAGAATGAATTCACCTTTGTTAACAATGATATGATTTATAAAGCAGTAACTTTCGCTAGAAGACATTTACATTGCTTTTGTAAATTATGTTCAAATGTGTTTAAACATGAGATTAGGTAATTAAAATCACCCATTGCTATGGCTGGGCTGTTATTTGCATTTTTTTCTCTAATTTGGTTTAGCAACTATCTCTTTCATAGTTAGAAGATCAGGCTTTGAAGATACAATAATAAATTTAGACCATAGAGAAGTGCAGCACAGGAATAACCACTTTGGTTCACGATGTCTGTGCCGAACTTGATGACAGGTTAAGCTAATCTCCTCTGCTTACACATAATCCATATCATTCCATTCCCTGCATATCTATGTGGCCATCTCAAAGCCTCTTAAATGTCACTATTGTGTCTGCCTCCAACATCACCACTGGCAGCACAATCCTGTGGCATTTCAGAGGATTTTAGATAGGCTCATGGATGTGCAGGGAATGCAGGGATGTGGATCACATTCAGGCAAATGAGATTAGTTTACCTTGGCATTATGGATGGTACAGACATTGTGGGCTGACGGGTCTGTTCCTTTGCTGTACTGTCCAGTGCCCTGTGTTCAAGACACTTCCAAACAAATATGGCTGGCAGTCCCATGCAATACAGAGGGAGTGCTGAACAGCCAGCGTTAGGTAGTTAGTTAGTTAGTTTAGTTTATTGTCGCGTGTACCGAGGTACAGTGAAAAACTTTTGTTCCATGCTAACCGCTCAGTGGGAAGACAATACATGGTTACAATCGAGTCATTCGCAGTGTACAGATACATGATAAAGGGAATAACGTGAATAACATATAGTGCAAGAGAAAGTCCAGTAGAGTTCAATCAAAGATAGTCCGAGGGTCTCCAATGAGGAGGGTCAGGACCGCTCTCTAGTTGTTGGTTGGATGGTTCAGTTGCCTGATAACAGCTGGGAAGAAAATCTCCCTGAATCTGGAAGTGTGCATTTCCACATTTCTATACCTTTTACCCAATGGGAGAGGGGAGAAGAGGTAGTGACTGGGGTGAGACTCATTCTTGATTATGCAGGTGGCCTTGCCGAGGCAACGTGAGGTGTAGATTGAGTCAATGGAAGGGAGGTTGATTTGTGCGATGGCCTGGACTGTGTCCACAATTCTCTACAATTTCTTGCGATGTAACCTTTCAGTTGAGATGATGAAGCAAAATCTACGCATTTTGCTTACAGGCCAACCATGTTGCCACAAGTAAGAAATTTGTTGTTTTGTTGTCAGTACCCGTGACAATGAAGCACTCTTGACTCTGGCGAAGGAGAGGGGTTGTGTGAGGTGACTAAAGGAGCAGTCACGATACTAAGGAGAATAATGTGGGCCATTGTGGAAGTGTTCAGGGAGGGTGTGCTAGCATACACGACTACAATGGTTAGAAGTGGCTAACACTGAATTATGGGCTGAAGGGCCTTGCCTGTGTTGCAATGTTTTATGTTTCTAAGTAGAAAATGGAGAAAGTAGAGATTGAATATTTAGGTTTATTATTGTCACGTGTCCCAAGGTACAGTGAAAAGCTTTTGTTTGCATGCTATTCAATCAAATCAGATAATACTATGTATAAATCAAGCCAAATTCAAGTACAAAAGGGAGAGCAAAGTGAAAGGCACAAATTGCAATATGTAGTTCTTAGTATTGTTTTTTATTAAATGTTATTTTTTTAAATACAGCATGGAAACAGGCACTTCGACCGACCAAGTCCATGTCCATGCCAACCAGCGATCACTCGTTCACACTAGTTCTGTCCTACGCACCTGGGACATTTTTTACAGAAACCAATTAACCTTCAAACTTGCATATCTTTGGAATGTGGGAGGAAACTACAGCACCCAGGCAGTCACAGGGAGAACGTGGAAACTCTGTACAGACAGCACCTGTAGTCAGGATCGAACCCGGGTCTCTGGCGCTGTAAGGCAGCAACTCTACCACTGCGGCACTGTGCTGCATATCAGTACCGGAGAAAACGCCAAGTGTCCACATTGAGGTAGGTTAAAATATTGTGATTGCACCCTAGCTTATGGAAGGACCATTCAGAAGTCTGATAACAGGATATAATGCCTTTGCAAAGCTTTTGACCAAAGCTTTTCACCATATTTCCACACACATGGCAACAATAAATCAATAAAACAAAAGGCTACGTTCTGTTAGAGAGTAAAATTTGACAGTTTGTAATCTTGGTTCTTGGTTGTTGGTCCTCCAAAATATTCCAAAATGGAATTTAAACTGGAGGTGGCAGAGTATGGACTAAAGCAAGAAGGGCTTCTTGGAGAAGAAGAGCTGCCTTAAATTTAGTTGCGTCTGGTTGAGTAACTATAGTAGGGTGAAGACTATTCCATGCTTTAATTGTGTGAGGGAAGAATGAATTGCTATACACATCTGTCTTGATAGCTGGTATCTCAAATTGAATCGAATGCCCTCGTCTACTCCTGATAGGTTTGGGTTTGGTGTAGATGTGGTAATCTATGTCGAGCTGACCATTTAACATTTTGTAAAAACAGGTCAAACGGTGGGCTTTACGTCTGTCTTGGAGAGTGTTCCACCCCAATGAATTTAGAAGTTCGGTAACACTCGCTTCTCTCTCATAGGTATTTGTAATAAAACGAGCTGCCTGTCTTTGGACACGGTCGATGGAAGGAATATTTTTATTTGTGTATGGATCCCATGCTGCAACTGTGTAGTCCAAATGTGGTCTTACATGGAAATCAAATAATTTAGCAAAACATTAGAAGGCCATGCAGCCTGTTGTGACTGCAACCGATCATGAAGTTGTATAGCATGGGAGTCATATAGGGACGGTACAGTGGCACAGCGGTAGAGTTGCTGCCTTACAGCGCCGGAGACCCGGGTTCAATCCTGACTACGGGTGCTGTGTGTATGGAGTTTGTACGCTCTCCCTGTGATCACGTATGATTTCTCTAGGTGCTCTGGTTTCCTCCCACACTCCAAAAACCTGCAGGTTTGTAGGTTGATTGGCTTCGGAAAAAAAATTGTCAATTGTCCCCAGTGTTTTGGACAGTGCTAGCGATCACTGGTCGGCGCGGACTCAGTGGGTGGAAGGGCCTGTTTCCGCTCTGTGTCTCTAAACTAAACTAAACTAAACTAAACTAAATACAGAAACAGAAATACAGAAACAGATTCCTCACACACCCAACCCTTCCCTTCAAGGTCATGTCAATCACTGCCCTGAGCTGGTTCGTTTCCTACCTCAAAGATAGGAGTTTCGCCATCAACATAGGCAGTTATTCCTCTTCTCCAGCTAGCCTCTCCTGCGGAGTTCCACAAGGCTCCATCCTAGGCCCCATTCTCTTCTCTCTATACATGCTCCCCCTTGGCCAAATCATTCAAAGGCACGGCATTTCTTTCCACTGCTATGCCGATGACACTCAACCCAACAACCGGTCAAATTTAAACAGCCTCTTACACTGCCTTGAGGACATAAAATGTTGGATGGTACAGAACTTCCTCCAATTAAACGAGAGCAAGTCTGAGGTCATCCTATTCGGCCCCCCCCGACTCCATCAAATCGATAACAGGCAGTCTTGGAAGCCTATCCTGCCTAGTCAAACCGCATGTCAAAAACCTCGGCGTGATATTTGACTCTGCATTAAAATTTGACAAGCAAGTCAACGCTGTGGTAAAAGCCAGCTTCTTCCAACTTCGTACCATAGCTAAAATCAAACCTTTCCTCCAATTCAACGACACTGAAAAAATCATTCACGCTTTCATTTCCTCCCGCCTAGACTACTGCAACTCCCTATACACTGGGATCAGCCAATCTTCCCTGTCCCGCCTGCAACTGGTCCAAAATGCCGCAGCGAGACTCCTGACGGGTACCCGTAAAAGGGACCACATCACGCCGATTCTGGCCTCTCTCCACTGGCTCCCTGTACGGTACAGAATCAACTTCAAGCTCCTCCTATTCACATATAAAGCCCTAAATGGACATTCCCCCCCCTACATCAAAAATCTTCTAACCCACCTCTCTAACTCCAGGTCCCTCAGGTCGGCCGACTTGGGGCTACTCACTATCCCGCGGTCTAGGCTTAAGTTCAGGGGTGACCGCGCTTTTGCGGTTGCAGCTCCTAGACTGTGGAACAACATCCCTCTCCCCATCAGAACTGCCCCCTCCATCGGCTCCTTTAAGTCCAGGCTCAAAACCTATTTCTACTCCCTAGCGTTTGAGGATCATTGAGGAGGCGCTGTGAACTGTTTTGTATGTGCTGTTATGTTTGCGTGCTACTGTATGTTTCATTTTTTCCTTAGTACCTAAACAGATGTACAGCACTTTGGTCAACGTGGGTTGTTTTTAAATGTGCTATACAAATAAAATTGACGTGACTTGACTTGACCAAGTACCAATCTCAATAGTCAATAGTCGTTTATTTGTCACATACACATAAATGTGTAGTGAAATGAAACATTACCCGCAGTTCAACAATAAGACCAATAAGAATAATCAATAAAAATGCAATAACACATACAATCATAAACTAACACCAAACAAAAGAAACATCCATCACAGTGAGTCTCCTCCAGTCACGTCCTCACTGTGATGGAAGGCCAGAATGTCTTTTCTCTTCCCCTGCCGTCTTCTCCCGCGGTCAGGCTGTTGGTGTTGCCACGTCGGGGCGGTCGGGGCTCCCGACATTGAAGCCCCCGCCGGGCGGGGAGGAAACAGTTTGAAAGAACTGCCAAAATAATCTTGAGTGTATGTTGTCCTTTCCCCAAAGTTTTGCAATTGGAAGTAGAAGTTAGATGTTTTTCACCTTGGAAGTAGAAAACGTAAAGTTACCAATTAAATTGGAGTATGACAAATCAGACATGGACGTTGGCTTAAAATAAATCAATTGGGTGTCAAGAATGAAATAAAAATGTATATAAACTGCTTGTAATTTATTCGGCCTTTGCAAGGAAAATTAGATCTGTTTTGTAAAATGCAACTCAAAATCAAATTAATCAGAGTTCCAGCATTCAGTAGGCAATGTAATACTCTATCTGCAAAGTGGCAATTTTTAAAAACCATTATGACCTCCAAAAGGCCCTGAAATAAAACGTTTCCACAAATCTCACTATAACAGAGACTTAATGCCTCCAGATTGTTAAATTCTACAGAAGAATAGCTCGAATCAGCAGCAGTAACTTTTGTGTCGGCATCAGCATTGGGTGATTAACAATAATTGAGGAAGCCATAAAGCGCAGAGCATACTGGAGCTGGAATGACGTTTAATGTGAATCTGACAGTAACTGCATGGGACAGGCAGTGGAGCAGTTGCAGACACGCACCCATGTTCCAGTGTGCTCGGTGTCAATTGTTCCATTCATAGAGTCGTAGAGTCATAGAGTCACACAGTGTGCTAACAGGCCCTTCGGCCCGACTTGCCCCATGCCGACCAACATGCCCCATCTACACTAGTCACATCTACCCATATCCCTCTAAATCCATCCTATCCATGTACACGTCCAAATGTCTTTTAAACTTTATGATAGTATCTGCCTCAACTACCTCCTCTGGCAGCTCGTTTCATACACCCACCACCCTGCTTGTAAAAAAGTTATCCCTTAGGTTCCTATTAAATATGTCCCACCTCTCCTTCAAGTGATATTGAGTCATTTTCAATATTAAATGATTTATTCTTATTTAAGTAAACTGCAAAATAATACTTGCTTAGTTTAGTTTAGTTTAGTTTAGTTTAGTTTAGTTTAGTTTAGTTTAGTTTAGTTTAGTTTAGTTTAGTTTAGAGATAATGAGTGGGAACAGGCGCCTTGGCCCACCGAGTCCATGCCATCCAATGATTACCAGTACACTAGTTCCAACACACTAGTGACAATTTACAGAAGCCATTTAACCTACAAACCTGCAAGTCTTTGGTGTGGCAGGAAACCGCAGCACCTGGAAAACACCCACGTGGTCTCAGGGAGAATGTACAAACTCCATACATACAGCACCCACAGGATCGAAACTGGGTTTCTGGCGCTGTAAGGCAGCAACTCTACCACTGCTCAACTGTGCCACTCCGTACCCTTTTAGGCGATGTTTCGCACCACGTGGCTTCCCCAAACACTTAGCAGGTAGAATGCAATCACTGGTTTATTATTTGGAACTCTGGTCATTAGGTTTTATACAGCAATATTCTTGAAACGTCACAATGACCTGATTTTTTTATGGCATTAGTTGAGGGACAAATTTTGCCCAGGACAAAACAGAGAACTCTATTTCGCTGCTTAACAATAGCAGCTCAGTATTTAAGTCTATTTGGGAAAGCACAAAGCCTGGATTTTCCTGGATGTGCAGCAAAAGACTGTAGGAAAAAGGCAAGGAATTTAAGGTTAGGCTGAAGATATTGGGCCACTCAGTCCACGCTGACCATCGATCACCTGTTCGCACAAGTTCATGTTATCCCACTTATCCCTACACACTAGGGCCAATTAAACTATAAAGACAGTCCATTGTGTCAGGCACGTCTTTGGGATGTGGGAGGAAACCGGCACCCGGAGAAAATCCACATGGTCACAGGGAGAATGTGGAAACTCCACACAATCAGAACCCGATGTCAGGATCGAACCTGGGTCTCTGGTGCTGTGAAGCAGCAGCTCAGCCAGCTGCGCTACTGTGCCGCAATCAGCATGGGCAAGGTGGGCTGAAGGGTCTGTTTCTGCAAACTCTGAATCCACAAACCTGAATCCTGGGGGCGCATGGGCGAGCCACCTTCCTGGAACTTAGGGTGATGGCTGTGTCTTTCCAAGAGTCCACAGAGGGGAAAAGCACAAGGGAGGCAGGTGTGAGAAGTTATCGATTGACCTCAGCATAAACAACACTAATGGAGAAGGTGAGGCTGCATGAGGTCGTCATTCTTTGGTCCTTTGTCTTTATGGATGCAGTGTGGAAACAGGCCCTTCGGCCCACTGAGTCCGTGATGGCCAGCGATCACCCCGTATACTGGCACTATCCTGCACACTAGGTTATCCTTAGACAACCTTCTTCGCTATCTACAAGTACTGGCTGAGATAATGAATAGGAAAGGGTTCTTGTTCCCGATCAAGTCAATTATTTATACTGTGTTACCTCAATGGAGGTGAACACAAACAACTCCATGGACGAAGGGATTAAAAGTACCATTAGCAAATTTGCAGATGATACTAAGTTGGGGGGTAGTGTGAATTGTGAGGAAGATGCAATAAGGCTGCAGGGTGACCTGGACAGGTTGTGTGAGTGGGCGGATACATGGCAGATGCAGTTTAATGTAGATAAGTGTGAGGTTATTCACTTTGGAAGTAAGAATAGAAAGGCAGATTATTATCTGAATGGTGTCAAGTTAGGAGGAGGGGGAGTTCAACGAGATCTGGGTGTCCTAGTGCATCAGTCAATGAAAGGAAGCATGCAGGTTCAGCAGGCAGTGAAGAAAGCCAATGGAATGTTGGCCTTCGTAACAAGAGGAGTTGAGTATAGGAGCAAAGAGGTCCTTCTACAGTTGTACCGGGCCCTGGTGAGACCGCACCTGGAGTACTGTGTGCAGTTTTGGTCTCCAAATTTGAGGAAGGATATTTTTGCTATGGAGGGCGTGCAGCGTAGGTTCACTAGATTAATTCCCGGAATGGCGGGACTGTCGTATGTTGAAAGGCTGGAGCGATTGGGCTTGTATACACTGGAATTTAGAAGGATGAGGGGGGATCTTATTGAAACATATAAGATAATTAGGGGATTGGACACATTAGAGGCAGATAACATGTTCCCAATGTTGGGGGAGTCCAGAACAAGGGGCCACAGTTTGAGAATAAGGGGTAGGCCATTTAGAACGGAGATGAGGAAGAACTTTTTCAGTCAGAGGGTGGTGAAGGTGTGGAATTCTCTGCCTCAGAAGGCAGTGGAGGCCAGTTCGTTGGATGCTTTCAAGAGAGAGCTGGATAGAGCTCTTAAGGATAGCGGAGTGAGGGGGTATGGGGAGAAGGCAGGAACGGGGTACTGATTGATAGTGATCAGCCATGATCGCATTGAATGGCGGTGCTGGCTCGAAGGGCTGAATGGCCTACTCCTGCACCTATTGTCTATTGTCTATTGTCTATTAAAAGCATCCCACATCGACATTCTTGTTCAGGCAGCCTGTTCTTTTGTACTTTAGTATTTTTCTTCATCACAAGTTAAATTAACTCTCTCCCTCAGGACTTTGCCACAAGGAATGAAAACAACAATCAGGGGATAATGAAGGTGATTAATATTTTTCTGGTCTGGGTTTTAAACTGCATTATTTCAGCACATTGCAGGACAAAGCCACCTGGACAGTAAGCTAATTGTTACTCTCAGGGACAAAATGCATAACCATGATGGATGATGTTGCTTTCTTGTTTGTACCTCCCCTGTACTGGAACTGTGGTGTAAACCAGGGGCCTCCAAACTTTTCAGCATGAGGGCTACATTATATATTTGGCACATTTTTGCTGGCCGTAGGAAAAAATAAAGAAATGTCAGTTTTATAATTTTAATGAGGTTCTTATGGCAACAAATAAATAATATTCAATTTTTAAAAAGAGCTTGAAATATTGGAATATATATATATATACCGTAGGTATACAATGATCTATAAAACAGAAAACATACAGTGGCCACCAGTGGGCATGCAGACAGTATAGAATTATCAGATGAAATAATGGCGGAGTGAACACATGTGTCACCATCGCAGTGACTCACGGGTGGGCACTCCGCTAAGAAATCATTAAAATGTAAAATTATTATTAAGTCGGCAGCTGCATACAAACCTTCAACTTGATAGCCTACCTGACGTGTAAGTTCGGAAACTGCCGCCGTGATCGCCCCTGAAGACCGGAGAACCGAGGAGGAGGGAGGGAGCCGCTGGTGACGACGGACACGATGTGTGGGCCGGTAGGAGAGGGGCAATGCCCCCAGCGCCTGCAAGGTCGGCTGCAGAAGGCGTTTCCCCCGGGACACACAGGCGGTCAGTCGGGCGAGGAGAGGAACGTCGATCGACGGGCCCAGCCAGTCGAGGGCGACGGAGGAGGCCCTGCAGCAGCCTGGGGCTCGCCTGGATCGGGAGCCACTCCAGCACATCCTGCGCTGGAGGCATTACCCCTCTCCTACTTATTGTTTGTCGTTTTGTTAAACTTTAATTTACTACTTTGATGACGTACACATGAGATTTACAGTCAGTAGGAAAATAACTGCAGATGCTGGGACCACATCAAAGGTGTCACAACATGCTGGAGTAACTCAGCAGGTCAGGCAGCATCTAAGAGAGGGAATGGGTGATGTTTCGGGTCGAGACCCTTCTCCAGACACAGTGTTCACTGATTCTTCAACTCCCGGAGGCGACGGATGGCAGACAGACTTCACCGTGACAGCCGAGGTGGTGTTGTAGGCCCAGGCTCCTCCGGCCACAGTCTTCATGCAGGATCCACAATGCCAAATGGTGTTGTAGGCCCAGGCTCCTCCGGTCACAGTCTTCATGCAGGATCCACAATGCCAAATACCAACAGGTCGCCTCTTCATCTTGGTCTTCCCACAGAATGAGCAGGAATACTTGGCGTGTTGACTGATCTCGATCTTCTTCACCATCTTATGGAGCGATGCTCTGCACCTGGTGCCGTACCATTCATATAGGCCGCTAAAGAAAAAGTTCCCACACTACCACAGAACCCGCAGCACGGAATGTGCTTGCAGCGGGCCGGATAAAATCGGGTGGCGGGTTGGATGTGGCCCGCGTGCCGCAGTTTGGAGACCGCTGGTGTAAACCAAAGTAATTGTTTTGTAATTGTTCTTCATAAACTAAATTTCTGCTCTCTCCTACCACATTTTTGATGCCTTGTCCCATTTTGAAATATAAAATGATGGGTGGTCTCAGTAAGTCTGGCAGCATCTGTGGAAGGAATGGACAGATGGTGTTTCAGTTTTGGACCTTTCTTCAAGATCAGTTTAGTTTAGTTTAGAGATACAGTGTGGAAACAGGCCCTTCAGCCTGTGCTGACCAGCGATCAGGTGTGGCAGCAGGAAGAAGATACAACAGTTCAGAACTTTTGAAACTTTGTCAGTGCCAGAAACGTGGCAACACTTGTGTACTGCCTTGGTGAGGTCTGCTGTATGATCTTACCGGGTTGTATGTAAAATGAAGCATTTCACTGAACCTATAAAAAAAATAAAAAAAATAAATGCATTATTATTATACATGTGTCAATAAAGTACCATTGAATCATTGAACCTTTGAAACATTGAAATATTGTCTTTCCTTTTCCCTCCATAGATGCTGCCTGGCTTGCTGAATTCGTCTAACGATTCCTCCAATTTTATTTTTGCTTGGGAATACGGTCACTCTGCTGCAAGAGATAATACAATGATGGTGGAAAATGCTGGGTGTCCAAGCCTGATTTAACCATCCGAGTCCCTAACAAAGTATAAGTACATGTAAGATAGACACAAGATGCTGGGGCAACTCAGCGGGTCAGGCAGCATCTCTGGAGAGAAGGAAGAGGTGACGTTTCGGGTCGAGACCTTCTTCAGGCTGAGTGTCACGGGAAAGGGAAACTATTGGCATGAAAACGTTCAGAACAAATCAGAGCCGGCACCGATGACCAAGGAATGGTGGAGCCCACAATGGTCCATTGTTGGCTGTGGAAGAGGTGCTAATGAAGGGATACGAACAGTGAAACTAGCAGGACCACTACGGTGGGGGAGCGACGGAGAGAGAGGGAATGCAAGGGTTACTTGAAATGAGAGAAATCAATATTCATTCTGCTGGGTTGTACGCTGTGGTACGTAAAGTGGCCCACTTATGCATACATTGGACACTGATTCTGTGGAACTACAATACAAAATTGTAGGTGCTTGCAGAGAATTAATGGATTCGTATCTTGTAGAGAATTGATAGGTTTAGTCTAGCATTGATGGGATTAGTTGATGGGTGGCACAGTGGCACAATGGTAGAATTGTCGCCTTACAGCACCAGAGACCCGGGTTCGATCCTGAATATGGGTGCTGTCTGTATGGAGATTATACACTCTCCCTGTGACCATGTAGGTTTTCTCTGGGTTCACTGGTTTCCTCCCACATTCCAAAGACATGCAAGATTTGTTAGTCAATTGGCCTCTGTAAATTGTCCCTAGTTTGTAAGATAGAATTAGTTTAGCTTTAGTTTAGTAATTGGTTCAGTTGTCTGTTAACAGCTGGGGTGAAACTCCCTGAATCTGCAGGTATGTGTTGTCACATTTCTGCACCTCTTACCTGATGGGAGCGGGGAGAAGAGGGAGTGACCAGGGTGAGTCTGGTCCTTGATTGTGTTGGTGCCTTGCTGACTCAAGCCCGTTGACTGTGATGCTGTGCGTGCCATCTGTGATTATTTGTGCCGGATGGCTTGAGTCTCCGCTGGCAACGGTTGGTAAGCAGGTCCCAAGGTACTCCATGTGTAATTAGTAGTGGCTTCCACTTAGGGTTCAGAGAGAAGGATAACTACCGATCTTTGCTAGTCAGGCAGAACTTCTTCCATCTGCCACCGTGCATTGCATCAACTCATGGAGGCGACTCACCAGTCGCTCGCTGAGAGCAGATGTCCAGGGTGACATTGCAACACTTCCTTACATTAATCCTGATCAATGATAAACACTGCAAACCTCATGTTTCGCAAGGGGCCCCATGCTACCGTGATCCCTGCCAGCTAGACAACAGGACGTTCAGAAATGCCTTTTCAATGTTGATCTTCAAATGTCCTCTGGTTCTGGGATGACTAGATCGCTGCAAACCGATTTGAGTCTGACCACGCAGAAAGAGTCTGTGCCTGAGGGGGTGGTGGAGGCAGGAACTTGCAAGGAATTTAAGAAGCACCAAGGATGGCCCTCAGGGAGCGAGGGGGCTGTCAGAGAGCGAGGGGGCTGTCAGAGAGCGAGGGGGCTGTCAGAGAGCGAGGGGGCTGTCAGAGAGCGATGGGGCCGATGGAGAGCGAGGGGGCTGTCAGAGAGTGAGGGGGCTGTCAGAGAGCGAGGGGGCTGTCAGAGAGCGAGGGGGCTGTCAGAGAGCGAGGGGGCTGTCAGAGAGTGAGGGGCCGTCAGAGAGCGAGGGGGCTGTCAGAGAGCGAGGAGGCTGTCAGAGAGCGAGGGGGCTGTCAGAGAGCGAGGGGGTTGTCAGAGAGCGAGGGGGCTGTCAGAGAGCGAGGGGGCTGTCAGAGAGCGATGGGGCCGATGGAGAGCGAGGGGGCTGTCAGAGAGCGAGGGGGCTGTCAGAGAGCGATGGGGCCGATGGAGAGCGAGGGGGCTGTCAGAGAGCGAGGGGGCTGTCAGAGAACGATGGGGCCGATGGAGAGCGAGGGGGCTGTCAGAGAGCGAGGGGGCTGTCAGAGAGCGATGGGGCCGATGGAGAGCGAGGGGCCGATGGAGAGCGAGGGGGCCGTCAGAGAGGGAGGGGACCGTCGGAGAGGGAGGAGACCGTCGGAGAGCAAGGAGGGCAGTCGGAGAGGGAGGAGGGCCCTCAGAGAGCGAGCAGACCGTCGGAGAGCTAGGAAGGCTGTCGGAGAACGACGGTGAGTGAGGGCATCTTTGGAGAGTGCCGTCGGAGAGTATTGACGGCCGTCAGACATCATAGAAACATAGAAAATAGGAGTAGGCCATTTGGCCCTTTGAGCCAGCACCGCCATTCAATATGATCATGGCTGATCATCCAGAATCAGTACACCATTCCTGCTTCCTCCCCATATCCCTTGATTCAGTTAGCCCTAAGAGTTATATCCAACCCTCTCTAGCATACATCCAGTGAAATAGACTCCACTACCTTCTTTGGCAGAGAATTCCACAGATTCACAACCTTCTGGGTGAAAAAGTTTTTCCAAATCTCAGTCCGAAATGGCCTACCCCTTATTCTTAAAATTAAGTTCTTGGCCTGCAGTGATCAGGAAACATCCTCTCCACATCCGCTCTACCCGGGCCTTTCGGGCGTTGGTGTGCGTTCTTGGCCTGCACAGTGATTTGTTTGGACCACATTACAGTGGACACCCCTACAAATCAAGTCCCTGTCAACCTCCGCTTTAAAAATACCCAAAGACGTGGCTTCCGCAACCTTTGATTACGTAGCATAGGAGATATTACCTCCTCAGCGTGGCATTTTACCCTTTCAAATCACTGCAGACATCATGGGTAGAAATTTGTTTCAGTCCAACACTACCTCTGTAAAAAGCAATTAGCTCAAACTGCTGTAAAGGCAATATTTGTCAACAAGGATAATAAATCAATGGTTGCATCATGTAATACTTGATTATCTATTAAGGCCTCTTCCTTGATTGCTCGTCTTTATGTAAGCAAATTCACCATCTGTTCTTGTTGAGTGATCGCCATCAAAAAGCGATGATAGAGAAATAGTGGCCTCTAGACTGATCTTTATTGTAGGCTGATATGGCGTCAAAAGAGAGTATTTAGCCCATCAATTCCATTGATGTCCTCCAAAAATCTGTCAAACTCATCATTTAATGTACTCAATGGCTGAGCAGTCACAGCCTTCTGAGTTGGAAAATTGCAAACATTTACAACCCTGTACATAAATAAATTCCCATCCTCTCAGTTCTTAATAGCTGGCCGCTTACACCGAGACTGTGTTTCTTAATGTTAATTATCCAACTGACGGTTCCTTGAAGGTAAAATAATCAATGCGCCTTGCTGTCCCATTCCTATCATTGCTTTGGGAAGTATTTTAGTCTAGCGATACAGTGCGGAAACAGGCTCTTCGGCCCACCAAGACCATATCGGCCATCAATCACTGGTTCACACTAATTCTGTTATTCCACTTTCGCATCCAATCTCTGTGCACTCGGGGCGATTTACGGAGGCAAATGAACCTACAGTCCAAACGTCTTTGGAATGTGGGAGGAATCCGAAGCACCCAGAGGAAACCCATTGTGAACGTGCAAACTTAGTACAGACAGCACCGTAGTCAGGATCGAGCACATGTCTCTGGCGCTGTAAGGCACCAACCCTACCACTGCCCCACTGTGTACAGCTCCATGGCTCTACAACTCTATTACTAAATGGTAATTGATGGGTAGGGACGTGGGGTTCATGGAAGGAGATGGCTGGAGGCCCACAACAGCCTGGGACCTGCCTGGAACAGGCACCGCTCATACGAACTGGAGCGTGGACTTTGAAAATGGTGCCAAAACATGGCGCCTCTTGCACGCGGGCTCAGTAGACTATTTCTGTACATTTGCTAATCGAGGATCATGGGTAGGGCAATACTGGCCTGTTTGTATGAAAAGTAATTTCACTGTGACAGCACTCTGCACATGTGATAATAAAAGCACCATTGAACCATTGGAGACCACATTTCCTCCACCCCTTGAACATGCACATCCCTGCCTCCTTCGCTTCTCCATGGAAACCATCCCTAAGCTCTGAAATTCCTCCCCACGTCCTTGTCTATCTCTCTAGCACTGGCAGCCTGTTCTCTGCTTAAATCTGCACAGTTCACTTGCCTGCCTTAATCTTTGGCTCCATGGCAATTGTATAATGAAAATGTTGGTACGCTGCCGCAGTGGCAAGGTTACTCTTCGGTGAAGATAGACACAAAAAGCTGGAGTAACTCAAATGGTCAGGCAGCATCTCTGGATAAAAAGAACAGGTGATGTTTCGGGTCGGAACCCTTCTTCAGACTGAGAGTCAAGGAGGAGGAAACAAGAGGTATGAACAAAGTAGAGCTGGCACCTATGACTCAGGAAAGGTGGAGCCCACAATGGTCCATTGTTGGCTGGGGAAGAGGTGATAACAAAGGGATACCTTCAGTGAAACTATCAGGATGGCTAGGGAAGGGAGAGAGAGGGAATGCAAGGGCTACTTGAAGTTAGAGAAATCAAAGTTCATGCCGCTGAGTTGTAAGCTGCCCAAGTGAAATATGTGGTGCTGTTCCTCCAATTTGCGTGTGACCTCACTCTGACATTGGAGGAGGCCCAGGACAGAAAGGTCAATACAGAAATGGGAGGTGGAGTTAAAGTGTTTGGCAACCAGGGGATCGTGTAGGCCCAGGAGGACTGGTAGAAGATATTCAGTGGTGTACTCTTTGGTGAGTCATTTTGTCAACTTGAATGATAGACCACTTAGGTATTCATACAATGTTTCCTCTTAATAGAGAAAGATTTAGCATTTTTTTACAGCCATTCACAACCCCAGTGTATCACAAAGCACTCTAGGGCTAATTGAATACTGTTTTGAAGTGGTTAGGGACAGACGGTTGGAAAGAATGCAGCTATTTTCTACACAGGGAAACTGCCAACAGTAATGTGAAATAGACCATCGAATGTATATTAGTGGCATTTAGCATTGGGTATACATTTTCTACTTTTCAAAGTACCTTGTAGGTTTGGTGGAGAACCATTGGCAGAAGTCATTCCATAGAACATAGAACAGTACAGCACAGAATACAGAATACAGAATACCTTTATTGTCATTCGATACCGAACAAAAATCATTTGCCAGCAGTCACAGAGCAAAAAAAAAGAACACAAGACACACAACCCCAACACAAACATCTATCACAGTGACTCCAAACACCCCCTCACTGTGATGGAAGGCAAAACAAACTTCCTCTCTCTTCCCCCATGCCCCTCCCACGGACAGACAGCTCGACCCCTACCGAGGCGACCGACCCGCACAGCCCCCGCAAGGAGATGGAAGGTCCCGCGGCTGAGCCGCACCGGGCGCTGTTAAGTCCCACGGCCGAGCCGCACCGGGCGCTGGAAAGTCCCGCGGCCGTACTGGGCGATGGAAGGCCCCGTGGCCGAGCCGTACCGGGCGATGGAAGGCCCCGTGGCCGAGCTGCACCGGGCGATCGAAGGCCCCGTGGCCGAGCCGCACCGGGCGATGGTAAGTCCCGCAGCCGAGCCGCACCGACGATGGTAAGTCCCGCGGCCGAGCCACACCGGTGATGGAAAGTCCTACGGCCGTACCGGGCGATGGAAAATCCCGCGGCCGAGCCGCGCCAGGCGATGGAAGGCCCCGCGGCCGAGCCTCGCCCCGAGGAAGAGACCTAAAAAAAGAAAGATTTCCCCCTCCCCACCCCACCCCACCACCCCCCACACCCCCCACACATACACAGCCAAAGACAAACCACTCCAACACCAACACACAAACAAAAAGGAAAAAGGACAAACAGACTGCCAGTGAGCCGCAGCCGTTACGGCACCGCCACACGTCAATAAGCCCTTCAGCCCGCTATGTCCGTGCTGAACATGATGCCAAGCTAAACTCATCTCCTCTGCCTGCACGTGATCCATACTCCTCCATTCCCTGTGGCTCCATATGCTTATCCAAAATCTTCTTAAAATCCACTGTCATATCTGTCTCCCCGACCACTGTTGGCAATGCATTCCAGGCATTCATCACTCTCTGTGTAAAAATACCCGCCCAGCACATCTCCTTATAGGTGCCCCCAAACATCTCTTGTTATCGGAAAGATGTTGGCAAGCTGGAAAAGGTATAGAGAAGATTAACGAGGATGTTGCCAGGATTCGAGGGCTTGAGCTATAGGGAGAGGTTAAGCAGGCTAGGGCTTTGTACCTTGGAGCGCAGGAGGATGAGGGGTGATCTGATAACGTTGTACAAAATTATGAGAGGAATAGATCGGGTAGACGCACAGAGTCTCTTGCCCAGAGCAGGGGAATGGTGAACCAGAGGACATAGGTTTAAAGTGAGGGGGGAAAGACTTAATAGGAACCTGAGGTGTAACTGGTTTTAATCTCAGTTTCGTGCCCAAGATACTGAACTCCCAACACCTGGACTCGGAAGCATATGTGCTGCCCACCGACCCACATGTTGGTGAGTAAAAGACCACGGAGTAACTCAGCGGATCTGGAAGCAACTTTGGAGAATATGGATAGGTTACGTTTCACGTCGAGAACCTTCTTCAGACGCCCAAATGAAGAAGGCTCGTGACCTGAAAAGTCACCTTTAGTTTAGTTTAGTTTAGAGATACATCGTGGAAACAGGCCCTTCGACCCACTGAGTCTGCTCCGATGACTCTACACACTAGGGACAATTTACAATTTTTGCTGAAGCCAATTAACCTACAAACCTGTACATCTTTGGAACTTGGGAGGAAACAGAGGCCACGCGGTCATGTGGAGAACATACAAACTCCTTACAAACAACACCCGTAGTCAGAATTGACCCAGGGTTTCTGGCATTGTCAGGCAATGACTCTACTGCTGCGCCACCGTGCCGTCCCATGTTAAATAACCTATCCATGTTAAATCTGAATAGGGGTCCCAACTCTAAATATTGCCTATCCATGTTCCCCACAGACGCTGCCTGTGTTACTCCAACACTTTGTATTTTTTGCCCATGATTCCAGCATCTGCAGTTTCTTGCATCTACATCTTGGTGAACTGGATTCGAAGTCTGAAGGAAACAGGCCATTTAATTGTTTTAAACCTCTGCCTCGTAGCAATGCCATATTTTGTTGCAAACAGCTCCTGCACCTTCTGATTACACAAAGCCTTAGCAACGATTCCCGAGAGGAGGCTTTGATTGGCAACATTTGATAGCAAGTTATATTCCGATCCCTATTAATCAACGTCGAAATTTTATTCAGCTGAGATACGGAAAGAAGGCAAATCTGTGAATCTTCGCAAACACTCAATTAAGAGATGAAATGCTTTATGACTGTGCAGAGGAATGGAGGACATTAAATCATTTAAAAGGTCACCATTGAGGAGGATAATGAAACAATTTATAAAGGAATTACTGTACAAAGCCTGTCACACCAGCCTGATCTGTGGTATCTTGCCCTATACAATACTATAAAATACCACGTGCTTCCTATGACATTTTCCTTGTTCCCTTTGGGATGCTATAAATTATGCATTTGTTATTCAACTTTATGGCACTGAAGATTATTAAGGGAAATGTTAGGCTGCACAGATAGAGTTTGCAGATATTAATTTGTCATGTAATGAAGGAACTGAGCACAATGCATTGAATAAATTAATTGTGCTACGTTTCATACTCGAAGTGCTGTTAAAAAAAAACTGGGTATGCAAATTTGACTCGTAAAGTTTCGGAGAAATATGGTTAGCAGGGAAGATGTGACAATGTGAATACCGACACAAAATGCTGGAGTAACTCAGCGGGTCAGGCAGCATCTCTGGAGAGAAGGAATAGGTGACGTTTCGGGTCGAGACCCTTCTTCAGACTTCGACACGAAACGTCACCTATTCCTTTTCTCCAGAGATGCTGCTTGACCTGAGTGAGTTCCACCAGCATTTTGTGTTTATCTTCGGTGTAAACCAAATCTGCAGTTCCTTCCTACACATGTGACAACATGATTTCACTTCAGTGTTCAATTCTTATGTGTGCAGTTAGCAGCATTATACTAGTGGTGAATCTAGTGGGCTATGATGTTGATTCTCATAACGTCCTAGAAGTAGGCCTTTTGGCTGGGTCAATACTGACTTCCAAGGGAACAGTACCATTAGACCCACTTTCCCTCGTGTTACTTCCCTGCATCATTGAGACTTATTTTCCCTCATATAATCACTTCAACACCCCTTTTGACTCTCTTTTACAATTAACCCAATGCTAAGAGGAAATTTAAAATCTTCAATTAAGTTTCCATCTTTAAGGAAACAGGCTGAATGAAACACAAGGGTACTAAGATAGAACATATAGAACATACACAAAGTACAGCACAACAACAGGCCCTTCGGCCCACAATGTCTGTGCTGAATATAATGCCGTATTAAACTGATCTCCTCCGCAGGTGATCCATATCCCTCGATTCCCTGCGTATTCATGTGCCTATTAAAAAGCCTCTTAAATGCCACTATTGGATCTACTTCCACCACCCCCCCAATAGAAAAAAGCAACTGCAGATGCTGGTTTGCAAAAAAACAGGTCAGGCAGCACCTCTGGAGAACATGAATCTGCGATGCCTCGGCCCCATCTTCAGACTCTTCCCCGAGAGACTGCATTTTCACATTTTGTTCTTTAATTTACTTGAAAGTGGCGTCACAGGTAGGTAGATAGTGTGATTAAAAAGGCTTTTGGCACTTTGGCAAAGTTTTGAGTATAGATGTTGGGAGGGGTGGGGTGAGGGGTTCATGTTGCAGTTATATAAGACGTTGGTGAGGCCACATTTAGAGTGTTGTGTTCAGTTTTAAGCACCATGTTATAGGAAAGATGTTGTCAAGCTGCAAAGGGTGCAGCGAAGATTTACAAGGATGTTGCCAGGACTTGATGGCCTGAACTATAGGGAGAGGTTGAGCAGGCTGGGACTCTATTCTCTGGAGAGCAGACGGATGAAGGGGTGGTCTTATAGAGGTGTATAAAATCATAAGAGGAATAGAACAGGTAGAAGCACAGAGTCTCTTGCCCAGAATGGGGTAATCGAGAACCAGAAGTCATGGGTTTAAGGTGAGAGGGGAAAGATTTTATAGGAATCTGAGGAGTAACCTTTTCATGCAAAGGGTGGTGGGTGTGACTCACTTTAAACCCATGTTCCTGTCCTACACACTAAGGACTAGTGTTGATGGGACATGTTGGTCGGCGTAGGGTAAGTTGGGCCGAAGGGCCTATTTTACACACTGTAAGACTCTATGACTCGAGAACTTAAAATCATCTTCATCCTACTAATCAGCTGGACAGTATGTCGAACATTAAATGTCTATGGAAGCAACTATCTCAGAATAAACACAGAAGGCACCGGAGACAGATGCTGAATAATTTAGGGATGACCCGATCTGGCCCTCATTTCCTGCATTCCTCTCATTTATCATGAAATATCAATGAGGTTATAAATTATTATGATTTCCTTTGCTGATTGCCAAAACCTATTCATACGCAAAGGCAGAACAGTGATGAAACCTTTTTTTGCCAAAATATTACAATAGAATTAATTTCCTTTGAAACGTAATATCTTTGAAAGAGCATCCCATCACGTTTCCTTGGATTATTATCGAACTAAAATTAATATCATGCACAATAAAGGGAACAACAGGATGGATGATCAATATCTTGGTCAAAGAGAAAGTTTGCAAGCAGTGTCACGAAGGAGGAAGGAGAGACCTATAGCCATGGAAAGGCTAAAGAACAAAATTCCTGGAGTTTAGAACTCCATCAATTGAAGACCCTGCCAACATGGTTGTCTGATTCGCTTCATTTTGTTTATTCATTTTCAGGGATGTTGGTATCACTTCACTGCTTCAGGAGAGCAGCCGATGAAATCAATGATCGGCCCCACTTGCCCATGCCGACCAAGTTAATCCCACTTGTCCGTGTTTGGCCCATATCCTCCCTATCCATGTACCTATCCAAATGTCTTTTAAATGTTGTGTAGTTGAGTTTACTGATACAGCATAGAACCAGGCCCACCGGCCTACTGAGTCCATGCCAACCATCCATCACCAGTTCACAGGGCTGTCTTAACGCATGGGCCTGATGGGCACTTGCCCGGGGCCCCACGAGCATAGGGGCCCCATGCTGATCTGTGTATGTTAAGTGACTTGCAATAAATAAATACTACTTTAAAAATGTAGGTTCAATAAGTGCTTTTTTCGCAACATTTTCGGTCCCTAAGTGTTTTTTTCGCAACATTTTCCATCCCTAAGTGCTTCTCACAGCGATCTGTTTCGCAACAATTAGCTCCTAAATGCTTTGCTTTTCCATCCCTAAGTGTTTCTCACAGTGATCTGTAAGTGCTTTTCGCAACAATGTAGCACCTTAAGTCCATCGCTAAGTGCTTTTCGGTAAGTGCTTTTCGCCGGCACGACAGGGGGGGGGGGCTGGTAGGGAAAGGGGGGGTGGGGGAGAGTAACGGTGGGGGCAACGGGGAGGGTGGGAGGAGGAGAGAGTGGGGGTGGGAGGAGGCAGAGTGGGACTGGGGAGGGGGACAGCAAGGGTGGGGGTTGGTGGTGGGGGGGAAGAGAGAGTGGGGGAAATGGGAATGCTGGGGAAAGGGGGGTGGCGGAGTGTACAGTGTTTATTCCTGTGAGTAGTTGTCGTAGGGGCCCCAGTACACTGCTTTGCCCGGGGCCCATAATGCTGTAAAGACGGCCCTGCCAGTTCACACTGGTTCTTGTTATCACACTTTCTCATCCACTCCCTGTATACTCAGGACAAACCCACATGTCTTAGGAATGTGGGAGGAGTACCTGCCTCAACTACCAGCTCGTTCCATATACCCACCACCCTTAGTTTATTCTAGTTTGGAGTTACAGCATGGAGAGAGGCCCATCGGCCTACCGAGTTCTTGCTGACCAATACATTAGTTCTATCCCACACACTAAGGACAATTTCCAGAAGCCAATTATCCTACAAACCTACACAACTTTGGAATGTGGGAGGAAACAGAGAACCCAGAGCACCCAGAGAAAACCCAGGCAGTCAAAGGGAGAACGTACAAACTCTGTACAGACAGCACTCAAGGTCAGAATCGAACCCTGGTCTCTAGCGCTGTAAAGCAAAAAAACGTGCCCGTCAGATTCCTATTAAATCTTTCCCCCTCACCTTATATCTTTGTCCTCTCGTTCTTGATTTCCCTACTCTGGTTAAAAGATTCACCCTATCTATTTCCCTCATGAGATTAGGTTCACCATTTAAGAGTGCTTTAGCAGGCAAACACTATTCTACTCCATTGTCAAATGATGCATCTTGGACGTCAGAACTGTTGAAATAATAGGTCCTTTGATTTTACAGATTAAACTGATGTATAATTACACAGTATTGTATGAGAATAGATTGCAAGCTGCACTTAATTTTCATTTGCTTTTTTAAACAATCCGCTTCACCATTATGGATGGAGTGTTTATTGAGGTAAATTATTATTTATGACATAAAAGAAAAACCTGACTTAATTCCTTTATAAATTAAGCACAAAGTGCTGTAAGGTTGGTGCAAGGAGAATTAGGCTGCAGGGAAATTAGTTGGGGGGGGGGGGGGGGTGTGGTTGGGGGGAAATGGGAATGAACTGGCATAGACTCAACAGGCCAAATGGCCTTCTGTATCATATTATTCTTAGTCACTGACTTCCTCTTATCAGGGTATGTCAGTATTTCTAATCAGGCTATCTCCGATGGAGAAATCCATCCATCCGTGGCAATTTATCCTTGACTACGTTTGTTTTTTAGTTCAGTTTATTATTGTCATGTGTACCGAGGTACAGTGAAAAGTTTATTTTGTTGCATGTTGTCCAGTCAGCAAAAAGATAATACACAAGTGCAATTGAGCCATCCACAGTATACAGATACGGGATAGAGGCAATAACACTCAGTGCAAGATACAGCTCAGTAAAGTCAGATAAAAGATAATCCGAGGGTCTCCAATGATGCAGATGGGAGGTCAGGTACACTCTAGTTGGTGTTAGGACAATTCAGTTGCCTGATAACATCTGGGAAGAAACTGTCCCTGAATCTGGAACTTCTGTTCCTCTTGTCTGTTGGGTGAAGGGGGAAGAGGGAGTGAACAGGGTGACACTGGTCCCTGATCATGCCGGTGGCAGCGTGAGGTGTAGATGGAGTCAATGGAAGGGAGGTTGGTTTGCGTGATGGTCTGGGCTGCATCCATAATTTCTTGCGGTCTTGGACGGAGCTGTTCCCAAACCATGCTGTGATGCATCCCGATAAAATGCTTTCTACGGCGCAACTGTAGAAATTGGTGAGAGTTGTTGGGGATGCGAAGCTTCCTTACCCTTCATGAGAAGAAGAGGGATGAAGTTGGTTCAGATGTCAGGGAATACTTTCCCTCCCATCTTTGGAAGAATTCCATGGGATCTTCTCACTGATCTGAAAATAAAATGCCAAGACTCCAGTTTATGGCCTCGTCTGGGGTGTTGTCACCCTGTGAGTCTCCAGCACATTGACTACTCTTTCAAACAGAAAATTTTGGACCTTGTCTGGAGGCAGCAAGTATGGAGAGGCTTGGATAGAGTGGACGTGGAGAGGGTTTCCACTAGTGCAGAGGTCATAGCCTCAGAATTAAAGGACGTTCCTTTAGGAAGGCGATGAGGAGGAATTTCTTTAATCAGAGGGTGGTGAATCTGTGGAATCCATTGCCACAGACGGCTGTGGAGGCCAAGTCAGTGGATATTTTTAAGAGATAGATAGATTCTTGATTAGTACAAGTGTCAGGAGTTATGGGGAGAAGGTATGAGAGTGGGGTTACGAGGGAGAGATAGATCAGCCATGATTGAATGGCGGAGTAGACTTGATGGGCCGAATACTCTAATTCTGCTCCTATCACTTATGAACTTATGAACTTATGAGAGAGAAAGAAAGTGAAAGTGTCTGCATGATGGCATCTCAGAGTAGCTCACCGCTGAACATAATTATGCTCTTCAACTCTCTCCAGTTCTTTCTCGGGGCGGGAGGGGGGGGGGGGGGGGGGGGGAGGGAGGAGCAATTATCTGTGACTTCTGGAGATGGACTCCTGATTGTGAAGACAATTTAAAATTTCCTTCTGGAGATGTATCCTGTCCATATGCATTCATTTTCTTTTGAAAGTTGCAGTGACACTACCTCGTGCTGCGTTTTCCAGAGAACAGCTCCATGCGGAGTCAGCAGAACTTGTACTGTACATCAATGGCTGATTTTTAAATTTCAATTGACTTTAAGATCGGTAAGCTGTAACGGGAGAATATTCCCCAATTATTTCTATCTTCCTCCCTTCTCTTCTGTCCCTTGTTCAATTATACATCTTAAAAGATCAGCAGAAAGTATCACAATGTCAGCATGCTAGCTGCTAGGTTAATTGAATACTTATATTAACACCATTGCAGGATTAACATCAGTGGGGTGGCACGGTGTCACAGAGGTAGAGTTGCTGCCTTTCAGTGCCAGAGGCCCTGACTACAGGTGATGTCTGTACTGAGTTTGTACGTTCTCGCTGTGACCGTGTGTGTTTTCCCCGGGTGATCCATTTTCCACCCGCACTCCAAAGACGTGCAGGTTTGTAGGTTAATGAGTCTGAGAAGGGCTCCGACCCGAAACGACACCTATTCTTTTTTCTCCAGAGATGCTGCCTGACCCGCTGAGTTACTCCAGCATTTTATGCCTATATTTGTGTATTTCCTTACAACAAGGGTGGCACGGTGGTGCAACTGATAGAGCAGCAGCCTCACGGCGCCAGAGACCCGGGTTCGATCCTGACTAGGGGTGTTGTCTGTATGGAATTCGTACTTTCTCTGTGTGACCTTGTGAGTTTTCTCTGGGTGCTGCGGTTTCCTCCCACGCTCCAAAGATGTGCAGGTTTGTAAATTGTAAGTTGTTCCTGGTGTGTAGGATAGTGCTAGAGTACTTGGTGATCGCTGGGTCGACGCGGACTCAGTGGGCTGAAGAGCCTGTTTCCACATTGTATCTCAAAAGTCTGAATTCCAAAGTCAGCTCATGCATTATTTAGATGTTCTTCTGAAGATGGTGAGTGTTGCAGGAAAAAAACAGCACTTACTGCCTCAGTGAATGTAGTGGCTTTATTTCAGAGTGCAGTCAGCCACATCCATGGGTTCAGAGTCACATATCAGCCAGGTTAAATTGTAACCTTAAATCCTTGGTTGATGTTAATGGACTGACGGGTTTTTAATATTAATCCAGTAATTTTATGTACAGCGTTACGGATTTCAGATTTATCTAATTACCTACATTCATGCATCTGCAGACAACAGAAACTGCAGATGCTGGTTTAAACCAGAGATAGACACTGGAGTGGGTCAGGCAGCATCTCATGAGAAAAAGAATAGACGACGTTTCAGATCGGAACCCTTCTTCAGACTTCTCCGAGTGCTCATGTTTCTTACAGCGGCAGAGCCCTGAGTTCCATCCTGAGTACGGGTGCTGTCTTGCGGAGCTTATACCTTTTCTTTGTGACTGCGTGGGTTTCTCTGGGTGGTCCGATTTTGTCCAAATTTGTAGGTTCCTTCTCTCCAGAGATGCTGCCCGACCCGCTGAGTTACTCCAGCGTTTTGTGTCTACCTTCGACTTAAACCAGCATCTGCAGTTCTTTCCTGCACAGGTCTGTAGGTTAATTGGTTTCTGTAATGAATTTGGACTATGCGCAGGTTGAAAAGTGATGGTCTTGGCACCATGTTCGGCACAGACGTTGTGAACCAAAGGGCCTGTTCTTGTGCTGTACTCTTCTATGCTCTATGTTCTGCTTCATGTTCTTTTTCTCAACTTACTGTGCTTTGATGTCTGCCGCCTTGCACACTTCCTTCTTTACGCTGTGGACACGAGGAACTGCAGATGCTGGCTTGCGAAAAATGACACAAAGTGCTGGAGTAACTCAACGGGCCAGTCAGCATCTCTGGAGTCTGCAGTCTGAAGAAGTGTCCCAACCCTAAACATTGCCTATCCATGATCTCCAGTGATGCTGTCTGACCTGCTGAGTTACTCCTGCACTTTGTGCCTTTTTTACCTACCATATATCATGGACTATATTCTAAAGATATCCTAGTTCAATGCACAGCTGGTTGGAAAGTACTTTGCAAAGTTCTGAAAGTCATTATGATTGCAAGACTTTATTGCTTTCAAAGACAATTAGTAACCACACACTGAACATCACTGACAGCAGAGATATTTTATTATTATGTAGCACTGAATCAACATGGATTTATAAAAAGAAAATCATGTTTGACAAACTGTTGGAGTTTTTCTGAGTTTATAACTCGCAAAGTAGATTAGTTAGAACCAGTTGATGTGGTACTTTTAAGGGCCTGTCCCACATTAGGCGATTTTAAGGCCACTGCCGGCCATTGTCAAAGTCGTAGCAGATCGCCGAACTTTTCTTTTACCCGATGACAATGACCACGACAATGCCGAGTCAGGTCGAGATTACAGCATCTTCGGAAACATCGCGAAATTCCCATGCTGTAAATGCATCTCCGGCATCCTAATGTTCGCTGAAATCAGTAAGTACTTGAGAGTTTTGAACTATAACATCTTGTATGGGTTACTTAAAAACCAAGCATCACTGTAACAAGGCATAAACTGGATAGCTGTATTAAAAACATTAATTTTAAAAGTGGTTAAATGGATTTTTGTGAAAACTGTGTGGGCATTCTTTGAAAATGTAAGGGAGATGCATATCTGGTTTCTGGGTTGCATGGCTGGGTTTGGATCCCACTTTAAATGTAATGGCTGATGGCCATAAAGATCGCGAAAATTCCCACGCTGTCAATGCTTCTCCGGCGTCCTAATTTTCACTGAAATCACTGACAAGTCAGTAAGTACTTGAGAGTTTTGAAATAAAACATCTTGCCCGGGTTACTTGAAAACCAAGCTTCACTGTAACAAGGAAAAAAAAATGGATTTACTTCCAGTTTACTAATAGCTGTATTAAAAAATAATTCTAAAAGTGGTTAAGTGGATTTTTGTGAAAGGTGTGGGCATTCTTCGAAACTGTAAGGGAGATACATATTTGGTTTCTGGGTTGCATATTTGGGTTGGGAGCCCACTTTAAATGTAATGGCTGATGGCCATAAACATCGCGAAAATTCCCACCCTTACCTGACCGCCAAACTGTTGCCTCCAATCTACCTGTCAAATGTCCTGACGGTAAATAAATTGGTTAAACACAAGCATTTTATGGTATTTTGAAATGACTTTACTTATTTTAATATTATGTGCTTCTAAATGCATCTGTCCATATATATATATATATATACACCATATGAGACTAGCACAATGGCACAGTGGTAGAGTTGTTGCCTTACAGCACCAGTGACTCGGATTCGATCCTGACCTCAGATGCTGTCTGTATGGACGTTCTCCCAGTGACCGTGTAGGTTTTCTCCGGGTGCTCCAATTGCCTTCCACAATAGACAATAGACAATAGACAATAGGTGCAGGAGTAGGCTATTTGGCCCTTCGAGCCAGCACCACCATTCAATGTGATCATGGCTGATCATTCTCAATCAGTACCCCGTTCCTGCCTTCTCCCCATAGCCCCTGACTCCGCTATCCTTAAGAGCTCTATCTAGCTCTCTGTTGAATGCATTCGGAGAATTGGCCTCCACTGCCTTCTGAGGACATTCTAAAGACATACAAGTTTGTAGGTTAATTGGCATTGTTAAAATTGTACCTTGTCCCTAGTGGGTAGGACAGTGCTAGTGTACAGTCATAATCGCTGGTTGGAGCTGACCAACAATCACCTGTACATTAGATCTATTCTACACACTTGAGACAATTTACAAAGGCCTATTCACCTACAAACCTGTACATCTTTGGAATGTGGGAGGAAACCAGAGCACCCGGAGAAAACCCATGTGGTCCCAGGGAGAACTCCACACAGACTGCACCTGTAGTCAGTATCGAACCCATATGTCTGGCGCTCTGAGGCAGTATTTCTATTGCTGAGCCACTGTGCCACCCTAGATTGACCTGGATTCCAGAATTCCCACTTAGCTTCATCAAAATCAAATGGCAGAACTTTTTCAGTCACAGGGAGAACGTGCAAACTCCGTACAGCCAGCATCATAGTCAGGAACGAACTGGCACTGTAAGGCAGCAACTCTGTACCGCACATCTTGAGAGCTCACAATCTAGTTATCTTTAAAAAGCACTCGCCTCCTGCATTTTCCTTTCCTCATCTGGTCCTCCAAAGTTGAAGGCTCAGGGAACACCCAATTGCACTGTGAATAATTATAACCTGCTTCGTGTGTTGCTAACTCATATTTCACACCAGTTAATTAAATGCAAATTGGCCATCATTAGACGTTTAACAGAGCTGCACTGGTAAAGAATGTACTAATTATTGGTTCAGGCAGCACGAAAAACCTGTGCTAGGCTGGGGGGAAACCATGTTGTTCAGAGACAGACACAAAGTACTGGAGTAAATCAGTGGGTCAGGCAGCATCTCTGGAGAAAAATGATGGGTGACATTTTGGATCAGCACCCTTTTTCAGACTGAAAGAAGCTTTTCAATCTGAAGAAAAGTCCCAACCCAAAATGTCATCCATCTTTTTTTTTCCAGAGATGCCGCCTGACCATTGAGTTACTCGAGCACTTTGTGTCTATCTAGTTTAGTTTAGTTTAGTTTAGAGATACAGTGTGGAAACAGGCCCTTCAGGCCACTGAGTGTACACTGACCACACAAGTTTGATGTTATCTCTCTTTCTCATCCACTACTTACATACTGGGGACAATTTACCGAGGGATAGTTAACCCATAAACTGCATATCTTTGGGATGTGGGAAGAAACTGGAGCACCCAGAGTGGGGGCTCAGGACCTTCATCGGCCTGCTCGGCTTGGCCCTGGGACTTTCCATCGCCCGGTGGGGGCTCAGGACCTTCATCGGCCTGCTCGGCTCGGCCCTGGGACTTTCCATCGCCCGGTGGGGGCTTCAAAAAGTTGGGAGCCTCGATCACCTCGTGGCACCACGGGAGAAGAATGAGGAGGAGATAAGACTTTTCTTTGCCTTCCATCACAGTGAGGGTGTGCCTAGAGCAATCACTGTGATGGCTGTTTGTGTAAAAATTGTATCTGTGTGTCCTGTGCTTTTTGTTGTATACTGCCGGACCCTGACGTGAGAGGACGCTGGCGCTGTTTATTCGCCGCTTCTCCGTTAGGATAGTTTGTCTGTTTGTTTTTATGTTATGATTGTTTTTGTAAAGCGCTTTGAGCTTCTGGTAAGGCGCTATATAAAATAAATGCTTATTATTATTATTATTATTATAAACCAGCATCTGCAGTTCCGTGTATCTAGAATTTCCTTTACATCCTGGGAGCTGGGTTACTCCAGCATTTTGTGTCTATTTTCGGTATAAACCAGCGTCAGCAGTTCCTTTCTACACGTTCTTTATTATCACGTGCATCGAGGTACAGTGAAACTCATTTTTTGCAACACAGAACAGTAAGATTATTGCCACACATGAATACAATCCCAGATTAAGTACAGAATGTATAGAAACAGCCCACTGAGACTGCATGCAAGAGTCGCCAGGTTTTGGCGCTATTCTCAAGTCCCAGCTACAGCTGACCATAAAGGCCCTTTGCAGCCCTCGTCTCTGTGCAGAACGTCCAGTGAACAGTTGTCCCTCTCCATGCCTGGCCACCATTCAGCCTTTGTGTCCCGGGTGCCTCCCACAGCCGACCTTGAGAGTGAGGAATTTATTCATAAAATGCTGGAGTAACTCAGCAGGTCAGGCAGCATCTCGGGAGAGAAGGAATGGGTGAGGTTTCGGGTCAAGACCCTTCTTCAGACTGATGTCAGGGGGGCAGGACAAAGGAAGGATATAGGTGGAGACAGGAAGATAGAGGGAGATCTGGGAAGGAGGAGGGGAAGGGAGGGACAGAGGAACTATCTAAAGTTTGAGAAGTCGATGTTCATACCACTGGGCTGCAAGCTGCCCAGGTGAAATATGAGGTGCTGTTCCTCCAATTTCCAGTGGGCCTCACTATGGGACTGGAGGAGGCCCATGACAGAAAGGTCAGACTGGGAATGGGAGGGGAAGTTGAAGTGCTCGGCCACCGGGAGATCAGTTTGGTCAATGCGGACTGAGCGCAGGTGTTGAGCGAAGCGATCGCCGAGCCTGCGCTTGGTTTCGCCGATGTAAATAAGTTGACATCTAGAGCAGCGGATGCAATAGATGAGGTTGGAGGAGGTGCAGGTAAACCTTTGTCTCACCTGGAAAGACTGTTTGGGTCCTTGGATGGAGTTGAGGGGGGAGGTAAAGGGACAGGTGTTGCATCTCGTGCGGTTGCAGGGGAAAGTGCCCGGGGATGGGGTGGTTTGGGATTGAGAGTGAGGAAGGTAAGACCCCCGGTTCACAAGGTCATAAGGAACTGGAGTAGAATTAGGCCATTCGGCCCATCAAGTCTACTCCGCCATTCAATCACGGCTGACCTATCTCTCCCTCCTAACCCCATTCTCCTGCCTTCTCCCCATCACCTCTGACACCTGACGGTTCTTTTTACCGACCCTTTGTTCTTGCGTCTGCCGCCGTTGCCGACTCTCTCCATCCTCCACTCCGATTCTCTGGTCCTCGGGGACGAGCAGGGGCCGGGCTCGGCAACTACCCTCTCCTGGTGGGTTTGCGATTCCGCAGCGGTTGAGCCAGGCTTACTGCCGGGGTATGGCAGCGGCCCGGGTCCTTTGGGGGCTTCAGGCAAGGACGAGGGTGTCCAAGCTGTTGTACATCACAGTCACGGCTCGATGGAGGGCACCCTCGCTTTTGATTCAGAAGGCCGGGTGTATTTGGGTCATCCTCCAGAGTCTAGGTTGACCCCTTGATGCGATACTGAGAGAGGGTGGGCGCTGTCTGTGTCATGTGACAGAAGTTTTAATGAATGTTTAGGTTTATTATTGTCAAGGTGAGGTGCAGTGTAAAGCGTTGTCTTGCATGCTGTCCAATCAGATGAGATGATGTTATACATGAATAAAAGGAGGTCAAACTCAAGTACAGCTCCACCAACGCTTTTCCGGCAACCGGTGATTTGGCACCTCCTTTCATTCGGACAAAATTACAAAGGTGCGCTTGAACTCCCCCTCCCAGAAGTCCTCCCGAGAATGTGGCGCCTCGGCCGAGTGAGTGAGGCGGCTGATCATGACCTTATCGGGACTTCCGTGACCAATCGGCGGGTCGAATTTTCCCCCTGAGGCTGGGGCTCTGGAACTCCAGCCTGGCCAGAGCCAGCAGATCCCTTCTCAAAGCCGCTTTCTGAGGCCGATTTTGTGGGCTGGTCTCTTGGCCCCTCGACGGCCTAGGCAGACCGTTCTGGTACCATTGGACTCCTCTCGGAAGCCATGACCTCTGTTAGTCTGGCAAAATGGGCAATCAGAAAGGCTCTGGATCCAAGGGTGCTGGAAAATCAGTGCCTGACCTTTACAATAGATAGAACGAAGTGCAAGATACAAAGTGCAGGATATAGTTCTCAGCATTGTAGTGCAACAGTTATAGAGACAAAGTCCAATGTATTTAATGGGGTCGAGGTGAATCAGACAGTACTCTGCAGCAAGATCTTGGAATCTTTGGACAAGAAAATGTAATCTTTACCATGTGGGTACAGCAAGCAATTAGGGAGGTGAATTGAGTGGCCATTTTGAAAGGGGTTGCTTTGAGGTGAAAGTGCAGCTGGAAGGTCATAGTTCAGGTGTCTTCCCTCCTAGGGCCTCCTTCCAGTCAATTTTGGCCAGCTCCTGCCTCATGCCTCTGTAATCCCCTTTGCTATACTGTAATACTGACACTTCCGATTTTCCCTTCTCCCTCTCAATTTGTAGAGTAAAACTTATCATATTGTGGTCACTGCTTCCTAATGGCTCTTTTACCTCGAGTCCCCTTGAGTCTATCTTCGGTTTAAACCAACATCTGCAGTTCCTTCCTAAACAGAAAACTTTATCCTGAATGATAGAGTCATAGAATCAAACAACACGGAAACAGGCCCTTCAGCCCAGCTTGCGGATGCCGACCAAGGTGCCCCATCCACACTAGACCCACCTGCCTGCCTTTGGTCCACATCCCTCTAAACTTGTCCTATCCATGTACCTGTCCAAATGTTTTTTAAATGTTGTTTAAGTGATGTTGGGATTCATGGTTAAAGACGTAAATGCAATAAATTGATTTTGTCAGCATTCTTACTGCATTTAATACAGAGATATTAATATTCGTAGTTAAAATGCCAGCAATGCTATCGGCATCGACTGCGAAAACACGATCGCTTAAGTGTTCGTAAGAGCTGTATTTATTTTCCTTTTGTCAGACGTCTGTGGTCAATCTGAATCATGGTAGGATTTATGAATTGCCCCTGAGATTCCCTGATGCTCTAATAAGCGTTCTAAGTGGATTGACAGGATTACAAGCAAACAGAGCCTGCGTTGAATATTGCACAACGATTCTCGTGCTGGAATTATGTGTGAACATCAGGAGCAATTTACGTTAATTAGAATTGACAAACCTACAGCGGTCATTCCCCCTCATTGGATTCAAACTGGCAACGGAAGGGCTTTCAAAGATTTAACATGAGTTGTAAAATGAAATGGAAGTGTGTGCATGGAACGAGCTGCCGGAGGAGGTAGTTGAGGCAGGTACCATCATAATGTTTAAGAGACGTTCGGACAGGTACATGGATAGGACAGGTTTAGAGGGTTACTGGCCATGCGTGAGCAGATGGGGCTAATGCAGATGGGGCATGTTGGTGGGTGAGGGGGAAGTTGGACTGAAGGACCTGTTTCCATGCTGTATGACTCAATGAGTGAAAATACAATTCCTCTGTTCTGAAAAAAGACACAAAGTGCTGGAGTAGCTCAACGGGCCAGACAGCATCTTTGGAGAACATGAATAGTTGGGACCCTTCCTCAGACTGATTGTGGTGGTGAAAGAGACTTGGGAAAAAAGCTGGAAGAGAGGAGGGGCAGGATAAAGCGTGGCAGGTAATAGGTGACAACAAGAAACTGTTATTGCTGGTTTACAAAAGCAGACACAAAGTGCTGGAGTAACTCAATGGTTTAATTGTACTTTATTGTCACGTGCACCTGGGTACAGTGAAATTCCTTCTTTGTACACTGTTCAGTAGAAATCTTACTATATATAGGACCAATCCTACATAAGGACAAGAGTGTAAGAATAATAGATTACACTGAAATGTAAATTAGGGACGTCAGCAATTCATAAATGAGAAATGTTCCTATTAATTTATTGCAAGGTTTACAAGGTTTATCAGAAGGTTAATAACTTGCAAGGTTACAACGTGTTATCAGAAATTAAACTATCCATTAAGCTGCACGATGCTCGATGCTTGAGCTCAGCGGGTCAGGCAACATCTCTGGAGAATATGGATAGGTGACCTTTACTTTTAGAGCCTTCTGCAGACTTATTCAGAGATGGATACAGGTGAGGTCGGTTTTGGATAGGTAGATTAGCTAGACAAAGATCAGAGATGAAAAGGCAATAGGTGTGAGATATGGATAGAAAGTTTTAATCTCGACTAAAAACTGGACTTTAATCAAGACTAAAGTCGCACCGTTAATCTTTTCATTGCTCGCCTTTATCCAGCCATCTACCTATCCGAACCCCCGGTCACCTGTATCCACCTATCACTCACCAGGCTTTGTCCTGCCTCACACCCCTCTTCTAGCTTTCTTTCCTCCACAACCCCCCAACCCCCCCCCCCTCCCCCACCACCACCAATCACCACAATCAGTCTGAAGAAGGGTCCTGACCCAAAACGTCACCTATCTATGTGCTCCAGAGATGCTGCCTAGGGAATATCTAATTGTTTCTCTAATTTCAAGTAACCCCTGCATTCCCTCCTTCCACCCCTTTCCTACCCTAGTTGTCCCACTGCTTCCACTCTCATCCCTGTATCTCCTCATTATCCCCTCGTCTCCAGCCATCAATGGGCCATTATGGGCTCCACCCTTCCTTGGTCATCAATTGCCGACTCTGATTTATTCTGGCTTTTTCCTACTTCCAGTTCCCCCTCTCCCCCCCCCCCCCCCCCACCAGCCCCCTCTGCTTTCAATCTGAAGAAGGATTCCGACCCGAAACGTCACCTGTCATGTGCTCCAGAGATGCTGCCTGGCCCGCTGAGTTATTCCAGCACTTTGTGTCTGTCTTCGGCATAACCCTTCATAGCTTCCTTATACCCTTATGTATTCAAGAGGGAGGAGGGAGTTAGATGTAACTCTTAGGGCCAACAGAATCTGGGGATATGGGGAGAAAGCAGGAACGGGGTACTGATTTTGGATGATCAGCCAAGATCATATTGAATGGCAGTGATGGTTTACACCTGCACCTATTTTCTATGCTTCTATATTTCTGTTACCCTTCTCACATCGTCCCTACTTATCCATGCCATCAGTGTTTACATCTTAGTCACTGACTCGTATAAAGTTGATGCTGCAGGCTCAGCTGAGTATCCGTCAAGAAATAAAGAATGGCTTCTCCATAGAGCCTGTGAAGAAAAGCTTTCGGGAAGAACATCGGCACATATAAATAGATTTATAAACCATTCTATTTGAAGATAAAATTAAAATTTCCCTCCAAACAAGTTTTATTGGCCCGTGTCATGAGTTATAGCCTCGCATGGTAATCAAGTTCAAAAACTGTTGGCTCAGAGGGAGAGATTTCATCTTTATTTTCCGAGCCATGCCCATAAATACCCATGTTTACTTGTCTCTTTTTCAATCATCTCTAGAGCACGATTTTGTAAAACTACTCTACATGAGGGATGCAATCATAACGATTGTACCACGTTGCATAAAGAAAAAAATTAGTCAGTCAGCCACACATTGTGTCGTGGGTTAGTAACTAGGTAGTTTTGATTGATTGAATTGAAAGATACAGCATGGAAACAGGCCTTTCGGCCCATTAAGTCCACGACGACAATCGATCACAAATGTTAGTTTCAGTAAGAGTAACCACAAAGCTACTGGATTGTTGTAAAAACCTATATCCTTCAGGGAAGGAAATCCATCACCCTAACGTGATCTGTCCTTCGGACTGATTCTCCATCTCACTCTCACTCTGACCCATTGGTTTAGTTTAGAGAAACTGCATGGAAACAGGCCTTTCGGCCCGCCGGGTCCACGTCAACCATCGATCACCCGTTTACAGGTACACTGTGGGCGGCACGGTGGCGCAGCGGTAGAGTTGCTGCCTTACAGCGAATGCAGCACCGGAGACTCGGGTTCGATCCTGACTACGGGCGCCGTCTGAACGGAGTTTGTACGTTCCCCCCGTGACCTGCGTGGGTTTTCTCCGAGATCTTCGGTTTCCTCCCACACTCCAAAGACGTACAGGTATGTAGGTTAACTGGCTGGGCAAATGTAAAAATTATCCCTAGTGGGTGTAGGATAGTGTTAGTGTGCGGGGATCGCTGGGCGGCACGGACCCGGTGGGCCAAAGGGCCTGTTTCTGCGCTGTATCTCTAAAATAAAAATCTACACTGGTTGTTTGGTATCCCACTTTCTCATCTCAGGGAACGTGCACATTAAAAGGGCGGCACAGTGGTGCAGTGGTAGAGCTGCCACCTTACCGTGCCAGAGACCCTGGTTTGATCCTGACTAAGGGTGTTGTCTGTTACGGAGTTTGCACATTCTCCCTGTGACCGTGTGGGTTTTCAATTGGTATTACGACTTCCTCCCACACTCCAAAGACGTGAGGGTCTGTAGATTAATTGGTTATGGTAAGTTGTAAAATTGTCCCTAGCATGTAGGATAGTGTTAGTGTAAAGGGTGATCGCTGGTCGGCGTGGATGTTGCCTGTATGCAGTGGGCCGGAGGGCCTGTTTCCACGCTGTATCTCTATCTCTAATGGCATTTCCCATAGTGGCTTGGCCCCGTGGCCCTTCGTTTGGTCAGCTCCCTTCCTAACGCTTCATAAACTCAGCAGCCTGCACACGTTAGTCAATAACATTCAGTCTAAAAGGAAACGTTTAACAATGATATTACCATGACATTGAACATAACTTCCTGTGGGTCCCATGTATGTTAGCGTCATTAGAAACAACTAGCATTGCTGCAGTAATAATAACAGCTACAGGGCACCCCAAGCTTTTAACCAACATTGATGAAATGTTGCAGCCTAGTTTTTCACGCCAACATCCCCACAGCTGGCAATGTGATAAGGATTAGATCATTTGATTTCCTTTACAGGCACTGATTGAGAAATCAATACTGGCTGGCACACTAGGGAGAAACTGTTGTTGCAATAATGCTAAACCCACCTGAGAAGACTGCTATGTCCTTGGGTTTACAACGTAGAACATGGGACAGTACAGCACAGGAACAGGCCCTTCGGCCCACATTGTCTCTACCAGACACGACGTGAAGACCTACACTTATCTGCCTGCACATATAATCCATACCCTTCCATTCCCTGCATATCCATGTGCCCATCCAAAAGCCTCCTAAGTTCAGCCATTGTATCTGGATCTACCACCATTCCTGGTAGTTTGTCCCAGGCACCCGCCACCCTCTGCGTAAAACTTGCCCTGCACATCTCCTTTACATTTTGCCACTTTCACCGTAAAGCCGTGGCCTCCAGCATTTTATATTTCCACCTTGGGAGAAAGGTTCCGACCGTTTAAAATCGAGTGCAAAAAAATGGCATCTTCTGCTGAACTTATTTCGTAAGTCAGGGATCCACTCCCGAACAGAAACCTCACTGCACCCTGTCTTTGTGAAGCATCGACCATCTCCAAGCACCATTGCCTCTCCAAGATCCTTTCAATGCACTGTCACCTAGGCAGCACAGTGGCGCAGCTGGTAGATCATCCCGTACACTAACACTATCCTACACACTAGAATCAATTGACAATCTACTGAAGCCGATTAACCTCCAAACCTGTACGTCTTTTGAGTGCGGGAGGAAACCGGAGCAATAGACAATAGACAATAGACAATAGGTGCAGGAGTAGGCCATTCAGCCCTTCGAGCCAGCACCGCCATTCAATGCGATCATGGCTGATCACTCTCAATCAGTACCCCGTTCCTGCCTTCTCCCCATACCCCCTCACTCCGCTATCCTTAAGAGCTCTATCCAGCTCTCTCTTGAAAGCATCCAACGAACTGGCCTCCACTGCCTTCTGAGGCAGAGAATTCCACACCTTCACCACTCTCTGACTGAAAAAGTTCTTCCTCATCTCCGTTCTAAATGGCCTACCCCTTATTCTTAAACTGTGGCCCCTTGTTCTGGACTCCCCCAACATTGGGAACATGTTTCCTGCCTCTAATGTGTCCAATCCAATCACCCAGAGGAAGCCCACACAGTCACAGGGAGAACGTACAAACTCTGTACAGACGGCACCCGCAGTCAGGATCGTACCTGCGTCTCTGGTGCTGTAAGGTAGCGACTCTAACACTGCACCACTGTGCTGCCTTAAGGGCCACCCTGTGAAGAACATTTAACCTCTCTCTCTTCTCTTCTTCTCTCTTCTTGAACCGATGGGTTTGAGATAGTGTCTAGTGACAACAATGATTAAATCTTACTCCTTACCCCTCCATATTTCTAGACTCCTTGTCCCCTGAAGAAGGGTCCCGAACCGAAACGTCGCCAATTCCTTCTCTTCAAAGGTGCTGCCTGTTCCACTGAGTTACTCCAGCATTTTGTGTCTATCTTTGATTATATCTTACCAATACCTGTTGTGACTCTGAACGCCTCTGTTGCTTCTGTGCTGAGAATAGCTTTGAGCAAAATGAAGGAAACTTGGTTTCAAAAGGTTAAAACCACAGAGCTGTGTTGGAAGGTACTGCAGATGCTGGTTTAAACCAAAGATAGACAGAAAGTGATGGAGTAACTCAGCGGGTCGGGCAGCATCTCTGGAGAGAAGGAACATACGATGGTTCGGTTCGGGACCCTCCTTCAGACTAATGTAGAGTGCTGGGCATGGAAGGAGAGCAGTTGTGAGTAGCGGTGGATTGAATGTCGGTACCTGTAATCAGAGCTGGGTCCGAACTGGGGGGTCTGGAACCGGAGTTGGAAGCCCTGAGACAAAATATGGAGCTGTAGCCAAGTGGCAAGGAAATACATGTGGCTGTGGTAGTGCATCTGGGTTAAAATAAGCTCGTAGAGCTGGAGAGCAGGAGGAATTAGAGCTCGTAAGGATAGCGGAGTCAGGGGGTATGGGGAGAAGGCAGGAACGGGGTACTGATTGAGAATGATCAGCCATGATCACATTGAATGGCGGTGCTGGCTCGAAGGGCCGAATGGCCTCCCCCTGCACCTATTGTCTATTGTCTATTGAATCACAGAGGGGAGGCAGTGAGAGAGGGTGCAGAAAGGAACTGCAGATGCTGGTTTATACCGAAGTAGATACAATGTGCTCCAATAACACCGCTGGTCAGGCAGCATCTCTGTTGAAAAGGAATAGGTGACATTTCAAAGAAGGGTCTGAAGAAGAAGTCTCGATGGGCACGACACTCATCCTTTATCTCCAGAGATGCTGCCTGGCCCGATGATTTACTCCAGCACTTTGTGTCTATCTTCAACGAGAGAAGGATGTGCGGTCTGAAGAAGGGTCCTGACCCGAAACGTCACCTATTCCTTTTCTCCAGTGATGCTGCCTGACCCTCTGAGTCACTCCAGCAATTTGTATCTAAAAGCAGAGAGCCGTTTGGTCCATTTGATTTTCCTCTGGGAATTCGGCACGAGAAATTTTTGTTTCAGTTTAGTTTATTGTCACGTGTACCGAGGTTGTGTTAACCAGTTGTGTGTTAACCTTTTGTTGTGTGTTAACCAGTCAGCGGAAAAACAATGCATGATTACAAATGAGGAATCCACAGTGTACAGGTACATGATAAGGGTATAAATGTTGCTGTAGGAGTGGAGATTTAAAAGTGTGGAGCAATAGTAAAGTGTGATTGCAGATCTACGTCCGTGACTGGCACACAAATAGTCGCCTGGGTTAGACGCTATCTTGGAAGTCACTGCTCAAATATAAAATTAAAACCTCACTTGAACTCAACTAGACCCGAGCTCTTATCATTATTTCACCACCAATCCAACCACTACTGTAAGTGCAGTTAGCAGAGCTGTTGATCTAAAGGAATCAAGGGATATGGGGGAAAAAGCAGGAATGGGGTACTGATTTTAGATGATCAGCCATGATCATATTGAATGGCGGTGTTGACTCGAAGGGCCGAATGGCCTACTCCTGCACCTATTTTTCTATGTTTCTAAGTTTCTATCCACTGCTCCTGTGACCCCGGTTTAATCCCGACCTCCGGTGCTGTCTAGATATACTTAGCACATTCTCCCTGTGACTGTGTCGATGTCCTCAGATGCTCTGGTTTCCTACCAAGTCCTAAAGATTGGTAGGTTAACTGCCCACTGTAAATTAGAATCTTAGAGAGTCATAGAGTCGTATAGCGTGGAAACAAGTCCTTTGGCCCAACTTGCACACGCCGATCAACATGCCCCATCTGCACTCGTCCCACCTGCCTGAGTTTGGCCCATATCCCTCGAAACCTTTCCTATCCATGTACCTGCCTAAATGTTTCCTAAACTTTGCAATAGTACCTCCTCTGGCAACTACCTCTTCTGGTAGCTCATTCCATACACCCATCATCCTTTGTGTAAAAAGGTTTCCCTTCAGGTTCCCATTAAATCTTTCCCCCCTCGCCTTAAACCTATGTCCTCTGGTCTTCGATTCCCCTAATCTGGGCAAGAGACTCTGTGCGAGTACCTGATCTATTCCTCTCATGGTGTTATACACTTCTATAAGGGAACCCCTCATCCTCCTGAACTCCAAAGAATAAAGCCTTTGCCTGCTCAGCCAAGGATTGCCTCGAGTCTTTAGAAAGGCACAAGGATATACAGGGACTAGAAAACTATAGATCATGTGAGGACAGATGAAATTAGTTTATTTTGGCATTGTGTTCAGCACAGACATTGTGGGACGAAAGGCCTGTTCCTGAGCTGTACTGTTCTATGTTCTACACTTGCTATCATGTTAGGCACATTGTGTGCTGAAGGGCCTTTTCCTGTGCTGTACAGTTCCATGCGTTATGTTCTATGTTTGGCATCATGTTGAGCACAGACACTGCAGGCCGAAGGGCCTGTCCCTGTGCTGTAACATTCCATGTGTTATATTCTATTCATGGGATCATGTTCAGCACAGACACTGTGGGCCGAAGGGCCTTTTCCTGTGCAGTACTGTGCTATGTTCTACATAGGCGATTAAAGATTAGGATGTAGATTGTCAACCTTTCTGTGTAATTCACTGTGTAATTGCAGTCAAATAAAAGGGTCGCTGTGATGACACTCTTCAGGTGTCAGTCTTACTCGAATAATCTCCCTTCCCTGGGGAGTTGGTTCTCAGCCACTGACACTGTCTAATCGGCAATGATCATTCCGTGATTTATGAATGCAGTAGTGATTGATACTCAGTGCATGGCTGTCTGCAAGTACCTCAAAGAGCTCTGCAGAAGCTCTGCACACCTGACTAAGGCAAAGAGGCCGAGATTACTTCAGGCGAGGATGGTCACAGGATGGTGGAGATAAACGCACTCTCAATGCCTGACCTCACCAGCTATTTTTTGATGAGTGCACTAACAAATAAGAGGTGGAAAAAAATCAGCCGGAGTTTCATGATTGGCAATTATTTGCACGACTTGGCATACGAGCAGCACAGTGGCGCAGCGGGCAGTGCTGCTGCCTCACAGCGTCAAAGACCCGGCTTCCATCCTGACTTTAGACTTTAGAGATACAGCGCGGAAACTGGCCCTTCGACCCACCAAGTCCGTTTCGCCCAGCGATCACCCCTTACATGACCGAGCATAATCCTACACACTAGGGAAAATTTACAATCTTACCAATGCCAATTAACTTACAAACCTCAATATCTTTGGAGTGTAGGAGGAAATGGCGGCACCTGGAGAAGTTTAGAGATGTAGTTTTTTTAGTTTAGAGCAATAGGGTGGAAACAGGCCCTTCAGCCCGATGAATCCGCGTGACAAGTGATCATCCCGTACACTATTTCTATCCGACATACCTGGGACAATTTTTACAGAAGCCTATTAACTCACAAACCTGTACGTCTTTGGAGCGTGGGAGGAAACCGGAGCACCCATAGAAAACCTACGGTGTCACAGGGAGAATGTACAGACAGCACCTGTAGTCAGGATCGAATCCGGGTCTCTGGAGCTGTAAGGCACCAACTTTACCGCCGTGCCACCGTGCCGCCCACAATACCTGACACACTAGCTATTTTTTGATGAGTGTGCTAACAAAAAAATATGAGCCAGAAGAACTCAGCCAGACTTTCATGATGGGCAATTATTTGCACAACTTTGCCTATGGGTGTCACAGTGGTGTAGCTGGTAGAGCTGCTGCCTTACGGCGTCATAGGCTCGGGTTTGACCCTGACCTTGGGTGCTCTCTTGTGTGGAGTTTGCACGTTCTCCCTGTGACTGCGTGGGTTTTCTCCGGGTGCTCCGGTTTCCTTCCAAGGCGTGCAGGTTTGTAGGTTAATTGGCTTCCGTAAATTGCCCCTAGTGTGTAGGGAGTGGATGAGAGTCTGGGATAACAAAGAACTAGTGTGAACGGGGGGGCTCGATGGTCAGCGTGGGCTCGGTGTGTACTTCTAAACCTAACAAAAAAAACCATAATGTAATAAAAATAAACTGCAGATGCTGGTTTATACTAAAGATAGAGACAAAATGCCTGATGAAGAGTCCCGACCCGAAATGTCACCTATCCATATTCCCCAGAGATGCCCCCTGACCCGCTGAGTTACTCCAGCACTTTGTGTCTAAAAAAATAAACGTTATTTTTATCCCTTGAAATTAAATTGACATGCTTCTTTCTTAAAAGGACACGGGGTGCTGGAGTAACTCAACGATCAGTCAGCATACCAGGAGAACACGGGTAGGTGACGCTTCGGGTCGGGACCCTTATAGACAATAGACAATAGGTGCAGGAGGAGGTCATTCGGCCCTTCGAGCCAGCACCGCCATTCAATGTGATCATGGCTGATCATTCTCAATCAGTACCCCGTTCCTGCCTTCTCCCCATACCCCCTGACTCCGCTATCCTTAAGAGCTCTATCCAGCTCTCGAATGCATTCAGAGAATTGGCTTCCACTGCCTTCTGAGGCAGAGAATTCCACAGATTCACAACTCTCTGACTGAAAACGTTTTTCCTCATCTCAGTTCTAAATGGCCTACCCCTTATTCTTAAACTGTGGCCCCTTGTTCTGGACTCCCCCAACATTGGGAACATGTTTCCTGCCTCTAACGTGTCCAACCCCTTAATAATCTTATACGTTTAGATAAGATCTCCTACAGACTCTTTCAATGTCAGATTCTTTGGAATCAGAATCCAACTGAGATATCGAAAACTGCAGAGAGAAAAAAAGTGGACTTATTTGTGAGCTGAATGGAAGGGAGGAGGTTACTTGGAAATAAACTGTGTGCTGTTGCCCAGATGTGGAACTTATCAGGTGTGTATCAATGTGTAACTAGCTGAACAGAGTCTGCAGGGCCTGATACGCTACAGTCACATCATATGAAAATGATGATACACATTTGTCACATTATTTTTATTCGCTTTGTCGGGTAAGTGCCTCGAATTATAGGCAGTAAAGTACAAATGAAAGTCAGCACTCTGTGGAAAACTGGAAGTAAACAGATTCGGTGCTTGCAAAGCACAGCTCATGATGCTACCAGGAGAGCTGCAGGGATTCTATTCCATAAATCAAGAGCATTAGTGGGTTAGGACCAGGACAGAAATGTGGACTGTTTCCAAATGTTTCGGAGCAGTTGGCAAAGTGAGGAGAAAATACATTCAAAATGTGTCTAGATTTAATATAAAGCATAGAATAGTTCAGCGCGGGAACAGGCCCTTCGACCCACAGTGTCTGTGCCGAAAAAGATGCCGAGATAAACTAATCTCCTCTGCCTGCACATGATCTAGTTTGGCACGGTGGCGCGGCGGTAGAGTTGCTGCCTTACAGCGCCAGACACCCAGTTTCGATCCCAACTACGGGTGCTGCCTGTATGGAGTTTGTACGTACTCCCTGTGACCACATGGGTTTCCTCTTGGTGCTCCGCTTTCCTCCCACACTCAAAAGACGTACAGCACTGTAGGCTTCTGTAATTGGCTTCTGTAAATTGTAAAATTGTCCATAAGTGTGTAGGTCAGTGCTAGTGTACAGGGTGTTCGCTGGTCAGCACAACTCAGTGGGCCGAAAGGCCTGCTTCCGAGCTGTATCTCTAATGTCTAAAGTAAAGTCTAAATCCATATCGCTCCATTCCTTGCATATCCATGTGCCCATTTAAAAGCCTCTTAAATGCCCCTATTTATCATGCTCTTATCATCCTTCATTCCTATCATCTTATCATCCTCCAGCATCCCTGGCAGCACGTTCCATACACCCGCCACTCTCTGTAAACAAACCATCCCCTCACATCTATATACTAAAACTCTCGTTTGTTATCTTGTTTGTGACTGAACTTCAGCCAAAACGGTACACGATAACACGACAGTTTTAGGCCCACGTTACTCACCATTGGCACTTTAGTGATAATGCAAGTAGTTTTATTGAAATCAGTGTTATATTTTTTAACTTATTCACATTTTAAAGTTTAAAAGGAGGGGAGGGGGAGGGGAGGAGGGAGGGAAGGGGGGAGTGGGGGAGAAGGGAGAGGGGAGGGGGGGATTGAGGAGACGGGGAGGGGGGGAGGACAGGGTGCTGCACCAATGCAGGAGAGGTTTGGGCCCAACCGGTCCACTTGGTCTAGTCTTCTTTAAACTTTGCCTCTTTCATCTTGAAGATATGGCCTTAGTCCTTTGACATTTCCAAGTCAAGTCAAGTCAAGTCAAGTCAAGTCAAGTCAAATTTATTTGTCACATACACATACTCGATGTGCAGTGAAATGAAAGTGGCAATGCCTGCGGGTTGTGCACAAAAATAAAAATAATTACAGTTACGGGAAAAAGGTCCTGACTATCCACCCTGTTTATGCCTCTCATCATTTTATGTTCTCCCATCATGTCTTCCCACAACTTCCGACGTTTCAGAGAATGCGATCCAAGTCTGAAACCTGCGATATTTTTTTGTTTGCAACAGACTGATTTGCACTTAGTTGCAGTAAATTGTTCCCATGAATCTACACAATCTGACAATGTTTTACAGGGTCATTCTATCTGAGGTAAATTATTTGGTATGAATAAATAAAAAACTGCATGTGTTAACCTGATGCTGTATGATGAATGTGCACAAAGAAAAGTAAACATGCTTAATCAGTATGACAGGTGCCAGATTTGAGGAACCCAGTTTTAAATAACTGAAAGACATCTTAAAACACTCCACAGAACCACTTGCAGTAAACAAACTAGTGGAGGGACTCAGAAGGTCAGGCAGCACTGATGGAGGGAAATGGGCAGACAACGTTCTGACATTGACCTTATTTCAATGATTCAATTCAATGATATTTTATTGTCACGTGTACCTGGATGCAGTGAAATTCTTTCTTTTTGCACACAACCTGGGTAAAGTCAAACAGCAGGCTTCACCTAGGCAGTACATCTTACTGGCGCTGACAAAGTTCTAAAAACTTCTTCAAACAGTCCACAGATGCAGCCTGATCCGCTGAGTTGCTCCCACAGCCTGTTGTATTTTTGCTCAAGATTCCAGCATATCTTTTATCTCCCATTTCAATATGACATCTGCATGTTACATTGACATTTGAAGCACAGATTCCTGCCAAACCAAATTGAAATTTTTATTTAAATATGCCCTGTACATGAATATTATATTTAAATACAATATATAGACAAAATAGATCAACCTCCGACGTTCCAGAGAAAACCATCCCGATTTGACCAACCTCTCCTTGTAGTGGAAATCCTCTAATCCAGGCAGCATTCTGGTAAACCTCCTCTGCACCCTCTCCAAAGCCTCCACATCCTTCCTGTAATGGGGCAACCAGAAATGCATGCCTTGTAAAAACAATTATCGGAAGAAACTTCATGGAAATTACTTTGAATGAATTTTTGCTTTATGTGAATTGTTCATTTAATGGATATGGGCTTTGCCAAACCTGATTGCTCATTGATCTGAGACTTCCTGGGTCATTTCAGAAGATAATTAAATTGGCGTGTGCCTGCAGTCACATGTAGATCAGGCAATTCATCACCATGAAGGAAAAGGTTCATCACCCATGGCAACATTAACCAAAGATGGAGAAGATATTGAAATGTTATAATGACAGGAGGTTAATGGAAAAGGATCAAGAAGGAATTAAAGAGATGAAGTCCTGAAATAAAGACAGTATCTGCAGATACTGAAGAAAGACAGAAATTGTTGGAGTAGAACTCAACAGGCCAGGCAGCATCTCTGGAGGACATGGATAGGTGACGTTTTGATCAGTCCCCTTTGAAAGGTTGACTATCAATGTCCTCCAAAGATGCAGCCTGACCCGCTGAGTTACTCCAACACTTTGTGGCCTCAAGTGCAAGCAAGACCCTCCCTGAAATCCTTCATGTCCTTCTCCTTTGTCTCCTTCAAATAAAAATTTGATGGGGCCAAAAGAAGACCTGGATAGATTGAATGCCTTGCCGAGGCAGTGTGAAATGTAGATGGAGTCAATGGAAGACTGTGCGACAGTCTGGGTCACGTCCACTACTCTTCATGGAATTATACAGCACAGAAAGAGTCTCATCGGCTCAACCTCCCCACGCCGACAATGATATCCCATGTGCACCAATCCCACCTGTCTGCGTTTGACCTATAACTCTCTAAACCTTTCCTATCCATGTAACTGTCCAAATGTCTTTTAAAAGTTGTTATAGTACCAGACTCATCTATCTGCTCTGGCAGCTCGTTCCACATACCCATCACCACATGTGCTCTTGTTTTTGATTCCCCTACTCTGGATAAAAGGCTTTGTGCATTTACCCTAAATATCCCCCTCATGATTTTATACCCCTCTGGAAAATCACCCCTCAGCCTCCTGAGCTCCAAGGAATAAAGTCCCAGCCTGCCAACCTCTTCCTATAGTTCAGGTTCTTGAGTCTTGGCAACATGCTCACAAAAGGAGGAGAGCAGACACTTCAATATCTCCACACATGCATGTCCCCACATGAGAAGAGTAAAGCAATCGAGCAATTTGACAATTCAGAGAGGAGCTTGAAAATCTGAAGTGGCTTAATCAGTAGCCAGTACTTTTCAAGAAGGATTGGAATCTGGTTCACATTTAGGGCGCCACAGTGGCACAGCAGTAGAGCTGCTGGCTTACAGCGCCACAGACCTGGGTTTGATCCTGTCTATGGGTGCTGTCTATATGGACTTTGAAGGTTCTCTCTGTGACCGCGTGGGTATTCTCTGGGTGCTCCTGTTTCCTCCCACTTTTGAAATACATGCAGGTTTGTGGGTTAATTGGCTTTTGTAAATTGCCCCTGGTGTGGAGGATCGAGCTAGTGTATGGGTAATTACTGGTTGACGTGGACTCGGTGGGCCAAAGGGCCTATTTCCATGCTGTATCCCCAAACCAAACTAAACAAAAGTAAACTTTAGGTTTAGGTTTATTATTGGTGCTTGTACCGAGCGAGGTACAGTGAAATGCTCCATATTTCATGGTACCCAAACTATGATACCTAAACTGCATGGTACCCAAAGTGTACTATGTTCACATATTCTGTTGTGCTGTCGCATGTAAGAATTCAAGGTTTCAAAGTTTCAAGGTTTCAAGGTCAGTTTATTGTCACATGTTACAATTAAGGTACAGTGAAATTTGAGTTACCATACAGCCGGCAGGGGAAGAGAAGACGGCAGGGGAAGAGAAAAGACATTGTGGCCTTCCATCACAGTGAGGAGGGGACTGGAGGAGACTCACTGTGATGGATGTTTCTTTTTGTTTGGTGTTAGTTTGTGATTGTATATGTTATTGCATTTTTATTGATTATTCTTATTGGTCTTATTGTTCAACTGCGGGTAATGTTTCATTTCACTACACATTTATGTGTATGTGACAAATAAACGACTATTGAGCCATACTAAGTGAAAAGCAACAAGACACACAACCACATAAAAGTTAACATAAACATCCACCACGGTGGATTCCTCACTCTGATGGAAGGCAATAAAGTTCAACCTTCTTCCTCTTTGTTCTCCCGCGGTCGGGGCAGTCAAACCATCCGCAGTCAGGGCGATCGAAGCCCCCGCAGCCGACGATCGAAGCCCCCGTCGGGATGATCAAAACTCACATGTCGGGGGGTTGAAACTCTCCGTGGCATGGAGCCACCGAGTCGGCCTCTTCTTACCAGAGACCGAGGACTTCACGATGTTAAAGTCCACAGGCCCCGCAGATGGAGCTTCGATCCCCGGCGAAGGAGTCGCAAGCTCTGCGATGTTAAAGTCTTGCAGTCTCCCGCGGCTTGGAGAATCCGTCGGTCTCCAGGAAAGGCCACCAACTCCATGATGTTCGGCCGCAGTGGGGACGGAGATACGATAGGGAAAAAAATCGCATCTCCGTCAAGGTCAAGAAGGCACAACAAAGACTGTTCTACTTAAGAACACTGAAAAAGTCTGGTCTACCCCAACAGCTGCTGACGACCTTCTACCGCTGCACCATAGAGAGCATCCTAACGCATGGCATCCCTGTGTGGTACCTCAGCTGCACGGAGGCAGAAAGGAAAGCTCTACAGCGGGTAGTCCATAGAGCTCAGAGGGCCATCGGAACACAGCTACCAGACTTGGAGGGCATCTACAACACACGATGCCTCAGAAAAGCCACCAGCATCCACAAAGACTCTTCACACCCCTGCAACAGTCTGTTCGAACTTTTTCCATCGGGCAGACGATACAAGGCCTTCTACGCCCGCACCTCCAGACTCAGGAACAGCTTCATCCCCAGGGCCATAGCTGCTATGAACCGGTCCTGCTGAGCCGGATGGCCACAACGCATAGATCAACTTGCACTTTACCCTGTCTAAAAACTGTTACAATTGTTTCGTTTCGTTGGGTTGCTGTTAATTACTTAAATTATTGCATCGTATGGGAGGCGCATTCCCAATCTCGTTGTATCCCTGGGTACAATGACAATAAAGATATATTGTATTGTATTGTATTGTATTGTATTGTATTGTAAGAGATTGAAAAAGAGTTTCCCTCAATCCCCCCCCCCCCATCCCTCACATCAAAACAAACCAAGGAACACTGAAACATACTTTTAACACATACTAAAAATAACAAATAGAAGAAAGGACAAACAGACTGTTGGTGAGGCCGCCACTGCTGGTCATTGTCATTGTTCTACCTGGGACATACTGTTTGACAATAAAACACTCTTGACTCTCTCTCTCTCTATAATCAAAAACACTATACTTGAACGTCAAACGTCATACGTCAAACAAGTAAAATAGTGTGACAGTGAGGCTTTGCCCACTTGTAGCTGTATTCGGCATAACAGATGGAACTTTGGGTTTAAACGCAAACCAATCTGACATCATTGCATTCACATCACTTTTGGCCCGTAGGAGAATTTTGCTGGTCTGGAAATCTACAACTCTTCCATCTGCTGCCGCTTGGCTAGAGGACGTAATGTTTTTTCTAAAACTAGAAAAGATCAAATTTACACTGAGGGGGTCTGTGAAAAAGTTTTATTCAGAATGGGAACCTTTTCTGTAACACTTTGAGAATCTAAAAGAACTACCCACTGACTGAGGGCACTTGATTGTAATAATTATAATAATAATAAGCATTTATTTTATATAGCGCTTTACCAGGTGCTCAAAGCGCTTTACAAAAACAGTCATAACATAAAAACAAACAGACAAACTATCCTGACGGAGAAGCGGCGAACAAACAGCGCCAGCGTCCTCTCACGTCAGGGTCCGGCAGTAGACAACAAAAAGCACAGGACACACAGATACAATTTTAACACAAACAGCCATCACAGTGATTGCTCCAGGCGTGATTGCTCCAGGATCTGCCTTTAATTATGTTTTACTTTTATTTATTTACTTATTTTTGTTTACACAATTGCCGATTACCTCACAGGATGGCTGATGCATAATGAACGAGAGAATCCTGAACCATCTGACATGTTGTAGATATGTATGGGTCTGCGCCTTGGAAGAATGTAAAGGTTTTGCTGTCAAATTGTCCATTTGTATTTGTGATATGATGTATTGTGAACACATCAGCTGCAAAGGGGTGTCCAGGGAGGGTGGTTGAGGGTTATTTTTGTTGTTATATATAAAGAACAAAATGGAGGGGAATGTAATGCATTACGTTTTTTCGTATTGTATCTTTCCTTCAATAAAAATAAATATTTTTTTAAAAAAATAGTTAGAGCAAAGGGAAAGAAAGAATTAAAAGAGTAGAGTGATTATATCGGATGAATGGAGATCATTCTCTGGGAAGAGCAATGGGAGTTGCCCATCTGGCATCATCTTGCTCATCTTAGGAATGAACGGGTTAACCTTTGCAAGTGAAAAGAGTTTCATTTGAAGCGTAGCTGTATATCGAGAGAGAGAGAGAGAGAGATAAAGAAAAATATCAGTGGGCCGCCACCATTTGAAACTGGCCTTGCAAGACGTGGAAAATGGGCCAAAAAAAAAGAAAAAGAACTACTCACACGGGCAATTAGAGCGAAAGATGACTGATGGTAGTTAGAGCGTACCTGCCCAGTGTCATGACTCAGGAAGGCAATAGTCGGCCTGGCAGATGGCTGGTGAATAGTGGGAGCATCCAGGGAGAGAAATGTGTGCCTTTGAGTTATGGGCAGAAGAGGAAGCTATCATTCAGGGCTGACTGCGCAACAAGCACTGAAGGCATCTCAAGTGGTCGTGTTCAGGATGATGAATGGTGTGTGTGTGCCTGTGTGCATTTGGAGATACCTCGTATCCCGGGGAACATTAAACATGCATTTGGAGAGCTGGGAGATGTCCAAAACCATACAAATGTGATTGTTTTAAGCTCTACCGGTTTAAGATGAAAGCTGGTAGATGTGTCGTTAAATCATTTACCTTCTAAATGTGATTCGGTTTCTTGTTATTAGCAATATAGAACCAGGACCAGGTTCGGCAGCCCTTGTAGCTTATTCTGCCATTTAATTAGCGTGTGAGTGATTTGTATCTAAACGACTTTGCTCCATAACCCTAAATGCCTCTTCCAAGTCAAGGACGGTCATCTCATTTATTGAAGGAAGGAAGTTCTGGATTTCTGCTGCTCTCTATTGCAGATGTACCTCTTAGTAGCATCTTGGGCCATGGAGTGGAGGGGGTGGTCGGGCTAAGGAAGGGCCGTGGAGAGCGGGTCAGGCCGTACGTGGAGAACAAAGAGCGACATGGCGTGGGAGTGGGAGGGGGGTCACCGAGAACAAAGAGGGACCTGGCGGTGGAGTGAGGGATTGGGGTAGGGGGAGAGCCATAGGGAACAAAGAGGGACTTACATGACTCCACTGAGTACTATGTAACTTTGTCAGCGGTGGAAATGGGGCCTCTTTCCACACTGTATCTCTAAAGGGTAGGAGACGCTGGTGTAAGTTAGGCAGAAGGTTGTGTCACAAAGACAGTTACATCATAGATGGACACAAAATGCTGGAGTAACTCAGCGGGTCAGGCAGTATCTCTGGAGAAAAAGAATGGATGATGTTTCGGGCGGGAACCCATCTTCGAAAGAAGGGTCCCGACCTGAAAAATCACCAATCCTTTTTCTCCAGAGATGCTGCCTGACCCGCTGAGTTACTCCAGCATTTTGTGTCTATCTTTGGTGTAAACCAGCATCTGCAGTTCTTTCCTGGACAGTTGCACTGTGTTCATTTAAGTTAGGATAAAAGTCTGACTGGGCAAGGGAGAGATAAGGAAGTATTACTTCTCTTCGGATTGATGCAATCCCCTGACCCAGAAAGTTTGGATGCTGAACTATCCTGTGCATTAAGGCTGAGATAGACACATGTTCAGATAACGGGGAAATAAAACGTGATCAGTCAGGAAAGTGGAGCTGAAGCAGAGGTCAGTTCAGCCATGGTTTTATTGAAGGGATTAGTGTGTGTATGGCTTTTCTCGTGATTCTATGGTCTTAAATGATCATCCTAGGCTTGGCACTAATCTAAATCCAGGAATAATATATAGCAGAAATTAGAGACTGCAGATGCTGGAATCTGTAGCATTAAAAAAGGAGTGTTGCAGGAAGAATGTCCATACAACCCTAAGACATAGGAGCAGAATTAGGCCATTCGGCTCATCAAGTCTAGCCCAGAGAAAAACATTGAGTCAGGCTGAATACAACATTTAAACAATATTAAGGCAGAATGATGAATGGGAAAGGTTCATAATTTCATGAGACATAGGAGTAGATTTTGGCCATTCTGCTCCGCCATTCCATCATGGTTGATCCATTCTTTCCTCTCAACCCCATTCTCCTGCCCTCTCCCTGTAATCTTTGACGCCACTACTAATCAAGAACCTATCAATCTCCGCTTTAAAAATACCCAATGACTTGGCCTCTATAGCCATCCATGGCAATGAATTCCACAGATTCACCACACTCTGACTAAAGAAATTCCTCCTCATCTCAATTGTAAAGGTCCTTTTACTCTGAGGCCGTGATCTCTGGTTCTAGACTCTCCCATTACTGGAAATATCCTCTCCACATCCACTTTGTCTAGGCCTTTCATTACCCAGTCAGTTTCAATGAGATCCTCCCTCAACCTTCTAAACTCCAGCGGGTACAGGCCCAGGGCTATCAAACGCTCTTCATTGGTTAACACAATCATTCTCATGAACCTCTCATTGAACATGTTCTCATTGAACATTTCCCTCCCTTTCCCTCAAGCAACTCTTGTTTTTCTTTGCAACTCTGTACATCAGCTGGGATTGGTATTAATATTGACATCAATTGCATTTGAATCGGGCTGCAAATCAAACTCAATGAAGACCAATCTGAATTCAACACAAATTGAATGTAGTTGTGCAAAAATCTATCAAAACAAATAATCCTGGGAGATGTTTGTCAGCAGCTTATCAGCTCACTCTGACAATGTTTTTATTAGATTGAAAAGTAATGAACACCTTTCTGCAATATGGCATTATTTTTTTTAATTTAGCACTCGTGACATTAATGCATTGAGCAGTTAATAACAGGAATCCACTTCACGGCCACTGATAATCATCTCGTTAACTGGCGTGACTTTGGGGGCAAATGAGCCTGCTGATGGAGCCAGAATTGGTTCAATTTAACTAAGAGTTGATGCTGACACAAGAAACTGCAGATGCTGGAAGCTTCAGCAAAGCACAAAGTGCTGGGGTAAGTCAGAAGGTGAGGCAGCATGTTTAGGAGATGTTTCGTGATTCAGCATGGAAACAGGCACTTCGGCCCCCCAAGTCCACGCCAAAAAGATGGCGCCCAAGACAGGCAACCCTCTGAGTGCTAGTCCCAGAAGTGGATCTTCATGAGATGTAGGAGCAGAATTGGGCCATTCGGCCCATCAAGATTACTCCGTCATTCAATCATGGCTGATCTATCTTTCCCTCTCAACCCCATTCTCCTGCCTTCTCCCCACAACTTCTGACACCCATACAATGGCTGCCTCGCCAACAGTCTGTCTGTCCTTTCCTTCTTTATGTCTTAATTGTATGTGTTAAATGTATGTTTTTAGTGTTCTTTAGCTTGTTTTATATGGGGGGTGGGGGGTGGGGGGGGGGGGGGTGGGGGCGGGAGGGGGGGTTGGGGGAAACTTTTTGTAATCTCTTACCTCAACGGAGATACGTATGGCAGTATGGCAATTTGCATATCACTGTACCTTAATTGGTACACGTGACAATAAAAGACATTTGAAACCTTTGAAACCTTTAATCAATAACCTATCAATCTGTGCCTTAAAAATATCCATTGAGTCTCCACAGCCGTCTGTGGCAATGAATTCCACAGATTATTCACCACCTACGTGGACTAAACAGTTTATTTTGGTATTTAATACTATTAATGTAGTGTACGTACTTGCTAAGCTAACTGGTAGGCAGTACACTTCATGAAGTATATTTATCTACATAACTGTCTGCTTAATGTAGCTGTACACTTAATGTAGTATACTTACTGCAAGCATTTATTTCAATCATTCCACTCTTTTAATCTGCATACTGTGATTGTAATCATGTACAGTCTTTTCACTGACTGGATAGCACACTACATAAAAGCTTTTCACTGTACCTCAGTACACGTGACAATAAACAAAACTAAACTAACTGAACTAAACTAAACTAATTGACCATCGATCACACGTTCTATCTTATTCCACTTTCTCCACCTCTCTGTGTAGCTCACGCCCTCTAGCCCTGGCAACATCCTCGTAAATCTTCTCTGTACCCTTTCCAGCTTGACAACATCTTTCCCATAACATGGTGCCCAGCACTGAACGTGGTGTTGTAGTTGCTAATTATAATGTTTCACAGGATGATGTTGGCAAGGTTAAAACTGAACGCCTCTTTCTAATTAAGCTTAAAATGAGTGCGCTTGGTAGTCAGAAGCCAGTTGTCACATTAGTGGGATGAAACCAGATAATCGCAGCAGGTTGCTTTGCTCAATGGCCATCAGCAGATTAAATGAGTTCTTGAACAACAATGTCGATCCCTCGTTGCCAGTAGCAATATTAGCTCTTCATTTCAGAATTCATTTATTTAACCCACTTTAAATTCCTGAGCTTGGCTAATGGTGAAATTTGAATTTGTGCGTCTGGTTCAATAGCCCAAGCCTTAGGGCACTAACAAACTTAACCTTTATGTAACTGCCACCCAATCGAATGTACAATGTAAAATTGTGAGATCAGGTGTCACAATGGAACATAATCTTTTATTCCGAAGATAGACACAAAAAGCTGGAGTAACTCAGCAGGCCAGGCAGCATCTCTGGAGAAAAGGAATAGGTGACGTTTTGGGTTGGGACCCATCTTCAGACTGAGAGTCAGGGGAACGAGAGGTATGAAAAGGTACAAAGAACAAATAAATGAAAGGTATGCAAAAGGACAAATCGAAGCCAGCAAAGCCGATCAAGGAAAAGTGGAGCCCACAATGGTCCATTGTTGGCTGTGGAGAATGTGATTACGAGTGATACTAACACTGAAACCAAGCAGGACAACAGTAAAACTAGTACGGATATGGGCTAAATGCAAGAAGGTGGGACAAGTATAGATGGAGCATCTTGGTCGTCATGGGCAAGTTGGTCTGAAGGGCCTGTTTCCACGCTGAATGACTCGATGACTATAATTAATGCTATTCTGGTGTAAGACTGCAGCTCAGGCATCAAAAGTGGCAGAAACAAATCAGATTTAATAAATACCGAGATGGATATTGATGTGGCGCGATCTGCCTGAGTACAGAATGACTGGGAAGTGGGATAAGTCTGCCGTGCTCTAAGTCAGATGCGATGAATGAGAAGACTGTCTTTCTGTGCCATAAACCTCTACGATTCTATGATTTTATGATGAAGATCCTCAGATTCAAGAAGGAAAAAGCAATTCTCACTGTCTGTTTGTTCTAAGGAAAGAATAATCACTTTGCAGGTTCATGCATTGTAAAGTTATCCGGGGATATTGGAGAGCCTGCAATGATTAACTTGGAGCCAGGCAAATATTTGACAATCACTGACTGTAAAAGATTACCCAGCAGCATTGAGACATAAGCACAACAACAGGCCCTTCGGCCCAATAAGTCCGTGCCGGCCAATATGCCAGATCCAATCTTTGCATAGTTTAGAGATACAACATGAAAATAGATGTTTTAGCCCACTGATTGCTCTTGACCATTTACACTCGTCCTTATGTGATCCCAGCTTCTCGTCCGCTCCTTACACACTCGGAGATAGACACAAAGAGCTGGAGTAAATCAGCGGGTCAGGCAGCATCCCTGGAGAAAAAGGATGGGTGACATTTCGGGTCGGAACCCTTCTTCAGACTGAAAGTAGAGGGTGGGAGGGGGTGCTGGAGAGCTGGAGGCAAGCAAAAACCAGGACCATTCAGGGCTGGACACAAATGACCTCAGACAGGGCTGGTAGGTCCATTGTTGGCTTGGGAAGGTGTGATCTCAAGAGAAGCAATGTGGAGAACTGTGGAACTGGTAAAACAGCGAGTTTGGAGGAAGAGGGCAAGGAGGGAGGGAGGAGGGGGGGGTGGGTTCTTCCTCTACCCTAGTCGATTTCACCAGTTCCTCAACTCTCCACATTGTTTCTTTTGAGATCACACCTTCCTCAGCCAACAATGGGCCGAACAGGCTGCCTGAGGTCTTTTGTGGCTAGCCCTGATTGGTCCTGGTCTTTCCTCTACTTGTGGCTAGTCCTGGTCTTTCCTTGCCTCCCCTCTTCACCTCCTCCCCCCCCCCCCCCACCCTCTACTTTCAGTCAATCAGAAGGGTCCCGATCCAAAATGTCGCCCATCCTTTTTCCCCAGAGATACATCATGACCAGCTGAATTACTCCAGCACTTTGTGTTTATCTTTGGTATAAACCAGCATCTGCAGTTCTTTGTCCTTACACACTCGGGACAATTAGTAGAGGGCCAATTAACCTACAAACCCACACGTCTTCAAGATGTGGGAGGAAACCGGAGCACCTGGGGGAAACCCACTCGGTCACAGGGGAGAACGTGCAAACTCCACACAGACAGCACCCGAGGGCAGGATCGAACCCAGATCTCCGGTTCTGTGAGGTAGCCACTCTACCAGCTGCTCCACTGTGCTGCCCATGTTTTTTAAGTACCATTTGGCCCATAACATGTCCAACCATTTGGCCTTTGTCCAACCATCTGCCTATCGAACGCCCTCCTCGCCTGTGTTCACCCATGAGATGCCACGCTCAGTCCTGCTCCTCCACTCTTCTAGCTTCCTTTACTCCACTCCTGCAACAAGTCTGAAGAAGGGTCCATTGTTTCTTGAAAGTGGCGTCGCAGGTAGATAGGGTGGTCAATAAGGCTTTTGGCACATTGGCCTTCATTGGTCATTGAGTATAGAAGTTGGGAGGTTATGTTACCGTTGCACAAGACATTGCTGAGGCCACATTTGGAGGATTGCCCTCAGCGTTGGTCACCTGGGCGAACATGGCACAGTCAGGTGAGTCCATGCCATTCCAACGGAGGAGAAGAGCTGTGAGGGTGAGTGATGGGGGGCACGGTGGCGCAGCGGTAGAGCCGCTGACTTACAGCCCCAAAGATCCGGGTTTGATCCTGACTACGGGTGCTGTCTGTACGGAGTTTGTACGTTCTCCCAGTGACTGCATGGGTTTTCTCCAGGTGCTCCGGATTCCTCTCATATTCCAAAGACCTGCAGGTTTGTAGGTTGTTTGGTTTCTGTAAATTTCCCCTCCTGTGTAAGATGCAAAACTGAGGTAACATGTAACTTGTGCACGAGTAATTGCAGGTCGGCATGGACTCGGTGGGCCGAAAGGCCTGTTTCCATGCTGAAACTAAAACTAAATTCTGCACAGAGTGGGTGTGGAGAGGATGTTTCCACTAGTGGGAGAGTCTAGGACCAGAGGCCATAGCCTCAGAATAAAAGGATGGAACTTTAGAAAGGAGATGAGGAGGAATTTATTTACTCAGAGGGTGGTGAATCTGTGGAATTCATTGCCACAGATAGATGTGGAGGCCAAGATACTGAGTATTTTTAAGGTGGAGATTGACAGATTCTTGTTAAATAAGAGTGTGAGGGGTTATGGGGAGAAGGCGGGAGAATGGGGTTGAGAGGGAAAGATAGATCAGCCATGATTGAATGGCGGAATAGACTTGATGGGCTGAAAGGCCTAATTAACATGAAGAATATGCAGAAATAATCATGTTCCCAACATTGCTGCTGTGACTACATTTCAAAGGTTGTAAAGTGCCTTAGGGTGTCAGGAAAAGAGCAGTGAAAGATGAAGAATGGTTCCGAGCCGAAAAGTCACCTGTCCGTTCCCTCCAGAGATGCTATCTGGCCTGTTGAGTCACTCCAGCACTTTGCGTTTTGCTGAAGATTCCCGCATCTGCAGTTCCTTGTGTCTTCGGTGAAAGATGGTGTTTAAATCAAAGCCATTTGTTCGAACTCAGTGGTATGAATATTTCTCAAATTTCAAGTAATCCTTGCATTCCCTTTCTATCCATCCCTCCCCCGCCCTCGTCATCCTGCTGGTTTCATTGTTTGTATCCCTGCCTCTTCTGCAGCCAACAATGGACCATTGTGGGCTCCACCTTTCTTGAGTCATCGGTGTGATTTGTTCTATACCTTTTCATACCTCTAATTTCCCTTCCCCCTGACTCTCAGTCTGAAGAATGATCTCGACCTGAAACGCCACCTTCTTCCTTTTCTCCAGAGATGCTGCCTGACCCGCTGAGTTACTCCAGCACTTCAGGGATGCTGGGCCTCAGAAGGAGAAACATTCAGAAGCCAAGACACGACCAGAGGGAACAGCCAAGCGTGAGATGAATGTAGCTGGCCATAATTAATCATTAAACAGCAAGGTACACGGGTAAGCGAGTTAAACGCAGCTTTGAGCTGAACCACGAGAGATGGCCTATATAGTATTCCTTGGTGTAAAACATTATCTCAATGTGGCATTGTCGTCAACGTAGCTCGGAAATTTTAGTTTAGAGATACATCGCGCAAACAGGCCCTTCGGCCCACTGCATCCACACCGGCCAGCGACAGCCCTGTACACCAGCACTATACTACACACATTAGGGACCACTTACAATTTTTACCCAAGCCAATTAACCTACAAACCTGTACATCTTTGGAGTGTGGGAGGAAACCGGAGCACCCAGAGAAAACCCACGCAGTCACGGGGAGAACATACAAACTCTGTACAGACAGCATCCCTAGTCAGGATTGAACACAGGTCTCTGATGCTGTAAGGCAGCAACTCTACTGCTGCACCACCGTGCCGCCCCAAGCTTGCCCCAAGGAAATTGTTGCTGGACATAATACCAAACCTAAGACCAAACCTAACGACACAGGATTCTTCCTTAACAGCACCGAAGCAGAAATGTAGAGGTGGAAATAAAAGTTTAGTTTAGCTTAATTTCGTTTATTATTGTCATGTGTACCGAGGCCCAGTGAAATGGTGGTGAATCTGTGGAACGCATTGCCACATATGACTGTGGAGGCCAAGTATTTGTAAAATGGAGATTGGCAGATGTAAGGGTGTCACAGGTTATGGGGAGAAGGTGGGAGAATGGGGTTGAGAGGGTAAAATAGATCAGCCATGATCGAATGGCAGAGCAGGCTTGATGAGCTGAAAGGCCTGTTTCTCCTCCTCTGACTTATGAACATTAACTTTTCTGCTGCATGCTATCCAGTCAGCGAAAAGACTATACATGATTACAACCAAGCCATCCACAGTGTGCAGATGCAGAATAAAGGGTATAACGTTTAGTGCAAGATAAAGTCCTGAAAGGTTTGATTGAAGATAGTCTGATGGTCTCCAAGGTGGTATCAGGGAGAGGAGGCAGAATGGGCACGTCAGGGTGAAAGACCATTCATCTGGAAGGCTGGAAGTTCTCCAATTTACTCTCCATGGTAAATTGGTAGATTGACTCAGGCAAGTCCTCTGACTTGATTTTACTGAGAATCACTTAGCATGAAAGTAGGCCCTTCCACCCACCAACCTCATACTAATGCCATTTACACAAATCCTATTTTTATTAACTCCATATTCCCATCAATTCCACCTTGATTCTGCCGCTCAGCCACACACTTGCAGCAATTAACCTGACAACCTTTTTTGGGATTTTTCGGATAGTTTTGGTTTAGGTTTATTGTTGTCATTTGTACCGAGGTACAGTGAAAAGCTTTATTCTGCATGCCATCCAATCAGGTCAGGTAATAATATATATAAATACAATCAAATCAAAACTCAAAAACAGTAGGTAGAGCAAATGGAAAGTGTAGAGTGCAGAATCGGGTTCTCAGCAATGTAGAGGATCAGTTCCACATACACAGATCACTGTCACAATGGGGTAGTGCTGAACTGGACAATACCCAAAGTGACGCACAGTGGCTGCCTTACACCACCAGAGAGCTGGGTTTGATCCTGACTATGGGTGCTGTCTGTACGGAGTTTATACGTTCTCCCCGAGACCTGCGAAGGTTTTCACAGGGGAGCTCCGGTTTCCTCACACACTCCAAAGATGTGCAGGTTTGTAGGTTAATTGGCTTGGTAAAATTGTAAATTGTCCTTAGAGAGTGTAGGATAGTGTTAGCCTGTGGGAATCGCTGGTCGATGAGGACATGGTGGTCCGAAGGGCCTGTTTCCGCGCTGTATCACTAAACTAAACTAAACTAAACTAAACTAAACTAAACTAAACTAAACTAAACTAAACTAAACTAAACTAAACTCAACTCAACTAAACTAAACTATGGAAGGATCATTCAAACTGGAGTGTCCATGGGAAACCCATGTGGCCACAGGGAGAACATGCAAACTCCACATAGACAGCACTAGAGGTCAGGATTGAAGTTTAGTTGCTGCAGTGGTAAGTCAAGTCAAGTCAAGTCAAGTCAATTTTATTTGTATAGCACATTTAAAAACAACCCACGTTGACCAAAGTGCTGTACATCTGATTAGGTTCCAATGGAAAAAAAATGAAACATACAGTAGCACGCAAACAGTTCACAGCGCCTCCTCAATGAGCCTCAAACGCTAGGGAGTAGAAATAAGTTTTGAGCCTGGACTTAAAGGAGTCGATGGAGGGGGCAGTTCTGATGGGGAGAGGGATGCTGTTCCACAGTCTAGGAGCTGCAACCGCAAAAGCGCGGTCACCCCTGAGCTTAAGCCTAGACCGCGGGATAGTGAGTAGCCCCATGTCGGCCGACCTGAGGGACCTGGAGTTAGAGAGGTGGGTTAGAAGATTTTTGATGTAGGGGGGGGAGTGTTAGCCACGACCCGAAACGTCACCCATTCCTTCTATCCAGAGATGCTGCCTGTCCCACTGAGTTACTCCAGTATTTTGTGTCCATCTTCGGTGGCACTATTAAATATGGCTGACCCATAATCCATACTGCAGCATCCCTCCCCCCCCCCCCTCAATCTGTAAATTGCCCCGAGTGTGTAGGTATTGAATGGGAATGGGAGATAACATAGAACCAGTGTGAACGGGTGGTCGAATTCTAAGTTCTAAGGTCGATGGTCGGTTTGGACTCTGTGGGCCGAAGGGCCTGTTCCAACACTTTATCTCTAAACTAAATCAATGGATCAGAGTGGGTGTAGGATGGAGAAACAAAGTGCTACATATAACAGATCAAGCCAGGAGGACAGATTTCCTCTTCTGAAGGATATGGGTTTTTACAACAATGGTTGCTGTAATTAAAACGATTTTTTTTATCGGGTAAAAATACTCAATGTTTTTATTAAATAACTGAGCAGCGGTGGGAATTGAACTCATATCTCTGGATCAATAGTGCAGAAATCTGGCTGACAGTTCACACTATCGTACGATGACTTTTCAACAATGAATTTTACTACCTGGGTAATCACTGAGAACACAGGACAGAACAGTACAGCACAGGAACGGGCCCTTCCAACATGATGCCGTTAAACTGATCTCATCTGCATGCGCATAATCCCAACCCCTCCATTCCCTGCACTTCTATGTGCCTATCCAAAAGTCTTTTAAACACCACTATCGTATCTGCTTCCACCACCACCCCATGCAATGCGTCCCAGGCCCCCACCACTCTCTGTTTACAAACACTCGCCCTGCACGTCCTCACTGAACTTTCCCCTCTCACCTTATTGCTGCGCCCTCCAGTTTGCACCTTTCTACCCTGGGTAAAAGGTTCTGACTCTCTCTGCCTCGCATCATTTTATATATTTCTATCAGGCCTCCCCTCAGCCTCTGGCATTCCAGACAAAGAATTCCAAATATAAATGTTCCTGTAAAGAAAGTAAATAAGAATTTCATTGTCCTTATCCCAGTAGAATGGTGATGAGAAGGAATTTCTTTAGCCAGAGGGTGGTGAATTGTCGACCTTAGTTCAATCCCGAGCACAGGTGCTGTCTGTACAGAGTTTGTCCATTCTCCCTGTGATTGCATGGCTTTCCTCCGGGTGCCCCTGATTTCCCCACACACTCCAAAGACGTACAGATTTGTCGGTCAATTGGCTTTGGTAAAATTGTAAATTGTTCCTCGTCTGTAGGATAGTGGTAGTGTGTGGGGATATTGTTGGTCGGTGCGGACTCAGTGGGCTGAAGGGCCTGATTCCATGCTGTATCTCTAAACTAAACTAAACTAAAGATGAGATTAGTTTAACTTGGTATCATGTTTGGCACAGACATTGTGGGCCTAATGACCTGTTCCTGCGCTGGGCTGTTCTTATGCTGTATCTTCTATGTTGTACGTGCTAGTGTACAGGGATCGCTGATCTGAGTGGACCCAGTGGGCTGAAGGGCCTGTTTCCGCGCTGTATCTCTCAAGTCTAAACTGAAGCCGAGTAAAGGTGTCAAAGTTTATGGGGAGAAGGCAGGAGAATGGGATTGTTTCCGCACTATATCTCTAAAGTCTAACGTCTAAATCGCTCCGTCGTTGTGCAATGAGTGAAATGTCACCGATGTCTGCTTAAAATCCAGTTGGAAGAGATAATAGACTGCAGATCTAGCCGTAGCTGCACAGTCTTCACAGTCGTGTTTTGGTAGTTTCTCTCTCATGAGTAGAAATGCGTCAAACTACCAGGAGAGATTTCCTTCAGGAACAGCTTTGCTATTGAGCGAGTGATCTTCCCTGACCTTTAATCATAATGTATCTCACTGGTACACAGCTACTCACTGCACCTGCAAGGTGGGGTGAATGCACACAGAAAGCAGTGGCGTGTGATTTATGGGCATGAAAAGATGCCTTTAATGCAATTGCTGAGAGAATGGCAGAAAATAGAAACGGTGCGCCCCTTTGCACAAAACCAGTATTTGCAGTTTTAACTCCTGCAACAGCAGAGGAAACAAAATCCATTGCATCTGCAACAATTCCCTGAGACATCTTGTTAGCATTGACGGGGAAAGAAAGAAGCCCAGTGGTGCAGCTTTAGACTTTAGTGATACAGCGCGGAAACAGGCCCTTTGGTGCAACGAGTTCACGCCAACCAGCGATCACCCCATACACTTGCACTATCCTCCACACCAGGGACAATTTACAATTTTATAGACGCCAACTAACATTCACACCTGTACGTCTTTGGAGTGTGGGAGGAAATCCGGAGAAAACCCATTCGGTCACAGGGAGAACGTACAAACCCTGTACAGACAGCACCCATGGTCAGGATCTAACCTGGGTATCTGGTGCTGTAAGGCAACAACTCTACCGCTGTACCACTATGCCACCCTCTGCAGCACTATGCCGCCCTGGTAGAGCTACTAGAGCCTCTGCCTCACAGCCCCAGAGACCCGAGTTTGATCCTGACCTCGGGATCTGTCTGTGACCTTGTGGGTTTCCTCCGGGTGCTCTGATTTCCTCCCACATCCCAAAGACGTGCAAGTTTGCAAGTTAATTGGCCTCTGTTAAATTGCCCCTAGTGTGTAGAGTGTGGATGAAAAAGTAGGATAACATAGAACTAGCGTGAACGGGTAATCGAAGGTGGGCGTGGACTTGGTGGGCCTGTTTCCCTGCTGTATCTCTAAACTAAGCCTTAGAAGTGTATTACATTGCTAAACACAAGGGGCATCAGTAGACAGTGCAGTTGAGGGCATCTTCTGGCAGGAATAGAAAGCTAATTCTGATCCTTTCACAGGGTCTTTCTCCTGTTATCAGGATCGCAGTATGAGTTGGGATTAAGCCGAGCCCACACCAAGTAGACCATGGGTGAAGAAGGGTCCCGACCCAAAACTTCACCCATCCATGATCTCCAGAGATGCTGCCTGACCCGCTGAGTTACTCCAGCACTTTGTGTCTTGTTTTGTAAAGCAGCATCTGCAGTTTGCTGCAGCCATTTCTTTGACATGCTGCCCGACCTGCTGAGTTACTCCAGCACTTTGTATGATTTTTCTGTCAAGTAGCCATTCCCGTTGGCTGTTGAAGCTACCAACATCAACATCTTTGAATATTTCTAACATTTGCAAAAATTTAAAGACATGTAAAATGTTTATGTAAAAAAATTAAATGTTTTTCTTTAAAAGTGCAACTTAAAAATGCAAGATAGGCTTAAATAGGTCACCAGGGTGATGTTTCCATCACCTTATATTCATGCCTGTTCAATGTTTAGATACCAGGAAGGGAATAAATAACTGCCCAGGAATTTATGGCATGCCAGAGGGTGGCACGGTGGTGCAGAGGGTGGCACGGTGATGCAGAGGGTGGCACGGTGATGCAGAGGGTGGCACAGTGGTGCAGTGGGTGGCACAGTGGTGCAGAGGGTGGCCCAGTGGCGTAGAGGGTGGCACGGTGGTGCAGGGGGTGGCACAAGGGTGCAGCAGTAGAGTTGCTGCCTTACAGCACCAGAGACCCGGGTTCGATCCCGATGACGGATGCTGTCTGTACGGAGTTTGTACGTTCTCCCTGTGACCACATGGGTTTTCTCCGGGTGCTCCGGTTTCCTCCCACACTCCAAAGGCATGCAGGTTTGTAGGTTAATTGGCTTCCGTAAAATGGTAAAATTGTAAATCGTCCCTAGGGTCTAGGATGGTGCTAGTGTACAGGGTGATCGCTGATCAGCGCGGACAAGGTGGGCCAATGAGACTGTTTCTGCTCTGCATCTCTGAACTAAACTAAACTAAACTAAACCAAACCAAACCAAACCAAACCAAACCAAACCAAACCAAACCAAACCAAACCAAACCAAACCAAACCAAACCAAACCAAACCAAATCAAACCAAACCAAACCAAACCAAACCAAACTAAACTAAATTAAATATCCCCGTGGAGATAAGAGTGCAAGACAACCACGATCCTTCTCAATGTTGTAGCAAGCTCTATAAGCTGCACAGTCTGCTTCCCTTCCTGTTTCTTGTGGTCTTATATCATGGATTAAGGAACTCCTATGATTACTGAACCTGTCTCACTAATGGTGACTGTCCTTGAAGAGATGTAATGAAGCCTTAACATCCAGTGCTTTTGAAATGTGTTTGGAGTCATTTATGTCACATTCTTTACCCAACCATTCCACGGCATGGCATTTAAATAAAAAATGACTCGAATATTTAGGGACTGGAGTCTCAATTATAACTGTGCACTGCGTAATAAGAAAGCACTGTAATTCAATCTGATTAATCTCTCTGCTTTTTGCATCTTCTCAGCTTCCTGCAGCAGCGCGCACTTGCATTGATTAATTCATTAAAACCAACAGGGGTTGGGCCTTGCCATTAATCCGCTTTCATAAAAAACAGTTTCTCGTCTCTGCCCCCCACCAAGAGCAAGTGTTCCTTTCAATAAACGTGCCTTGCTGCTGCTCGCTTCTGGCTGGGGAATTAGCCATCAGGGCTCTCCCCAGCTTGAACATTCATCGATCGCAAGCAACAGCGGACAAGTTGGCCGATAAAACGTCAATGTTTAAAGAGCAGCGCGTGAAATTACTTGGTGATTTTAAAGAGCTAAATGCATCCACTAAATAGGTAACAGCAGGGTATTTGGCCCAGCTGAATATTGAGCCATTCGGAAGGATGAGGGGGGAACCTCACAGAAACTAGAAAGTCCAGGCATTTGGAGTATTGTGAGCAGTTTTGGGCCCCATATCAGAGGAAGGACGTGTTGGCGTTGGTGAGGGTCCAGAGGAGGTTTATGAGAATGGTCCCAGGATGATTGGATTCACATATCGTGACCGTTTGACAGCACTGGGCCTGTACTCGCTGGAGCTTAGAAGGATGAGGGGGGACCTCATTGCAATCCTTACCGAATTATGAAAGGTCTGGATAGAGTGGATGTGGAGAGGATGTTTCCATAAGCATGGCTGTGATGTAGGGTGAATTGGATACACTTCTTTCTCCGTCACAGACAAGGCAATGCCATTCTGTCCATATTTTTCACAAGGAGGATGGTGGAAATTTGGAACGAGCTGCTGGAGGAGGTAGAGAGGCAGAAACTATAACAACATTTAAAAGATATTTGGAGAGGTACATGGATAGGAAAGGTTTAGAGGGATATCGGCCAAATGCAGGAAGGTGGGACTGATGTGATGGGGGCACGTTGGTAGGCATGGGCAAGTTGGGCCGATTGCCTGATTCCATGCTGCCTGACTCAATGACTGTAACATTAAGGGAGGGCCAATGGTACTTTATGTTCCATGTACCTAGATACAGTGAAATACATCTCTGTAGAGCATGGATAGGTGATGTCAGGTTACTTCTGCTCTTTGTATCTTGTTTAGTAAACCAGCATCTGCAGTTACTTGTATCCACAGTGAAATGTTTTGTTTTGTTTTTACAGAACAATCATAAATAACAAAATTGCAACGATTGTGGTGTAAGAATAGTAGCCCGAGCATCTGGAGAAAACCAACGTGGTCACAAGGAGAACGTACAAACTTCATACAGACTGCACCCATAGTCAGGACCAAACCCTGGTGTCTGGCGCTGTAAGGCAGCAACTCTGCTGCTCCTTTGTGTTTTGCCCAAGATTACAGCATCTGCAGTCTCATGCACCTGTCATTCTTGTTATTCAAGAGTCAAGAGTCAAGAGTGTTTTATAGGAAAATAACTGCAGATGCTGGTACAAATCGAAGGTATCACAAAATGCTGGATTAACTCAGCAGGTCAGGCAGCATCTAGGAGAGAGGGAATGGGTGACGTTTCGGGTCGAGACCCTTCTTCAGTCTGAAGAAGGGTCTCGACCCGAAACGTCACACATTCCCTCTCTCCTAGATGCTGCCTGACCTGCTGAGTTACTCCAGCATTTTGTGATACCTTCAAGAGTGTTTTATGGTCATATGTCCCAGATAGAACAATTAAATTATTACTTGCTGCAGCACAACAGAATATGTAAACATTGTACGCTGTAAACAATATGCTAAACGAGGGAGAAAAAAAGTTCAGTGTGCATACTTCTTCGCACATACTCACAAGTACACACAAGTACAGTGTGCATACTTCTTCATACATACTCACAAGTACACAGACACATACACACACACACACACACACACACACACACACACACACACACACACACACACACGCACACACGCACACATACACACACACACACATATATATAAAGAATATATACTGTATGTGTATGTATGTATATGTATATAAACATAGCACAAAAAGTAAGGAAATCTGTGTTTGGTAGATTTTTTATTTGTTGTAACAATGCTTCTTGGCAATAAATTTTATACCGTTGGAAAGCCTGTTTATTTCCCTTTTAAATGGTGCCACATTTGTAAGGAACATGCATTTGTGGGATGAGCAGCAGAGCTGAGTATATGGGTTGCGCCCATGAAAAATTTGCCAAATCTTCTCTACCAATGCCAAACAGCTTATTCTGCTGTTGCTATTGACTTGTTTTTGAGCTTCTGGTACCCCCAGGTGCTGACAATCAGGTGCCTGATTGGCACCTGATTGGCAGCATCTGTGAGCATGGGCCCTGCTACAGTGGTCAGTAGGTGTCTGCTCCAAGAATCGGAATGCCACGTTTGACTGATCTGGATAGGGCCCGTGTGATAGGGCAACTTCAAGCTGGTGTTCCACAAAACCAAGTTGCGGCATTATTTGGAGTGAGCCCTAGTACCATCTCCAAAGTGAAGGCCAAGTTCCATATAACGGGGGATGTCAGAGACAGGCCGCGAAGTGGGCGTCCCAAGAAGACGACACCCGAAGAAGACCGTTTCCTCACCCTGTCAGCACTTAGGAACCGTAGGCTGTCTTCTACAGATTTGCAGTCAAGGTTTGCAGGACGATATGGCCGACGGCTCTCTGCCCAGACAATTCGGAACAGACTGCACGCAGCCGATCTCCGGTCTCATAGGGCTGCCAGGAGGCCTGCCATGACTGCCCTTCACCGTCAGGCCCGTTTGCGCTGGTGTCGGCAACACGTGCACTGGAACCTGAACATGTGGAGGAACGTTATGTTCAGCGATGAGTCCAGATTCTGCCTACGGCAGTTGGATCATAGGGGCAAAGTGTGGAGAAGACGCGGAGAACGCTATGCTGATTGCTGCACCGATAGAGTAACATCTTTTGGTGGAGGCAGTGTGATGGTGTGGGGCGGTATCTCCGAGGCTTGTCATCATTGGAGCCAAAACGAGGCTTGTCATCATTGGAGGCAATCTCAATGCAGAGATATCGAGATGAGATTCTGCAACCAGTGGCAATCCCATATCTCCACAGTCTGGGACCGAACTCCAAGATGACAATGCTCGCCCCCACAGAGCAGGGTTTCTCAGAGACTACCTCCAGAATTTGGGAGTGGAGAGAATGGAATGGCTGTTGTGGCTGTGTATGGTTCTTCCACACACTACTGAGGCTCCTGTTTATTAAATGAATAAATTGTTAAATTGCCAATATGTCTTGTTTCTTCAGACTTCAATCATCCAATCCACCAAACAACACCGAACAAGAGTCAATGGCAGAATAAGCTGTTTGGCATTGGCAGAGAAGATTTGGCAGATTTTTCATGGGCGCAACCCACATACTCAGCTCTACTGCTCATCCCACAAATGCATGTTCCTTACAAATGTGGCACCATTTAAAAGGGAAATAAACAGGCTTTCCAACAGTATAAGATTTATTGCCAAGAAGCATTGTTACAACAAAGAAATAATCTACCAAACACAAATTTCCTTACTTTTTGTGCTATGTTTACATACATACACATATACACAAACTCAAAAAAACAACTATAGTAGTAGTAGAATAATAATAATAATAATAATAATAATAATAATAATAATAATAATAATAATAATAATAATAATAATAATAATAATAATAATAATAATAATAATAATAATAATAATAATAATAATAATAATAATAATAATAATAATAATAATAATAATAATAATAATAATAATAATAATAATAATAATAATAATAATAATAATAATAATAATAATAATAATAATAATAATAATAATAATAATAATAGTCTATTGTAGTTGCGAGCTTATTTGAGGTTGTAGTGTTTAATAGCCTGATGGCTGTAGGGAAGAAGCTGTTCCTGAACCTGAACATTAAAGTTTTCAGGTTCCTGTACCTTCTTGCTGATAGCAGTGGTGAAATGAGTGTGTGGCCAGGATGGTGTGGGTCTCGATAGCACCGTTTAGTAGAGCCAATCCAACCCAATCAACCCTGGACTCTGAAAACAAGTGCTATTTATAACAGTCCAGAAAAATAATTACCTTGCAACAAAATACACATGGAGCCGGTGCTGATTATTCTGAATCTAGTCTGGTAATGAGAAATGTAATGGGCTCATTTACTATTGTGGATTCAAATTTATTTGCTCACAGATGGTTAGCAAGCATTGCCAAACAACTATTACGGATGAAGGAAGGAAAATTAGGACTCAGCATTAAAGATTTAAAAATCCATAAAGCCACTACTTGTCGTAGCAAAGGATGTTTAATCCTCCAGTTAGTCAGTCTTTTGTTCTGCTTCTATTTGGCTTTGTTGCTAGATCACACACCAAGGCTTCAGAAGTTGCTGCTTCAAGACTTTGCTCTGGGAGTTGAATGAGATGTAAAGTCAAACCCTTGTTTGCTTATTCCAGGGATTTAGCCGAGTATTATTAGATTGAAGGATACAATATATTATTGGATAAAGCTCTTTGATCTTGATATCTTGCCCCTTGATCTTGATATCTTATCTAAGAATAGTTGTAAAATTGTAAACATAAGGCAGGAAGTTTGATTGAGTCTGAAGAAGGCTGCCAACCCCAATCGTCACCTGTTGATTCCCTCCACAAATGCTGTCTGAACTGTTGAGTTCCTTCAGCACTTTGTGTTTTACTCAAGAGGTTTAGCTGATAGTTCTGAGTGGAAGAATTGATAGCTTGTGGCGCCATCTGGGGTTCAAGCCACTTACTGATCGAACCTTCATCACCAGAACTGGAATGATCACGTGACAGGGAGATGACAGTTGACAGTTGGAGAGAAGAAGCTCAGCTCGAGCCCACTAGTGAACAAATGTGTGGTGCTCCTCTTAACAGCAACAAGCACCTAACTGTTCTCCTAACTAGGCGCGCGTATGTTCAACCACTGTTTCGTTAATAAAACCTGTTTGATTCACAACGCTTGGTTTACTACATTGGTGACCGTCAACCATCCAAAACGGCTTCTTATGGATTTCGACAATGGACGCAGATGACAACCTGGCCCAGCAGAATCCAGTTGCTCACAAACTGCCCGTTTTCTGGACCGCACAACCACACGTGTGGTTCCAACAGACCAAGGCCCAGTTCAATACTCAGCGCATTACCGCCGATGCGACCAAGTATTTCTACGTGGTCGGCGCGCTGGACCAAGACACTGCCGAGCGCCTCATACATTATCTTCGCCAACCGCCGATGATGGCAAGTACGAGGGCCTCAAAGCACTCCGGTGCGCACTTTTGGGCTCAGCCATCATGAACGGGCTCCTTGGCACGGATGGGCTCGGCGATCACAAGCCGTCAGTGCTGATGAGTGAGATGCTCTCCCTGATGGACGGACATCAGCCTTGCCTCCTATTCGAGCAAGCGTTTCTGGAGCAGGTGCCTGATGACATCCGCCTGCTCCTCGCCGGTAGCAATTCCGCCGACCCCCAGCAGCTGGCTGAACGAGCGGACGAGCTGTGACTGGCCAAACAGCAGGATGGTTTTTCCATCGGTCGGGTGTCAGCAGCTCCACGGCGGTCCCAGTGGCCATTTCCAGCCTCCGCTGCCAGCACAGCCTCGAAGCCGGTCTCGGGCGACGCTGGTAAAGGTACATGGTGCTACTACCACCAACGCACACACACACACAAGATTTCACCGCACACCTGGAAGGCACAAAATTATTTTCAAAAATTTACCCGGCCCGCGGTTACCATCATATTCCCAGACGACGTGCCCCGATCATCACACCTTTTGGCCTGTTGTAGTTCCTCAGGATGCCTTTCGGCCTCAAGAACGCCGCTCAGGCTTTCCAATGCCTTATGGACATGGTAGGCCGTGGGTTGGACTTCTGTTCATTTACCTAGATGACATTCTCATCGCCAGTCGCTCTCGTCAAGAACACTGCGCGCACCTCCGGCTCCTTTGCCAGAGGCTCAGCAAACACGGCATGGCCATTAATCTGGCTAACTGCCAGTTTGGCCTTAATTCAATTAATTTCCTTGGCCATCACGTCACCCAACATGGTGCAGTCCCGCTCCCGGCCAAGGTTGAGGCCATTCAGCAGTTTCCTCGGCCTTCCACGGTGAAAGGTCTTCAGGGGTTCGTTGGCATGGTAAACTTCTACCATCGGATCGTGCCAGCAGCTGCCAGGATTATGCGGCCATTGTTCAAGTTCCTGGCCAGCACACAGAGGGACCTCGAGTGGGATGCTGAGGTCACGGCCGCTTTCAACGGCGCAAAGGAGGCGCTAGCACAGGCAACGATGCTGGTCCATCTGTGGGCTGAGGCGCTGACCGCCCTGACTGCGGACGCATCTGACACTGCTGTAGGTGGAGCACTCAAACAGCTGATCGATGGCCGCTGGCAACCACTCGTTTTTTTCAGCCGTCATCTACGTCCTCCAGAACAGAAATACAGCGCTTTCGACCGTGAGCTCCTGGCGCTCTACCTGGCCGTCCGCCACTTCCGTTATTTCCTTGAGGGCAGACCTTTCACGGCCTTTACCGACCACAAGCCCCTCACATTTGCTTTCGCGAAGGTCTCCGATCCCTGGTCCGCACAGCAGCAGCGTCACTTGGCTTACATTTCCGAGTACACAACCTGTGTCCAGCACATTGCGGGCAAAAGCAACCGGGTCGCCGACACGTTGTCCCGCACTACCATCAATGCCATCCTCACTTTAGCCTAGGGCATCGACTGTTCGGTCCCAGCAGCTACGCAGCAGGACCATGAGGAGATGTATGCCTACCGCACCGCCATTTATCAAGTCAAGTCAAGTCAATTTTATTTGTATAGCACATTTAAAAACAACCCACGTTGAGCAAAGTGCTGTACATCTGATTAGGTACTAAGGAAAAAATGAAACATACAATAGCACACAAACATAACAGCACATACAAAACAGTTCACAGCGCTCCCTCAGAGGGCCTCAAACGCTGGGGAGTAGAAATAGGTTTTGAGCCTGGACTTAAAGGAGTCGATGGAGGGGGCAGTTCTGATGGGGAGAGGGATGCTGTTCCACAGTCTAGGAGCTGCAACCGCAAAAGCACGGTCACCCCTGAGCTTAAGCCTAGACCGCGGGATAGTGAGGAGCCCCAAGTCGGCCGACCTGAGGGACCTGGAGTTAGAGAGGTGGGTTAGAAGATTTTTGATGTAGGGGGGGAAATGTCCATTTAGGGCTTTATATGTGAATAGGAGGAGCTTGAAGTTGATTCTGTACCGTACAGGGAGCCAGTGGAGAGAGGCCAGAATCGGCGTGGTGTGGTCCCTTTTACGGGTACCCGTCAGGAGTCTCGCTGCGGCGTTTTGAACCAGTTGCAGGCGGGACAGGGATAATTGGCCTGTCCTTGGAGGATGTACCGTTGGGTCCCGCTGGCACCACGGTCCTTTGTGATGTCTCTGCTAGACTGCCTCGGCCCATCGTCCCCGCGGCTTGGCGCCGCCGGATTTTCGATTCCGTCCATGGTTTGGCCCTTCCATCCGGGCAATGATGGTGCTGGTAGCGGCAAAGTCTATGTGGCATGGGTTGCGGAAACAGGTTGCCTACTGGCCCAGGGCGTGCGTTCCCTGCTAGACTTCTAAGGTCCAGCGTCACATCAAGGCGCCCTTGCAGGATTTCGCTTTGCCGCGCCGTCGCTTTGACCATATCCACGTTGATCTCGTTCAAAACAATGCCCTTCATTTTACAGAAGCCAGGGTGCAGGAAATAACAAGAGGAAAACCTATGAAGGTCGAGTAAGTTGTAAGTATAAACAAAAGATTTCATGAGCTGAAAGCAACACTACCTTCTTTGTTACTGGGAACACATAATTTCCTTGTTGAGTTTACACTGTGTTCCCCTGGGTGAGATTCTGTTCATAAAATAGGAACAGAGCATTTTACATTGTAAGGTAGACTGTTGGAATCGATGCACATTTTCCTTAAATGTAATTGTGAGTTTTCCAGCAAAGAGCTAATTTAGATTAAGTTAACACTTCAGATACAATGGGAAACACATCAATCACAAAATGCGCACAGTAAGCTAGTCAAAGAGTCATGCAGTATGGAAACAGGCCCTTCAGCCCAACTTGCCCACACCGACCAACATGTCCCACCCAGTCCCACCCACTTGCATTTAGCCCATACTCCTCTAAACCTGTCCTATCCATGTACCTGTCCAAATGTTTATTAAACATTACAATAGTCTCTGCCTCAACTACCTTGACCAGCAGCTAATTCCATACACCCACCACCCTTTGTGTAAAAATTTTGCCCCTCAGGTTCCCATTAAATCTTTCCCTCCTCACCTTAATCCTATATCCTCTGGTTCTTGATTTCCCTCGAGACTCTGTGCATCTACCTGATCTATTTCTCTCATGATTTTGTGCACCTCTATAAGATCACCCCTCATCATCCTGCACTCCAAGGAATAGTCCTAGCCTACTCAACCTCTCCTTATCTCAGGCCCTTGAGTCCTGGCAACATCCTCATAAATCTTCTATGCTTAGAAGATTTAGAAGCCCTTTACAGCTTGACAATATCTTTCGTAGTACATGGTGCCCTGAACTGAACACAACGCTCTAAATGCGGCCTTACCAACATCTTATATAACTGTAACATGACCTCCCAACTTCTATACTCAATACTCTGACAGATGAAGGCCAATGTGCCAAAATATTTTTTGAACACCCTATCAACCTGTGATGCCACTTTCAATGAATGAAGTTTGTTCACCACATTTAGCAGAAAGTACACTGATTTTGCTGGGCGGCACAGTGATGCAGAGGTAGAGTTGCTGCCCAACAGACCTGGGTTCGATCCTGACTATGGGCACTGTCTATATGGAGTTTGCACGTTCTCACTGTGTTTGCGTGAGTTTTCTCTGGGTGCTCCGGTTTCCTTCGACACTCCAAAGACGTGCAGATTTATAGGTTAATTGGCTTCTGAAAATTGTCCCTAGTTTGTAGGACAGTGTTAGTGTATGGGTGATCACTGGTCGGCACAGACACGGTGGGCCGAAGGGCCTGTTTCCACATTGCACCTTTAAAGCCTAAAGTCTAAATGTTATAACATTTCAAATCAATCACAAGAAGGAACGGATTGAAGACTGAGGGAGATTATTGAACCGAGGCAGGGTGGTATTACCAATAAAACATCCTTTATTGAAGGCAGTCAGCTCTGCATTGTCAAACTGCATTGTCTGCTTCAACAATGCATCAAAAGCCATTCCACATAACACTGTATACACTGTTCTTGAAGACACTTTTGTAAACAACAGATTTAACCGATTACTAGCCGAGGTCTGGGTAGTTCACTGTGCGAGGGATCACTTACCAACAACGCTTCCATTTATATTGCACCCTTGTTTTAGAAAGAACATAATTGTGGAATCAAATCCATCCATCCGATGGAGTCAGCTCCATCCAACACCGCAAAAAGTTGCAGAGAATTGTGTACACAGCCCAGACCATCACGCAAACCAACCGCCCTTCCATTGACTCCATCTACACTTCATGATGTCTTGGTAAGACCACCAGCATAATCAAAGTCGAGTCTCACCCCAGTCACTCCCCCTTCTCTCCTCTCCCACTATTTTTAATCGGACTTTACTAAACTTTATCTGTCACTAAAAGTTATTCCCTTTATCCTGTATCTGTAAACTGTGGATGGCTCGATTGTAATCATGTGTAGTCTTTCTGCTGACTGGTTAGCATGGAACAGAAAGCTTTTCACTGTACCTCGGTAGATGTGACAATAAACTAAACTAAACTAAATTAAACTAAATTAAACTGTATGGAAACAGGCCTTTTGGACCACTATAATATCCCTGCTAACAATCAAGCAGCACTTACAACAATCCTACACTGGTGGGATTTTATTCTCCTTCCATTCTCCTCAAAACTCCTTCTTGGTTTTAACCATGTCAATTTACAATGACCAACAAACCAACCAACCCACATATTCTTGGGAGGTATAAGGAAACCCATGCAGTCACAGGGAAGAGGTGGGAACACCACACAAATGGCATCGGAGGTGAGGATTGAACCCAGCTTGCTGGAGCTACAAGGCAGCACCTTTACGAGCCATCCTGGTACTCAACAGAGGCATTAACAAGTCAAAGTACAGAAGGAAATATATTTAGGCAATTCCTAAATGGCAGGTCAAAGATAGAACATTCGTGGTCAGCAAGGGCAAGTTGGGCCGAGGGGCCTGTTTCCACGCTGTTTAACCCCTATGATTCTGTGACCCTGCTACCATATCTCAACTATAGCAGTTAGCACTCACTGAATAAACAGTTTAAGGTTGTTAGAAATTGAAAGAATGTAGACATATTGGTCTCAACCAAATATACACATGTATGCAGTTGTTAATTATAACCTTTGAGAAAAAATAATCAAAAGTCATTAAAGCAAAGATCTTGAGGAGCTCATAGGATTTCATTAGGCTGGCATATTTTGATTTTTGTTTAGGTTGTTTTTCTTGAAGTATGCAACCATTTTTTAATATCACTCAATGATTCATGAACCGTGGAAGGTTGAGGGTGATTTGCATCAAGGCAGCAAATCTTCACATGAAATTACAGATTGCACGAACTAATGTTCCACTGGGGCAGTGTTACATTGAGACCGGGTCAGTGCTGAGGGGATGTTACACTGAGAAAGGGTCAGTAGTGACGGTGTATTACACTGAGGCACGATTAGTACTGGGAGAATATTACACTGAGAGGGTCAGTATTCAGAGAGCATTACACTGAGGCAGGGTCAATATTGATGGAGTGTTACTGTGAGACAGGGTCAGTACTGAGGGAGTATTACTGTGAGACAGGGTCAGTACTGAGGGAATGTTTCTGTAAGACAGGGTCAGTACTGAGGGAATGTTTCTGTGAGACAGGGTCAGTACCGAGGGAGTATTAAGCTGAGACAGGGTCAGTACTGAGGGAGTATTACTGTGAGACAGGGTCAATATTGAATCTTACAATGAGACAAGGTCAGCACTGAGGGAGTATTAAGCTGAGACAGGGTCAGTACTGAGGGAATGTTACAATAGACAATAGACAATAGACAATAGGTGCAGGAGTAGGCCATTCAGCCCTTCGAGCCAGCACCGCCATTCAATGCGATCATGGCTGATCACTCTCAATCAGTACCCCGTTCCTGCCTTCTCCCCATACCCCCTCACTCCGCTATCCTTAAGAGCTCTATCCAGCTCTCTCTTGAAATCATCCAACGAACTGGCCTCCACTGCCTTCTGAGGCAGAGAATTCCACACCTTCACCAGGGTCAGTACTGAGGGAGGATAGGTGTACTGACCTCTTTAAATTGCTCCTAATGTGTAGTTAAGTGATACAATGTTGGGGGAAGTTGATGGTTTATGTGAGGAGAGTAAAATGGGATTTGTGCAGGATGAGTGTACTGTATGTGGGTGATAGATGGGTGGTGAGGACCCGATGGGCTGGAGGACCTGTTATCCCACAGTGCTACTCCAGAACTCTGACCATGGGAGGAAAGGAGAGTCATTAATTTAGAAAATCAAGGTATCTTTTAAGGTGCCTTTGGGAAGGCTTAGGAAGTTCAGCATGTCCCCATCAACTCTCACCAGCTTCTACAGGTGCTCCGTAGAAAGCATTTTATCAAGATGCATCACTGCACGGTTTGGGAACAACTCCATCCAAGACCACAAGAAATTACAGAGAATTGTGGACTCAGCCCAGACCATCACACAAACCAACCTCCCTTCCATTGACTCCATTTATATCTCACACTGCCTCAGCAAGGCCAGCAGCATAATCAAGGTCGAGTTGCACCCCAGGCACTCCCTCCTCTCCTCTCCCATTGGGGAAAAGGTATAGAAGTGTGAAAATGCACAACTCCAGATTCAGGGACAGTTTCTTCCCAGCTGTTATCAGGCAAATGAACCAGCCTACTAACAACTGGAGAGCGGTCATGAGCTACCATTTACTCTATTGGAGACCCTCGGACTATCTTTGATCGGACTTTACTTCCCGACTACGGGTGCTGTCTGTACGGAGTTTGTACGTTCTCCCTGTGACCGTGTGGGTTTTCTCTGGGTGCTCCGGTTACCTCCCACACTCCAAAGCCATGCAGGTTTGAGGAATAATTGGCTTTGGTAAATATGTAAATTGTCCGCAACGTGTAGGATAGTGCTAGTGCCCTACACGTTGGTCATCGCTGGTCAGTCCAGACTCGGTAGGCCAAAGTCTAGAGACAAACATGCCTGATCAGTAGAAACAAGGAACTGCAGAAGACAGACATAAAATGCTGGAGTAACTTAGCGGGTCAGGCAGCATCTCTGGAAAAAAAGGGATAGGTGACGTTTCGGGTCGAGACCCTTCTTCAGACCGAGAGACAGGGGAAAGGGAAATGAGAGATACAGGCGGTGATAAGGAAAAATGAATGGAAGATATGGAAAAAGCACCGATAATCAAGGAAATGTGGGGTACACAATAGGCCATTGTTGGATAGGTGACAATGAGTAAACCAAGGAACTCAACAGGATGACAGTAAAACTAGAACGATGACTAGGGTGGGGGAGGGACGGAGAGAGAGAGGGGATGCATTACCCTAGTTATCAGTTTAAACCGGCAAATGCAGTTCCTCCCTACACAAGGAACGGCAGATGTTGGTCAAGTGTGAAGAAGGGTCTCAACCCAAAATGTCATTTGTCCATGTTCGCCAAAAATGCTGCCTGTCCGGCTGAGTTATTCCAGCACTTTATGTCCTGTTGTGAAATGATCAGTGTTGTGTTGTTTTATAATACGTGCTATGAAGCATATGACCTATAGAGGGAATACTTGAGCTAAGATAGACACAAAATGCTGGAGTAACTCAGTGGGTCAGGCAGCATCTCTGGAGAAAAAGAATGGGTGACGTTTCAGGTCGAGACCCTTCTTCGGGCTAAAAATAGAGGTGGGAGGGTACAAACTGGAGGTGAGACAAAGACAGAACAAATCAGGGCTGGCAAAAGATGACTGAGAAAGGACGAAGCCCATAATGACCCAGTGTTGGCTGGGGAAAGTGTGGACGAGAGGGATACAAGGATGTGAACCGTGGAACTGGTAGCACGACTAGGGTGGGGGAGAGAGAAGGGGGGAGGGAATGCAGGAATTCCCTGAAATTAAAGAAATAAACGTTCATACTGGGTTGTAAACTGCCCAATTGAAATACGAGGTGCTTTTCCTCCAAATTGAGTGTGGCCTCACTCTGACAGTGGTGAAGGCCAGGGCAGAAAGGTCAGTGTGGGAATGGGAAGGGAAGTTAAAATGTTTGGCAACTGGGAGCTCTCTTTCTTTGCTCCAGGAGTTCCTTGGGGACATAGGTTACGGGCCATTTAGCCCCTGGAACCCGCCCCACCATTAAATGAGATCATGGTCACTGTGTTTACACATCCATCCTTGCCCTCTTTACCTTAATAGCTGTGTCTCTGAAAAATTTATCAAGCTCAGTTTAGATAAGTTTAATTTATCATAGAATTAAAACGTCATCGTTTTAATGTGTGGAAACAGGCCCTTTGGCCCAACTTGCTCACGCTGACCAACATGCCCCATCTACACTAGTCACACCTGCCTGTCTTTGACCTATATCCCTCTAAACCTATCCTACCTGTCCAAACTTTTTCCAAACATTGTGATAGACCTGCCTCAACTACCTCCTCCGGCAGCTTGCTCCATACCCCACCACACTTTGTGTAAAAAAGTTGACTCTCAGGTTCCTATTAAATCTTTTCCCCCTCACCTTTAACCTATGTCCCCTGCTTTTTGATTCCCCTACACTTGGTAAAAGACTCTATGCATTTACCCTATCTATTCCTCTCATGATTTTATACATCTCTATAAGATCACCCCTCATCCTCCTGCGCTCCAAGGAATAAAGTCCTCGCCTTCTCAACCTTTCCCTCCAGCTATTCCCCCACTCGTACCAAGATATAGTGAAAACATAGAACATGGAACAGTACAGCACAGGAACAGGCCCTTCATCCCACAATGTCCATTGTAAACATGATGCCAAGTTTAAACTAATCTCATCTGTTTGCAATTGATCCATATCCTTCCATTCTGCACAAATCCATGTGCCTATCTAAAGACCTCTGGAATGCCATAATCATATCTGCCCCTCCCACCACCCCTGGCAGCTCGTTCCAGGCACCCAACATTATCTGTGTTAAAAAACCTGTCTTGCACATCTACTTTAAACGTTTTCCCCCTCTCGTCTTAAAGTCTTTGACAAAGGTAAATTAAAGATTAGCTACATCCTGTGTCTGCGCTAAGGGGGTTTATTATTGTCCAAGGGTAATTAAGAAGAGCTCAATGTCACTTTAATGTGATTACATTTTACCACACTTTGCTGATTTTGTGGCTCCACTGAGACCTGTAGAGATTCCCAGCATACTACGGCTCCTTGTTCTGTTCCCTGAGTTCAACAGAGAGCCTACAGCATATAAGATCTTGAGACACAGGAGCAGAATTAGACCATTCGGCCCATCAAGTATGCTCCACCATTCTATCATGGCTCATCTATTCTTTGGGCAGCATGGTGGCACATCGATAGCGTTGCTGTCTTATAGCACCAGAGACCCATACATTATTCCCGTGAGCACGTGGGTTTTCTCCGGGTGCTCCGGTTTCCTCCCAAGTTCCAAACACATACAGGTTTGTAGGTTAATTGGCTTCAGTAAAAGTTGTAAATTGTCCCCGGGGTTTAGTATAGTTCTAGTGTATCGGGATCATTGGTCGTCGTGGAGTCGGTGGGCTGAAAGGCCTGTTTACTGCTGTATCTCTAAACTAAACAAAACTAAATGGCATGGTGGCGCAACGATAAATTTGCTGCCTTACAACGAATGCAGCGCCTGAGACTCAGGTTCAATCCTGACTATGGGCGCCGTCTGTATGGAGTTTGTACATTCTCCCCGTGACCTGCATGGGTTTTCTCCGAGATCTTCGGTTTCCTCCCACACTCCAAAGACGTACAGGTATGTAGGTTAATTGACTGGGTAAAATGTTTTTAAAAAATTGTCCCTAGTGTGTGTAGGATAGTGTTAATGTGCAGGGATCGCTGGGCGGCACGGTCTCGGTGGGCCGAAGGGCCTGTTTCCGCGCTGTATCTCTAAATCTAAATCTAAACTAAACTAAACTAAAATTTTCTCTCTCTACCCCATTCTCCTGCCTTCTGCCCGTAACCTTTGACACTCCTACTAATCAAGAACCTATCAACTCCGGATAGGGTAGGTTTAGAGGGAAATGGGCCAAACACGGGCAGGTGGAACAAGTGTAGATGGAGCATTTTGTTCGGCGTGAGCAAGTTGTGCCGAAGGACTTGTTTCCGCTCTGTATGACTGTACGACTCTATGACTCCACTTTAAAAATACCCAATGACAGCCTCCACAGCCGTCTGTGGCAATGAATTCCCCTTTGAAACAAGACCTGAGGGACAATTTATTCATAGAGAGGGTGGTGCGAATATGGAACAAGCGGCCAGAAGAAGCTGTAGAAGGTACATTGGTGAAGTTTAGAAAAATTGAGATAACTAGAAGGCTAGGAAAGATTTCAAGGTACATGGGACAAACACAGGCAGATAGGACTAGCTCAGGTGGAAACTCTTCTTTTTCTCCAGAGGTGCTGCCTGACCCGCTGAGTTACTCCAGCATTTTGTGTCTAGCTCAGTTTCAAAACCTGGTCATCATGGATCAATTGGGCTGTTTCCATAATGTATGACTCTATGACTTCAGTAAAGGTCCTGGCCATTCAAGGCAAAGATGTGGAGGAATTTCTTCTCTTGGTGGGTGGTTACTCTTTGAAATTCCTGACCTCAGATAACTGTGGAGGCAAGAGTCATTGAATGTATTCCAGGTCTTTGCACCAGTGAAGGGGTAACACATAGGAACATGAAGCGAAGGCCAAGATCACATTGGGCATGAATTCACTGATGGGAGCAGCAAGCTCAAGAGATCATCTGTCCTCTGATTCTCTGACCTGTTTCCACGCTGTATCTCTAAAGTCTAAAGTCTAAAGTTCACGATAAAAGGTCTGTAGAATGACAGGGTACATTTTGAAGAAATAGGGAACTGTAGATGCTGGTTTACAAAAAAAAACACAGAAAGTGCTGGAGTAACTCAGTTGGTCAGGAAGTATCCCTGGAGAACATGGGTAGGTGATATTTCAGGTCGGGACACGAAGATCATTTGTCATATTGAGGGAATCAAGAGGTTTGAGGATAATGCAGGCAAATGGTATGGTGATGGGTGAGCCATGATCTTGATGTATGGTCAAAGCTTAAGTAGAGTCATAAAGTCATAGAGTCATACAGAAAGGAAACAGGCCACTCAGCCCAACTCATCCATTCTGACCTAGATGGCCCATCTAAACTAGTCACATTTGCCCACTTTTGGCCCATATCCCTCCCAAACTTTTCCTATCCATGTACCTGTCCAAACATCTTTTCAATGCTCTTACAGGACCTGTAACAACTACCTCCTCTGACAGCTCGTTCCATATAACCACCACCCTCTGTGTGAAGAAGTTGTCCTGCAGGTTCCTAGTAAACCTTTCCCCTCTCACCTTAAACCTATACTCTCCGGTTCTTGATTCCCCTACCTTGGGTAAAGGATTCCTTGCATTAACCCTATCTATCTCCCTCATGATTTTATACAGTAACATCTATAAGTAACATTTTATAAGTAACATCCTGCTTTTATTAAAAATGCTGGAATAGTTCAGTTCAGTTCAGTTTAGTTTAGTTTAGAGATACAGTGTGGAAACAGGCCTTTTGGCCCACCAAGCCCGTGCCCACCAACGATAACCTGTACACTAGTGGAGATCGGGAGAACGTACATGGTATGGTTAGCAAGTCTGCAGATGTCACAAAAGTGGGTGGGATTGTAGTTAGTGAAGATGGTTGTCAAAAATTGCAGCAGGATCTTGATCGGTAGGTGGGCTGAGGACTGGCTGATGGAATTTAATACCGAGATACATGAGGTGTTGTATTTTGGGAGCATTAACTTGCCCACGCCATCCAACATGCCCCATCTACACTAGTCCTACCTGCCTGCATTTGGCCCATATCCTAAACCTGTCCTATCCATGTATCTGTCGAAATGTTTCTTAAACGTTATGATTATACCTGCCTGAGGTACCTCCTCCGGCAGCTCGTTCCATATACCCACCACCCTTTGTGTAAAAAAGTTGCTCCTCAGATTCCTATTAAATCTTTCCCCCCTCACTTTAAACCTATGTCCTCTGGTTCTCGATTCCCCTAGTCTGGGTAAACGACTGCATTTACCCTATTTATTCCTCTCATGAACCTGTACACCTCTAGAAGATCACCCTTCATCCTACAAGGAATAGAGTCCTAGCCTGCTCAACATAGTCATAGAGTCATAGAGTCATACAGTGTGGAAACAGGCCCTGCGGCCCAACTTGCCCAGACTGGCCAATACGCCCCAGCTACACTAGTCCCACCTGCCTAGTTTGTTCCATATCCCTCCAAACGTGTCCTATCCATGTATCTGTCTAACTGTTTCTTAAATGTTGGGATAGTCCCAGCCTCAACTACCTCATCTGGCAGCTTGTTCCATAAACCCGTCACCCTTTGTATGAAAAAGTTACCCATCAGATTCCAATTAAATCTTTTCCCCTTCACCGAGAACCTATTGCCCTCTGGTCGTCGATTTCCCTACTCTGGGCAAGAGATTCTGTTTTATTCCTCTCATGATTTTATACCCCTCTATAACATCAACCTTTCCCTTTAGCTCAGACCCTCAAGTCCAGGTAAGGCCAGGAGAAACTGTGTGTCTATACATCTTGCCGATTTAGCCACCTGGTGCAGGCTAACTCCTGCAGGCTGTGTGCAAGTCAACTTTCTGCTTGGAAGCAACTAAAGAGATCTCAACATGCGTCCCTTTTTTCATCTGGCATTAAAAACAAAAAGGACCATTTAGTCGTTGTCAATGGCTGGGCAATTTCACAGATATTTAAGTTTCCTGACTTCTGCTTTATCGAACTGCAAATGGTCAAGTGTCAGCTGTGCAAATTCTGCAAGCAATCTGTGCCATCATTTGCCTCCACCATGTGCAATGTTATAGCGTTCTGGTCCAATGCCATTTGGGAAAAAGCTGACAATATATTTAAAGGAAAATCCACTGATGAGTTGTTGCATCTTTTCGCAGATCTGTAAGACAGAGATGGCGCAGCAATAGAGTCGTTGCCTTACAGCACCAGAGACCTGGGTTTGATCCTGACTACGGGTGCTGTCCTCATTTCCTTTCTAAAGGTACGTCCTTTTATACTGGGGCTGTACTCTCTGGTCCTGTACTCTCCCACTGGTTCATAAGTTCATAAGTTCTAGGAGAAGAACTAGGCCATTCGGCCCATCAGGTCTACTATGCCATTCAATCATAACTGATCTATCTTTTCATCTCAAGCCCATTCTCCTGTCTTTGCCCCATAATCAAAAATCTGTCAATCTTTGTTTTAAAAATATCCATTAACGGCCTCCATCCGTCTGTGGCAATGAATTCCACAGATTCACCACCCTCTGACTAAATAAATTCCTCCTCATCTCCTTTCTAAATGTCCGTCTTTTTATTCTGAGGCTGTGCCCTCTGGTACTGGACTCTCCCACTACTGGAAACATCTTCTCTGCTTCCACTCTATCCAGGCCTAGCACTATGCGGTAGGTTTCAATGAGGTCCCCCCTCATACCTCTAAACTCCAGTGAGCACAGGCCCCAAGTCTTCAAACGCTCATCACATGCAGGGCCAGTCAATCTCCCCACCTGATCTTCCCATCTGATCTCCATTCTCCTAATTCCTAAAATCAATCATTTCAGTCTTCAATACTCTCAACTTATTATCTAATAAATGTAAGCCCAACACCATTTTGAACACCATGAGGCGCACAGTGGCGCAGCGGTAGAGTTGCTGCCTTACATCGTCAGAGACCCAGGTTTGATCCTGACTGCGGGTGCTGTCTGTATGGAGTTTGTACCTTCTCCCTGTGATCATGAGGGTTTTCTCAAGGTGCTCCGGTTTTCTCCCATTTTCCAAAGACTGCAGGTTTATAGATTAATTGGCTTCTGTAAATTGTCCGCAGTGTGTAGGTTGGAACTGGTGTATGGGTGATTTTTGGTCGGCATTGACTTGGTGGGCTGAAGAGCCTGTTTCCACATTGTTTCTTTAAACTAAACTAAACTAAACTAAACCAAAATCCAAAATCTAAACTAAACCAAACCTGCACGGTGGCGCAGCGATAGAGTTGCTGCCTTACAGCGAATGCAGCGCCGGAGACTCAGGTTCGATCCCGACTACGGGCGCTGTCTGTACGGTGTTTGTACGTTCTCCCCGTGACCTGCTTGGGTTTTCTCCGAGAACTTCGGTTTCCTCCCACACTCCAAAGATGTATAGGTATGTAGGTTAATTGGCTGGGCAAATGTTAAAAAAAATTGTCCCTGGTGGGTGTAGGATAGTGTTAATGTGCGGGGATCGCTGGGCGGCACGGACCCGGTGGGCCGAAGGGCCTGTTTCTGCGCATTATCTCTAAATCTAAAAAATCTAAATCTAAAATCGCTAACCATATTTCAAACCTTTTGGCCCACTTAGTCCAAGCTGACCGTCGATCACCCGTTCACACAAGTTCTATGTTAAACCCACTTTCTCACCCACTCCCTACACACTAGGAGCAATTTACAGAGGCCAAATAAACCTACATGGAAGCAGGCCCTTCGGCCCAACTCGTCCATGCCGACCAAGCATCTGTGATGTACAGTCGTAGAGGCACAGAGAACGGAAATCTTCCATGCCGACCAAGCATCTGTGACACTGCTAGTCACAGCCATACTGCATAGAAACAGGGAAATGGCTACGTCCACCAGGCTCCAGTGACCCTGTAGTCCATGTATTACATTCTGCCAGATCCCTATTCATGGTGATCAGGTTGGGCCCTGTATGACAGTGTTGGTGTGGGTCAGGGCTGCTCTTTTACCAACATGATGCCCGCAAGAAATTTTTGTCCGTTTAGAGAACTTGGGAGGACACAAAGTGCTGGAGTTACTCAATGCGTCAGACAGCATTTCTGGAGAACATGGACAAGTGATGTCTCCAGTCCATGTTCTCCAGGCCTGCTGCCTGACCCGCTGAGTTACTCCAGCAACCTGTGTCCTTTTTTGTAGACCATTAACTGCAGCTCCTTGTTTCGAGAGAAATGGGGAGCTCAGTTACCCTTAGCCTGAGTTGGAACCTGCAATTTTTGCAGCCAGACCCATTACAAATATTTAGATCAGTTCAAACAATGGGGAGTCATTTATCTCTCGGGTGCCTGCACTGAATAACTGGCAGAACAACTGAAAATGAAATACCTGTTTAGCAGTATCACCAAAGAAATATTTGCCCCTTTTATCAAATCCAATCATTTATAGGCCATGGGCAAAGCTGAAAGGGGTAGCCTTTATTGCCATCCTTGATTTCCCATGAGAACTTGTCAGTTGTTGTAACTGCAAACCATCTGTTTAAAGTATTCCCTTCATACTGTTATAAGGCTATTTCTCTCCAATTTTAATATGTTATTTTCCATTGCTTTTTTTCACTTTGTCACTTTAATCAGGATGTGGTCAGCACATGGAGCATCCTGCCAAGATGCATCGCAGCCTGGTTTGCCAACAGTTCTGTGAAAGATTGTAAGGTATTGCAGAGAGTTGTGGATGCTGCACAACACTTCGCATAGACACACACAAAGTTGGAAAGGGTTCAGAGAATATTTACGAGGATGTTGTCAGGACTCGAGAGCCGGAGCTACAGGGAGTGTTTGAGCAGGCTGGGACCCTATTCCTTGGAGTGGAGGAGGATGAGGGGTGATCTTTTAGAGGTGAGAGGAATAGATCAGGTAGATGCACAGGGTCTCTTGCCCAGAGTAGGGGAATCGATTACCAGAGGACATAGGTTAAACGGTGAAGGGGAAAGATTTAATAGGAATATGACGGGAACCTTTTTCACATAAAGAGTGGTGGGTGTATGGAACGAGCTGCTGGAGGAGGTAGTTGAGGCAGGGGTTATTGCAACGTTTAAGAAACAATTAGACGGGTACATGGATAGGACAGGTTTAGAGGGATATGGGACAAACACAGGCAGGTGGGATTAATGTAGATGGGACATGTTGGACAGTGTGGGCTAGTTGGGCCCGAGGGTCTGTTTCCACTCTGTATGACTCTATGACTCTTTTACTCTATGGCCAGCCTCCCCCAACCATTGACTCAAATCTACACTGCACTCTGACTAGGGGAAAGCAACCATTGTAATCTGAGACCATTTTCACCCCAGCCCTTCCCTCATCTTCCGCAGGGCAGAAGATACAAAAACCTGAATGCACATAACACCAGATTCAGGAACAGCTTCGCCCACCATCTATTATCAGACTACTGATGGTTCTTCAATAAGTGAGAGTGTAGTCCTGATCTTCCAACCTACCTCATTGCATACCTTGTACTTTTCCCTGTAATTATAACACCATAACACTGTAACACTCTATTCTGCAATTTTTTTCATTGCACCACCTGTTTTATTTGTGTATGATTTGATTGTGTAGTTTAGTTTAATTTAGTTTAGAGATACAGCACAGAAACAGACCCGCCAACCCACCAAGTCCATGCCAACCAGCGGTCACCCATACATTAGTTCTATCCCACACATTAGGGACATTTTACGGAAGCCAATTAATCTACAAGCTGAACGTCTTTGGAATGTGGGAGGAAACTGGAGCACCCAAAGAAAACACACACGGTCACGGGAAGAACATAAACTCCATACGGACAGCACCCATAGTCAGGATGGAATCTGGGTCTCTGGCGCTGCAAGGCAGCAACTCTACCACTGTGCCACTGTGCCTTACCGAATGATTTGACTGGATAGCATGCAATGCACAAAACGCTTTAAAATCAATTAGGTTTATGTTCAGCTTTATTATTGTGATGTATACCAAGGTACAGTGAAAAGCTTTTCTTTGCACTTGTAATCATGTAAGTATTACCATAATGGATCCCATGTATCTTAATCTTCTGTATAAATCTACCTTGAGGGATTTTATCAAATGATTTACTAAAATTTATGTAGACAACATCAATTGCTGCAACCTCATTGATCACCTTCTAATCAATCCAATCAAATCAGCCAAGTACAATACTAGATTTACAGGTGGAAAAGAGACTTTAAAAAGTTGTATCAATTTATAGTAGGTCCTCCTGTTGGGACCAGCAGGCAAAGAGTTGCCACGTTCTGGCAACATCTCAGCACACATGACAATAATAAAGCAATACCAATAATGAACCAATATCAATACCAAATCCAATGCCAATGCCAATGCCAATACCAATACCAAGACCAAGACCAATACCAGTACCAATACCAATACCGATACTGATACCAAGACCGATACCGATACCAATACCAATACCAATACCAAGATCAATGCCAATGTGAATACCAATATCAATACTAATACAAGACCGATAACGATACCGATACCAATATCAATACCAATACTGAGACTGATACCGATACCGATACTGATACCAATACCAATACCAATACCAATACCAAGACCAATACTGACACCAACAATAAACCAATATCAAAACCAATATTAGTACCAATACCATTGATAAACCAATATCAATACCAAAACCAATACCAATACTAATAACAATATCAATACTATTACCAATATCAATACCAATACCAATACCAACACCAATACCAATACTATTACCAAAACCAATACCAAAACCAAAACCAACACCAATATTAAAACCAATACCAAAACAAATACCAATGCCAATACTAATACCAATATCAATATCAATACCAGTACCAAAACCAATAATAATATACTGATGCCAAAACCAATGCCAAAGCCAATATCAATATCAAAACCTACATAAATACCAATGTCAAGACCACAACCAATACTATTTATCAGTTAACCTTGTGTGTCTGAAGTCCCTTCTGATCTCAAAAGGATGTCAGATTTTCTTTCTTAAAAATCATTGTTGAATCACACGCTAGTTTCAAAGTCACCATTATGATGCTAGGTTTTTATACCGTTGTGAGTTAGGTGACTTTAAATTCCCCTGGATCTGAGGTGACTATGGAATGGTTTTATGTTTTTTAAAACTTCTGTACCTCTTGCCAATGGGAGAGGGGAGAAGAGGGTGACTGGGGTGGAATTGGTTCTTGATTATGCATGCCGAGGCAGCGTGATGTGTCGATGGAGTTAATGGAAGGGAGACTGGTTTGTGTGATGGTCTGGGCAATGTCCACAACTCTCTGCAATTTAACGTGACCTTGGATAGATCTGCTGCCAAACCAGGCTGTGATGTATCCTGATAAAAAGCTTCCTAAGGCGCAAGTGTAGAGGTTGGTGAGGGTTGTTTGGGACTTTCTTTGCCTTCTATGGAAGTAGAGGTGTTGGTGTGCTTTCTTGGCCATTGCTTCGATGTGGCTAGCCCAGGAGAAATCGCTGGCAATATTTATTCCCAGGAGCTTGCACGATATAAATCTGAATGGTGAACGATTAGGAGAAGGGGAGATGCAACGTGACCTGGGTGTCATGGTGCACCAGTCATTGAAAGCAAGCGTGCAGGTGCAGCAGGCAGTGAAGAAAGCGAATGGTATGTTGGCATTCATAGCAAGAGGATTTGAGTTTAGGAGCAGGGAGGTTCTACTGCAGATGTACAGGGCCTTGGTGAGACCGCACCTGGAGTATTGTGTGCAGTTTTGGTCTCCTAATCTGAGGAAAGACGTTCTTGCCTTAGAGGGAGTACAGAGAAGGTTCACTAGATTGATCCCTGGGATGGCGGGACTTTCATACGAAGAAAGACTGGATAGACTAGGCTTGTACTCGCTGGAATTTAGAAGACTGAGGGGGGATCTTATAGAAACATATAAAATTCTTAAGGAGTTGGAGAGGCTAGATGCGGGAAGATTGTTCCCGATGTTGGGGGAGTCCAGAACCAGGGGTCACAGCTTAAGGATAAGGGGGAAGTCTTTTAGGACCGAGATGAGAAAACATTTCTTCACACAGAGAGTGGTGAGTCTGTGGAATTCTCTGCCACAGAAGGTAGTTGAGGCCAGTTCATTGGCTATATTTAAGAGGGAGTTAGATGTGGCCCTTTTTGCTAAAGGGATCAGGGGGTATGGAGAGAAGGCAGGTACAGGTTACTGAGCTGGATGATCAGCCATGATCATATTGAATGGCGGTGCAGGCTCGAAGGGCCGAATGGCCTACTCCTGCACCTATTTTCTATGTTTCTATGTTTCTAAATGCAGCTTGTTTTCATCTGGGAAGCTTTATTATCTGTTAAAAAGGTACTGCTGTAACCTAGGAATTAACACTTCATCCATTAAACCTGTTGCAAAATATCGAACCAAAACATCTTGACTTTCAAGTCATCTAGAAATCCTATTTCATGCTCACATAATTTCAATAATTTGATCTTGTTAGTTTTGAAAATGTATTACATTTCTTTCTGTTACATGAGCGCCTCTTTATTGTATACACAAGAATCTATCCAATAGGTGTAAATGTTAACAAGTATAAAATTCCCAGCTCTTATTTTCGACCTTATCAAAGATTTGAATAATATTAACCATTTCCTCGATCTTCAACTACCAATTTAATGAACTGCGAAAAAATGCCATTCTATTCCACCTCATGCTGTTGTTGTTTCTGCTCTGCTTGGCTGTTCTCGTTTATAACCCAATAAATATCATCTGCTCTAGTTTTTAAGCGGGCACCACTTTCCTGATCTTTCATTTCACCAATTGTTGCAATTCATCTACTGTTTGAACTATGATTCAGTGGCACAATGGAAGATATGGTCAATGGTGCTTTCACTGTCACATGTGCAAAGTGCAAATGCACAGTGGAATTCTTTGCTTACAGCAGTCCAGTGGACCATGCAGAGCAGTGGAGTCGTGGAGTAAGCACATCCCCGATGAACAAATTGTACAGAAATCGTCTACTGATCCTGCTTGCAAGAGGCGCCATATTTTGGAGTCCAGTCCACGCTGGAGGTATTATGAGCATTGCCCGTAAATGCCTGTAAAGAGCAATGAAACCTACCTAGTTTGGTCATCGATGCTGGCACTCCACTCTGAAATAAGAAAATCATGGTCCATTCAGACTGGCCTTTACTCTCAACCCCCAAAGAACTGGATGTCTTTTGTAGAAATAAAGGACGGCAGATGACGGTTAATGCACAAAAAGACACAGAGTGCTGGAGTAACTCAGCGGGTCAGGCTGCATCCCTGGTGAACATGGATAGGTGACGTTTCGGGTTGAGACCCTTCTTCAGACTGATTGTGAGATGGGGTGGACGGAGAAGAAAGCTGGAAATGTGGAGAGGTGACAAAGTGTGGCAGGTAATAGGTCGACACAGACCTGTGGTCAAACTGCTCCTGATCTCAGCCAACTAGAAAGTCAAGCCTTGCCTTCCGTAGTTCCCAATGGTATTGAGTTAATAACCTTGAGTGTCAGCAACAATCAATGTGGACTTATGTTTTGCTTAAAACGACATGGCTATGAACGCTAAAAGATCATAGGAAACTGCATTTTTATGAAGTTCAGCACTCAGCGGGCAAGAATCTTTTAAGCATGCAGAGCATTGTTAATGATTTAAGCATCTCCGCTCTGACACTTTAATGCCGAAGGAAGCATTCTTCTCCCACGTTGTCCACTTCACAGGGAGTGTCACGTGGGATCCATCGCAGAGGGGACTGAACTTCTCCCCGGTAACTCAAAGCAACGTTTGCTGATGTCAGAACAATGATTCAAGTGGGCAGGAGTCTGGGATGGTCAGATCACATACTCGCGGCAAACTATTAATTATTTACAACACAGATCCAAGCCGCTCGGCACCGTGCTTTTATCAGCACAGTGGCGCAGCGGTAGAGTTGCTGCCTTACAGGCCAGAAACACGGGTTTGATCCTGACCTCGGGTGCTGTCTGTACAGAGTTTGAACCTTCTCCATTTGACCTCCTGGGTTTTCTCCAGGTGCCCCGGTTTCCTCCCATACTCCAAAGACAATTGAGTTTGATTTTAGTTTATTGTCACATGTGCCGAGATACAGTGAAGAGCTTTAGTTCATTGCTAACCAGTCAGCTGAAAGGCAATACATGATTACAATCGAGCCATCCACAGTGTACAGAGGGGGAGCAGGGAATAATGTGAATAACGTTCAGTGCAAGATTACTGGATACGTGGGCATCCAACAATGACCTCTACTTGTGTATGGAGGTTGCTGGTCGATGTGGACCCAATGGGTTCTAGGGACTGTTTCCACACTGTATCTTTAGAGTCTAAAGTCCAAACTTGTTTAAACATGAAACTGCAGATGCTGGTTTATCAAGGAAAGAATCAGTGTGCTGGAGTAACTCAGCGGGTCAGGCAGCATCTCTGGGAAACATGGATAGGCGACATTTCAAGTCAGGACCTTTCCTCAGACTGATTTTAGTTTATTTTTAGTTTAGAGATACAATGCAGAAACAGTCCCTTCGGCCCACCGAGTGCAGGCCGACCAGTGATCCCTGCACATTAACACTACCCTACACACACTAGGGACAATTAACCTACAAATCTGTACATCTTTGGAATGTGGGAGGAAACCGAGGATCTCGGAGAAAAACCATGCACGCCATGAGGAGAACATGCAAAGTCCTTACAGACAGCACCCGTAGTCGGGATCAAACCCGGGTCTCCATCGCTGCAAACGCTGTAAGGCTGCAACTCTACCACTGCGTCACCATGACGCCTTATGTTTTGGGTCAGGACCCTTCTTCAGTCTGAAAAAGTTGCTGATCAGAAGCATCACCTATTCATGTTTTCCAGGGATGCTGTTTGACCTGTTGAGTTACTCCAGCATTTTGCGCCGTGTTTTGTAAACCAGCACCTGCAGTTCCTTGCTTCAAGCATCTTTGGAATGGACAGGCAGAGCTTCAGGTCGGGACCCTTCTTGATGATCATAGGGAGTCGTGTAGGGGGGTCCCGGGGGTACTTTATCAGTTGGTTTATGGCCCTCCCAACCTTCCTTTCATCCAGTGCATAGGAAGGAACTGCAGATGCTGGTTTACACTGAAGATAGACACAAAATGATGGAGCAACTCAGCAGGACAAGGGTCTGTACCTTTTCATAACTCTTGTTTCCCTCTCCCCTGACTCTCAGTCTGAAGAAGGGTCTCGACCTGAAACGTCACCTATTCCTTTTCTCCAGAGATGCTGCCTGACCTGCTGAGTTACTCCAGCATTTTGTGCCTGTCTTCCTTTCATCCAGCTTCATTTCACCCACTCAGCATTATTTGAGGGGAGACGTGATAAAAGGTATATAGAATTATGAAAGGCATAATTTTATGCCTAAGTAGACAATGTTCCTTCATTCAATAAAATCATGGCTTATCCTCTTCCATGACATCAATATCCATTGATTCTCTTATTATCTTAAAATGTATTGATCCCAGTCGTAAACATGCTCAGCAGCCCCTACTGCTACTGGGCCGGCACGGAGGCGTAGCGGTAGAGTTGCTGTCTTATAGCGCCAGAGACCCGGGTTCAATCCTGACCAAGGGTGCTGTCTGTATCAAGGTCTCCCTATGGCTGCGTGGGTTTTCCCCAGGTGCTACAGTTTCCTCCCACACTCCAAAGAAGTGCAGGTTTGTAGGTAAATTGTCTTTGGTAAAATTATAAATTGTCCCTAGTGTGTCGGATAGCGTTAGTGTACGGAGATCGCTGGTCGATGCGGGCTTGGTCGGCCTGTTTCCGCGCTGTTTCTCTAAACTAAACTAAACTAAACTAATCTAAACAAAATTAAACATCTCTCTTGGTTAGAGAATTACCAAGGTTCTGGACAAAGCATTTTCTTCTCGGCTCAGAGATGGGGGGAATCCAATAAATGGATTGCTTCCAGAAGTTTTACTGACGTGGAAATAGGACTGCAAAGTAAAGGAGTGCCCGTCCCTACAATCCAAGAGGCAAAAGTAAATAAATAATTACAGCCGAGGCAAAAGAAAACATGTCGTACTGACCAGAGTGCCAAGCAATTCCGACAAATACCCACAAGTTTCATTGTGTGTTTTACATCCTTAGTGATTAGCACTGAACTCCAGTTAGTGAGAATTTAATTATTAATGCAAGTAAGGCAACCGAGCTGTGCATCAACTTCCTTTGAAAAATACTGATAACTAATAAATAGTTAAGTAATTCAAAACAGTAAGTAATGACTAATTTATGTAACATCATGCCAGTATAAATTAATTTCATACAAAAAACAAACTAATGCCCACTAGCAAATAAATATACAGTAGTGCTACGGCAGTGTTGCTGCATTAAAGCATCAATAACCTGGGTTCGATCCTGACTGCGGGTGCTGTCTGTACAGAGTTTGTAGGTTCTCCCTGTGACCACGTGGGTTTTCACGGGCGCTCTGGTTTCCTCCCATACTCCAGAGACTTGCAGGCCTCTTGGTTAATTGCCATCTGTAAATTGTGCCTAGTGTGTAGCATTTTGTGCTAGTGTACGTGTGATCGTTGGTCGGCACGGAGTCGGTGGGCCGAAAGGCCAATTTCCATGCTGTATCTCTGAAGTCTAAAATTAATTCATATGAATTACTTGCAAAAAATGGAACAAAAACAGTAAACTGCCTGTGCAAGGCCATCAGCATAATCAAGGATGTCTCACCCTGGACACTCCCTCTTCTCCCCTCTCCCACAGGCCAGAGGTACAGAAATGTGAAAACACACACCTTGAGATTCTTCCCAGCTGTTATCAGGCAACCGAACCATTCTATCACCAACTAGAGAGCTGTCCTGACCTACCATCTACCATCGACCTCATTGAAGACCTTTGAACTACCTTTAATCAGACTTTACTGGACTTTATCTTACACTAAACCTTATTCCCTTTATCCTGTATCTGTACACTGTAGATGGCTTGATTGTAATCAATATTTTTTTCTGCTGACTGCATAGCATGCACCAAAAAAGCTTTTCACTGTACCTCGGTACGCGTGACAAAAGTAAACTGCACATGACAAAAGTAAACTAAATTGCCCTAGGATGCATTGGAGATCATTTTCCAATGTTCTATAGACTGGATCAGTTCCTGTGGACTGGAGGGTCAAAAAATTCCAGAAGATCAGTTAAGCATGAATTCCCCTTCATAAATCCATGCCGACTTTGACCGATCCTGTCACTGCTTTCCAAAAGCACTGCTATTACATCCAAAATGGCAGCGGCTTACCTGCGGTCCATTTGTCTTTGTGTTTTTGTTGTTTTTTTGTCTTAATTGTAGTTGTGATGTGGTGTTTTTGTGTTTGTGTACTATGTGTGTATGTGGGGGGGGGGAACTGTAAAATTGTAAATATGTGTCCCTTCCAAACGGAGACCCGACCTTTGATTTCTGGGTCGTGTCTCCGTTCCTGCTGCGGCCTACCATCGACCCAACTCCTGGAGCTGGCGGCCTCCAGGGCTCTGGTTCGCTGAGCCCGCGGACCGGACTTACCATCACCGGAGCCGGCCGTCCTCGGAGGCTGCGGGAGCGGCTGCGACTCGCCTTAGGCTTGGGCCGCGTGGATGCCGACATCGGGAGCTCCGGCAGCGGCAGCGTGTTCACCCGCCCTGGGTCGCGGGGCTTGGGTCGCGGACATTTCACCGTCCGGCGGCGGGGGCTTCAATGTCGGGAGCCACGACCGCCCCGACGTGCAGCAACAGCGGCAGCAGCAGCGTGTTCGCCCGCCCGGATCGGACTTATCATCGGCGGAGCCGGCCGTCTTCGGAGGATGCGGGAGCGGCTGGGACTCGCCTTAGGCTCGGCCCGCTGCGGACCGTCCGGCACGGCCTGCAACCACAACAACCTGACCGCGGGGGAAGACGGCAGGAGAAGGGAAAGACATTATGGCCTTCCATCACAGTGAGGAGAGAACTGGAGGGGACTCACTGTGATGGATGTTTCTTTGATGGATGTTTCTTTTTTTTTGGGGGTTGTGTAATTTTAATGCCTATTTAATGCTTTTATTGTTGGACTGTGGGTGACTGAATTTCGTCCAATATTGGATGACAAATAAAGCTATCTTGAATCTTGAATCTTGAATCTTGAATAATCGACTCAAGCATCTTCCCCACTACTGATGTTGGGCTAACTGATCTATAATTCCCTGTTTTTTCTCTCCTTCCTTTCTTAAAAAGTGGGGTTACATTAGCCAGGATGGCGTCAGATTAGGACAAGGGGAAGTGCAACAAAGTGCAACAAGACCTGGATGTCCTTATACATCAGTTACTGAAAGTGAGCATGCAGGTACAGCAGGCAGTGAAGAAAGCTAATGGCGTGTTGGCCTTCATAGCGAGAGGATTTGAGTATAGGAGCAAGGAGGTCCTATTGCAGTTGTACAGGGCTCTGGTGAGGCCGCACTTAGAGTATTGTGTGCAGTTTTTGCCTAATTTGAGGAAGGACATTATTGCTATTGAGGGAGTGCAGCGTAGGTTCACGAGATTAATTTCCGGGATAGTGGGACTGACATATGATGAAAGAATGGATCAACTGGGCTTATATTCACTGGAATTTAGAAGGATGAGAGAGGATCTTATAGAAACATATAAAATTCTTAAGGGATTGGACAAGCTAGATACAGGAAAAATGTTCCTGATAGTCAATATAGTCAATAGTCGTTTATTTGTCACATACACATAAATGTGTAGTGAAATGAAACATTACCCGCAGTTGAAACACTAAGACCAATAAGAATAATCAATAAAAATGCAATAACACATACAATCATACACTAACACCAAACAAAAGAAACATCCATCACAGTGAGTCTCCTCCAGTCACCTCCTCACTGTGATGGAAGGCCAGAATGTCTTTTCTCTTCCCTGCCGTCTTCTCCCGAGGTCAGGCTGTTGAAGTTGCCACGTCGGGGCGGTCGGGGCTCCCGACATTGAAGCGCCGCGCCGGACGGTGAAAGGTCCGCGGCAGGCCGACCCAAGCCCCGCGATTTGGGGCGGGTGAACACGCTGCCGCTGCCGCTGCCGCTGCCGGAGCTCCCGATATCGGCCCCCATCCAGGGGCCTGCGGGCTTCCGACGTCCACGCGGCCCGCGCCGGAGCCTCCGGAGACGAGTCGCAGCCGCTCCCGCAGCATCCGAAGGCGGCCAGCGCCGCAGGTGGTGAGTCCGGGCCGTGGGCTCTGCGAACCAGAGCCCCAGGTGGTCCCAGGTGCATGGCCGGTGGTAGGCCGCAGCGGGAACGGAGACACGACACAGAAACAAAGGTCGCGTCTCTGTTCGGGAGAGAGAATTTTTTACAGTTCCCGTTCCCTCCCACCCCCCAACATAACATACAAACACTACACCATATTAAAACTACAATTCATACAAAACAACAAAAAACACAAAAGACAGACGGACTGCAGGCAAGCCGCAGCTGCGACAGCAGCGCTGGCTCCACCTCAACGGCAGCGCTGGCTGGCTCCACAGATGTTGGGGGAGTCCAGAACCAGGGGTCACAGTTTAAGAATAAGGGGTACGCCATTTAGGATTGAGATGAGGAAAATCTTTTTCACCCAGAGAGTTGTTAATCGGTGGAATTCTCTGTCACAGAAGGCGGTGGAGGCCAATTCACTGGATGTATTCAAGAGAGAATTAGATAAGCTCTTTGGGCTAATGGAATCAAGGGACATGGGGAAAAAGCAGGAACAGGGTACTGATTCTGGATGATCAACCATGATCATGATGAATGGCCAAAGGGCCGAATGGCAATAGACAATAGGCAATAGACAATGGACAATAGGTGCAGGAGTAGGCCATTCGGCCCTTCGAGCCAGCACCACCATTCAACGTGATCATGGCTGATCATTCTCAATCAGTACCCCATTCCTGCCTTCTCCCTATACCCCCTGACTCCGCTATCCTTAAGAGCTCTATCTAGCTCTTGAATGCATTCAGAGAATTGGCCTCCACTGCCTTCTGAGGCAGAGAATTCCACAGATTTACAACTCTCTGACTGAAATAGTTTTTCCTCATCTCCGTTCTAAATGGCCTACCCTTTATTCTTAAACTGTGGCCCCTGGTTCTGGCCTACTCCTGCACCTATTTTCTATGTTTCTTTGTTAGGATTGGGGGATTTTAACTTAGGGGGGAGATTGGATAGGTTAGGCTTGGTTACACTGGAGCAAAGGGGGCTGAGAGGTGACTTGACAAAAGTTTATTAGACTATGAGAGGCATAGAGGAGGTAGACAGCTCAATCTTTAAACCATGGTAGGGGTATCAAATGCAAGAGGGTATAGGTTTAGGTGAGAGATAAGAGTTTTAAAGGGGATTTCCTGGGAATTGTTCTGGCGCAAGTGGTTGTTCTGGCCTCAAAATCATGGATAGATACATGGTGGAAAAATGTCCTTTGGTCCATTGAGTCTATACCTACCATCAACCACCAATTTACATTAATTCTACATTGATCCTAGCTTCAGTGATTCAGGTTCACCCTAACCTCTGGTGGTGTCTGGTGTGGAGATTGTATGTTCTCCCTGTCACGGCATGGGTTTCTTCCAAATGCCCCTTCCACGTTCCAAATAGGAATAGGAATACTTTATTGTCACATGTGACCAGGCACAGTGAAATTCTTTGCTTGTATACCCAACGTGTACAAATAACGGCCACGGGTCCCCATTGTCCTTTGTTCTTCACCCCCCCCCCCGCCAGCAGATCCCCCCATGCAGGGTCCCCATTGTCCTTTGTTCTTCACCCCCCCCCACACCCACACCGGGTCCTCTATGGTCTATTGTTCTTCACCCCCCCCATGCCGGTCCCCCCACGCCGGGTCCTCCATGGTCCTTTGTTCAACCCCCATGCCGGCCCCCCCCACACCGGGTCCCTATTGTCCTTTGTTCTTCACCCCCCCCACGCCGGTTCCCGCACGCCGGGTCCTCCATTGTTCTTCCCCCCCTCTCTCACGGTGGTCCTCCATGCTCTCATCGACCGTCGACCATGGGTCGACTCGCGAGGTATCGCCGCCGCCACGAGGCTTCATCGCTGCTGAGGCCCGATGGTCGCGGAGGCCTCACCGCTGCCTACGCCCCTCTTCATATGTCCGTCTCATCCGTCGGTCGGCGCCATCATCGGCCGTCACACCGTCCTCTGCACAACAGGCTCCGTCGGTTGCTCCGCCGACTTGGGCTCCGCTGACCCGGGCTCCTACCCGTGAGGTGAGGTTCCACCTCCCGACCCGCGAGGCACGGAGACGTGCAGTTTGATAAGTTACTTGACTACCATTGGCTTTACCACTGCCTTCTCCCTGTACAGTTTGACAGCCTTACTAATCACGAACCTAACACTCTCCACTTTAATAATACCCAATGACTCGGCCTCCATTACCGTCTGTGGCAATGAATTCCACAGACTCACCACCCTCTGGCTAAAGAAGTTCCCCCTTTTGACAGCTTTGAAGTCATCATTTTGACATCTGTGGCCTTTTCCTGTGTGTATACTGGCTGCCACTTTTCCAACATTTCCAATGTGTTTCTCATCTGTTGGCCACTGAGATTTGTTGTGCTTCTAACTAGTAACACCTCCACCCAAAGGTAGACACATTCTGGAGTAACTCAACGGGTCAGGCAGCATCTCGGGAGAGAAAGAATGGGTATTTTTAAGGCTCTTCAGGGTCCGAAGAAGGGTCTCGATCCGAAACGTCACTTCTCTTCTTTTCCGAGATGCTGCCTGACCCGCTGAGTTACTGCAGCATTTTGTGTCTACCTTCGATTTGAACCAGCATCTGCAGTTTTTTTTCCTACACCTTCACCCAATCAGTTCTAACTCAACTAAGTCATAGAGTCATGAAGGGATTCAATATAGAAACAGGCCCTATGGCCCACCAAATCTATGCCAACCCTCAGTCACCCATTTACACCATTCCTACATTAATTTGCGTTTTTATTCTCCCCACATTCCCATCATCACTTCCCGGTCCATCATGGGTACTGACCTCCCCATCATCGAAGGGATCTACAAGAGTCGCTGCCTCAAAAGGACAGCCGGCGTCATTAGGGACCAACACTGTGGAGATGAGGAACGCAGAGCCAGATCTATCTTATTTGTTTCTTTGGGTCACTGGACTTTGCAAGGGCATTGCAACCTTGTGTGCTAGGTTAAAGCACATGCTTGAGGCTCTCTCCCTCTCTCTCTCACCTGCTTGAGGCTACGTAATCACAAAAATGCTGAACTTGCTAAAGCTAGTAGTAATCAGTAGCCCAAACCGCAGAATGTTCCAGCTCGTCTTCAGAGGAGAAAAACACAATGCATAAAGAACACAAACAGTAAACAGACGCCGACTAAACCTTGAACAATAGCATGTTAGGACCTAATAAGGGAAAACTGACTTTGTTCCAACACTCAGCCGTATAAGGGAAAACTGACTTAATTCCAATATTGATTGGTTGTGATACTTGTAAATAACTGTGAATTCTGCGGTTTTGGGGAATAAAGGGGGCTTAATTTTAGAGGCTGGTGAGACACGTTTCCACTGGCCCCGGTGTCTGCAACTCTGTGTGTGCTTTTAGAAACCTGTCTACGAGATCTCTAATAAACTAACAGGTAAAGTCTGTGCCGTCTCTGATTATTGTCAACCAACTGACCGCAAACGCGAACGCGAACTCGACATTTGGTGGCAGCGGTGGGATTCCACAACAAAGATCGATACATAGCGGCTGAGACTTGAGGGCACGAGGATCGAAGAACGGTGGAATTGGCCAGTAGAGTGAGTATCTTATTTGGCCACTCTATTTTCCCCCTGTCATAGCATGGATCAGTCAGGATAGGGAAGCACAGTGAAAATACAGCGCATTAAACACCCCGACCCAGACTCACTGTTCCCACACTCACTGTGGATTCAAACATGGCTTGCTTATAGATTTGGACAGGACATTTTCAGTTGCCATGCGTAGTAGAGTAGAGGATTCCATTACTAGGTTGAGGGGCGAGGGCATTTACCATGGGTCTTTGCACATTGAAAAAGGAGTGATCAGAGATTTAATATCACATTGGGTACCCTAGCCACGCTCTCATTTCACTCCTGCCATCAGGAAGAAGAGCAGACGCCTTGTGGAGTTGCCGTGGCCACACCGTGGGGCGGCACGGTGGCGCAGCGGTAGAGTTGCTGCTTTACAGCGAATGCAGCGCCGGAGACTCAGGTTCGATCCTGACTACGGGTGCTGTCTGTACGGAGTTTGTACGTTCTCCCCGTGACCTGTGTGGGTTTTCTCCGAGATCTTCGGTTTCCTCCCACACTCCAAAGACGTACAGGTATGTAGGTTCATTGACTGGGTAAATGTAAAAATTGTCCCTAGTGTGTGTAGGATAGTGTTAATGTGCGGGGATCACTGGGCGGTGCGGACTTGGTGGGCCGAAAAGGCCTGTTTCCGCGCTGTATCTGAAATATTAAAATATGAAAAAATAGAACCGGGAACCAGCCCGGAAGACCCAAAGACTCCACGCAGACAGCACCGGAGGTCAGGATTGAACTGGTGAGTCTGGAGCTGTGAGATCATGACTCTACTCTGTGTGCCGCTGTGCCACCTAAAGGTGCGAAGAGTTTGTTAAAGTTATAGAGTCATTGATCCTGCCTATGTCCTGCTTATGAATAAAAATAAAACTCTTTGCTCTGCTGTCCACTAAGAATCTTATTATTCAAGTAATATGCAACTACCTATTTTTATTATCAAAATGCAACTTTCCATGCTAATCGGCAATGAAATTCATTTCGGCGACTATTTCCTATTCTGCAAGTTTATTAATTCATGGCCAGATATTAAAATTGTGGAGAAAGACAGTTCTGAAATATGAAATGCAATAACAACCAGAGATGAGGAAAATAATATGCGTTGGACAAGTTGTGCAGCAACGATGATGGTTGAGGAAAGTTAATGCCGGTCATTGACATGACAAGGTCATAGATAGAGTCACACAGCGTGGAAACCGGCCCTTTGGCCCAACTTACCCATGCCGAACAAGATGTCCCATCTATGTTAGTCCCACCTGCCTACGTTTGGCCCATACCACCTCTAAACCATTCCCTATCCATGCACCTGTCCTAATGTCTTTTAAATGTTGTTATTGTACTTGCCTTAACTACTTCCTCTGGCCGTTCATTCAATTGAGCCACCATCCTCTGAGTGAAAAAGTTGCCCCTCAGGTTTGTATTAAGTCTTTCCCCTCTTACCTTAAACCTATGACCTCTGGTTCTTAATTTCCCTCGTCAGAGTAAAAGACTGTACATTCACCCCATCTACAGTATTCCCATCATGATGTGGGGTGGCACTGTGGCGCAGTGGATGGAGTTGCTGTCTTACAACGCCAGAGACCCGGGTTCGATCCTGACTATGGGATCTGTCTGTATGGAATCTGTACGCATGGGTTTTCTCCAGGTGCTCCGGTTTCCTCCCGCACTACAAAAATATACAGGTTTGTAGGTTAATTGGCTTCGGTAAAAATTGTAAATTGACCCTAGTGTGTAGGATTGTGCTAATGTCTGGGGTGATCGCTAGTCGGCAAGGACTCGTAGGGCTTAAGGGCCAGTTTCTTTGCTGTACCTCTAAAATCTAAAATCTAAAGATTTCATAGACCTCGATAAGGTTAACCCTCAGCCTCCTGCATTCCAAGGAATAAAGTTCCAGCCTGCCCAACTTCTCCCTACAGCTCGGGCCCTCAAGTCCCGGCAACATCCTCATAAACCTTCTCTGCCCTCTTTCCAACTTGATGACATCCTTCCTATATCAATGGAGTTCCCACATTGATTACAGCAGTCCTCTTATATTGGCTGGTTACAGCAACAGGAACCCACACTACTATGAAGGGGTGGTTTCCCATCTACCATTGCCCACCACAGAGAGTCATTGAGACATGCAGAGTGGAAACAGACACTAGGCCAGGCAGTCCATCGACAAACATTTACACTCATCTTACCTGAATCTTACTTTGTTTTCTCCCTGCATTCTCGTCAAATTACTCCCCAACCCGCCTTCCTCCCCCATGTAGCCAATATTTCTAGTCGGGACCCTTCTTCAGTCTGATGTAGGGGGGGAGATAGATGGAAAAGGGAGGTGGGGTGGGGCAAAGCCTGGCAAGTGATTGGTGGATACTGGTGAGGGAGGATTTGCTTGACAGTGGCAAGCATGGAGACAAGTGACAAAGATCGTGACAAAGGCTAGATGTGAAATGGAGACAAAGTGCTGTCTGCAAACCCCCCTCCTCCATCATACTAAAGAAGGGTCCCAACACAAAATGGTGTCCGCAGTTCCCTCCGCAGATGCTTCCTGGACCCGCTGAGTTCCTCCAGCACTTTTTTTTGGGATCAAGATTCCAGCACCTGCAGTTCTTGTGTCTCTGCAGACTCCAGAATGGACCCAGTAATTTAAGGGAGGAGATAGAGAGGGTGTGTGTGTTGCTGTTAGACACACAAAGCTGGAGTAACTCAGCGGGACAGGCAGCGTCTCTGGAGAAAAGGAATAGGTGCCGTTTCGGGTCGAGACCCTTCTTCAGACTCAGGGGAAGAGAAACCGAGAGATATGAAATGTTTCATAGAACAAATTAATGAAAGAAACGTCACCTATTCCTTTTCTCCAGAGATGCTGCGTGACCTGCTGAATGACTCCAGCTATTTGTGTCTATCTTCCGTGTAAGTCAGCATCTGCAGTTCTTTCCAATGCATTGTTGTTCTTTAGAGAGAGAGAGAGAGAGAGAGAGAGAGAGAGAGAGAGAGAGAGAGAGAGAGAGAGAGAGAGAGAGAGTGAGAGAGAGCAAGCATCCAGTAGTCAGGGCTAATGCATTAATATGAAAAACAATCTTCTGTAGTTCTTTGAGTCTGTATCTACCAGAGAAAAGGAAGGGAAATCAAGGATCTTCAGAAGGCTTTTAATAGGTCCCACACACGGGATTGGTGAACAAGGTGACAGCATCTGGAATCAGGAATGATAGTGTGGGTTGAGAGCTGGAAGACATAGTGTGCCTTAGAAGGGTGGTGCAGCCTTGTAGTTGTAGTTGCTGTTTTATAGTGCCAGAGGCCCGGGTTCAATCCTGACTTTGGGTGCTGTCTCTACGTAGTTTGTACGTTCTCCCTGTGACCGCGTGGGCTTTCTCCGGGTGCTCCGTTTTCCTCCCACACTCCAAAGACGTGCAGGTTTGTAGGTTAATTGGCTTTGGAGCGTAGGATAGTGCATGGGGTGATCACTGGTGGGCTTGGATTCGGTGGGCCATCTACCCCATTGGAGACCTCCAAATTATCTTCAATCAGACTTTACTGGACTTTATCTTGTACTAAAGGATGCACCCTTCATCCTGCATATGTACACCGTGGATGGCTTGATTGTAGTCATGCATAGTCGTTTTGCCGACTGGATAGCACGCACCAAAAAAGATTTTCACTGTACCTCGGTACACTTGACAGTAATAAACTAAACTCAAGTCAACTCAACCCAGCTAAACACTTAAGATAGAGTGCTGGAGTAACTCATCGGGTCAGGCAGCATCTCTTGAGAAAAAGGATGGGTGACATTTTGAATCGGACCCTTCTTCAGACTGAAAGTAGAGGGGAGGGGTGTGGAGGTAAGAAAAGGCCAGAATCAACCAGATAACTTTGTGCTTTGCCCACTGTTCCAGCATCTGCCGTTCCTAGTGCCTCCAGTGTTTCATAGCGGCCAGCGTCACATATCCCAATCCTGTTCTGCCAGCAGCAAAACCCTATCCTTCACCCTCACCCATGGGCGGGAGACGCGAGGTATCTGCCTGAGCTACTGAAGAATTTGAAACCGGGCGCAAAATAAATCTGTGGAATGGGTATAATTTGCGACTTTATACTGATTCATTCAGACAGCACGTAACCACACTGTAAAAAAAAAACCCGATTAAACCGTGCACATTCATTTGCTGGAATGACTTACATTCAACTTGTAAACCTGGAATTATACGGAGCATTGAATGATGAGGTCCCTAATAGAAGCAGAAGTATCTAGTAACTCAATAAACCCCTTGAAGGATGCTGGGCACTTCATAATCACACTTTGGAAAGGGTACACCTCCTGTGCTCAGATTAGAAGGTGCCCGACAACCCTCTCAAAGCTCTCTTCTTGCAAAAATGCTGATGGTCAGTAAGTAATAGCTGGAAGTCGAGAATACGATCAGCCACTAATATATCTGGATTAGATTTTCTCATCAGTGTCACATGTGCTGGAGTTGGGTTTTAAAAAAAAACAAATCAGTTACAAACTCCACAGCAATTTCACTGTCATTTCCATCTCGGAAAGATGTTCACTTCACAAGCCCAATATAATTTTCAAAATGCTGCGTTTGGGTGCTCATGAATCCTGGCAGACAATGTGGAGTATAATGCTGATGAGAATGAATGCAGGTTAACTCCGTAAAACTGTAGAGCTAGGAGCTTAGAGATACAGCGTGGAAACAGTCCCTTCGTGCCACTGAGTCCGTGCCGACCATCGATCACCCATTCACACTAGTTCCACGTTTTCCCACTTTTGCATCCTACACAATAGGGACAATTTATGGAAGCCAATTAACCTGAAAAACCGCACGTCTTTGCAATGTGGGAGGAAATTCTGGCAATGATGTCGAACTAGAAATATATTTCCTCGTCAGAATAGTGTGCTACTTGGAGTATATCTGCTGGGGGCGGTGTTCCAAATTATCTTAATATATCTCCTCCAAACAAATTCCAAGTCTCGGACATCTTTCCAAAAGAATTCTGAAATTGTATCCAATAACCCCCAAGACACAAGTGAAACCACAGATGCTGGAACCTTGAGCAAAAAAAACAAAGTGCTGGAGGGACTCAGTGGGTCAGGCAGCATCTGTGGCTGGATCCTGGCCTGTAAAGTCACCTATTCATCTTCTCCAGCTTCTCAGTGGACCCGCTGAGTTACTCCATCGGGCACTGTAATTTCATTGGATGTTTTTAAGGTGAAGATTGACAGATACTTGATTGATAATGGTGTCAAAGGTTGTGGGGAGAAGGCAGGTGAATGGGGGTTGAGAGGAAAAGATAGATCAGCTATGATTGAGTGGCCGAGTATACTCAATGGGTTGAATGGCCTCCTTCTGCTCCTAGCACTTATGAACTCCAGCACTTTGCATCTTTATCTGTGGAGGGTTATGGACAGACGATGCTTCAAATCAGGACTTAAGAAGGGTCTCGTCCCGAAACGGCATCTGGACAATAATCCTGAGGGGGCTGAAGCAGTTAATATTGATTGATTGATATTAGGTAGAGACCATGAACATTTTGATGTACATTGCACAAGTAATCAGGGACACGCCAGATGGTGAATACGGTGAGCTTGCAAGAAAGAAGGTGACTTTAGGCAAATGGTTCCCAAATCAACCTACCGCTTGGGAGTTTCCATTCAATCTACCAGTATCTGATGTGGCTTGATTAATTGAGATTGTCACCACCTCCATTGTCATTGCATTCTGCAATCCACTGGGATAGTAGATACTGACAGTGGCGCAGCGGTAGAGTTGCTGCCTCACAGCCTCAGAGACCCGGATCCGATCCTGACTCCTCGTGCTGTCTGTACGTTTGTACGTTCTTCCTGTGACCATGTGGGTTTTCTCTGGATGCTCTGGTTTCCTCCTACATTCCAAAGACATGCAGGATGGTAGGCTAATTGGTCTCTGTAAATTGTCTCTTAGTAAATTAGAGCTAGTGAATGGGTGATCATTGGTCAGCGCGGACTCAGTGGGCTGAAGGGCCTGTTTCCACACTGTATCTCTAAACTAAACTAAACTAAACTAAACTAAACTAAACTAAACTAAACTAAACTAAACTAAACTAAACTAAAGCAGCATCTGCAATTCCTTTTTAATTAACCTATGACTCTGCATGTCTTTGAGATGTGGGAGGAAACGGGAGCGCATGGAGGAAGCCCACACGGTCACGGGGAGAATGTGCAAACTCCACACAGACAGCACCCTTAGTCAGGATCGAATCCGGGTCTCTGGCGCTGTGAGGCAGTGGCTTTACCAACTGCGCCACTGCGCTGTCCTTAAAGTGATGGATGGTCTGGCTTGAAGAGCAGGTTAATACCTACCAGGCTCTGAGCTGAATCATACTGGAGCTACACACTGTGGCACATTAGGATAGTCACATTCACAAAGTAAGTGCAGCACATTAAAACAATTTACAGCTAATCTGTGGTGGCTGTGATTGAATGCTCGAAGCAGCCTGAGCAAGTGTAACAGTTCCCTTTCATGCAGTGTATTGAATCTAAATGTGTAGCAACCGAAGGTAGCCACAAAATGCTGGAGTTACTCATATTGGGTCAGACAGCATCTCTGGAGAGAAGGAATGGGTGACGTTTCGGGTCGAGACCATTTTTCAGCCGGAGAGGCTGCCTGTCCTATTGAATCTAAATGTTGACGGGAGAAATTCTATGCACCACAGAACCACGTACCTCAGAATCTCCGGCCTGGATAGAATGGTTGTGGAGTGGATGTTTCCACTAGTGGGAGAATCTAGGATCAGAGGGCACTGCCTCAGAACATAAGGACGTACCTTTAGAAAGGAGATCAGGAGGAATTCCTTTAGTCAGAGGGTAGTACTAGGTAGTGCACCCCTACCTCCTGAAGTCTCTGGAACATAATGGAGAGAAGTAACTTGAATCAGTGCATTGTGACCAAAGAGAAAGTTCTCCTCCACCCCTGATCTTCTGTCTCGTACTTAGGTTTAGATTTATTATTATCACGTGTGCAGAGGTACTTTGATAAGCTTGGTTTTGCGTGCTATCCAATCAGATCTGATAATACCGTACATAAATACAATCAAGCCAAACTCAAACACAATAGCTCGAGCGAAGGGGAAGATACAGAGTGCAGAAGAAAGTTCTCAGAATAGTAGTGCAACAGTTCCAAGACAAAGTCTAATGTCGCTAATGGGTTTGAGGTGAATCCGACTGCACCCTATCTTATGGAAGGACCGTTCAGAAGCCTCATAACAGAAGGGAAGAGCGAAATGTAGAAACGTTTTTGTTTGAAATGTAGAAATGTAGAAACGGAAGCTGATTTACAAAAGAAGACATGAAGTGTTGGAGTAACTCAGTGGGTCGGGCAGCATCTCTGGAGAACATGGATAAGTGACGTCTCACTTTGGGACCCTTCTTCAGATCTATTCTTCAGACCGAGGTGGATACAGATGAGGGGCGGAGGTGGGTGGGGGGGGGGGGGGGGGGGGGGTTGTTTGGATAAGCAGATGGTTGGACAAATGGTGGACTCAGAGGATCAGGCAATATGGATACGCGCCATACAGAAGGAAAGAAGCTGTTATGAGTCTGGTGTTCGCTCTTTCAAGCTTCTGTACCTTCTGCCTGACATGATTGGGGAGAAGAAGGAAGGACTGGGTGGGAAAGATCTTTGACGTTACTAAAGTTTTGCAGTGCTGGGTTAGTTTAGTTTATTGCCACGTGTACCTTGGCAGAGTGAAAATACCTCAGTAGATAGTAGCTCAGGACCACTCTCTAGTCCTTGACAGGATGGTTCAGTTACTTGATAACAGCGGGAAAGAAACTTACCCTGAATCTGGAGGTGTGCATTTTCACACCTGTACCTCTTGCCTGATGGGAGACAGGAGAAGAGGGCGTGTCCAGGGTGAGACTGGTCCTTGATTGTGCTGGTGGCCTTGCCGAGACATCGTGAAGTGTAGATGGAGTCAGTGGAAGGGAGGTTCGTTGGGTATAGCCATCATAGCGTTACAGAACTGTACTGCGTGGAAACAGGTCCTTTGTCCCTTCTGGAAAGATAATATCCTTGGGATTTAATTTCAGGAGGTCCCAGGACAGTCCAGGAGGATAGGTAATGCTGAACCCAGCACCCTAGAGTTTCAGCAACATTCCCGCAGGGGAAGCAAGGCTTGCAACGGGTAGCTGTGGGTGTCAGACAGCGGTGATGAAGAGGGTTTGAAATCAATATCAGAAGCAAAGACAGACTCAGGTCATTCATATGATTCATTAAAACATTACATACAATAAGCCTTCTCTCACCCTTTAACCGACTGGATTGACAGAATGCTGAACTAATGAAATATGGCTGGAAGCACTGTATGATTATTGCCTTTCCCGTGCTTTATTTTATATATATGGAAACTTTATTGAGTGACAGCTGTGGAAATATTAGTTGGGATCTCATGATTTCCCAATTTCCCTCCACATTCGTGCAGTGAAGCAGTCACTCTGGAATAAAAACAGAAAACGCTGGACATCTGTGGACAGGGAAAGAGTTAACGTTTTAGGTTGAAGATACTTCATCAGGACCGAGGCAAAAGGGGAGATTAGGTTAGTCCCGGTAGCAGTGAAGTTGGGGAAAGACAACGGGTGCAGCAAAAAGAATATCCATGATAGGGTGAAATAATGTTCAAGTTCACGTTATAGGGATAGAATTAGGCCATTTGGCCCATCGAGTCGAGTCTGCCATTCAATCATGGCTGATCCCTGTTGTCATTAAAAGGGATGCAACAGACCATAATCAGTTAAGGATAGGGGACAAATCATCCTCTCTGATAATCCTTAACACTGGTGCCCCACAAAGATGCATTCTCAGACCCCTTCTTTACTCTTTATACACCTGCGACTGTGCAGCCGTACAAATCCCTCAATGCCAGCAAGACAAAGGAGATCGCGATTGACTTGAGGAAGCACCACTTCACAATTTTTCCTGAAGCTATTTAACATACAAACCTGCACGCCTTTGGAGTGTGGAAGCAAACCGGAGCTCTCGGGCAAAACCCATGCGGTCACAGAGAGAACGTACAAACTCCGTGCAGACAGCACCCATAGTCACGATCGAACCAGGGTCCCTGCCGCTGTAAGGCAGCAACTCTACCGCTGTGCCACAGTGCCACCAACTTGTCTTAACTCCTGTGGACATCTCCTTGGCACAACTCTTTTGTTAATAATTTTATCAATATTAATTATGTTGGCAAATTAATTTTGGAAAGAATATGACACATTGTGTGAAGAAGAATTTCCTCTCTTGAAAGGTCAAATGATGTCCCTTTCCCTTGAGCTCTGCAACCACCTGTAAAGGCTTTGTCTCTCCACTTACTTACACTATAGTTCTTGGTTCTTTGTTCTTGGTCCTCCAAAATATTCCAAATGGAATTTAAACTGGAGGTTTTTTAAACTGGTACAACCCTAGTTGTACAAGATGTTGGTGAGGCTACATTTGGAGTATTGTGTTCACCTTTGGTCACCCTACTATAGGAAAGATGTTGTTAAGCTGAAAAGAGTACAGTTAAGATCTACAAGGCCACGAGTTGAAGGCCTGAGCAAGAGGGAGAGGTTGGGCAGGCTAGGACTTTATCCCTTGGAGAGCAGGAGGATGAAGAGGGATCTTTTGGAAGTTCATAAAATCATGAGGTAAATAGATAGCGTGAACGCACAGATTCTTTTATCCAGAGTAGGGGAATCAAATACAAAAGGACATAGGTTTAAGTTGAGAGGGAAAAGATTTAATGGGAACCTGAGAGGCATCTTTTTCACACATAGGGTAGTAGGTGTATTGAACAAGCTGATAGAGGAGGCAGTTGAGGCAGATAGAATAACAACATTTAACAGACATTGGATGGGTGTGTGGATAGGAAATGTTTAGAGGGATATGGGCCAAATGTGGCAGGTGGGACTAGGGTAGATGGGGCATCTTGGTTGGCATGGGCAAGTTGGGCCAAAGGACTTGGCTCCATGCTCTATAACTCTATAGATACATAGGAATAGACACATAGAAAATAGGTGCAGGAGTAGGCCATTTGACCCTACGAGCCAGCACCCGCCATTCAATGTGATCATGGCTGATCATCCACAATCAGTACCCTGTTCCTACCTTCTCCCCATACCCCCTGACTCCGCTAGCCCTAAGAGCTCTATCTAACTCTCTTTTGAATACATCCAGTGAATCAGCCTCCACTGTCTTCTGAGGCAGAGAATTCCACAAATTCATAACTCTCTGGGTGAAAATGGTTTTCCTCATCTCATGTTCTAAATGGCCTACCACTTATTCTTAAACTGTGGCCCCTGGTTCTGGATTCCCGCAACATCGGGAACATGTTTCCTGCATCTAGTGTGTCCAATCCCTTAATAATCTTATATGTTTCAATAAGATCCCCTCTCGTCCTGCACCTCGGTACACTGGGTGGCGCCACCAGCACTGGCTGGCTCGCCAACAGTCTGTCTGTTTTTTTCTACTGTTTTTGTTATTTTAAGTATGGGTTAAAGCATGTTATAGTGTTTCTTGGTTTGTTTTATGTGGGGGGGGGGTGGTGGGGGGGAATTGGGGGAATCTTTTTTCAATCTCTTACCTCGATGGAGATGCGCCTTTTCTCTGTATCGTATCTCCGTCCCCTCTGCGGCCTAACATCGAGCAGTTGGCGGCCTTTCCTGGAGACCGGCCCAGCGCTTCAAGCCGCGGCTGCCGCGCGGACTTTAACATCGGGAGCTTGCGATCCTTTGCCGAGGATCATCTATGGAGAGCTCCAACCGCGGGGCCTGTGGATTTTAACACCGTGAAGCCCGCAGTCTCTGGTAAGAAGAGGCCACCTCGGGAGCTCCAATGCCGCGGAGTGTGTTTCAATCCGTCCCGACACCGGAGTTTTGATCATCCCGACGTGAGGGCTCGACATCGGACCGTCGGCAGCGGCGACTGCAGATGGTTCAACAGCTCTGACCGCGGGTGAACAAAGTGGAAGATGATTGAACTGTATTACCTTCCATCACAGTGAGGAATGTGGAATCTGCTGTGGTGGATGTTTATGTTAAATATTATTTATGTGGCTGTGTGTCCTGTTGCTTTTTACTTAGTATGGCTATATGATAATTCAAATGTCACTGTACTTAATTGGTACATGTGACAATTAATTGAATCTTGAATCTAGAATCTCATTCTTTTATATCCAGTGAATTCAAGCCCAGTCGTTCTATTCTTTCATCATATGACAGTCCCGCCATCCTGAGAATTAACCTCGTGAACCTCCGCTGCACTCCCTCAATAGCAAGAATGCCCTTTCTCAAATTAGGAGACCAAAATTGCACACAATATTCCAGGTGTAGTCTCACCAGGGCCCTGTACAACTGCAGGAGGACCTCTGCTCCTATAGTCAAATCCTCTTGTTATGAAGCCCAACATGCCATTAGCTTTCTTCAATGCCTGCTGTACCTGCATGCTTACTTCCAGTGACTGATGTACAAGGACACCCAGGACTCATTGCACTTCCCCTTTTCCTAATCTGACACCATTCAGATAATAATCTGGCTTCTTGTTCTTGCCACCAAAGTGGATAACCTCACATTTATCCACATTATACTGCATCTGCCATGCATCCGCCCACTCACCCAACCTATCCAAGTCACCCTGCATCCTCATAGCATCCTCTTCACAGTTCACACTGCCACCCAGCTTTGTGTCATCTGCAAATTTGCTAATGTTACTTTTAATTCTTTCTTCTAAATCATTAATATATATTATAAATAGCTGTGGTCCCAGCACCGAGCCTTGCGGCACCCCACTAGTCACTGCCTGCCATTCTGAAAGGGACCCGTTGATTCCTACTCTTTGTTTCCTGTCTGCCAACCAATTTTCTATCCATGTCAATACCCTACCCCCAATACCATGTGCTCTAAAGTGGGACCTTATCAAAGGCTTTCTGAAAGTCCAGATATACTCCATGATACTATGACTCTATGATACACTCTGTAGATATGACTCTATTACGCACCTCAGTCAAATCTTCCCTTAAACATTCACTTTCACAAAACTGACGTTCCTTTCAACTTCATTTTTGTACCAGCCAATAAGTTTTTTACGGTGTGGTGCGCAGTGATCCTAAATCTTTTAAGACCGCCATTGGACATAATTCTTTTGTTTCTTTTATAATACTCAGGCCTCTCTTTTCTGATCCAAAGCAAATGGTCTCACATTAGTCTGGTTTTGAAACACATCTGCCATGGTTTTGCCCCCTCATATAATTCATCAATGCCTCTGTATAAATATATGTGCCTGCTCATGCCGCTTACTATGTCATTTGTCTTTGCGTCATTGGCCAGCCTGAATGTATTACTCTCCATTGTGTGAGCTAAGTCATTAATAAACATAGTGAATAGTTGGCTCCACGGCAAAGGACCTTGTGGAGTGCAGCTGGTCATATTTTGCCAATGCTCAAACCTCTCAATATCCCTCATCTCCATTTTCTAACTAGGTCAGTAACTTACTGTCAACTGCATCTTTATCCAGAAGGACACAAAGTGCTGGAGTAATTTCATAAGTCATAGGAGCAGAACTAGGTCATTCAGCCCATCGAGTCTACTTCACCAGTCAGGGTCTCTGGCGCTGTGAGGCAACGGCTCTACCTGCATCACTGTGCTGCCCATAAGAACAAAAGACAAAGGAGCACAATTAGGCCATTCAGCCCATCGAGTCTACTCTGCCATTTAATAATGGCTGATCTATCTTTCCCTCTCAACCCCATTTTCCTGCCTTCTCCCCATATCCTTTGACTCAGTAACTCTGCAGGTCAGGGAGCTTCTCTGGAGAACACGGATAGGTGACGCTTTAGGTCGAGACCTTCTTCAGACTGATTCTCCAGAGATGCTGCCTGACCCACTGAGTTACTCCAACATCCTTTAGTGTATTAACCAGCACCTGCAGTTCTTTGTTTCTCCATCTTTTCCAGCAATGGACATGTCAGCGTGTGGAATGTCAAAGACTGGAGGGCATAGCTTAAAGCTGAGAAGGACACACTGTAAAGGAGATGTGTTGAGGACGTTTTTTACACAGAGACTGGTGGGTTCCTGCAATGCACTGCTGGGGTTGTGTCTATCTTCGGTATAAACCAGCATCTGCAGTTCCTTCCTGCACGACCTGGATAAGTTGGGCTGAAGGATCTATTTCTCCGCAGTATAGATCTAAGCCACCATAACTCAATAAATAAGTTCACAGTTGGTTTTGGATGCTGGCCTCAACATTTTGTTGGCTTTCAAATAGATTCTTGTATATCTGAGAATAACTGTTTAATGGTTTCATATTCGAAGTGAAACACAAAATACCATGAGATACATAGAACATAGAACAGTACAGAACAGCAATGGGTCCTTCGACCCACAATGTTTGTGCAGAACATGATGCCAAGTTATACTGATCTCATCTGCCTGTACATGATCCATGTCCCTCTATTCCCTGCACTTTCATGTGCTTATCTAAAAGACTCTTAAAAGCCACTATTGTATCTGCCTCGCCCACCCCCCTGGCAAAGTGTTCCAGCCCCCACCACTCTCTGTGTGCGAAACATGCCCCGCACATCTCTATTAGAGGAGGTCGTTGAGGCAGGTGCTATCTCAACGTTTAAAAGGCATTTGGACCTGTACATGGATATGATAGGTCGAGAAGGGGGCAGGTGGGGCTAGTTGATGGGACATACTGGTCGTTGAGGGCAAGTTCGGCTGAAGAGCCTGTTTCCATGCTGCATGACTATGAGAGAGCAGAGGTGTAGAGGAGATCAAGAACATGCTACCACAGGAGGCAGTGAAGCTAGAGACAATCACTACCTAGAACAGGCCAGATATGAATGACTACAGACCTATCGCAGGCCAATGGGATAGGTACAACATGGATATTGTGGACTGAAGGGCCTGTTTCCGTGTGGTATAACTGCATGACACTGATACCGAGCTGCTGGGGTTAATTGAAAGCTTGGTGGGTGTTGTGTACCCATTTATACTCACAGGGAGTGTGGCAGACAAGACACTGATGCTATCTGACTCCTTGGAAAAATAACTGCAGCCAGAAAGCAAGTCTTCATTATCAGACTGCCCTACGCTGACTTCTCCTGAATTCTCATTCTGTGGCTCATGCCTTACAGGTTGTACATTATTGATCGCTCCTGCTGCTTTAAGGCTTGAGTCAGTTCCATTCAGGATGTTATCGATCTTCTGTGTGTGAACCTTCATAATGGCCCTAATTAGAAATAAGAAGAGAGAGACAAAAGGCTGCAGGTTTGTTTCGAGCCGTCACACTGAGGCAGATAGTAGTGTTTTGTTGTAGGATACATAGGCAGGGCAGGGTCGTTCAGTGGAGTTAGAGCTGGGCAGGGCATTCTGTAGCAGCAACAGTCAAAGTCTCGGAAACAGAACTGGAAGTGAAAATAGTTGAATAATGGCACATTGATGTAGGTTTGGGTTTATTAATGCCACGTGTACCAAGGTGTGGTGAAAGGCTTTGTTGTGTATGCTATCCAAGCAGATCAGATAATACCATACATGAATACAATCAATCCAAACTCAAGTACAATAGATAGAACAAGGCGGCACATTTGCACAGCTGGTAGAGTTGCTGCCTTACAGCGCCAGAGGTCCGGGTTCGATCCTAACTTCGGGTGCTGTCTGCATGGCGTTTTCCCCATGACCACGTGGGGTTTTTTCCAGGTGCTCTGCTTTCCCTCCACACTCCAAAGATGTGCAGGTTTGTAGGTCAATTGGCTTTGGTAAAGATTGTACATTGCCCCGAGTGGTGTAGGATAGTGCTTGTGTACGGGATGATCGCTGGTCCGAGCGGACTCAGTGGGCCGAAGGACCTGGTTCTGTGTTGTATCTCTAAAGTCCAAAAGTCCAAAGTGAAACCATTTGACTCATTGATGTAGGTTTAGGTTGAGGTTTGTTGTTGTCACATGTAGCCGAGGTGCGGTGAAAAGCTTTGATTTGCATATTATCCAAACAGATCAGATAATACTATACAGAAAACTCTCCTTATTACGGACCTCGTTATAACGGTTTGTGGTTATGGCGGATGGACCTACCGACCTTCACCGCCAGGCCGGGCTGCCAACGTCACCACCGGCCCACACCACCACCAGAGTCACTCGCAGGCCCGACCTACTGCCACCACTGCTGCCCACACAGCTCCCTCGGCTGCTTCCAGGCTATAACCTACCACCACCGTCACCACCGGTCCAGGTGCCTTGTCAATGCTGTTAAAGTACTTGCCTCAACACCTCCTCTGGCAGCTCGTTCCATATATCCACCACCCTCTTTGTGAAAAACTTCCCGTATTAAATTTGTTCGTATTAATCTTGTCCTTCTCACCTTAAACACACGTCCTCTTGTTTTTGATTCTCCTACTCTGGGAAGAAGACTGCAGTCTATTCCCCTCATGATTTCATACACAATGATCTTATAGAGATGCACAAAATCATGAGAGGAATAGATCGAGTAGATGCACAGAGTCTCTTGCCCAGAGTTGGGGAACCAGAGAACATGGGTTTAAAGTGAAGGGGGAAAGATTTAATAGGAACCTGAGGGGTAACTTTTCCACACCAAGGGTGGTGGGTGTAAGGAAAGAGCTGCTGGAGGAGGTAGTTGAGGCAGGTACTATTGCGACATTTAGAAGCATTTAGACAGGTACATGGCTAGGACAAGTTTGGAGGGAGATCGGCCAAATGCAGGCAGGTGGGACTAGTGTAGCTGGGACACGTTGGCCGGTGTGGGCAAGTTGGCCTGAAGGGCTGTTTCCACTGTAAGACTCTATGATTATATGACTTCTGTAAGATCACCCCTCAGCCTCCTGCACTCCAAGGTATAAAGTCATAGCCTGCCCTAGTATTTAGCTCTTTAATCCATATTTGGACCAAGTCTGTGAAGAAGACTGGAGCTCAGGGGTCCTGGTCAAACTCAAACTTAGCAGTGGTGAACATGTTACCAGATAGTAAATGTCACTTGGTAGACCCGTAGAATACATCTTTTACCTTATACACCACTGCCAAATTGCCAGAGAATTGTAAATTGTTTCACCAATGTGTTTTAGCAAAGGAAATCTGCCGATGTCTTTTATGTGACCAATATGTTACCTGGGCTCCCAGTAATATGATTCACCTTCACCTGACCTCTAGACTCACGCATCTGGCCACTCGGTTCAAAGGCAGTTGATTTATTGAATTGAAAGATAACAGCATGGAAACAGGCCCTTCGGCCCACCGAGTTCACGCTGACCTTCGATCACCCGTTAGCACTTGTTCTACGTTATCCCAGTTTTGCTTCCATACCCTACAAACGAGGGGAAATTTTACAGAGGCCAATTAACCTAAACATTAAGACATCTTGGATCCAATCCAGGCGACTCTTTGCATGCTGGTCCCATTCATTACAATCGCTCTACTCTTTTAAATCTTTATTTCACCCTTTATCCTGTATCTGTAAAGTGTGGATGGCTTGATTGTAACCAAGGAATTGGAAAAGGACTGGAGAAAGCAATAATAGACACAAATAATGAATAATAATAACAGCACGGTGGCGCAATGGCAAAGTTGCTGCCTCACAGCGCCAGAGACCTGGGTTCGATTCTGACCACGGGTGCTGTCTATATGGAGTTTGTACGTTCTCCTTGTGACCACATGGGTTTTCTCCAGGTGCTCCGGTTTCCTCAAACACTCCAATGATGTGCAGGCTTGGTAGGTTAATTGGCTTCTGTAAATTGTCCCTAATGTGCAGGGTGGAGCTAGTATGTGGGTGATTGTTGGTTGACATGGACTTGGACTTGGTGGGCCGAAGGGCTTGTTTCCATGCTGTATCTCTAAACTAAAAACAAAGGACTATGAGAAGAGAGGCAGCGGAATGACTTTCAAAGAACTAGAGGGAAACAATTATTTTGTATGGTATAAATTTTAAACATAACTGAGATCCATAGTCCTTTGGTCTTGAATATATAGCTCAATGGAGCTGAACTATTGGGGTGTCATTACTGAATGACTTTCTTCCTGCCCATATCTGTTCACTGCCCAATATTTCTTCAGATTAAATGTTATTATACAACTAGAAATTCGTAGCAGGTGAGCAATTATCCATGTCAGCCGAGGCATTAGTTTGATTGGTGATGTACTTCATCTGTTCTAATGGGTTGCATCTGTCAAGTTGGTCAATGGGCAAGAACACAATGAAGGAGAGGTCTCCAATATAGTTGGGTCCCCATATAAATAACTTGTCAAAATAAATGTTTGGATTGTGCAGACTGCTTGATAACCACTGCTAGGATTTATAGGTGTTACTGTGACTAACATTTGCTGTGTTATTTGTGAGCTTGCAACCTTGATGAATGTCTGCTATGTTTCTGTCAAAGGCTTGACACTAACACATAGCACACAGATCAGCATAACGCAGGGACAGGCCCTTCGGCCCTCAATGTCCATGCTGAAATGATGCCAAGTTAAGGAGGGTCTTGACCCAAAATGTCACCTATTCCTTTTCTCCAGGGATGCTGCCTGACCCACTGAGTTCCTCCAGCATTTTGTTTAGTTTAGGCTAGTTTAGAGATACAGCACAGAAACAGGCCCTTTGGCCTACGAGTCCCAGCCGACCAGCGCACTAACACTATCCTACACACCCAAGGGACAATTTACAATTTTACCAAAGCCAATTAACCTATAAACCTGCACATCTTTGGAGCATGGAAGGAAACCAGAGCACCCGGAGAAAACCCACACAGGTCACGGGGGGAACATACAAACTCCGTACAGGCAGCACCCGTGGTCAGGATCGAACCCAAGTCTCTACTGCTGCAACACCGTGCTGCCCGATGGTTTACATCTTTGTGGCAAACCCTCATCTGCAGTTCCTTCCAACACATAAATAATCTCCTCTGTCTCCATGTGATCCATTTCCTTCTTTTCCCTGCATATACAGGTGTCTATTTGATGATGATGATAACGATGATGATACTTTATTGCCATATATGCCTATGTACCACAGCACAGTGAAATTGTTTGTTTTGCATACAATCCAGTAAAATCATACTATAGATAATCACAATCATAAATAATTACAAATGTGCAACGATTGTAGTGTAATAGTACACTTCATCGAGACAGTACACGTTTCTGGTGCCCACAAAGTTTCAAAGTTGTTATGAGTACACTCTAATCTTGGTCTTAAAGGCCTGTTGTCCTGGCAGCACCGATCCTCTCCTCCATCCGCCACCATCTTGAAAACGGCCCTTTGTCCAGCGTCCACCGCCATCGCCAACTCCCTCCTCATCGGTTCCCGGTTTTTGGTGGTTGAGCAGGAGACGAGCATCAGATGACTCCAGGTGGGTTCCCAGTTCCAATAGACAATAGTCAATAGGTGCAGGAGGAGGCCTATTCGGCCCTTCAAGCCAGCACCGCCATTCAATGTGATCATGGCTGATCATTCTCAATCAGTACCCCGTTCCTGCCTTCTCCCCATACCCCCTGACTCTGCTATCTTTAAGAGCTCTATCTAGCTCTCTCTTGAATGCATTCCGAGAATTGGCCTCCACTGCCTTCTGAGGCAGAGAATTCCATGACGGGTGGGCCAGGGCTGTGTGGAGGTATGGCCGTGGCTCACCGGGAGCTTCTGCCTCTTAAATACCACTATCGCATCTGCCTCCACTACCACCCCTGGCACTCCAGTACACTCCCAGTACACTCCAGGCACCCACCCTCTCTGTATAAAATAACTTGCCCCTCTCATCTCCTTTAAACTTTTGTCTTCTCACCTTAAAGTTATGCCCTCCAGTGCTTAACATTTCCAACCCAGGACAAAAGTTCTGTCTACCCTATCTATACCTCTCATAATACTCATATTGCAGCCAAACCCAAGTCCTAAAGGGCTGCATCATGTCTAATGTAAAAAATTTCATGGTATCTATTCCTCAAGACTCATCTGAGTCTTTTGCCCAGTGTAGGGAATCGAGAACCAGGGGACATAATTTTAAGATGAGGGGGGAAAGAATTAATGGGAACTTGAGGGGTAACTTTTTTACAAAAAGAGTGGTGGGTGTATGGAACGAGCTGCCAGAGGAGGTAGTTGAGGCAGGTACTATCGCATTTAAGAAACATTTAGACAGGTTCCTGGATGGGATAGGTTCAGAGGAATATGGGCCAAACACAGGCAAGCGGGACTAGTGTAGATGGGGCATGTTGGTCGATGTGGGCAAGTTGGGCCAAAGGGCCGGTTTCCATGCTGTATGACTCTATGACTTTCTATGACTCTATTGATACAAGGGGGAGTGGAGTTCTACAGGAGGTTCTGACCACAACTTATTTCTCAGCTCAGCACCAAAGTCAGATTAATGGGTCCACTCCTGTCTGTGGAAACTTGTTATGCACAAATTGGCTACCAACGTTTCAGCACACCTTGGAACTGCATCTCAATGACAGGCAACTGAACCATCCTATCACTAACTAGAGGGCAGCTTGACCTTGCATCTACCTCATTGGAGACCCTCGGGCTATCTTTAATCGGACTTTACTGGACTTTATCTTCCACTAAATGATATTCCCTTTAATCTGTATCTTTACACCCTGGGCAACTTGATTGTAATCATGTATAGTCTTTCCGCTGACTGGATAGCATGCAGCGAAGAAAGCTTTTCACTTTACCTCAGTACACGTGACATGAAACAAAATGAAATGAAACAAAATGAAACTAAACTAAACTAAACTAAACTAAACTGAGCTAAACTAAACTAAAAATGTGCTTCTGGATGTTCTGAGATTCTGAAGCTTCAGACATTTAGCACCAAACTCTTCCATTGCCGGTGCCGATGGAAGGAGTAGTAGTTGCCATGATATGTCAATGATCTGATGGTGAAAGTACTGATAGTGGTTTAGTTTAGAGATACAGCGTGGAAACAGGCCCTTTGGCCCTTCGAGTCCGTGCCATCAAACAATCACCCTTTCACACTAGTCCTAGACCACACACTAGCCAATTAGTGTGCGAGGTCACAGGGAGGACGTGCAATCTCTGTACAGACACCACCCACAGTCAGGATCAAATCTGTGGGCCTGTGCTGTGAGGCAGCAACTCTACCGCTCTACCCCCGTCACACCCTCGTGTTGGGTTATATCAACCCTTCAGGTGAGGTATTCTGAATATTCTGATTGCTGCTCAGTGCTAGTTCCTTGGCTTTACTCTAGGTGATAGTTTCCTCTTATCTCTGGATCATGGCTGTGTTTTAAAGTCTCATTCCAGGGACATTTACTCGAAGAATGAAGTGGACCAAGGCCACCATTCCCAATTGCCCATGAGATGCTGATGACAAACAACAGCTCTCAACCCAGCGATATGGATATTGATTTCTCCACCTTCAAGTAACCCTTTGCCTTCCCCCTCTCTCTCTGTCCATCCCCCACCCGAGTTCTCCGACTGGTTTCACTGTCCTTCTGATTAATTTTACTGTTTGCATGCCTCGTTGTCATCTTCCCCTCAGCCAACAATGATCCATTCTCCATTTCCTTGAGCAGTGTCTGCTTTGATCTGTCCTTTTCACGCCTTAAATTCATTTTGTACCCTTCCGTATCTCGAGTTTCCCTCTCCCCTGACTCTCATTCTGAAGAATGGTCTCGACCCGAAACGTCACCCATTCCTTCTCTCCAGTGATACTGCCTGTCCCGCTGAGTTACTCCAGCATTTTGCTTTTATCTTCCATCTTATATACTGTTATACACTGTCTCTGAAAGTTTGCACTATGTCGTACATGAACTCAGTAACTCCTTTTTTCACTCCTTTTAAATATTCATGGCAGCAACTCTGATGGTAGAGTTGCTGCCATCACAGCGCAAGAAATCTGCTGGGGTTCAATCCTGACTATGTTTGCTGGCTGTGGAGTTTGCACATTCTCCCTGTGACCATGTGGGTTTTTGCCGGGTGAGGGCGATCATCCATGATCGAGTGGCGGAATAGACTGGATGGGTTGAATGGCCTAATTCTACTGCTATGCCTTTGGTCATTATCAGTTACCCTGTTCTCTGTCCCAGAGCCTGAATAATGTCCTTAATATTTAGTAAGCTTGTGCGCACATACATATGGAAAACTTTGGGAAAGAAAACAAAAAAAGAAAGGCAGAGAAATTATTTTTAAATAATGAGAAACAGGTGTTTGCACAGAAGGATGTGGAATCCCTGAAATATAAATTTTCACGGAGACCAAAAAATAAAAATAAAAATATTATGTTGGACTTTATTGCAAGTGGATTGGAGTACTGAAGTAAAGATGTCTTGTTTGGGCCTGATGACATCACCCGTGTCTCCTGAGTTAAGGAAAAGATATCACAGGTTCAGCAGTATTCACAATCAGCAGCACAGTGGTACAGCGGTATAGTTGTTGCCCTACAGTGCCAGAGACCCATGGTTCAGTCCTGACTATGGGTGCTGTCAAGATGGAGTCTATATGTTTTCCCTGTGACCGTGTGGGTTTTCTCCAGATACTCCAGTTTCCTCCCACATTCCAAAGACTTGCAGGTTTCTAGGTTAATTGGTTTATGTAATTTGTCCCTAGTGTGCAGGATTAAACTGATGTACATTGATCGCTGGTCGGCATGGTCTTGGTGGGCCTAGGAGCCTTTTACTATGCTGTATCTCTAAACTAAACTAAAAATATTCCCAACACGGGCAAATGGGACTAGCTTAGATGGGGCATCTTGGTCAGAATGGAGAAGTTGGGGAGAAGGGCCGGTCTGTGACTAAATGATTTCTGAGTTGTCTTTTAAAGTGACTAGTTGCACGTTTCCACTTTCCTCCTTGGTTTCTTGATTGTATTGACCCCTGTTAAGTAGAATGTTTCTTGACCCGAAACCATGACTTCATTATCTCCACAATCTCCTTTTTCAAAACCATGCAGATCATCAGATCCTGGGGATTTATTGCATTTCAGTCCCATTATCTACTTGGATACTAATAGTCTTTACATATTAATTTCAATGAGCTCCTCATTCACACTTGACTTAAATTTATCCATTATCTTCAAGAGGTTTAATGTGCCTTCTGAGATGGTAGACATGTAATATTTTATTTCACTGCCATTTTATAATTCCCTAATATAAATTCTCCTGTCTGAGTCTTTCAGGGACAGTACAGTGGCACTGCTGGTAGAGCTGCTGCTTCACAGCACCGGGGGACCAAGGTTCGATCCCGACCTCTGGCAATGTCTGTGTGAAGTTTGCTTGTTCTCCTTGTCACTGCACGGGTTTCCTCCGGGTGCTCCGGTTTCTTCCCACATCCCAAAGATATGTGGGTTTGTAGGGTAATTGGCCCTCTGTAAAATTCCCCACTGGTTTAGAGAGTGGATGAGAGTCAGGAGTCAATGTCAAGTATGGTTAATTGCCATATGTACCAAAACAGAGCAATGAAATTCTGACTGACAGCAGCATAACAGGGTCTATAAACACAATCCAGTAAACCCTTATTTTATAGGCCTCTTTACAACAGATTTTGGTTATAGTGGGGCCGTCAACTCATCTGGATTCTAGGCCCAGTTCCAGACCGACAGTCTGAAGGTCGCGACCCGAAACGTCAATGTTCTTTAGAGATGCTGCCTGCCCTGTTGAGTTCCTCCAGCACTTTGACCCTTTTGTGTATTAACCAGCATCCCAGTGATTTGATTCTACTATTTATTTATACAATAATCATACTTTATTTTGGTTATAGCGGGCAATAATGGACACCATTCTCCCACCGTGGTCCGTTATAATGAAGGTTTACTGTAGTTAATAGCTAACATTATAACACAAACAAAAAACAGAAGTTTAATAAATTAAAAAAACCAATATTAGTACAAAACAAAACCAAAGAAAGTGGGATAACATTGAACTAGTGTGAACGAGTCTGTATGGATTTTGATGGCCCCAGAGGGATGGCTCCATGCTGTATCTTTCAATCAATTAATACATTTGATTATCATTTCATATTAACATGAAGATGCTTTTGCAGTCTGTTTTGGTGCTTCTCACGAGAGTGATCCCACATTCTACTTCCTTTCTCTTTTCGCTGCCTTGATCCTGCATTGCTGAACACAGAAATCTTCCCAATCCTTAGGCTTACCGCTTTGTTTGGCAATATTATAAATCTTTATCCTTGATCCAACACTACCTATAACTTCTCTTGAAAGTCACAGCTGGAGCACCTTTCCTGTTGGACATTTAAAAATTTGCTTTGGGGGCAGATTTGATTTGTAAACTTTGCGTTAATGTTAGCCAATACCATTTTGCTGTCAAACCTTCCAATGTAATCGCCCGATCTACCATACCCATCTCATGCTCTGTGCATTTTGTTTTATTTTCCTTTGTTCAGATTTCATGTTCATAAGTTATAGCAGCAGAATAAGGCCATTCGGCCCATCAAGTCTCCTCCGCCATTCAAACATGGCTGATCTATCTCTCCCTCTCAAACCCACAACCCATAAGATTTAGACAGTTCATTTTCAATTTCAAAAAGCAGTTCACTTTGCGTAATAATTTTTGTTTCAGTTCTTAGTTTTAGTTGTAGAGTTACAGCATGGAAACAGGCCCTTTGGCCCACTGAGTCCCTGCTGCTGATTGATCACCCAGTTCACACTAGTGCGGTTCTGACCTCCCTTCCACCTCATTGGAGATGGTTAAACTATCTTTAATCAGACTTTATCTTGCACTAAATGTTGTACCCTTTATCATTTATCTGTACATTGTGGACGGCTTGATTGTAATCACGTACAGCCTTTTCTTTGTCTGGGATAGCACACAAACAAAAGCAGTTCACTGTACCTCGGTACACATGACAACAATAAACTAAAACTAACCTAAACCTAAACCTATACTAGTTCTATGTTATCCACCCTTTGCATCCACTCCCCACACACTAGGGGCAATTTACAGATACCGATTAACCTACAAATCCGTATGTCTTTGGGATGTGGGAGGAAACTGGAGCACCCAGACGAAACCCACACGGTCACGGAGAGAACATGCAAACTCCACGCAAACAGCACCCGAGGTCAGGATTGAACCGGGGTCTCCGGCCTGTGATGCAGCAGCTCTACCAGCTACTCCACCGTGAAGACACAATTCACTCAGAAAGTACTGTGAAAGAACTATCGCCCCCCCAAAAATTTCTCATGCTAAAAGATAGTTCCAAAACTAAAGATAGACATTAAGGGGTGGAGCAACTCAGTGGGTAAGGCAGCATCTCTGCAGGAAAGGAACAGGTGACGTTTTGTATCGAAATCCTTCTTCAGACCAAAAACTAAGAAGGAAGGACTTTTCTCAATTATGGTTTTAAGACCATGTGGAGTAAATGTATCAAGGTAACATTAGCTGTGACCTAATTAACAAGTGGGACGGGTGCGAGGGGCAGAATGGCCTGCCTTGAACATAATGTTATGGGATTGAGCTGTGATGTACAACCAGCAAGCAAGGTGGCATTTATAATGGGGTTAATTCTAATGATAGCCTCAGAGTCACAAAGACACTCGGCCCTTTACATCTCTCTGAGTGCTGTCCAATTGGACTGATTCATTTCATGTTCAAAGACATAGGAGCAAAATCAGGCCAGCTGGCCCATCAGGTCTACTCTACCTTTCGATCATGGCTGATCGATCTTTCCTCCTCTCCCCCTTCTCCTGCCTTCTCCCCATAACCCCTGACACCCGTACTAAAACTAAACTAAATTGGAGGTAAACACATCACACTCCCCTCCCCCTCTTCCTTATACCTCCTCCCCCTTCCCCATCCCCTCTCCTGTGCCCCACCTGGACTCGCACCTATTTCACCCATCCCCCTCCCTATCCACCTACACTCCCCTCGCTTCACAATTCACAACTCTTCAATCCCCTTGTCTCCAACGTTCTGTCTTTTTTTTCATCTTTGGCCTTTGCCCAATGATCCGCCCATCAAAACCCCACATCGCCTGTATCTAGCACCTGCCAGACTTCATCCTGCCCCTAGATAGACACAAAAAGCTGGAGTAACTCAGCGGGTTAGTCAGCATCTCTGGTGAAACAGAATAGGTGATGTTTCAGTACGAAACCCTTTCTTCAGACTTTCTGAAGAAGGATCTTGACCTGAAACGCCACCTATTCCTTTTTTCCAGAGATGCTGACTGACCCGTTGAGTTATTCCAGCTTTTTGTGACTATCTTCAGTTTAACCCTGCATCTGCAGTTCCTTCCTACACATTTTATCCTTCCCCTCCTCTCTTCCAGCTTTCTTTCCTCTCCTCCTCTCCTTTCCCCCTACCCCATAATCAGTCTGAAGATGGGTTCCCACCCGAAACATCACCCATCCATGTTTTCCGGCGATGTTGCCTGACCCGCTGAGTTACTCCAGCACTTTGTGTCTTCTCTGGCCTCCTTTTATGTTGTTGTGAGTATTTCAGGCAATGCATCTGACATCTCAACAGCGTGTGGTGTGAATTATTCATCAGAGAAAACTCTGCAGTTCCTTGTATCTCGAGATCAGAAAGGGTCTTGTATTTATAATTACATTCACAGAACTTGCCACAGTAACTCACAAATAATGAGATATGATTTGAAATGTAGTAATCATGGTAGTGCACTAACATGAAGCAAGAGAGCTGTCACAACCAGTTAAAAAGGTAACAACGAGATCTTGGTTAAAGGATCAGTAAGCCCTCAAGCTTTAGACTTCCTTACCCTGGGACCTGTGACCGGAAACTGTGACCTTACATCTTATGTGTAGGAAGAAACTGCAGATCTGGTTTAAACCGAAGATAGACACAAAAAGCAGGAGTAACTCAGCGGGACAGGCAGTATCTCTGTAGAGAAGGAATGGGTGAAGTTTCGGGTCGAGACCCTTCTCCAGTCTCAAGAAGGGTCTTATCTCTGATTTTCTAAAGCTCTTTAACTCTGGTTCCCTACCTCCAGCCATGGCCCAATTTTGGGCCATGAAGGATTGAAACTGGACCATAAAGGGTCTAATAACTTTCCTTTAAATTACAGTAAAAGTTGATGGAAAATAGAGGCAGAGGTTGTTGAAATGGTTAAGTCCTTGCAACCTTGCAACCTTAGTGTATGTTTCAGCACACAAGAGGCAAGTGGGTAGACCTGATTTGTGTTTGATTTTTATTTGATGCACTCATTTTTGTGTTCAACAATTACATTTTCATTTTATTTCTTGCTTTAATTTTATATTCAATCATTTAATTAGAATTGTATTTAATGCGTTAGACCAGTCATGTCTTGTCTATCTTTTCTTCTCAACCCCATTCTTCCGCAAGTACAGGCCCAGTGCCATCAAACCCTCATCATACGTTCACCCAATCATCCCGTGATCATTCTCGTAAACCTGTGTGTGTGTGTGTGTGTGTGTGTGTGTGTGTGTGTGTGTGTGTGTGTGTGTTAGTGTTTGTGTGAGGGTGTGTGGATGAGTGTGTGTGTGTGTGTGTGAGTGTGTGCGTGTGTGTTTGTGCATGTGTGTGGTTTTGTGGGTGTGTGTTTGTGTGAGAGAGTGTGTGTGTGTGTGTGTGTGTGTGTGAGCGTGTGCGGGAGTGTGTGTATGCGTGTGTGTGTGTGTGGGAGGGAGTGAGAGAGAGAGACTGTGGTGATCGCTGAGGCATGAAATAATGACTAGAATTAGCTTGCTAATACACAATAGGGCTCTCCATCATCTAATAAAAAGGAAGTCAATCCCTTGAAAACCATGTCTTGGATTGAATCAGTCGAGCCACTCTGCATTGCACAGGTATGAAATATTTCCAACAATATTTCTCTGAAGTAAGAGAAAAAATCAAGACAAATTAGAGTCATAGAGTCCGAGAGTCATTCAGCGTGAAAACAGGCCCTTCATCCCAACTTGCCCACACCGACCAACATGTACCATCTACACGAGTCCAACCTGCCTGCGTTTGGTCCATATCCCTCTAAACCTGTTCTATCATGTACCTGCCTAATTGTTTCTTAACCGTTGCAAGAGGACCTGCCTCAACTATCTCCTCTGGCAGCTCGTTACATACACCTACCACCTTCTGTGTGAAAAAGTTACCCCTCAGGTTCCTATTAAATCTTTCCCCTCTCACCTTAAACCCATGGCTCCCTGGTTCTCGAGTTCCCTACTCTGGGCAAGAGACTGTGAGTTTACCCGATCTATTCCTCTAATTAGTTCGTCTATTTTTAATTCAGTATGGAGTTCCTTTCCACCCTCTGTTCAAATTGGACATCACTATATGCATTTGTATAGTCTCCATGTTAAGAAGCCGTTGAATTATCTGTCATCATTGAGATGCCGCTGAATCGATGAATGTTTTCGTAACCCCCTGTTGACATTTGCAAACTAACTAAATGAGGAAGGCCAATGCCCAATTTTGTGCTCCGTACCAACACACATACTGAACAGCAGGAACCTTAGCCTCTGGTGTAAACTTCAATCACATTAATTCAAGTCGAGTCGAGTTTATTGTCGAATGGACATATACAATGAAAATCCTGTCTCCAGCAGCAACAGACTCAGGCACCTCACAGAACATAAAATCACACATAAATTATATATACCGTACAAGACAGTGGAGAGAAAAGACCAGAGTAGAAACATGCGACTGCAGATGCTGGTTTACAGAAGAAGACACAAAGCTGTGAAGAAACGGAGTGACCTGGGTGCGACTGGTTCTTGATTATGCTGGCGGCTTTACCGAGGCAGCACGAAGCGGGAGCCCTGGTTGAAATTTACGAGTCGTCCTTAAATACAGGAGAGGTGCCGAAAGACTGGAGGGTGGCAAATGTTGTACCTCTTTGCAAGAAGGGCTGCAGGGAAAATGCTGGGATCTATAGGTCGGTGAGCTTAACATCTGTAGTAAGTTACTGGGGAGTATTCTGAGGGATAGGATATACAGGCATTTGGATGGGCAAGGGCTGATTGGGAATAGTCAGCATGGTTTTGTACATGGGAGGTTGTGTCTCACAAATCTGATTGATTTTTTTTGAAGGCGTGATCAAAAAGGTTGATGAGGGTAGAGGTGTAGATGTTGTGTAACATGGACTTCAGTAAGATGTTTGACAAGGTTCCGCATGGTAGGCTGCTCTGGAAATGGTTAGATCGCATGGGATCCAAGCAGAGATAGCTGAATGGATAGCAAATTGGCTCCATGGAAGGAAGCAGAGGGTGATGGTGGAAGGTTGCTTCTCGGGCTTGAGGCCTGGGACTAGTGGTGTGCCTCAGGGTTCGGTGCTGGGCCGTTACTGTTTGTCATCTACATCAATGATTTGGATGAGAACATACAGGGCAAAATTAGTAAGTTTGCTGATGATACAAAAGTTAGTGGTTTTGCAGATAGTGAAGATGGTTGTGAACTATTGCAGCAGGATCTGGATCGATTGGTCAGGTGGGCGGAGGAATGGTTGATGGAATTTAATGCAGAGAAGTATGAGGTGTTGCATTTTGGGACGTCGAACAATGGCAGGACCTACCACATCAAATGGTAGGCCTCTGGGTAGTGTTGTAGAGCAGAAGGATCTAGGAGTACAGGTGCGTGGTTCCTTGAAGGTGGGTCGCAGGTAGATAAGGTGATCAAAAAGGCTTTTTGCACATTGGCCTTCATCAATCAAAGTATTGAGTATAGAAGTTGTGAGGTCATTTTGCAGTTGTACAAGACGTTGGTGAGACCGCATTTATAATATTGTGTTCAGTTCTGGGCACCATGTTATAGGAAAGATATTGTCAACCTTGAAAGGGTTCAGAAAAGATTTACGAGGATGTTGCTAGGACTAGAGGGTGTGAGCTATAGGGAGAGGTTGAGTAGGCTGGGTTTCTATTCCATGGAGCGCAGGAGGATGAGGGGAGATCTTATAGAGGTATACAAAATCATGAGAGGAATAGATCGGGTAGATGCACAGTCTTTTGCCCAGAGTAGGGGAATCGAAGACCAGAGGACATAGGTTCAAGAAGAAGGGGAAAAGATTTTATAGGAATCTGAGGTGTAACTTTTTCACACCAAGGGTGATGGGTGTTTGGAACTAGCTGCCAGAGGAGGTAGTCGAGGCTGGGACTATCCCATCGTTTAAGAAACAGTTAGAAAGGCACATTGATAGGACAGGTTTGGAGGGATATGGACCAAGCGCCAGGCAGGTGGAACGAGTGTAGCTGGGACTTTGTTGGCCGGTGTGGGCTAGTTGGGCCGAAGGGCCTGTTTCCACACTGTATCACTCTATAACTCTATGACTCTGTGTAGATGGAGTCAATGGTTGGTTTGTGTGATTATCTGGGCTGCGCCCACAATTTAAAAGCATCTTAAACGCCATTATTGATTCTGCCTCCACTACCACCCCTGGCAGTACGTTCCAGGCAAAATCATGAGAGGAATAGATCGGGTAGATGCACAGTCTACCCTCTCTGTGGAAAACAACTTGCCCCGCACATCCAGTTTAAACTTTGCTCCTCTCACCTTAAAGCTATGCACTCTTGTCTCTGACATTGCCACCCCAGGAAAAAGGTTCTGTCCACCCTATCTTTGACTCATAAATTTATATACTTCCAAGAGATCTCCCCTGTGCCTCTGATGCTCCAGGGAAAACAATCCAAGTTTGTTCAACCTCGCCTTATAACCCAGGCAACATTCTTGCAAAATGGGGAAGCAAGGAACTGCAGATGATGGTTGACAAAAAAGAGAGGCAAAGTGCTGGAGTAACTCTGCAGGTCAGGCAGAATCTCTAGAGAACATGGATCGGTGACATTTCCAGTCAGGACCCTTCTTCAGGCTGAAGGAGCTGGTCCATAATGGCAATGGAGGAGGTCCAGGACAGAAAGGTCAGTGTTTGAATGGGAAGGGGAGTTAAAATGGTTAACAACTGATAAATCCTACTGCCCTTGGCAGACCGAGCGCAAGTGTTCAATCAAACGGTCGCCTGGTCTACGCTTGGTCTTGCCGATTGACGAGGTTTGAAGTTCACACTAACCTGGAAGGGGTTGAGGGAGGAGGTGAGGGAGAGGTCATAAGTGGTAGGAGCAGAATTAAGCCATTCGGCCCATCAAGTCTACTCCGCCATTCAATCATGGCTGATCTGTCTCTCCCTCCTAACCCCATTCTCCTGCCTTCTCCCCATAACCTCTGACACCCGTACTAATCAAGAATCTATCTATCTCTGCCTTAAAAATATCCATTGACGGCCTCCACAGCCTTCTGTGGCAAAGAATTCCACAGATAGGCAACCCTCTGACTAAAGAAATTCCTCCTCATCTTCTCAAAGGAACGTCCTTTAAATTCTGAGGCTATGACCTCCGGCCCTAGACTCTCCCACTAGTGGAAACATCCTCTCCACATCCACTCTATCCAGGCCTTTCACTATTCGGTAAGTTTCAATGAGGTCCCCCCTCATTTTTCTAAACTCCAGCGAGTACAGGCCCAGTGTCGTCAAACGCTCATCATACGTTACCCCACTGATTCCTGGGATCAGGTGTGGGGGACGGGTGGTACACTTCCTGCGGTTGCAGGGGAAACCGCCGTGAGAAGGAGCGAGTTGAGTGGGGAGGGACGAGCGAACAAAGGAATAGCGGAGGGAATGGTTTCTGGGGAAGGCGGAAAGATGTGGGATCGGAAAGAGGTTACCTACGGTGGGATCACTTTGGAGGTGCTGAAATTGTTGGAGAAAGTTGTCTTGAATGCGGAGACATGCACCAGCTGTTTACTCCAGATTTATTGAATCAATTAACATTTCGACTTCTCCAGATGGGGCAAGTCGTAAATTTAAACATTAATTCATCCTTCAGATTACTCACGGAACAACATACTGTAATTTATGCATTGAACTCCGAAGAGCTTTATAGCTAATAATGCATTTTAAAAATCTAGTCATTGTACTAATGCAGGAAACACAGCAGCTGATTGTATGCAGGTAACTCCTACAAACAACAATATAATTAAGACCATATAATGGTAACTCATAGATGCATCGAGCACTGAAACATCTTTCGGCCCAACTCTTCCATGCTGACCAAGATGCCCAGCTGAGCTAATCCTTTTGCCTAACTTTGGCCCATATCCCTCCAAATCTTTCCTAAGCATGTACCTGTCTAAATAAATTCTAAACATTGTACATATAAGAAAATAACTGCAGATTCTGGTACAAATCGAAGGTATTTATTCACAAAATGCTGGAGTAACTCAGCAGGTCAGGCAGCATCTCAGGAGAACATTGTACATGTACCCACGTCTACCACCTCTTCTAGCATCTCGTACCATTTATCCATCTCCCTTTAGACTTTAGACTTTAGAGATAACAGGTCCTTGAGCCCACCAAGTCTGTGCCGACCACCGATCACCTCATACACGAGCACTACCTGGGGACAATTTCACCAAAGCCAATTAGCTTTAGGGCGCAGCGGTAAAGTTGCTGCCTTACAGCGAATGCAGCGCCGGAGACTCAGGTTCGATCCTGACTACGGGCGCCGTCTGTACGGAGTTTGTACGTTCTCCCCGTGACCTGTGTGGGTTTTCTCAGAGATCTTCGGTTTCCTCCCGCACTCCAAAGACGTACAGGTATGTGGGTTAATTGGCTGGGCAAATGTTAAAAAATTGTCCCTAGTGTGTAGGATGGTGTTAAGGTGCGGGGATCGCTGGGCGGCACGAACCCGGTGGGCCGAAGGGCCTGTTTCCGCGCTGTATCTCTGTATCTCTAAATCTAAATCTAGCTTACAAACGTTTGGAGTCTTTGAAGTGTGGGAGGAAAACGGAGCATCCACGCTGTGACAAATCCACGCAGTCAAAGGGAGAACGTAAAGCTCTGTCCATGCAGCACCCATAGTCAGGATTGAACCTGGGCTTCTTGGCCCCGGTTCTACCGCTGCGCCACTGTACCGCCTCGCGTGTGAACAAGTTGCCTCTAAAGTACTGTGAAAATGTACAGCCGGGTTCTTTGCACAGAGGGTGGTGGGTGCTGGAAGGCGCTGCCAGCGTGGTGTTGGAGGCGCTTAAGAAGCTTTTGGATAGGTACATGCATATGCAGAGAATGGAAGGATATGGATCATGTGCAGACTTCTGAGATTAGTTTACCTTGGCATCAGATTCAACACACACATATTGTGGACCGAGGGGCTGTTCCTATGCTATACTGTCGTATCCTTTTAGTTTAAACTAATCTAAGTAGGTGGAAGTAGATGAGGAGGGAAGAATGGGTAGAAAAGAACTGCAGACGCTGGTATATATCGTAGACACAAAGTGCTGGAGTAACTCAACGGGTCAGGCAGCATCTCTGGAGAAAGAGGATGGGTGACATTTTGACTCATTCTGAAGGAAGGTCCCAACCAGAAATGTCCCCATCCTTTCTCTCCAGAGATGCTGCCTGACTCGCTGAGTTACTCCAGCACTGTGTGTCTATCTTCAAGGGGGGGAAATGATGGATTTTTCAATCAATTCAATCAATTCAGTCCGCTGTGCTTTGTGTTCTGTGCTTTCCAATGCCTGCTGCACCTTGCTTCAATGTGTCTCCTGTTTCTCCTGTGCAGACGTGCTTTTCACAAGTCAGTGCAGTGTAAAACTCAACCCCACTTTGAGTTTCTCAAGGAGACATGACTGGAGCATTGATTATTTGTCACTGGCAGAAAGGTCATCGCTTTAAATCCGCTGCCAAAAGCACAAAATCCATTTTCTACTGTGTCCCATTGATAGGACACATCCTCGGTGCGGTTCGAAGATTCTTTGCTGATTTGTCTGTGGCTACAAAGCGGAGAGGTGTGTCTAAGGGTCCTCTTGTCATAGAGTCACGGAGTCATGCAGTACGGAAACAGGCCCTTCGGCCCAGCTTGTCCATGCTGACCAAGATGCCCCATCTACGCTAGCCCCACTTGGCCACTTTTGGCCCACATCCCTCAAAACCTTTCCCATCCCTGTACCTGTCCAAATTTATTTTAAATGTTGTTTTACATTTTGTGTCAGAAGTGGTTGTATCCTGCATTTTCATGCTGGAATTGCAAAGGTCAGGGTGGGTTTGATTACATTGTGTTTCGCTCCCTGACTGTTCAATAATGCTTCCGATAATGCCAGATTGATTTGACTTATTGAAACCCAGTGCTGGGGTTCAGGATAGTGATTAGCTCGCTGGGCTAATAAATCAGACCTCTGGGTTAATGAGCTGAGAAAAACCCATTCCTATTATAACAGGTGAGGAATAATCCAGTGAATTGCAGATTCATAAATTCATAAGTCATAGGAACAGAATTAGACTATTCAGCCCATTGAGTCTACTCCGCCATTAGATCATGGCTGATCTATCTTTCCATCTCAACACCATTCTCCTGCCCTTTCCTCATAATCCCTGACACCCGGGCTAATCAAGAACTTGTCAATGTCCGCTTTAAAAATGCCCATTGACTTGGCCTCCAGTCGTTCGTGGCAATGAATTCCACAGATTCACCACCCTCTGACTAAAGATATTCCTCCTCGTCTCCTCTGACTCTGAATAGTTACCACTGCAGCAGCATGTTGAAGACCAGCAAATCTGATTGAATGTGCTCATTCCAAATTTATCTCCACCTTGTTGCATACAAATGTAGATTGTTCAGCGAGTACACTGTGCTTCAAGACTGATTTGCTCTGCAGTTTTGAGCAAAACACAAAGTGCAGGAGGAACTCAGCGGGTCAGGCAGCATCTGTGGAGGGAATGGAGAGGTGACGTTTTGGTGTCGGGATCCATGTCCATGTCCTTCCACAGCTGCTGCCTGACCCACTGAGTCCCTCCAGCACTTTGTGTTTTGTACAACTCTAATCCTCTTAGAGGACAACAGATTCCAGCACACTGTTACCCCACAATGTAAGGCACCAAATGCTGGAGTATCTTAACAGGTCAGGCAGCATCACTGCAGGACATGGGTAGGTGACATCTCGGGTCATCATTCTGAAGAATGGACCCTACACACCACTTATCCATGATCTCCAGAGATGCTGCCTGACCTGTTGAGTTGCTCGAGCACTTTGCACATAGATACGCAGGGAATGGAGGGCTAGAGATCACGTGTAGGCAGCGGGGATTAGCTTATCTTGGCATCATGTTCGGCATGGACATTGTAGGGCCGAAAGTGCTGAAGGAACTCGCTGGGACAGGCAGCATCTGTTTGCGCCAAAACGTGTCCTGCCGAGGTGAGGTCTGCTACGTGATTTTACCGGGTCGTATACAAAACAAAGCATTTCACTGTGCGTAGGTGCATGTGACAATAAAGTATTATTGAATTGAACCAAACGACTGCTGAGGGAAATTGAGGGGGTAATCCCATCATCACCTTTCACTTGGAATGGTACAGCTGGGAAGGAAACTGAATTTGAAACATTTTTAATCGGTGAACTGATGCTGCTGATTGATAACGCAACACATTACATCAAATGTAATAACGATTAAATATTTCCCTCCCTGAGGAACTGCATGTTATCCTGATAATGGTCATTTTTTAAAGAGGCACTTAAAATTCATAGCCTATCGGACATTTTATTTTACTGTTGACTGATTAAGGTTGAAACGCAATGAAGTCATCCTGCCAAAGTCATAATTATGACTTTGACAGGATTAGGGTTAGCTGGTAAGGCAGGATAGACAACTATTTCCCTTGCTTAATTTCCCCACTGTGATCGTGACCACCAACGAGACTCACTTGAGGGTCATCTGCAAGCACAATGACATTCAAAGTACCAATTAATAAGTGCATAACTGAGCCGGGCCAGGAAACACAAGGAAACTCACTGTGTAAGCATTTCCATGATATTTTACTTAGCAATAACCAACCTTGCTCCATTCCAATTCTTTCGCACAACGATTTTGACTTTAATAAGCCAGGAAGACATTTATAATGAACCCACACAGTGCGTTTAATATAGACAGATTAAATATAGTGAAATATATACAGTGTGATACACATTTCTGCATGAAGAAGAGATGTTAATGTCCGCAACACCAGAATATCATAAAACAATTGCTGGCTTATGAAGTTATTGTTGGTGTAATGTATAAATCATGGTTATCTATTTATGACCAGCAAGCTTTCACAAGCAGCAATATGCGTCACTGGTATTCAATGGTTCACTGGTGCTTTTTTGTCACGTGTGAAGTGCCATCACAGTGAAATTCTTCTTTCACACAAATAGTCCAGCAGAGTATTGCCCTACCTCCGATCCTCGATTATTAGCAGGTGTACAGAAATAGTCTACTAGCAAGCAAGACGCGCCATGTTTTGGTGCCATTTCCAAAGTCCACGGTCCAGTTCTTATGAGCGGTGCCTGTTCCAGGCAGGTCCCAGGCTGTTGCGGGCCTCCAGCCACCTCCTTCCATGGACACCACGTCCCTCTCCTCGCCCATCCACCTTTGTGCCCTGGGGCTGCCTCCCGCAGCCGACCACGAGGGTGTGGTAGGCCAGAACCCAGGTTCCCCCTCCTCATATGTTCGTAAGATATAGGAGCAGAATTAAGCCATTTGGCAAGCAAATATAACGAAAAGAATCAAAAGTTAGTTTTATTTTGTTTCAGTCACAGTTATTCTGTAGGTTTAGGGGGATGTATGCCAAACGCAAGCAGGTGGGACTAGTGTAGATGGGGCATGTTGGTCAGTATGGGCAAGTTGGGCTGAAGGGCCTGTTTCCACGCTTGATGACTCTATGACCTCATAAGTTATCTTACAGACCATACTTTCAATAGTTGGACAATGTTCAAATTTGCTGACATTAACTAGGTCTCTACAGCTGCACTTCAAAACTCGGATATTGTTTAGTGGACTCGGTGGGCCAAAGGGCCTAGAACCATGTTGTATCTCTAAACTAAAATAAACCTAAATAAACTAAACTAGACTAGACTAGACTAAACTAAACTAAATTAGACTGGACTAGACTATACTAGACTAAACTAGACTGGACTAGACTATACTAGACTAAACTAGACTGGACTAGACTATACTAGACTAAACTAGACTGGACTAGACTATACTAGACTAAACTAGACTAGACTAGACTATACTAGACTAAACTAGACTGGACTAGACTATACTAGACTAAACTAGACATACACGCATCGTATCTGACAAACATGCACACCAGAGATGCAAATGTGGGCTCACAAGCAAGCAGACAAATACACCAGTGAGCATGGTCCCGTAAAGAGGTGCAGACACACATATGCACATATGTGCACGCACGCACACAAAAGCACACACACATACACAAGTGCACACACATGCACGTCCATGCACACATGTGCATGCACACACACACAAGAACAAGCAAACATGCACGTGCACACATACACACATGTGGCACACATACGTGTGCACACAAGCACGCACACCAGACATGCGCACACACACACACACACTTGCACGCACATATCCACACACTCACAGAAACGGAGGCACTAGTGAACCAACACACAGAGCACATGTGCAGTCTATCACGTAGACCTATGCATGTATGCATACTTATATAAATCTAAATTAGGTCTTCCGTGCAGACTGCACATCGCAGACAAACTTAACATAGAACGACTCCAATTATTCCAAGAAATTGGGATGTTAGCTGGGTTATTGCTGCCACTTCTTATTTTGGCCATCAGTGGCACGTTTTTCCCCCCACTCCTGCTCCTTGTGCAACCTTGACGATGTGTTTGTAATTAGTCTTTTGAGACTTTTGGCCTGCAGCTCGCTTTGGGGTAATGACAATCGCAGCACTGGCAGAGCAGCTATTCCGTAGAGACTCATTTTTCTTACATAACTGCACGGGGCGAAAGCTGAGCTTTATCTGTTCCTGTCATGCACCTGGCAGCGTGCTTGCTTTCTGCTGATGCATTACTTTCACGCTGCTCTTACAAAAAAATGGTGACTATGAAATTGCTGCCACCATATTCACCAGCATTGAAAAGAGGCTGTGCAAACTGTGCACAAGATAAAATGGATCTCATTCCAGATAAGAGTTTTCTCTCTCTTTCTCTCTCTCTCTCTCCCTCTCCTACCCCCCCCCCCCCCTCTCTCTCTCTCTCTCTCTCTCTCTCTCTCTCTCTCTCTCTCTCTCTCTCTCTCTCTCTCTCTCTCTCTCTCTCTCTCTCTCTCATGGTAGTGTCTGGACACAGCTGATGAGATTGTGATTTAGTTTAGCTTAGTTTAGTTTGGTTTAGTTTAGAGATACAGCATGGAAACAAGCCCTTTGGCCCACCGAGTCCGCAATGACCATCGATCACCCATTCACACTAGTTCTACGTTACCCACTTTCCTATCCACTCCCCACCCTTTAGGAGCAATTAACCTTGAAACCCCACTTGTCGTTCACCCGGGGAAAATGCACACGGTCACATGGAGAACGTACAAACTCTGTAGTCAGGATCGAACCCGAGTCTCTGGCGCTGTAAGACAGCAACCCTACCATTGCATCACTGTGCTGCCGTTGTCCTTCACCATAGCTTTTAACCTTCAGACGCTGCCTGACCTGCCGAGTGTTCTGTTTTTATTTCAGAATTCCAGCATCTGCAGTTTGTTTTATTTTCTCAATATTCCATGTATACTCACCAAGGCTCTGCATAATTGGAACACGACCTCTCTGCCACTGTACTCAAAGCCTTATGCTTCCATCAGTGCAATATTAATATTTGCATGATAACTCAATTAGCTTGGCAGTCTTACCATTTAAAAAAAAAACCATAACTGCAAGCTGCTGTTACTGTTATAATTGACTCATGTTTAGACTGCTAAGTTTCAGTTGTGTTATGAGCCTGGCACATGTAGGAATTGAAGATAGACACAAAATGCTGGAGTAACTCAACGGGACAGGCAGCATCTCTGGATAGAAGGAATGGATGACGTTTCGTGTCGAGACCCTTCTTCAGACTGCAGTCTGAAGAAGGATCTCAACCCGAAATATCACCCATTCCTTCTATCCAGAGACGCTGCCTGTCCCGCTGAGTTACTCCAGCATTTTGTGTCTATCTTTGGTTTAAACCAGCATCTGCAGCATCGGAGATGAACTGATTGGTTTAATATGAATGAATTGATTGGTTTAATGCATTAAGACGATTGTGTGTGAAATAATAATAATAATCGGAGCTGTTTCTTCCTGGGACCCCGATAATAAACTTGCATTTGTCAGCAGTTCCATCACCCTGGGGTTTGTCGCAATAGTTATTAGACTGCAATAGGTATTTATGACAGTCTTGCTATACGGTACCAGCACAGCAAAGCAGATCGTTCGAGGGCCTCTTTAAGGAGGTTTCAGGATTCAATTTGCCATTCTGATGAACATTAAAAGAAGATTCTTCCTGCTTGTCAGTTTTTCCGCGTTTTTGTTGAATGGTAAAGCTTATTTTCCAATTAAAGTAATTCTGTGCGCATGTTAGCACCAATTAACATAACAATGTCCACAATTAACATAATTATAAACAAAACCAACATCCCCAACCACCGTCTTAGAAAATCGTCTAGATTACCTCCAGATATATAAAATAAATGTTTCACGGAAAATAACCCAATTAGTGGTGTAACATTGAGAGGGGAAGAATCAATCTGTTTGTCAATGCGGAATATACCAGTAGGTTTTTTTCTCAGTTCAACTCCGATAATCTGGTACACACAGGACAGTCTGATATTCTGGATTATTGGATGAATTTCTCAACTCACTTTTGACTCACATTTTTAAAAATTCAGCACAGCGAGCACGGTGGCGCAGCGGTAGAGTTGTTGCCTCACAGCGCCAGAGACCCAGGTTCGATCCTGACTATGGGTGCTGTCTGTATGGAGTTTGTACGTTCTCTCTGTGACCTCGTTGGTTTTCTCGGGAAGCTCTGGCTTCCCACCACATCCTAAAGATGTACAAGATTGCAGTTTAATTTGTTTCCGTAAATTACCCCCGGTGTGTAGGATAGAACTGATGACTAGGGGATCATGGGTCGGTGCGGACTCAGTGACTGAAGGGCCTGTTTCCACGTTGTGTATCTAAATTAAACAAGCATTATAATCAATATTCCAGGGAACTTGATACATTTAAAGGGAGCACAGGAACTGAGATCCTCATCGATTTAAAGGAGTGTGCTGGATCACTAAATTCTCAATATCTAGTGGTAGCATTTTAAAACATTTTATTCAGGCCCAGCAGTTTCATCCTATCCAAGTGAAATATGCAACAAGGAGACAAAGAAACTGTTGAAGCAACTACAAATTAAACTTTCCCGCGATCTCGGATAGTTCATTAATTCATATATCAAAGGTTTTGAATTAGGCCATTTGGCCCATCGGATCTACACTGCCATTCGATCACGGCTGATCTATCTATCCCTCTCAACCCCATTCTCCTGCCTTCTTCCCATAACCTTTGACGCCCTTACTCATCAAGAATCTATCAATCTCTGGTTTGCACATGTGACGATAAAGGTACTATTGAACCATTGTCTTTCTAAGGTGGGTGGCGCTGTTTGAAATCATGCCTCCTACTGACTGGTTTAGCTTCAACCAGTAGGGCGTTTGCTGCAAGATTAACACTTTCCCACACAGGGAGCTCTTTGTTAACTGGTCTTAAATCATAAGTGATAGGAATAGAATTAGGCCATTCAGCCCATCAAGTCTACTCCGCCATTCAATCATGGCTGATCTATCTTCTCCTCTCAACCCCATTCTCCTGCCTTCTCTCCATAACCCCTGACACCTGTTGGTCTGAACCAACCTGGCAGCATTCGTACTCCTGAGGTTGCTTGCAATCTCATATTGGCAACAAACATTTCATAATTGTCCCTCAATCCAATTCATAATTCTCCCTCAGGGTGCAGGAAGTGAGATTCGAGTGAATTGAATTGAATTGAAGGATTGAGTAATGAAGCAGGCCCTTTGGCCCACAGAATCCACACTGACCATCAATCACCTGTTCGCACTAGTTCTGTGTTTTCTACTGAGTACTACGTTTACATATCTGCTGTGCTGCTGCACGTAAGAATCTCATTGTTCCATTTCGGGACATATGACAATAAAACACTCTTGACTCACTTCACTTGACTCCCACTTTTCCGTCCACTCCCCACACATTATTTACCGATGCCGATTAACCTACAAACCCGCACGTCTTTGGGAGGTGGGAGGAAACTGGAGCACTCGAAGAAAACCCATGCAGTCACAGGGAGAATGTGCAGATTCCACACAGACAGTGCCCGAGGTCAGGGCCGATCCGTTTCTCTGGCACTGTGAGACAGCAACTCTTCCAGCTACACCACTGAGCCACTCTGTTGTTTGAGCTCCTTTGGTGTTGGAAATTTCTGTGAATCTATGATTTACAGAATCTATTGGAAGTATAATCTGGCGACATGATGTTAATGTGTGAAATGAAAACATTTATAAAGCTTCGCTGGGCTGATCACCACGGTGACTGAATTTAATGGGAAGAACACCTGCTTGCTATTACACCTCCCTGCTCGGTCCCACAGTAGCAGGAAAGGAAATGATGTTTGCATCAAGAACGAGCAGACAGAATGATTTTCATAAATCAGTTTTGATATTTAATTACCTCCAGGGATGAGGGTGGATCAATAACATCCAAACAAAACCTTAGCTCTGTGTTCTGATAATGTCTCTCACACACACACACACACTTTAAATGCCTTTTTTGACATTTGCATTTAAAATAATTATATTTTTAAAAGTAATTTATATTTTAATATATTACTATAAATATTTATCACCTTCCCTTGCTAGGTTAGCAGAGAAGATTGGGTATGGGGCGCAGCAGTAGAGTTGCTGTCTTTCAGCGCCAGAGACCCGGATTCAATCTGGACTACGGGCGCTGTTTGTACGGAGTTTGTAATTCTTTCCCCGACTGCGTGGGTTTTCCCTGGGTGCTCCGGTTTCCTCGCACATTCCAAAGAAGTACAGGTTTGTATGTTAATTGGATTCTGTAAAGATTGCAAATTGTCCCGAATGTGTAGGATAGTGCTTGTGTGCGGGGATCGCTGGTCAGCGCGGACTTGATGGGCCGAAGGATCCGTTTCCACTCTGTATCTCAAATGTAAACGAAACTTGTTAATTCAAATCATTCTTTAAAATAGTAGATGATAAGGTACCATTAACCACTTCTATACCACCATAACTTGTAATACACCAAGATTGTAATTTCTAGTTTGGACAGGCCATGTCGTCAGAATGCCTGAGAGTCGACTGCCAAAACAGCTTCTGTATGGGGAACTGTGTCAGGGCAAGCGCTCAGTAGGAGGACAGAAGAAACGGTTTAAGGACTGCCTCAAAGTGTCCCTCAAAGACTTGGACATCAACCTCAGCACTTGGGAGTCTCTTGCTCTGGACCGTCCAACCTGGCGTAGCAAGCTCACCACAGGAGCCCATGCAGCAGAGAACAGACGCACTGCAGAGGCCCAGAGGAAACGCTCCGCGCACAAGGCCCGGGCTACCTCCACTTCCACTGCAGCAGCCATCCACTTGTGTCCTACGTGTGGGCGTGCCTTCCGTGCCCGGATTGGCCTCACCAGTCATTTCCAGACCCACAGTCACCAATCCTCCAGCTGAAAGTTAAGTCATTGTCATCTTCGAACCCGAAGGACTTCAATTGAAAGAATAGCAGTCATAACTCAGACTGGTTAGCACGCAACAAAAGCTCTTCACTGTACCTCGGTACATGTGCAATTAACTAAACTAAATTCAAACTCAAATTCAGAAGGTTGTGGCGGCTGTTTCAATGGATATTTATAAAGTGGAGACGATGGACCGAATGGCCTAATTCTGCTCCTATAACTTATGAACATGTGACAATAAACTGACCTTGAAACCTTGCAAGTCTGAGAAAGGTCCCGGCACAAATCTATAACGGACACCATTCCACCCCCCATGGTCCATTGTAATGAGGATCTACTATATTTCCAAATCAGGATGCTATGTGACTTGGTGGCAATGCTACAGGCATTGGTTCTCCCATGAGTCTACTGACCTTGCCTTTCATGGTGGGTAACTCATAGAGATGGGACATGTAGTGCAGTAGACAATGGGTTTTGTTGAATGGCTAAAGTGAGTCCAGCCTACAAATAGCCTACAAGTCCAGCATTTTGTGTTTATCTTTTGCATAAACCAGCATTTACAGTTCCTTTTTATCATTTTATTTTGTAATGCAAATGGCCCTCTCCTGTTCCTGTAAGCATATCGATGTAAAGAATTAGGGGCGGCAGAGTGACGCAGCTGGTAGAGCTGCTCCCTCGTAGCGCCAGAGACCCGGGTTCGATCCTGACCTCGGGTGCTGTCTGTGTGTGATTTGCACGTTCTCCCAGTGACGAGATGGGTTTCCTCCGGGAGCTCTGGTCTCCTCCCCCATCCCAAAGACGTGCGGGTTTGTAGGTTGTTCAGCCTCTGTAAAATTGTGTGGGGAATGAATGAGGAGGTGAGATGGCGTGGAGTTGGTTCAAATGGGTGATCAATGGTCGGCCTGGAATCGATGGGCCGAAAGACCTGCTTCCAAGCCTAAACTCTAAAACTAAATTAAATTGTTTGCGCTCTTACTCTTGCATCCTCATATTAGACAAGGCTACCAATCAGTGCCATGAGCCTGGGATATTAAGCATTTTGGATGCTTGTAATGGCGGCACGTTGGCACAGTAGTATTGCTGCCCTTCAGCGCCAGATCCTGACTAGTTCGATCCTGACTAGGGGTGCTGTCTCTACACTGTTTTGTATGGTTTCCCTGTGACCGTATGTGTTTTCTCCAGGTGCTCTGGTTTCCTTCCACACTCCAAAGATGTGCGGGTTTGTAGGGTAATTGGATTTGGTAAAAAAAATTGTAATTTGGTCTTAGCGTGTAGAATAGTGCTAGTGTACAGGGTGATCGCTAGGCAGCACGGACACGGCGGGCCGTAGGTCCTGTTTTTGCACGGTATCTCTGAAGTCTAAAGCATAATTGAAGGCGTGAATTCGGTTAATAGCAAAGATAGACACAAAGCACTGGGGTAACTCGGCGGGTCAGACAGTATCTCTCCTGACCCACTGAATAACTCCAGCACTTTGTATCTTTCTTCGGTATAAACCAGCAAGCATCAGCACCGGAGAATTTGGTTTACTGACACTCTCCTTGTACTCCCAATGATCTGAACTATTTGGTAAATAAATTTTATAAATTTCCCCGGTGTGGGACGAATAAAGGAATATATTATTCAAGAAGGGTATCAAAGAAAAGATTTGATAGAATGCCATCAACGATTCTGCATTCAATGAATGCATGAGGTATATTACACTCTCATTTGTTTAAGAGGAACCATAATTTTGACTTAATCACATATTAATTACCAGGCAGATCGGAATATAATTGTTATTTCCATTTGCATAAAAAGCACATCAAATTTAAAAGTAACACTGTATGTGCTGTGACCATCAATGTGGCAGACAACACTGCAGTGCAAACTCTCAGCACTAAATCAAATAAAGAGATCACTTAGAACTGCGGATGCTGGTTCATACACAAAAAGACACAAAGTACTGGAGAAACTCAGCAAGTCAGGCAGCTTCTTTGGAGAAGTCTGAAGAAGGGTCTCGATGCGAAACGCGAGTCTGAAGAAGGGTCTCCTACTGAAACGCCACCTATTCCTTTTCTCCTGAGATGTTGCCTGATCCGTTAAGTTATTCCAGCACCTTGTGTGTATCTCTGGAGAACATGGATAGGTGACGTTTCGGGTCGAGACCCTACTTCAGACAGACACATGGTTCGTTTCAAGACCCTCTTCAGTGATTGTAGGGTGGGGGGGGGGGGGGGTGGAGAAAAAAGCTGGAAGAGTGGTGGGGCAGGACAAAGCATGACAGGTGGACACAGGCAAGTGGGGGAGGGTTTGATAGGCAGATGGTTGGAATAAAGGCCACAGATTTGGAGAGGTTGGGTGAGTGGGCAGATGCAGTATAATGTGGATGAATGTGAGGTTATCCACTTTGGTGGCAAGAACAGGAAGGCAGATTATTATCTGAATGTTGTCAGATTAGGGAAAAGGGAGGTGCAACAAGACCTGGGTGTGCTTGTACATCAGTCACTGAAAGTAAACATGCAGGTACAGCAGGCAGTGAAGAAAGCTAATGGCATGTTGGTTAATTCCCGGGATGGCGGGACTGACACATGATGAAAGAATGGATCGACTGGGCTTGTATTCACTGGAATTTAGAAGGATGAGAGGGGATCTCAGAGAAACATATAAAATCATTAAAGGATTGGACAGGCTAGATGCAGGAAAAATGTTCCCGATGTTGGGGGAGTCCACAACCAGGAGTCACAGTTTAAGAATGGGTAGGCCATTTAGGACTGAGATGAGAAAAACTTCACCCAGAGAGTTGTGAATCTCTGCCACAGAAAGCAGTGGAGGCCAATTCACTGCATGTTTTCAAGAGAGAGTTAGATTTAGCTCTTCGGGCAAAAGGAATTAACGGGGGGGGGGGTACTGATTTTAGATGATCAGCCATGATCATATTGAATGGCATTGCTGGCTCGAATGGTCAAATGACCTACCCCTGCACCTATTTCTCGATGTTTCGATGTAAGGCAGCAACTCTACCGTTGCACCACTGTGCCGCCTTAGTTTGCTAATCAGCCTGATTGTGGAGGAGCCCCACACGGTCACGGGGAGAGCATGCAAACTTTGCCGGAGGTCGGGATCGAACCAGGGTCACCAGAGCTGCGAGGCAGCTACTCGACCAGTCACTCAAATGAACCGCTGCCAGAGACAAGCAGCACAAGGCAACAGAAACAGCTGCGGCTGAAAATAAACTGAATTGCGTTACTCAATCACCGTGAGGGAGATAGATATTAACTCTCTTGCTCGCACTAGATTAAGGAGATTGCACAGTGCATCAAATTGGCTCTGCTTTTGTGCCTTCTCGACATTGCACTATTGAGAAGGAGAATGGATGTTTGTAGGATTGTGTTTCGAAGGGAAATTTTAATTTGTTCCGACTCAAGGCTTTGTGCTCAATCAGATTAAACAAAAATCACTCTACAAAACCCTGAGCTTTTAAAGAGATAATGGAAAATCTTATAAGAGAGCATCATTTGATGAAAAGTTTCTGGTAAAACCAGCCAATGTCAGTTGTGGAAAGTGCAGCTGAGGGGTTGGCTGGAAACTCCTTTCCTTGGAAGGCAATAGTTTTCTTCGGAATCGTGGAAATAGACAGAGCCAGTGAAGGTAATTCATGCCCATCATACTCATGTTAGCTGAGGATGAGCTATTGAGACTAAGTGCACTTTCCAAAGGCTGGTCTGTACACATGTAAGTAATGGTATTTCAAGTTAAAACTTTTAGACTTTAGAGATACAGCACGGAAACAGACCCTTTGGCCCACCGAGTCCGTGCCGACCAGTGATTACCTCATGCACTAATGCTATGCTACACACTTGGGACAAATTACAATTTTACCAAGGCCAATTAACCTGCAAACCTGTACATCTTTGGAGTGTGGGAGAAAATCTGAGCACCCGGAGAAAACCCACAGGGTCACAGGGAGAACGTACAAACTCCGTACAGACAGCGCCCGTGGTCAGGATCGAACCCGGGTCGCTGGCGCTGTAAGGCAGCAACTCTACCGCTGTGCTTGACCTTCTCAATGTATTTGAAAAACAGCACGTATACGTCTACTGATAGAAAATGAACTCAACTAGTAGAAAAACTGTTTAAATCTTAGAGACGGAAAGTGTTAGAAATACACATCAGGTCAGGCAGCATCTGTGCACTGTGCCACCCATCTTTCTACAAGACTTTCTACAAACCTTATCGGGATGGCATGTCGTCACGGCGGTAGAGTTGTTGCCTCACGGCGCCAGAGACCCGGGTTCGATCCTGATTATGGGTACCGTCAGTAAAGTGTTCGTATATTCTCTCCGTGACCGCGTGGGTTTTCCCCGGGTGCTCCGGTTTCCTCCCACACTCCGAAGACGTGGAAGTTGTAGGTTAATTGGCTTCTGTAAAAATTGTAAATTGTCACTAGTGTGCAGTGTGTGCTAGTGCAATGGGGATTGCTGGTTGGCATGGACTACATGGGCCAAAGGGCCTGTTTCCGCGCTGTATCTTTAAACTAAACTAAACTAAACTAAACTAAACTAAACTGAACTATAATTTTCAAGCTCCAGGATCATTATCTTACTTCTCCACATCACCCTCCCCAGAGCAATCATCTACTCCTGGTAATATGGTTATGAGAACTATACACAGCCCAGTACTGTTGTTTTATGGGTATTTTATGCAATTCTTGTTGTAAAATTATTTCCTTTGCATGGAAAATAAACCTTAATAAGTTGCAAATGAGAAGAAAAAGAGGCAATGCAGTCTTTTTTGGAGATAGTTATTAACAATCTCCTATCATTTTGCTGACATTGAGGAAGAAGATAGACACAAATCTCAGAAGGCGGAGGATAACAAAGTAGCTTCAGAAATGATCAATACTGGAATAAGTATTGGTATTTGTTTTGGTTTATTATTGGCACGTCTACTAAGATACTGTGAAAATATTTGTTTTGGATGCTGTCCACATCAAACCATGCGCAGATCAATAAGTAGTGCAAAAAGTGAAAGGAGAAAGAGTGAAGAATATAATGTTATAGTTACAGAGAAAGTGCAGATGAAAACAAGTGCAATGGCCTCAATAAGGTAGGTTGGGTGATCTGGACTACATCTTTCGCTATGAGAGGTCCATTCAAGAGTCTGATAACAGTGGGGAAGATGCTGTTCCTGGATCTGGTTGTATGTGCCTCCAAGCTTTGGCAGCTTCTAACCGGTGGGAGAAGGGAGAAGAGGGAATGATCTTGATTATATTGACTGCTTTCCTGAGGCAGTGTGAGGTACAGATGGAGATGATGGTTGGTGGGCTGGTTTGCAGGATGGACTGGGTGATGTCCACAACTCTCTGCAATTTAGTGTGGGTTTGCCAAACCAAGTTGTGATGCATCCCGACAGGATACTTTCAATGGTGCATCTGCAGAAATTGATAAGAGGGATCAAGAACATGTCAGATTTCATTAGTCTTCTGAGGAAGTAAAGGGGTTGATGTGCTTTCTTGGTTGTAGCATCAATGTGGTTGGATCCAGGTAATTTTGGGTGGTGGTTCAGCCTTGGATTTGATGGTGTCATGCAGTGGTATGCTTTCTTCCCCTCTGCTTCAGGCTCCTGAATGATTCTTCCATAGGTGAGAATACTGTCCTGTTCACCTCCACCCCATTGCGGCTACGATTTGCTTACCTGTCAAATATCTTTAAACTGTTGCTGCCTTACAGCACATAAGCCCTGGGTTTGATCCTGACGACAGGTGCTTTCTATACAGAGTTTGTACGTTCTCCCTGCGACCGGGTCGATTTCCTCGGGTGCTATGGTTTCATCCCACATCCTAGAGATTTGCAGGTTTGTAGGTTAATCGGCCTCTGTAAATTGTCTCTCCTGTGTAGGATAGAAAACTGGTGTGAACAGGTGATCGCTGTTCGGCGCGGACTTGGTGGGCCGAAGGGCCTGTACCCACGCTGTATCTCAACTAAACTAAACTAAACTAAACTAAACTAAACTAAACTAAACTAAACTAAATAGCTGACCATTCATCATGAATTTCCTTGTCGGGTTGATCGTCCGTAAATACATTACCTCACACATTCTTGGATTGAATTCCATTTTCCACTTACTGCCTGTATTCGCCCACATCATTGCTTAATGTCCCTGCTAATCAGAAAACAAATTACCACCAGTAACCAGTTCTCTAATTATAATCATTGTCGGGTAACAGCTACAGAACTGTAACTTAATATTCCCTACGGAAGTAATGTGAGGAGAGGCTTTTAAAATTTGAAAATGGGAGGAAAATGAATTAGATGGTCACCTCAGCCCCTTGGAGAGAAGACAAAGGAACAAAATCAATGTTCCCAAGCCGAAATTGGGAATTATTTCCAATTGGCTTAATGTACATTTATTGTTCATAAGTTCATAAATCATAGGAGCAGAATTAGGCCATTCAGCTCAGCAATTCTACTCCGCCATTCAATCATGGCTGATCTATCTTTCCCTCTGAACCCCATTCTCCTGCCTTCTCCCCATAATCCCTGACACCCGTACTAATCAAGAACCTAACCTATCCAAGAACCTTAAAAATATCCATTGACGGCTTCCACAACCTTCTGTGGCAATGAAGTCCACAGATTGACCACCCTCTGACTAAGGAAATTCATCCTCCTCCTTTCTAAAGGTATGTCCTTTTAGTCTGCGGCTATGGCCTCTGGTCCTAGACTCTCCCTGTTCATGTTTCCAGAGGCTTTAGTTTATTGTCATGTGTACGGAGGTACAGTGAAAAGCGTGCTAACCAGTCAGCGGAAAGACTATAGGACTACAATCGAGCCATCCACAGTGTACTCAAGAGAGGATATCACGTTCACTAAAGCCTGGTGTACTGTATACACTGCCCTTGTAACTGGATTGCAAAGGTCACCTGTAAATGAGGATCACTACCAGACAGTTCAATTCTTCTTCAAAGCACAGCTGCCCATCTTCTGTCTCGCACTAATCCCTGTAAGCCTTCGCTAATCTTTCATTGGTGTTTTATCCCTGAGTATTTCAGCTCTCCAAGGGCCCACACCAGCCCTGTCTCTTCCAGCTACCCCCCTTCCTCATGCATTGCTGAAGATGCTGCACATGAGTAAGGTGCCGTTTACGATGTTGTAGCAATGCAGGTTTGGCTATTTTTTTCTCAGTGCAATATTAACCTACACGCCCTTCTGGTTTCTCTTCTCCTGCATGCCCGGTAGACCGGGAATCGGAGAGGAGGTGGAGGGTGTCAGTGATGGCGGCGGACGCTAGACAAGGGTCCCAGTGAGAAGAACCAGAGGGGGCTCACCTCTCGCCCTCGAGGTCGGCTGCGGGAGGCACCCCCCAGGGAACAAGGGCTGAAGCGGTGAGGGACGACGGTTGACGGGACGACCGGAATGGAGGTGACGGCAGCCATGGGCCTTTGTGGCCAACTCCAGCTGGGACTGTGAAATGGCACCTCTTGCACAGTGGACTGCTCTGTACATTCTGTACTGACCAGGGGATTGTGCTTATATGCGGGGGATAGTCTTGCTGAGCTGTAGGTAAAAAATTGTATTTCACTGTACCTGGTACATGTGACAATAAAGAAACCATTGAAACGTTGAGCCATATTAATTCTATGTTATCCTCGTTAGATTCCTATCATGTTAATTATGGATGGGTGCCAACTGGTCAAAGTGGACACAATGGGCCGAATGGCCCGGTCCCCTGCCGTATGACACAATGCAGTTTGAAGACGGGTCCCGACCTGAAAAGCCACCCATCCTTTTTCTCCAGAGATGCTGCCTGACCCGTTAAGTCAGTCCAGCATTTTATGCCTATCTTCGATATAAACCAGCATTTGCGGTTCTTGTATATGCATCTGTCACTCTATCATATTGCACGTAAGGGAGCTCACACCCATTTGAAGTTAGAGTGGATATGACTCCATTTAGTGGACTTGTACACCAGGCAAAAAAAACTGCCCGCAAGAGAAAATAACGTTTTTCATTTCCTGATGCCATTGCTGGCCTTGTTTATCGAGAAGAAAATGGACAAGGGGCAATTAGTCATTGTTACACAGAGACTAATCTCATCTCACTTGAAAATGCAAGAATCATCTGCACCCAGGCACTAATCTATTCATCTCTGTCACACAAGAACTGGATATTATGCACCACTAATTGATTACCTCTAAATATTCAATTTAGGTGATTGACAAATCAATTAATTGTGAGTGCTTTTTTTTGGTTTTAATTGCTGCATTTGTTGCTAGCCTGTTTGTTTGTGAAATAGTTATGATGAATGGGCTCCATTTTCCAATACAGGTACTTTTGTACACCATTGCCAAGTGAATTGCAAATCTGGCTGGAGATAAATTCCAACATCGGAGGCGTCCAGCATTTAATCATTGCAAGAGCAAAATACTGCAGATGCCGGAAAACCAAAACAAAGTTGGAATGCTCAGGGAGTCTCAGCTGAGAGGAAACCAAAATGAATGCGCTTTGCTTAAAGAGTCATAGTCAAAGAGCTATACACACTGTCAGACTGATACCTGTCCCAATGTCTTTTAAATGTTATTATAGTACCTTCCTCAACTACCTCTTCTGACAGCTCGTTCCATATATCTACAACCCTCTTTGTGTGAAAACGTTGCCCCTCAGGATCCTACTAAATCTTTCCCCTTCACTTTAAATCTATATCCTCTGGTTTTCAATTCTCAGGCAAAAGACTGCGCAGTTACATAATCTATTCCTCTCATGATTTTATACACCTCTGTAAGGTCACACCTCATCCTTCTGCACTCCAAGGAATAAAGTCCTAGCCTGCTCAGCCTCTCCCTATAGCTCAGGCCCACAAGTCCTGGCAACATCCTCATAAATCTTCAAGGCTTAATAGCTTTCATCAGAATTCATAGTTTTAAGAACGATTATCTGCACATTCTATAGTTACTGCACCATTTGTAGAATGCAAAAGCAAAGTTAATTTCCCTGCATTTATAGAATTTCCTGAGGGAATTAGATTCAGAGGCATAAACTCTTAGAGCCATGCAGAATGGAAACAGGTCCTACAAGTTTTTTCACTGTATCTAGGTACACCTAACAATAACAAACTAATGCTATTACCAGATGAAATGGCAAGGTGTCAGAGGTGATGGGGAGAAGGCAGGAGAATATGGTTAGGGAGGGAGAGATAGATCAGCCATGATTAAATGACAAAGCAGACTTGATGGGCCGAATGGCCTAATTCTGCTCCTATCACTTATGACCTTATGAAATGTGTAGGAAGGAAATTCAGATGCTGGTTTAAACTGATGATAGACGCAAAAAGCTGGAGTAACTCAGCGAGTCAGACAGCATCCCTGGAGAAAAGGAATAAGTGATGTTTTGGATCTGAAGAAGGGTCTTGACCCGAAATGTCACCCACTCCTTTTCTCCAGAGATGCTGTCTGACCTGCTGAGTTACTCCAGCTTTTTGTGTCAATCTACAATATCCTTACCAGTACCTTATGGTCCAGTGTATTCGCATTGATCTTCAAGCACCCTTTTCCACTAATCCAACACCGATCCCATTTTATTCTCCCGACATTTCCATCGGTTCCCCAGATTGTACCCCTCACATGCACTCTGGGGGTGATTTATATTGGCTAATTAACGGCAGGATGTGGGAAGTCAGAGAAACATCCAGTGTCCCCTAGGACCACACCTTTATTTGTTTAGTTTAGAGATACAGCACGGAAACAGGCCCTTCGGCGCCCAGCGATCCCCACATATTAACACTATCCTTCACACACTAGGGACAATTTTTACATTTACCAAGCCAATATACCTACATACCTGTACGTCTTTGGAGTGTGGGAGCAAACCAAAGATGTCGAAGAAAATCCACGTGGTCACGGGGAGAACATACAAGGTCTGTACAGACAACACCTGTAGTCTAGATTGAACCCGGGTCTCCGGCGCTGCAAGCGCTGTAAGGCAGCAACTCTACCGCTGCACCACCGTGCTGCCCTATGTGCCGCACCTGTGAGAAATATGTCCGGTTGCAGCTCCTGTCTGAGGTTGTGAGGGAACTGGAACTGCATCTGGATGACCTCTGGATCGTCCGGGAGATTGAGAGCATCGTAGACAAGCGTTATAGTAAGATGGTCATATCTAAAGTGCAGGCAGAAAGTAGATGGGTGAACACCGAGAAAGGTCAGAGTTGGCAAAGGGTGCAGGAATCTCCTGTGGACATGGTCCTCAGAAACAAGTATAGCCTTTTCCTTCATCCACCAAGGCCTACTGGGTTCCTGCACATCTACGAGACCAAGCGTAGACAGTGACCGTTTCGCTGAACACTGTGCTAGGCCCGCCAAGGCCTACTGCATCTCCTGGTTGCAAACCATTTTAACTCCCCTTCCCATTCCCACACTGACCTTTCTGTCCTGGACCTTCTCCACCTTCAAAGAGAGGCCACAAGCAAATTGGAGGAACAGCACCTCATATTTCGCTTGGGCAGCTTACAACTCTCTGTGGCGGCACAAGGAACTGCAGAAGCTGGAATCCTAAGCAAAACACAAAGTGCTGGAGGAACTCAGTAGATCAGGCAGCATCTGTGGAGGAAAATTAAATATAATTGGGCATAGCCATAAGGTAAGAGGGGGAAAGTATAATGGAGATGAACAGGGCAAGTTTTGTACCCAGAGAGTGGTGGGGCCTGGAACACTTTGCCAGGGGTGATGTGGGAGGCAGATACGATAGTGGTGTTTATGAGGCTTTTAGATAGGCACTTGAGGAAGTGCAGGCATTAGAGGGATATAGATCATGTACAGGCAGATGAGATCAGATTATCTAGGCATCATGTCAGGCACAAACATTGTGGGTCGAATGACCCATTCCTTTGCTGTACTGAATTGAATTGAATTGAATAGAATAAATTTTATTAACCAAGTATGTACACATACAAGGAATGTGCCTTGGTACTCCACTCGCAAGTAACAACACGACATACAGTAAACAATTAAGAATAAAACATAACACATTAAAACATTAAGAATAAAACATTATAGTTTAAACATATGAAGAATTAAATAAAATACCAGAGCAAAAGGAGGCTACAGACTTTAGGTTGTTGAATAGAGCTACTGCTCGTGGAAAAAGCTGTTTTATGTCTGGCTGTGGCAGCTTTGACAGTCTGGAGTCGCCTTCCAGAGGGAAGTGCTTCAAATAGTTTGTGGCCAGGGTGAGAGCGGTCAGAGATCATCTTACCTGCTCACTTCCTGGCCTTTGCAATGTACAGTCCGTCGATGGGGGGAAGGTTGCAGCCAACAACCTTCTCAGCTGATCAAACGATGCGCTGCAGCCTCTGGATGTCGTGCTTGGTGGCTGAGCCAAACCAGACCATGATGGAGAAGGTGAGGGCAGACTTTAATGGCAATGTAGAATTGGACCATCATTGCCTGTGGCAGATTGTGTTTCCTCAGCTGCCGCAGGAAGTACATCCTCTTGGGCCTTTTTGACTGTGGAGTCGATGGTGGCCCCCCATTTAAGATCCTTGGAGATGATGGTTCCAAGGAACTTAAATGACTCCACAGATGTGACTATGGTGATGTTGATGGTGAGTGGGGGGAGAGGAGGGGGAGCTCTCCTAAAGTTTACAATTAGTTCCACTGTCTTAAGAGCATTGAGCTCCAGGTTGTTGCGATGGCACCAGGTCGCCAGCTGTGTCACTTCCCATCTGTAGGCAGATTCCTCCCCATCCTGGATCAGTCCAATCAGGGTTGTGTCATCCGCAATCTTGAGGAGCTTGACAGAGGAGTCTGTGGAGTGCAGTCGTTGGTGTAGAGAGAGTAAGGAAGAGGGGAGAGTACGCAGCCTTGCGGTGCTCCTATGCTGAGGGTCTGCAGGTTCGAGATGTGCTTTCCCAGCCTCACATCCTGTCTGTCAGGAAGTTGGTGATCCACTGACAGAGGGGTTCAGGCACAGTCAGCTGGGAGAGTTTGGTGTGTAATAGGTCTGGCACAATGGTGTTAAATGCAGAGCTAAAATCCACAATCCTTGCATAGGTCCCCTGGTGGTCTAGGTGCTGGAGGATGAAGTGCAGGCCTAGGTTGACTGCGTCATCCACTGATCTATTTGCCCTGTATGCAAACTGAAGACGGTCCAGCAGGGGGGTTTGTGATATTTTTCAGCTGGGCCAGCACGTCTTTCAAGGGTCTTTCAAAGGTGATTACAGAGGTCAGTGCGACATGCCTGTAGTCATTAAGACCAATGATCCTTCTCTTTTTGGGTACAGGGACAATAACGGAGACCTTGAAGCAGGCAGGGACAGTGCAGGTTTGCAGGGACTGGTTGAAAATGTCTGTGTAGACCGGTGCCGGTTGTTCGGCACAGAGCTTGAGGGTTGAGGGGGAAACATTGTCATGGAGATGGAGATGGAGATTTCCGGCTGCCTCCTGAATAGCTTTGCCACCTCCTCAATTTCTATTGTTAGTGATGGAGAAGTGGCCAGACTGATGTTGGGCAGCAAGGAAGGGGTGGGTAGTGGAGGAGGGCCCAGTCTTTGCTGACTGGAGTCAGGCTGTAAGTGGGTGTGAATTGGTGATTGGGAAGGGGTGGGTGGGGAAGGGCCCAGTCTTTGCAGACTGGAGTCAGTCTGTAAGTGGGTGTGCAGTGGTGATTGGGGAGGGGTGGGTGGGGAAACATAGAAAATAGGTGCAGGAGTAGGCCATTCAGCCCTTCGAGCCTGCACCGCCATTCAATATGATTATGGCAGATCATTCAGCTCAGTAACCTGTACCTGCCTTCTCTCCATACCCCCTGATCCCTTTAGCCATAAGGGCCACATCTAACTCCCTCTTAAATATAGCCAATGAACTGGCCTCAACTACCTTCTGTGGCAGAGAAGGGTCCAGTCTTTGCAGACTGGACTCAGGCTGTGAGTGGGTGTGAAATAGTGATTGGGGAGGAGTAGGGGGGGGGAGGGGGAAGTGGGTACCGGGGTTATTTTTCTATTTTTCTGCAGTAGAACTCGTTCTGGTCATTGATCAGCTGACGATTGTCCAAGGAGCGGAGGGTTTTCCTTTTGTAGCTGGTGATTTAGTGCAAGCTCTTCCACACTGAAGATGAGTCATTAGTTGAGAACTTGCTCCTCAACTTCTCAGAGTACCTTTCTTTGGCAGTTGTGATTCCTCTTCTCAGTTTGTACTTGGCCTGCCTGTAGAGGTCTGCATGCCTGCTCCTGTAGGCCTCATCTTTAGACTGGCGTAACTGTCTGAATTCTCCTGTGAACCAGGGCTTGTCATTGTTGAACCAGATCCGGGTCCTAGTGGGAAAGCAACTGTCCTCACAAAAGCTGACATAGGATGTCACGGTGTCTGTATATTCATCGAGGCTAGTGGTTGCTTCCCTGAACACATTTCAATCAGTGCAGTCAAAGCACGACTGTAGTTTTTCAATGCTCTTGCTTGTCCACCTTTTCATTGTTCTGACCACAGGCTTAGCAAATTTTAGTTTCTGCCTGTAGGTGGGAATAAGGTGAACTAAACAATGATCGGAGAGACCCAGAGCCGCCCGGGGAGCAGAGCGATATGCGTTCTTGTTTGAAGTGTAGCAGTGATCGAGGGTTCTCTCCCCTCTGGTGGGGCAGGTAACATGAAGTCTGTACTTTGGAAGCTCACGACTGAGGTTAGCCTTGTTAAAGTCCCCAAAACAATGACCATGGAGTCCGGGAAGTCACTCTCTACTCACATTACCCGGTCAGCGTGTTGCGTTTGCGCCTCACGTACGCAGGATTGGGGGGGGGGGGGGGGGGGGGGATGTAAACTCCAGCGAGGATAAAGGAGGTAAATTCCCTTGGAGAAGAAAAGGGTTGGCAATTTATAAAAAAAGATTCCAGATTAGGAGACCAGAAGTGAGGCAGTGCCGCGATGTCGCTGCACCAGCCCTGGTTAGTGTAGCAGCATATGGGCGGCACGGTAGCGCAGCGGTAGAGTTGCTGCTTTACAGCGAATGCAGCGCCGGAGACTCAGGTTCGATCCTGACTACGGGTGCTGCACTGTAAGGAGTTTGTACGTTCTCCCCATGACCTGCGTGGGTTTTCTCCGAGATTTTCGGTTTCCTCCCACACTCCAAAGACGTACAGGTATGTAGGTTAATTGGCTGGGTAAATGTAAAAATTGTCCCTAGTGGGTGTAGGATAGTGTTAATGTACGGGGATCGTTGGGCGGCACGGACTTGGTGGGCCGGAAAGGCCTGTTTCCGGCTGTATGTGTATGGTATGGTATGGTATATTCCACCGCCTCTTGATTTCCCCGCTGCCTCCACTTCGCGGTCCGCTCTGTGTAGTTGAAAGTCAGCCAGTGGCAACGCATTGTCCGGGGTCGACTCGCACAGCCAGGTCTCGGTGAAGCACAGGGCAGTGGCTCGAGAGAGGTCCTTGTTTGTTTGACACAGGAATTTCAGTTTGTCCAATTTGTTGTTGAGAGAACGTAGATTTGCGAGGAATACACTCGGGAGCGGTGTGCGTAATCCTCGTCACCGTCGGAGTCGGGCATTCTGTGCTCTATGTTTTATGTACTATATCATCTGTCCATTATCCTCCACAGATGTTGCCTGACCTACTGAGTTCCAACAGCCCTTTGTGCTTTTATCTCTTTAACCCTCCTCTATAGTTCTGTCTCACGTATCTGCATCCGTGCTCACATCTGGCAAAACCGAACACCACGCGTTATTGTCTGAGTTTATCAGCAGGTTTAAAAGTGCTGGCATTACAGTTTATTTTGGGGGGGGGGTGGATTTGCAGTGGGTGCCTTCAATTATCTGCACAAATATCTTAAATCCACCATTAATCAATACCTCAGTGACAGAGATGGAACGATGATTGTTTTTAAGCTTGAATCCTCATCTCCCTTCAGCTTCGTAAGTCACTTTGGTTTCTTTCTAATCTCCTTATCGTACAGGGGCAGTGGCAGCTTACGTACTGGATTAGGTGTGGGTTGTCCTGTGTGCTCTGCCAATGGTTGGAGGGGGTAATCTTTGACCTACGCGGTGCGTTTCTCTGTTTAGCTCACTTTGCCACTCATCTTTGCTGTTGGTTTCCTCTGGTGTAAAAGGGCGGAAAACACACAAAAAAGTGAACATTCCCCTGTTCTCTCCATCTACAACTTGCTGGAAGATATAGGAAGTAGCCTGTGGCTGGTAGAGTTGCTGCCTCACAATGCCTGAGAACCAGATTCGGTCCTGACCTTGGGTGCCGTCTCCATGGGCTCAAAATGGCTGCACACAGTGGCGCAGCTGGTAGAGTTGTTGACTCATGACGCCGGAGACCTGGGTTTGATCCCGACTTCGGGTGCGGTCAGTGTAGAGTTTATATGTTCTCCCTGTGACCGTGTGGGTTTCCTCCTGGTGCTCCGGTTTCCTCCCATGTCCGAAAGATGTGCAGGTTGTAGGTTAATTGGCTTCTGTAAATTACCCCAAAAGAGTAGGGAGTCTGAAGAAGGGTCTCGACCCGAAACGTCACCATTCCTTCTCTCCCGAGATGCTGCCTGACCTGCTGAGTTACTCCAGCATTTTGTGAAATAAATACCTTTGATTTGTACCAGCATCAGTTATTTTCTTACACCAAAGGAGTAGGGATTGATTAGTAAGGGTGTCAGGGGTTATGGGGAGAAGGCAGGGGAATGGGGTTGAGAGGGAAAGATAGATCAGCCATGATTGAATGGCAGAGTAGACGTGATGGACCAAATAGCCTAATTCTGCTCCTATAACTTATGAGCTTATGAACCTAAATGGCATAACACAGAACTAGTGTGAACGGGAGACCGATGATCGGTGTGGACTCGGTGGGCCGAAGGGCCTGTTTCCATGCTGTATCTTTTAATCAATTCAATTTCAATCAATCTGTTCCAGGAATTGGTTCTGAAATGTCAACGTGGTTTTTTGTGGGTCCTTTGGTTCTCATTATTAAAATAGTGTATTGTTGAAATCTTCTCCGTCTACCTTTGAGTTGTTAGTGGCTTGTAATTAAACTAGATGTATGGTTGGAATCTCTGTGTTGAGACATCTTCCAGCCCAAAGAGAATGGTCTGCCGTGAGTTCATGGAGATACGGGTCTACCATCGATTTTCCGGCACCCATGGTTCCAGGGTCTTTCTGGATTATCCGTTTTGCCGGACCAACAGAAGTCACGGCCTTGAAGTAGAGTCCAACGGTACCGGAATAGTCTGCCTAGGCCACCGTGGGGCCGAGATACCAGCCCGTAAAGTCGGCCTTGGAAGTCCACTATGGGAATCTGGGATCTGCCGGCTCCGGCCGGGCTGGAGTTCCAGAGCCCCGGCCACAGAGGGGCAAATTCGACCCCGCTGATCGGCCGCGGAAATCCCAATGAGGTCGAGATCGCTGCCTCACCCGGCCTAGACGCCACATTTTCGAAGGACATCCAGGGAGGATTTCAAATGCACTCTTGTATTTTTTTCCAGGTTAAAGGAGGTGTGGCCGTAAAACTAGTGGTGGACCTGTGTAAGTGATAGAGGCATCTCCAGCAAAGATGAGGAAATTAATTTAATTTGGATGAGCACTGGAACATAGAACATAGAAAAGCACAGCCTTCAGGAACAGGGCCTTCAGCTCACAATGTCTATACCAAACATGACACCAAGATAAACTAATCTCCTTTGCTGGCACATGATCCATACCTCTCCATTCCGGGTATATCTGTGTTCTTATCTAAAATCCACATAAATGTTACTATTGCATCTGCCTCCATCACCACTACTGGTAGCGGGTGGTGGTGAGTTTAGTTTATTGTCACGTGTACCGAGGTACAGTAATAAGTTTTTGTTGCGTGCTAACCAGTCAGTGGAAAGACAATACCATGGAGCAGGAGGTTGGCGTAATTTATTATTGTTATAGTTATTATTCACAGTAATTACTTTTTCTTTGCACAGCCTATTTTTCCTATTTTATTGTCTTGCAGAATTGATGTGCAGTTGATGTATAATTTATGTTTTTGTGTGTATTGTCTGAAGCTACGTGCCTGTGTAATTTATGTACAATTTATATTTCTATGTTTTATGTGTTGCTTATGTGCCTGTGCTGCTGCTGCATTGTACATGCCCCTCACCATTCTTGTGGATATGACAATAAACTTGACTTGATTTGTCTTCCAATTATTCACACTAAGGATAGTTGGGGAGCTGGTGAACCTCATCCAATATCAACAGATACAAACATTTAATTTTGTTTAGTTTACTTTAGAAATGCAGTGCGGAAACAGGCCACTCGGTCCACCAAGACTATGCCGACCAGCGATCCCCACACACTATCACTATCTTACACACACTAGCGACAATATACAACTTGACCAAAGCCAATTAGCCTACAAACCTGTGCGTCTGTGGAATGTGGGAGGAAACTGGAAATCCTGGAGAAAAGCCATGCAGGTCCAAGGCAGACAGCACCTGTAGTCAGGATTGAACCCGGATTGATCTGCAGATGCTGGAATCTTGGGGAAAAGGGTCAAAGTGCTGCAGGACCTCAGCAGGCCAGGGAGCATCTGTGGAGGGAATGTAATAAAAAGGTCCTGCAGATGCTGGTTTATACCAAAGATAGACACAAAGTGCTGGAGTAACTCAACGGGTCAGGCAGCAACTGTGGAGGGAATGCATAGGCAACGTTTTGGGTCAGGACCCTTCTTCAGATGAGGGACTTGGTCGACTCCAGGTAGGTGGGAATGAAAGTTCAGGCTTATGTTCTAAAACATGTTCAGCAGTTTGGAAATGAGGTTCTATCTGCTCTCTCTCTCGTCAATATTGACAAACATTGTCACTGTTGGCACTGTTTTGAAGAATGGATTTGCCCCAGTGTGGAGGAATGGAGTTCAGAGGGAAAGATAGACTAGCCATGATTGAATGGTGTTGATCGGCCGAATGGCCTAATTCTGCTCCTACAAGTCATGAACTTATGCACATTGCACCCCAGACAGCACCAGAGGCTGAAGGTTGAGTGCCATCCAAGATAAAAGTGCTACTTGGCCACATTTCTAGCCATTTGTATTTGTTGCCATCCCGATAATAAAATGCACCAAAGATCCTCTCCACACTTATAAGATGTGAATACCTGAACTTGTGAAGATCCATTGCAAACTTCAAGCCATTCTTGTGCCCCCTATTTATTCTCTTCACCTTCAAGCTTCATTACTTTTCTTCGGGAACATCAGACCGCATTAAACCAGTTAATCAGAATAATATACGATCTGAAGTCATTTCAGTAATTGAGATAGTTTCTCCCCCTTGATTTTAACATATTAACAGTACAGATAGTATGTGCGATATTCTTTATGAGATGTTCAAGGACAAACGGAATTAAATAACATTGAGAAAGACACATGGGATAAACGTTTCAGGCAAAAGGGACTCAATGCTGTCTCGATGAGGAGTCTCATTTCCTGATGTCTAAAGAGCCTGTCTCACTTAGGAAATATTTTAGGCGACTGCCGGCGACTGTCATAGTCGTGTAGCAGGTTGCCGAAAAACTGACGACTGGACCCCCCCTACGACAATGTCTACGAGAAGCAACAACAACCTACCACCTAGTCGACGTCAAGCTACGGCAAGCTACCGACAACCAGTGACCCAATCGTCGCGACTTAGGATGTCCACCTACGACCGTGCCTACGACAACCTACGACCACACAGGCGTCAACCTACGACAACTGAAGTCAACCTACGTCCACTCACAACAAGCTACGACCCTGTCGGCTAGAACTAAAGACAACTGAAGACAATTCACGTCATTTTGGCCTCCGGTTTTGACGCCGGTTGACGTAGGTAGTTGCCAATGGAATTCACCGAAGTCAGCACGGGCGACAACCTACGCCACCTGGCGACAACCTACGACAGGACCTTCGTCAGGAGACGTCAAGCTACGATCATTGGCGTCAAACCAACAGTCACCGAAAATCTTTAATCATTTCAAAATCCAGCGGCGACCAGAAAAACGCTACGACTCTTTGGAGACTACTCACGACCATACAGGCGACACCCCGGCGACCGTGTGGCGACAGCCTAGTCACCTATAGTCACCTAAACAATCGCCTAAGTGGGACAGGGGATTTATGGTTCAGCTCAGTTTGGTTTATTATTGTTTACAAGGTTGAGGAGGGACGTCATTGAAACTTACCGAATAGTGAAAGGCCTGGATAGAATGGGTATGGAGAGGATGCTTCCACTGATGGGAGAGTCTAGGACCAGAGGGCACAGCCTTAGAATAAAAGGACGTACCTTTAGGAAGGAGATGAGGATGAATTTCTTTAGTCAGAGGGTGAATCTGTGGAATTTATTGCCTCAGATGGATGCAGTGGCAAAGTCTTTGGGTGGTTTTAAGAGATTGTCAGAGATTGACAAATACTTGATCAGTGAGAGTGTTGGGGGTTACGGGCAGAAGGCAGCAGAATGGGGTTGAGAGGAAAAGATAGATCAGTCATGATTGAATGGCGGAGTAGACTCAATGGGATGAATGGCCTCTGTTTCTTTGACTTATGAACTTATGAGCTTATTGTCATGTGTACCGAGGTCGAGTTAAAAGATTTTTGTTAACAGATCCAGTCAGTGAAAAGACAGTATGCATGATTACAATCAAGCCGCCGACAGATACAGGATAAAGAGAATAACGTTTAGTGCAAGATAGAGTCCAGTAAAGTCCGATTAATCATAGTTTGAAGGTCTCCAATGAGGCAGATGGTAGGTTAGGACCGCTCTCTAGTTGGTGATAGAATGGTTCAGTTGCCTAATAACAGCTCGGAAGAAACTGTCCCTGAATCTGGATGTATGCATTTTCAAACTTCTGTAACTTGTCTGATGTGAGAGGGGAGAAGAGGGAGTGACCAGGGTGAGACTCCATCCTTGATTATGTTGGTGGCCTTGCGGAGGCAGCGTGAAGTGTCGATGGAGTCAATGGAAGGGAGGTTGGCTTGCATGATAGTCTGGGCTGCGCCCACAATTTTTTGCAACTCTCTGCAATTTCTTGCTTTCTTGGACAGCTGTTACCAAACTATGCTGTGATGCATCCCGATAAAATGTTTTCTGCGGTACATCTGTAGAGGTTTGTGAGGGTTTTGGGGGCGTGCCAAACTTCTTCAGCCTTCTAAGGAAGTAGAGGCATTGGTGTGCTTTCTTGGCCCATTGCTTCGATGTGGCTGGTCCAGGACAAATTGCTATTCCTAAGAAATGGCTATCTCCCTACAGCTGATAAAGTTTTAACTCTGAATCCCTTTCCTTGAAACTCCCCTCATTTCTTTGTCATTCAGTTGGAAAGAGTGCAGAAAAGATTTACATGAATGCTATAGGACTGGACGGCTTGAGTTACAACTGGAGTGTGGACCTGGACTTGGAAATGGCGCCAAAACATGGCGCCTCTTGCATGCGGGATCAGTGGACTATCTGTGCAATTGCTAATTGAGGATGGTATAACAATACTCGGCTGGACTGTTTGTAATGAAATACTGTAATTTGACTGTGTGTTTGCACTTTGCACATGTGGTAGTTATTACCACCATTGAACTTACAAACAGTCCAGTCGAATATTGTTATACCATCTCCGTTGACCCATTGAACCAGTGATTATAAAGATGGCTGGAGCTCGTTTTCCCTGCAGTATAGGAGGCTGAGGGCTCCGCTTATAGAGGTTAATCAAATCATGAGGGGAATAGATAGGGTGAATGGTCACAGTCTTTTCTCACGGTAGGTGACTTTAAAACTACTGACAGTAAATAGGCATAGATTGAAGGTGGGAGGGGAAAGATTCCAAGGGCAACGTTTTCACAAAAAGAGTGGAGGGTACGTGGAATGAGCTGCCAGAGGATGCAGTAGAAACAGGTAGTTTAGTTTAGAGACACAGCATGGAAACCAGCCCTTCGGCTCATCGAGTCGACTCAATGCGGAAACAGGCCCTTCGGCCCAACTCATGCATGGTGTCAACTTGAGCTCGTCTCATTTATCTGTGTTGGCCCTTATCCCTCAAAACCTTTCCCATTCACGTATCTGCCCAAGTGGCTTTTAAACAAGCTGGTCTGGATAGAGTGGATGTGGAGAGGATGTTTCCACTAGTGGGAGAGTCTAGAACCAGAGGGCACAGCCTCAGAATAAAAAGATGTACCTTTAGAAATGATTTGAGGAGTTGGGCCGAAGGGCCTGTTTCCGCATTGTATAACTCTATGACTCTATGACTATTTACTGCACAAAATATGGTCTTTTGTGATTGCTACCAGCATACTGAGTGTGCTGACGAGATTAAAAGAGCAGGAAATGTAAGAGAAGCCTTCACGCAGCCTATGGCAAGGGAGGTTTGGTAAGATTGGACTGGAAGTGTGTTCCCGCAGCGCAATAAAAATAACAGTTTAGTCAACTATTAGTGGCAGATCCAATTAACGTAAGTACCTCAATTGTATTCTGATTTCTGTGAACAATTACATGACATGAAGTTGCAATTGATTCTGGCTTTAATAGCCCAAATGTATGGCAGTTTAACATCTTTGTTTAAGGAAATGACTGAATTTGCAGAGTAATGGAAGTACTTCAATGGCAATAATGCATTATGGCACACTTGAAGCAATGTTAATGATTCTTGTTCCACATTCTGTCTTCTGAATGCATTGTACAATCTCTCTAAGCCATGTTACCTTAATGTAGTATTCTGGCAGAATGTAGGATTCTGAGTATATATATATATATATATATATATATATATATATATATATAATTTATTTATTTTTCAATAATTTTATTTTAATAATTTCCTTTCTTTCCATTCAGAACACAATAATAAGGGGTATATATATAAATATATATATATATATATATATATGTGTGTGTGTGTGTGTGTGTATATAAATAAATAAATATATATATATATATATATATATATATATGATATATTATATATATAGATTATATATATATAATAAATTGTCCCTCATGTGTAGGATAGTGCTAGTGTACAGGATGATCACTGGTCGACGAGAACTCAGTGGGCTGAAGGGCCTGTTTCCACAATCACTAATATCTATAAAGTCTAAATATATATATTTACTCTAGAATTCTGACTGGAAGAAAAGGAAATAATTAAAATATAATTATTGGAAAAAAAAATACACATATATATATATATATATATATATATATATATACTTTAGAGATACAGCATGGAAACAGGTCTTTCAGCCCATTGAGTCCACGTGACCAGCGATCACCCAGTACACTAACATAATCCTACACACTGGGGACAATTTACAGTTTTATTGAAACCAATTAACCTACAAGCCTGTACATTTTTGGAGTGTGGGAGGAAACTGCAGCACCAGGAGAAAACCCACGCTGTCACAGGAAGACCTTTCAAACTTTGTACGCACAGCACCCATAGTCAGGATCACACCCGGATCTCTGGTGCTGTAAGGCAGCAGCTCTGCCGCTGCACCACTGTGCCGCCCCTCAATATATTGAAATGACTTGGATGTAAATGTAGATGGGTCATTTAGGAAGTTTGCTGATGACAGCAAAACTGGTGGAGTTGCAGACGGTGAGGGGGGCTGTCACAGTATACAGTGGAATATAGATCAGCTACAGAAATGGGCGGAGAAATGCCAGATGGGGTTTAATCCGTGCAAATGTAAAATGTTGCATTTTGGAAGGCCGAATGCAAGGGGAATGAATTCATAGAACTTGGGAAAGTTCAGCACCGAAACAAGCCATTTGGCCGACAATGTCTGTGCCCAACATGATGCCAAGATAAAGCAAGACTCTTAACAGCATTAATGTACTGAGGGATCTTAGGTTCCAAGCCTACAGCTCTCTGAAAATGGAAACACACATAGATAGATAGAATGGTAAAGAAGGCATATGGTATGCTTGACTTCATTGATTGGCGCATTGAGTGTAAGAGTGAGGAAGCCATGATGCCGTTCTATAAGAGTATGGTTAGACCGCATTTGGAGTATTGCACGCCCTCTGGTTGCCCCATTGCTGGAAGGATATGGAGGCTTTGGAGAAGGTGCTGAAGATGTTTACCAGAATTCAGCCTGGATTAGAGGGTATTACTTACAAAGAGAGGTTGAACAGACTTAGATTGTTTCCTCTGAAATGTTGGAGATTGATGGGAGTTCTGATAGAAGTACATAAAATGATAAGATCATTGAGTAGGGTAGACAATCACAACCTTTTTTCCAGGAGGGAAAAATCAAAGACTAGAGGACATAGCTCCAAGGCAAAGTTTAAAGCAGATGCGCGGAACATATTTTTTTACACAAAGAAAGGTGGGTGCCTGGAATGCGCTGCAGGAATGGTGATGGAGGCAGATACGATAATGGCGTTTAAGAAGCTTTTGGTAGTGGAGCCCTCCACGTCTATACCAGCTCTACTAGATAACCTAAAAGAATATGGTGAAATATCAGGATATTTGACAAATGAAGCCAAATCAATAGCAATGATGCTCTCAGGAGATTGTCCAGTGGAACTTAAAGAAAAAGTCCATTTTAAATGGACCAAAAAAGGGTTTAGATACCTTGGTATAATTATCACTTCGAATACAGCACAGCTATTTGAAGCTAATTATGGGAAACTGATATCTGAGATAAAGGATGATTTGGCTGGATGGGAGATCTTACCGTTGACTCTGGTGGGAAGAGTAGAAACAGTCAGAATGAATATATTGCCAAGACTGTTGTTTTTGTTCCAATCGTTGCCTATTATGATCTCGGGAGCTTTTCTAAAAAAACTGGATAAAATTATATCGAAATTCTTATGGCAAAGTAAAAAAGCAAGAATTAAATACAAGACGCTTCTCAGCAAAAAAGAAAAGGGAGGGTTGAACTTGCCTAATTTAAGAAATTATTATTGGGCAACGCAACTCAGAGCCTTAATCATGTGGACCACTAAAGAGAAAGATTCAATGTGGGTGGAGATGGAGCAAAACGCTTGTAAAAATTTGCCTTTAGAATCACTCCCATTTTTAAACGAGAAGGCCCGGAAGAGGCTCAGGATGGGCAACGAGTGGATTAGGGTAACAATGAAAATCTGGTCAGCAGTAAGAAAGAAGCTGAAGCTGTCAAATTCTGTAAGCAGGGCTACTAGAATAGCAAAAAACCCAGACTTTGTACCATCTACCATGGACTCAGGATTTGACAGATGGGCTGACAAAGGGCTAATATACATAGATCAAATGTTTCAGGGACAAACAATGAAAATATTCACACAACTTCAAAAAGAATTCAATTTACCTGCTCATGACTTTTACAAATTCTTACAGCTAAGAGATTACCTACAGAAACATCAGGAATGGGAGAACATCTGCAAGACTCCATCTAAATTAGAGGAAGTGTTGTGGGGGTTCTCGGAAGACAAGTCAAAAAAAGGGATTATATCAAAAATTTATGAAGCACTACAACATGAATCCAATGAGAACAACTTACATATCAAAGAAAAATGGGAACTGGAAGCGAATATCATAATATCAGAAGAAGGGTGGGAGGAATCATTTAAAGAGGGACATAAACTAACTAAGAGCCCAACATGGAGGGAATTTGACTGGAAAGTTAAAATGCGTTACTTTTATACTCCATTCATTACATCGAAATATAGTAATACAACTGATTTATGTTGGAGGGAGTGTGGAGAAGTTGGGGACTCCACTCATATATTCTGGGATTGCCCAAAAATACAGGATTTCTGGAAGAATATTCAAAAGGAAATTAAACAGATTATGGGCATTAACGTCCCTCTGGAACCAGCACTTTACATTTTGGGTATAATTCCTGACAGTATGACAGATAAGAGTTCGAAACATTTACTGACAATCCTGCTGCTGATAGCAAAGAAGACGATAACAACCTCTTGGTTGAAACCACAGCCTCCAAGCATAATGCAATGGAGAGATAGGGTAAAAAATGTGTATATAATGGAAAAAATCACAGCAAGGTTACAGTTGACAACAGACATGTTTGATAAAAGATGGTCATTATTAATACAGGCAATGCCGGGACTCGAGTCTCTTCCGTTTTTGGGAACTTAAAGTAAGGGTATTTACAATCAATATGCATCTCCTATGTTTGTTTAGTTTGTGTTTGTATGTATGTAAAAAAAATAATAAAAATAAAAAAGAAAGTAAAAAAAAAAAAAAGAAGCTTTTGGATAGGCACATAGATATGCAGGGAATGGAGGAGTATGAATCACGTGCAGGCAGAGAAGATTCATTTAACTTGGAATTGTGTTCAGCATGTACATAGTGGGCTGACGAGCCTGTTCATGTGCTGTACTGTTCTATGCTCTGTAGCATGAAGAGAAAGACAAATTTTGTCTTAAAGATTGACACAAAAATGCTGGAGTAACCTGGCGGATCAGGCAGCATCTCAGGAGAACATGGATAGGTAACGTTTCAGGTCAGGACCCTTCTTCAGAACCTTCGCCACACAATCAGTCTCGACCCGAAACGTCACCTTTCTCCATTTTCTCCAGAGATTCTGTCTGACCGGCCGAGTCATTCCAGTATTTTGTGTCTATCTTTGACATAAACCTGCATCCGCAGTTCCTTTTTTATTATATTCCAAATTTTCGGGTGGTTGGAAATCCGAAACAGAAGCAGAAAATACAGGCGATTATGCAACGGTTGTGGAGTTAGTAGTGAAAAAAAGCCCATATTGCCTAAAGATGAGAGATTAAAGTAAAGGGACCGATTCCTGGCACCTGATTCTCAACAGGGCTAATTTGCTGATTAAGTAAGTAATTAGGAAAAAGCTAATAGAATGTTATTGTTTATTCCCCGAGGAGCTGAATGCATGAAGGAGAGAACTGATGCTCCTGTTATACTGAAACCACACTGGAGCACTGTGCATAGTACCACTCTCTTTACTAAGTCCTCCCTTATGATGCCGTTCAGAGGAGGTGACATAAGGAACTGCAGGTGCTGGTTTACAACAAAAAAAAGACGCAAAGTGCTGGAGTAACTCGGCGGGTCAGGCAGCATCTCTGGTTACATTTCAGGTGAGGACGTGTCTAAAGAAGGGTCCAAAACCTCTCTATAAACGAGTTGGGACATCATGTCACAATTGTACAAATGTTGGTGAGACCACACTTTTGTTTTTAACAAAAGTAAGTTTATTTACAGGTACAAAATCACAGTGAAAACACGACCCAAGACGTCACCTAACCATGTTCTCCAGAGGTCCTGTCTACAACATTTGGAGTTTAATATCTGCAAAGGGTGGTTTACCTTATGAGAAACCTCTAGGCAGCTGGCTTGTATCCACCGGAGTTTAAAAGAGTGAGTATACAATAACATTGATAATTAGTTGATCCTTGTTTTCCTCCAAGCCAGCAGGGATCATGGTGCTCCTGACTCCCTATTATAGTTTAGTTTAGGTTAGAGCTGCAACACAGAAACGGGCCCTTCAGTCCACCAAGTCCATGTCAACCATGGCTCACTCTTTCACACTAGTTCTACATTATCCCACATCCTCATCCACTCCCGACACACATTTGCAGAGCCCGAATGGTTTTGGGATGTGGGAGGAAAGCGGAGCACCCGGAGTAAAACCACATGGCGACAGGGAAAATGTGCAAACTTCACACAGACACCACACACCCGAGGTCAGGGTTGAACCCAGGTCTCTGGTGCTATGAGGCAGCGGCTCTATCGTTGCACATCTGTGTCACCCAAATCTGTTGATTTGGGGTGTAAAGGCATTGTGGACACTATGGTTAGCCGTCAGAGAGAGAACAACCTTTCTCCTATCCTGGCACGGTGGTGCAGTATTAGATTTGCTGCCTCGCAGCGCCAGAGATCCAGCTTCGATCCTGACTATGGCTGCTGTCTGTTCGGAGTTTGTACATTCTCCCCGTGAACTGCATTGGTTTTCTCCAAGATCTTTGGTTTCCTCCCACACTCCAGGTTTGTAGGTTAATTGGCTTGGTATAAATGTAAAGTTGTCCTGAGTGTGTGTAGGATAGTGTTAATGTGCGGGGATTGCTGGTTGGCGTGGACTGGGTGGGCCGAAGGGCCTGTTTCCGTGCTGTATTTCTAAACTGAACTAAACTAACAAATAAGAAAGATTGGTCTGCTGTTGAACAGCTCCCAGGAGGCCTCGCTTGGCTGTCTGAGCCGGTCCTCCGCGGATGAGGGGATCTCGGCCCGATGGAGGAAGTCACCGTGCTGGTCGCTGCTCGTCCCCCCATGTGTGTGAGTGAGTGTGTGTTACTTTTACAGATCATAGATCATACACATAGATCAAACCAAAATGATGGAGCCAGCGACGATGGATGTGATGGGCGAGGAGCGGGGCTAGTGGAAGAGGAGAGGGAGCCGGGGTTCTGGCCTACCCACTGCCCCCTCGTGGTCGGCTGCGGGGGGCAGCCCCGGGGCACAAAGGTGTACGGGCGAGGAGAGGGACGTGGCGTCCAAGGACAGAGGTGGCTGGAGGCCCACAACAGCCTGGGACCTGCCTGGAACAGGCACCGCTCATAAGAACTGGAGCGTGGACTTTGAAAATGGCACCAAAATATGGCGCCTCTTGTGTAAGGGCTCAGTAGACTATTTCCGTACACTTGCTAATTGGGGATTGGGGGTAGGGCAATACTCTACTGGACTGTTTGTAAGGAGCAATATTTCACTGTGTTAGCACTTCGCACATGTGACAATAAAATCACCATTGAACCATTGAGATAAGTTTAGTTTGGAGATACAGCGTGGAAATAGACCCTTTGACCCACCGAGTCCACACCAACCAGCGTTCACCCGTGCACCGGTTCTATCCTACATAACTGAGGACAATTTACAGAGGCCAATTAACCTACAAACCTGCACATCTTTGCAATGTTGGAGGAAACCGGAGCACCCGGAGGAAACAGGAGCACCCAGAGAAAAACCTACGCGGTCACAGGAAGAACGTGCAACTCTGTACAGAGAACACCTGTAATCAGGATCTGCCTGAAAACTGTAAAGTCCAGGTTCAGGAACAGCTTCTTCTCTACAGGCTATTAAACACAACAACCTCCAAACAGGCTCTGAACTACATAGTCTTGGGGACATTGGCTTAGAGTTGTTACTGATCATTTGTTTGTTTTTAAATGTATGTATGTATGTATGTATGTATGTATGTATGTATGTATGTATGTATGTATGTATGTATGTATGTATGTATGTATGTATGTATGTATGTATGTATGTACGTACGTATATATGTATGTATATATGTATGTATGTATGTATATACATATATATATATATATATATATATATATATATATATATATATATATATATATATATATATATATATATATGTATATACATACTGAACTTTTATTTCTCATTTATTATATTGTTTACAGAGTTCTATGTTTACATATGTTTACATTGTGCTGCTGCAAGTAAGAATTTAATTGTTCTGTCTGGGACATATGACAACAAACTCTTGACTTGACTCTCTTGAACCTGGATCTCTGGCGCTGTAAGGCAGCAACTCTACCGCTGCGCCACTGTGCCGTCCCCAAAGGGGAAGATATAGAGAGCAGAATATATTCTATTCGTTATCATTGGCAAGGCAAAGGTTTCTTGAATCCTTGTGATAAGTTAGATGTTCTGATGGTTACAATCGCTAATAGCAATTGTCCACTTATTGTAATCTGCTTCCACTTCATCCCAGCCCAGCCCTAAATCTCCATATCGTTCTTGTGCATCAGGCCCATTTTATGCTTTTTTTGCATAAAGCTCCAAATTAATTTATCCACCTCACGACTGATAAAACAAATGTATAAATGAACTTATTGAAAGGATGTTATTCTAACCCGAAACTTGGTAATAAAATTTTTATTAAAAAAAGGCTATTATGGTGGCACAGTGTTAGAGTTACTGCCTTACAGTTCCAGAGACCTGGGTTCGATCCCGACCGGGTGCTTTCTGAATGGAGTTTGTACGTTCTCCCCGCGTGACCTGCATGGGTTTTCTCTGGGTGCTCCGGTTTCCTCCCACACTCCTAAGACGTACAGGTTTTTATGTTATTTGACTTTGTTAATGATTGTAAATTGTCCCCAGTGTAGGATAGTGCTAGTGTACGGATGATCGCTGGTCGGTGCGGACTCGGTGGGCCAATGGGCCTGTTTCCACGCTGTGTCTCCAAACTAAACTAAACTAAAATATTTTCCACTCCCTCTTGTGCCAGACTGTAATAAAATAATATTTAGTGCTGGTTGAGTACAGTATTAAATATGTGTGTAATTACTGTCTTAGCACTGTGTTCCGAGGGGTCAGAATGATGTAATTAGGTGAAATCTGTCGTAGAACATTAAACCGCAAGTTGAGACACCGTGAAGTAGAACTTCTTTTAATGACTCAGATTTAAAGCTACACTACCCATCTCCCAAAGGCACAGATGTGTCAACATTTAACAGCCCATTTTATGAGCTTCAAGCAAAAAAAACCCACAATTTAGTTGAGAAGAAACATTAGCAGAAGAATATAAAAAACAGGAGCAGGGGTGGGTGTATCAGCACTTTGAGTTTGCACCGCCATTTAGTAAGAACAAGACTGTCTTAGCCACACTGCTACATTTCCATTCTTTCCCTATGCCTGTTTACATTTATACATCCATCCATCTTCATTGATTGTAGACACAAGGAACTGCAAATGCTGGAATCTTGTGCAGAACGCAAAGTGCTGGAAGAACTTGTCAAGTCGGGGGGCATCTCTGGAGGATATGGATAGGCAGCGTCTTGGTCAGGACCATTCTTCAGACTCAGAGAAGACTTTGTTTACTTAGGCATGCTCAGACACGTGTATGTGTGTGCGTTTATGTGCATGTGAGCATGAGTGTGAGTGTGTGTGTGAGCATGAGTGTGTGCATATGTATGTGTATGTGAGTGAGAGTGTGCATCTGAGTGTGTGCTTGAGTATGAACGTGAGTGTGTGTATGTGAGTGTGAGTGTGTGTGTGAGCATGAGTGTGTGCATATGTGTGTGAGTGTGAGTTTGCATCCGAGTGTGTGTATGTGAGCATGAGTGAGATTGTGTGTGTATGGGTATGTGTGTGAGCATGAGTGTGTTTCTGAACGTGAGTGCATGTGGGCATCAGTGTGAGTATGTGAGATTGCGTGTGAATGCGTGGGTGTGAGTGTGGGTGAGTATGAGTGTGTGTGTAAGCGTGAGCAGGGATGTGAGTGTGTGTGAGTGAGTGTGTGCGTGCGTGCGTGTGTGAGTGTGTGTTTCTTTTCGAGATCATAGGTCTTAAGTCTATAGTGCATTGTTATACAATTGGGAAAGGATAGCAAGTATACTCTACATCAAGTTTGGAACTAAGCTGAAAATCTGTGTTTGAAGAAGGGTCCTGAACCAAAACATCACATATCCATGTTCTCCAGGGATGCTACCTGACCCACTGAGTTACTCCAAAACGTTGTTGTCTACACAGTCTTGACTGATTGATTGAATATAATGAAAGATACAGCATGGAAACCGGCTATTTATTCTGAGGCCACACACAAACTGGAGGAACAGCACCTCATATTTCACTTGGACAACTAATAACCCAACAGCATGAATGTTGAATTCTCTAATTTTAGGTAACTTCCATATACACTCCCCTCCCTCCTCCCCTCATTTCTTCTCCTCCCCCCCCACCCCCACCCCCACCCCCACCCTTCCTCCACTAAAAGTCAATTAACCAGTTTGCGAGGATGTATCCCTCTGGATCACACCATCCCCAGCCAACAATTGGCCTATCAGGGAACTTCTTTGCCTGAGGTCATCTGTTGCTGGCCCCAATTTGTCCTGGTCTTTTCTTGCTTCCATTTTCCTCCCTCCCCCTATGATCAATCCGAAACGTCACTTATCCTTTTTCTACAGAGATGCTGCCTGACCTGCTGAGTTAATCCAGCATTTTGTGTCTATCAATGGAAGGGAGGTTGGTTGGTGTGATGGTCCGGGCTACGTCCACACTCTCTGTAATTTCTTGCGGTGCTGGTTGAAGTTGTTCCCAAAACAGGCTCTGACTCATCCCGATGAGATGAGATGCTTTCTACGTGCCGAATTTCCTGAGCCTTCTAAGGAGGTAAACGCATTGGTGTAAACTTAGACTTTAGACTTTAGAGATACAGTGCAGAAACAGGCCATCCAGCCACTGAGTCTGCACCAATCAGTGTTAAACCGTACACTAGCACGATCCTGCACACTAGGGACAATTTTACAAATTTTGCAGAAGTCAATTAACCTACAAACCTGCACGTCTTTGGAGTGTGGGAGGAAACTGGAGCTCCCGGAGAAAACACACACGCAGGGAGAACATACAAACTCCGTACAGATAGTCAAGGTCGAACCCGGGTCGCTGGTGCTTTAAGGCAGCAACTTTACCGCTGCACCACCGTGCCGCCCAAACTAATAAATGCACCTTTTGGATGTCATCCTGGAGTACACAGGCACCAAAATGTCATTCTCACCGCCAGGACGGTAGCATTTCTGATGTCATCACCGCTGGATAGTGCGAGTTAATTTATTTCCTCTGTATTCTTCACAGTTGTGCTTTCAAACACGGCAGGCTGAAGCAAAACAGCTGGCGCTCTAAGATCTGTTTTATACTGTCGTAGTTACTTCTGGGTACTGCAATTGCACTGATGAAAACATTAATCTCAATTAAGGCAACAATAAATGTCTGGCTGGATAATCTGTAAGATACATACAAATTAGTCGGGTTCCAAACCTTGATGTAGAGTATATTAGCTATCAGTCCCTGAAGGAACGACAGTGAAATGGGAGGTACCTCAAATGGCAAAGATAAAATGGCCACAGAGGAAGGAAGAGATTTAATTTCCCTCTTGTACATTGTAATTTATGGAAGGGTGCATTGTATAACGATGCACAATAGATGCAATACCTCTGATCTGTAAAAGAAACACACACACATGCAAAACATCTGAGCCCTGCCTAAATAAATGAAGTTCTACTTTTATAACATGTCCTTTGTAACTTTTAATTACTTCTGTGTTTCCCGTGGCAATAACCTTGGAAAGTCATGACTAAAGATAACTTCCCTCAGCCTGCATTAGCGATGCTGTTTGCAAATTCCTAATGTGTGTCTAGTGGTGGAGGCAGTTGATGCAAGTGTTCCAACTTGACAGAGATGCTGATGCCCAAATGTGGAGGCCCTGTGACATCCAGAGCAGAGCTAATGTATAATAGATGTGGGCGCTGTTAGATATTCACAGTGGCGTTTGGGCGAGCCTTCGGAACTTGAGTTTTGTTTTGGGATTTGCAACAAAAAAAAAAGGAAAGTTCAAGATCAGCAGAAATCCTATCGAGTGACTGGCCGGGCCCAGAAGGTGAATGACGATCTCCTGTTCCGACTTTGTTCTTAGACAGCTTTGAAACTGTACAAGATTCCTGCAGGGAGTCATCTCAGCAACTGGAAATCGCAAGCAAAAATATAACAGATCGCCCACTCTCCTGCTTTGTGTATAAAATCATGAGGGGGGATAGAAAGCGCACATAGAGTTATACAGCGTGAACACAGGTCCTTCGACCCAACTTGCCCACACCGATCAACATGCCCCATCTACTCTAGTCCAACCTGCCTGTGCTTGGCCCATATCCCTCTAAACCTGTCCTATCCATGTACCTGTCTAAATGTTTCATAAGCATTGAGATACTACCTGCCTCAACTACCTCCTCTAGCAGCTCGTTCCATACACCCACCTCCCTTTGTGTGCAAAAGTTACCTCTCAGGTTCCTATTAAATTTTCCCCCCTCTCTGGTTCTCAATCTCATGCCTTAATGACTACCATCCAATGGCCTTGACATCCATCATCATGACGTGCATTGAGTGGCTGGTTATGGCACACATTAAATCCAGCCGACCAAGCAACCTGAATCCACCGCGGTTCGCCCACTGCCACTACAGGTCCACACCTGATGCCACCTCCCTGGCCCTACACTCATCCCTGGAACACCTGAATTGGAGGGACACCTACGTCAGACTCCTATTCATAGGCTAAAGCTCCACTTTCACACAATTATCCCATCCAGGCTCATCTCCAAACCAGCAGGACTTGGAGTCAGCACTCACCTCTGCAACTGATCCTCAACTTCCTGACCAACAGACCCCAATCAGTGAGGATAGGGGACAAATCATCCGCTACAATAATCCTCTGCCAGGATGTGTTCTCAGCCCCCTTCTACACTCCTGATCTACTCATGATTGTGCAGCCAAATACCAATGCAACTCAATGTACAAATTCGCAGACGACACCACCGCTGTGGGGCAGATATCAAATAATGACAGAGGAGAGGAAGGAGATTTAGAGCCTCATAAATTAGTGCCAAGACACCAACCTTTACCTCAATGTCAGCAAGACAAAGGAGATTGTAATTAACTTCAAGAAGCAAAGCGGCACACATACCCATTGATAGCACCGAAGTAGAGATCATATCATATCATCATATCATATATATACAGCCGGAAACAGGCCTTTTCGGCCCTCCAAGTCTGTGCTGCCCAGCGATCCCCGTACATTAACACTATCCTACACCCACTAGGGACAATTTTTACATTTACCCAGCCAATTAACCTACATACCTGTACGTCTTTGGAGTGTGGGAGGAAACCGAAGATCTCGGAGAAAACCCACGCAGGTCACGGGGAGAACGTACAAACTCCTTACAGTGCAGCACCCGTAGTCAGGATCGAACCTGAGTCTCCGGCGCTGCATTCGCTGTAAAGCAGCAACTCTACCGCTGCGCTACCGTGCCGCCCATGGTTGATAGATGGTTGATAGCTTCAAGTTCTTAGGTATAAATATCACCACCAATTTTTTCTGGACAAATAGGAATCTAAGGGGCAACATTTTCCACACAGAGAATAGTACATACATATAATGAGCTGCCAGAGAAGGTAGTATGTAGGGACAGGTACTATAACAACATTGAAATGACATGTGGACAGGTACACAGATAGGAAAGGTTTAGAGAGATATGGGCCAAATGTGGGCAGTTGGGACTAGAGTAGATGGGGTATCTTGGTTGGCATGGCCAAGTTGGGTCGAAGGATTTGTTTCCCTGTTGTGTGACTCTATGACTCTAACGCAAACGAAAATAAAGATAGACACAAAATGCTGGAGTAGCTCAGCGGGACAGGCAGCATCTCTGGAGAGAAGGAATGGGTGACGTTTCAGGTCGAGACCCTTTTTTACATCTGAAAGCCTAGATGCCAAGGACCTAGCAGCTGCCTATTAGAATACAGAGCCGCAATGAATGAATTGAATTGATTGAAAGACACAGCATGGAACAGGCCCTTCAGCCTTCTGTCCATGCTGACCATTACCCATTCACACTAGTTTTCTGTTATCCCACTTACCATCCACGAGGATGTGGAATATGCGCATGTAGATGGGAGATGGTCTTGGCATCATATTCAACAGAAATATTATGGGCCGAAGGGCCTGTTTCTGTGCTGTACTGTCCTATAGGGAGATTTATACTGTATCAACCCATAGTTCAAAGATTAATTTACTTACGGCTTTAGTCTTTTTACTGAAGGGGTTTAGCCGTCACAATCACTATTCCGAGTGGCACGTCCTCTTCCTCCAGACCTGGAAGGTATTTTCCGTTAACGAAGCAGTTTAAACACAATTATATTTTAAAATGAAGCAGGTTTAATTCTGAGGAGTAATTTCTACAGAGGTTATAATTTCCAAAGGATTTCGAAAACACAAGTACAATAATTACAGTACTGGACAAACATACCAATGAGTTGCAGACGTACAAGGCGTCCTTTGGGGGCACAAACTGCGTTGTGTGTCTTAGCTATGTAACTCCAAAAACACCCTTCTGCCTTCTAATATTTATACCGTTTTTGTATTAGTTGACGTCATTTTCTACCAGTTGACATCTATGTGCTATATTTCAAATAGATTGATGAGGTCAAGTGAATGGCGAGACCCAAGCATGTCAATGTAATCCGTATCGCAATCTTAATAAGGTTATTGTGGACACCTCGTTAACCCAATGGTTCAATGATGCTGGTTTACCAAACAAGACACAAAGTAACTCAGTGGGTCAGGCAGCATCTCTGGAAAACATGGTTAGGTCAAATTTTGGGTCGGGGCCTTTCCTCAGGCTGTCTTGTCCAAGTGTCTGTTAAATGATGTTATAGTACCTACCTCAACTATCTCCTGTGGCAATTCGATCCATTTACCCAACACCCCCTGAGTGAAAATGTTGCCCCTCAGGTTCCTATTGAATCTCTCCCCTCACACCTTAAACCTATGTCCTCTGGCTCTTGATTCTCCTACCCTGAGTAAAAGACTCAGTGTATTCACCCTATCTATTCGCACATTTCATAATGTAAACATCACACCCATGACAAATTAATCACCACAATGGCCCCGTGCCCACTTCTGATTTTGCTTGAACTATTTTTATCTTGTGGGTTTTAAGTTCATGAACTGCGTGATTTAGTTTCCAGATGCACACAGTGACATGGAAAACGTGCAAACTTCATACAGATAGCACTCGAGGTCAGGATTGAACCCGGTCTCTGGTGATTTGAGGCAGCAATTCTACCTCTTGTGCCACTGTGCCACTCCATTAAGGAAACAGGCCCTTCAGGCCAAATTTAAATTTAAATTTAATTTAAAACCGTTGAGAACATTAGCGACGCAGTGGTGCTGGTTTCCGATGGGCATAGTGACAGACGCACCACACATCTCTGTCCTCCATACAGCTGGCAAGCTCCTCTTTTGTCTCTACATATGCGTCTTCCATCAACGTCTTCAGCATCGTCTTGTTTGGTCGCCCCGGGTTCCGTCTTCCATGGGTGGGTTCCCACAGCACGACCTTGTTTGCTGGTATTTCTAGATGGCGGTGGCAATGACCGGCAAGCCTCATCCTTCTCGACCTGATCTTCTTGGTTAGAGGTGGAATCTCCCCATAGAGCTGGGCGTTGGTGATGTGGTCCCTCCAACTGACATTTTGAACTTTTCTAAGCATTCGGGTGTAGACACCATCGAGAGACTTGGACAGTGCTCGAGTGAGAGTCCATGCCTCAGACCCATACAATAATATTGCCTCTACAGTTGCATGGAAGAATCACAGTTTGAGACCCTTAGACATCTGAGACGTCCAGATTTTCCCCATGTTATTGAGGGCTTTCCATGCGAGTGCTTTCCGAGCCTTGATGTCATTCTCCGAGCTCTGCATCCTCGCTCCCAGGTACTTGAAGTCCTCCACTTTCTTGAGAGATGCTCCGCCACTGGTCTTAAGAGGCTCACGGTCACCACCGTTGAACGCCATGTGCTCCGTCTTCTTGGCATTGAGGAGGAGGCCCACTTTCTCACACTCCGTCTCAACCCTGCCGAGCAGCTCCTGTGCCTCCCCAATTTGGTCTGACAGCAGGACGATGTCATCAGCGAAGTCGAGGTCTGACAAGTTGACTGACCCGATTGTTCTCGAACGCCTTGGGGTGATTGTGAAGCCGAGGGCCTCATGTTTCTTGAGCACCTGCCTCATTGCATAATCAAGGACAATGACAAAGAGAAAGGGTGCCAGCGTGTCTCCCTGTAAGACCCCCACGAGGATTTTGAACACTTTGCTCTCACCATCCGGGGTGACAACCTTGGCCATGGTGCCCAAGTGCATATCCTCAATGGCTCTCAGGAGACAAGGAGGGATACCACAAGCCTTCAAAATCCCCACCATGTTGCATCAATGAATCGAGTCAAACGCCTTCTTGAAGTCAATGAAGGTTAGGACGGCCGGCAGGATGTTATTCTTCACCTCCTCAGTGATTCTTTGGAGGGCCAGGATCAGTGTGACCATGTTCCTTTTCTCTCTGAGGCCGTTCTGATTGTAACGTAGCTTCGAGTCGATCGCAGCCCTAATCCGGTTGAGAATCAAGCGGTTGTAGACCTTGGCCAAGACACACGTCAGGCTGATGCCATGATAGTTGTCAGTCTTGTTCAGGCTCCCAGATTTGGGGACGGGGATGATGTTGGATTGTGACCATTGTGTGGGCTTGTCATTCGTCATTAGCGCTGTGTGGCAGAACGAGCATGATGTCGTCGAGCTCACAGTTTTTCAATACCTCTGGAGGGATGTTATCAGGGCCTGGACTCTTCTCTTGCTTCAGCAAGGTCTTCACTTTTCGCAGCTCCTCCAAGGTAAAGGGCCGTCGTGAATCTGTACATCCATGAGGACAGCCTAAAGATTCCACTCTCACCATTGATCACCCGTTCCCACTAGTTCTATGTTATCGCACTTTCTCATCCACTCCCTACACACTAAGGTCAATTTACAGAGGGCCAATTAAACTACAAACACGCACGTCTTTGGGATGTGGGAGGAAACCGGAGCACCTGGACGGAACCCACAAGGTCATCGGAAGAACGTACATACTCCATACACACAGCACTTGAGGTCAGGATCGAACCCAGTTCTCGGGCGCTGTGAGGCAGCAGCTCTACCAGCTTCAGAAAAACTATTTGTAAAAAGTCACCCATCGAAAGTAATCGGCAGGTGGCTCTAACCAAAAGCTGGGTGAAGTAATGTAAGAAAATAACTGCAGATGCTGGTACAAATCGAAGGTATTTATTCACAAAATGCTGGAGTAACTCAGCAGGTCAGGCAGCATCTCAGGAGAGAAGGAATGGGTTTATTCACAAAATGCTGGAGTAACTCAGCAGGTCAGGCAGCATCTCAGGAGGGAAGGAATGGGTGACGTTTCGGGTCGAGACCCTTCTTCAGACTGATGAAGCTGGGTGAATATACTCAATGAACGAGATCAGACAAACTATGGAAGGCCATCAGAGTTCATCATATATGGGCTAGCCTTGGAAGAAAAGTAAGAATAGAAGAAACAGTGAGTGTGAACAAATTCATAAAAAGTTTAAACCAAGCGCGAAATTAGAATTACTAAGGAAATGTGAACGCATAACAAATAAAATTAAAGCCATCTGGAAAACAGGAAAATTGAGAACATTTATTTGCTGAGAAGGGAGTTCATTATTTGGCACTTTCACATACTTTGTTCCTTGATGAGTTAGCTTTTATAAAATGTGAGCTCGAGTGATTTTTTTGTAAATTGGTTAACAAGCCACTGCCAGCACGTTGACCATTTATTGTCGACCTCTAGTTGCCTCCGAACTGATTGAGGTCACTCGAGGAAGGATTTGTAGAGGCAGTTAAGTCTGAAGTTAGAGGGTGTGGAAAAGGACGGGATAGTAGATTTATTTCTGTCGGGGCCATTATGGGTATGGTGGTGATGCCATGTGGTGGTCCAGTGGAGCCATGGTGTCATACAGCACGGAAACAGGCCCTTCGGCCCAACTTCCCCACAACAACGAAGATGCCCCATCTACGCTATCCCACCTGTCCACGTTTGCCTCATGTCCCTCCAAACCTTTCCTGTCCACGTACCTGTCCAAATGTCTTTTAAATGTTACTAGACCAAGTGGACCCATTGGGCCAAAGCCTCTCCTGCATTGGTGCAGCACCTCCTCCCCTCCCCACTCCCCCCCTCCCCTCTCCCCCTCTCCCCCCTCCCCTCCCCACCCACTCTATCCCCCTCAACCCCCTTATCCTCCCTCCTCCCCTGCTCCCTCCCTCCCCTCTCTCCACTCCCTCCCTCCCCCCCTTCCTCCCTCCCTAGGAGATAGATTTACACTTTAAAATGTGAATAACTTTAAAAATATAACCCCGATTTCAATGGAACTTCTTCCATTAGTACCAAAGGGACGACTGTGAGTAAGGTGGGCCTAAAATTGTCGCGCTGTCGTGTACTGTTTTGGCTGTGGTTCAGGAACAAACAAACAAACAAACAAGAGTTTTAGTATATAGATTATGCTACCAGCCCATCTAGGCGAGTCTCATTAGCACCCGTTTGATCCCTATCTGTCTCAAACTTTCCCATCCTTGTACCTGCCGAGGAGATGCAAATAATCAAGACTTTCATTGTGGTCATGTAAAGTCTTTACACTGACTGGCTAGCATCCAAGACAAAAGTTTTTTTCACTGTACTTTAGTACATGTGGCAATAACAATAAACTAAAATAAACTAAACTAAAATTATTTATGATAGATATGATAGATAGATTCTTGAGTAGTACAGATGTCAGGGGTTATGGGGAGAAGGCAAGAGAAAGGGATTAGGATGGCGAGATAGATCAGCCATGAGTGAATGGCGATCGATGGGCCGAATGGCCTAATTCTACTCCTATTCCTTAGCAGCAATGATTTATTTCCACTTTTTATGAACAGCATTTAAAAATATGATGACCTTTGGTGCTTAATCCTCCAGAATACATTAATGACTTCCGAGAAGAAATGAATGCGAGTGCTATCTGGTGAGGTAGGGATTCTCAGCTGGCCGAGATCCCTGCTGGGTTATGCAAAGGTTAATGAAAGCGAGGAATTGTGCTTTCAACTTATTTAATAGGAAAACGAGGCCTCCGCGGGAGGCTGAGTTTTAATTTAGTCTTCATTATTCGAGCGCTACGATTATAGGAACAAAACGTCGTCCCCCGTGTTTATGCTGGAACAAGGAGTGAAAGACCGGAGTGCTGAAAATTAACCTGAATTACCGCACTGTAGACAAAAGGTAGTGACTTGCAACATGTTGGTCAGAATGCGCGCGTGAATATTCTGCAGCTGTGGGACAATATGCTTTGTGACCCAGGCAGCGTTAACTAACGGGAACTGTGTTCTCCTCATTTTCTGTCTCTCCCTGGGAAGGGCCAGAGGTTAATTTCAATGATTTTCTGCTCTAATATTTGGGCCAGTGCCAAATTGTGTTTATTACAAGTCAAGTCTTCACGCTGCCTTGGAAATATAGTCAACATCATCACAGAAGATTCTTTGGTATAAACCAGCATCTGCATTTCTTTGTTTCAGCATCTTCAGTTCCCTGTTATCTCACTTCTCCCACCCTGGTCATTCAATTTCTGCATTGTATCTCTAAACTAAACTAAACAAAGCTAAATTGAGAAGAGGGCACGACCTAGATAGCAGGGATCTTAAGAATAACCCTTTCAAGTAACCCTTGCATTCACTCTCTCCATCCCACCCCCGCCGTAGTCATCCTGCTAGTTTCACTGTTCGTATCCCCTCAATATCACCTCCTCCACAGCCAACAATGGACCATTGTGAGCTCCATCTTGAGTCATCGGTGCCGGCTGAGATTCGTTCTGTACCTTTGCACACTTCTAGTTTCCCTCGCCCCTTACTCAGTCTGAAGAAGGGTTTCGACCTGAAACGTCACTTATTCCTTTTCTCCAGAGATGTTGCTTGACCCACTGACTTACTCCAGCATTTTGTGTCTATATTCGGTGTAAACCAGCATCTGCAGTTCCGGCCTGACATGTAATAATGCATTGTAGTCAACAAAGTAGTTTTAGGGTCATTTAGAGAAGCTGCCTCCAGGGAATATGCGTTGCCAGGAGTGGTGGTGAAAACAGATAGGATAGTGGTGTTTAAGAGGCCTTTGGATAGGCACATGGATATGCAGGGAATGGAGTGACATGGACTATATACAGATAGAGGAGGTTAGGTTGACTTGGCCTGGACCTTACGGGCTGAAGGTCCGGTTCCTGTTCTACGTTCTGCATTCTATGTGATCAGAAAACTATCAGTCATGCAGCACAGAAACATGCCCTTTGGACCAACTTGTCCATGCCGACCAAGATGCCCCATTTAAGCTAGTCCATTTGCCCAAGTTTGACCCATCTATATACTAAAACTCTTGTTTGTTTGTTTGTTTGTTTGTTCCTGAACTACAGCCAAAACGGTACACGATAGCGCAACAATTTTAGGCCCACTTTACCCACCGTCGTCCCTTTGGTACTAATGGAAGAATTTCATTGAAATCAGTTATATTTTTAAAGTTATTCACACTTTAAAGTTTAAATCTATCTCCTAGGGAGGGAGGGGGGGGAGGAGGGATGATAAGGGGGGTTGAGGGGGATGGAGTGGGAGGTTGAGGGGGAGGGGGTTGAGGGGGAGGGGAGGGGGTTGAGGGGGAGGGGAGGGAGAGGGGAGGAGAGGGAGGGAGGGAGGGAGGGAGGGAGGGAGGGAGGGAGGGAGGGAGGGAGGGAGGGAGGGAGGGAGGGAGGGAGGGAGGGAGGGAGGGAGGGAGGGAGGGAGGGAGGGAGGGAGGGAGGGAGGGAGGGAGGGAGGGAGGGAGGGAGGGAGGGAGGGAGGGAGGGAGGGAGGGAGGGAGGGAGAAGGAGAGGGTGCTGCACCAATTCAAGAGAGATTTGGGCCCAACGGGTCCACTTGGTCTAGTATCCCTCTAAACCTTTCCTAACCACATACCATCAAGTGTATTTTAATTGCTGTTGTAATACCTGCCTCAACTACTTCCTCTTACAGCTCGTTCCATATATGCACCACCCTCTGAGTGAAAAAGTTGCCCCTCAGGCACCTATTAAATCTTGCCCCTCCCATCTTAAACCTATGTCCTCTTGTTTGTGATTCACCTACTCTGGGTAAAAGACTCTGCACATTCACCCTATCCATTTCCCCTCATGATTTTATACACCTCTATAAGATCACTCCTCTTCCTCCTGCTCCAAGGAATAAATCTATACCTGCCCTATCACTCCCTGTATATCAGGCCCTCGGGTCCTGGCAACATGCTTGTAAATCTAGAAACAAGGAATGTTGAAAGACTGGAGCGACTAGGCTTGTATACACTGGAATTTAGAAGGATGAGAGGAGATCTTATCGAAACGTATAAGATTATTAAGGGGTTGGACACGTTAGAGGCAGGAAACATGTTCCCAATGTTGGGGGAGTCCAGAACAAGGGGCCACAGTTTAAGAATAAGGGGTAGGCCATTTAGAACTGAGATGAGGAAGAACTTTTTCAGTCAGAGAGTGTGAATCTGTGGAATTCTCTGCCTCAGAAGGCAGTGGAGGCAAATTCCCTGAATGCATTCAAGAGAGAGCTAAATAGAGCTCTTAAGGATAGCGGAGTCAGGGGGTATGGGGAGAAGGCAGGAACGGGGTACTGATTGAGAATGATCAGCTATGATCACATTGAATGGCGGTGCTGGCTCAAAGGACCGAATGGCCTCCTCCTGAACCTATTGTCTATTGTCTATTGAATGCAGATTCTGTTTTAAGCAACAAGACACAAAGTGCTAGAGTAATTAATCGAGTCAGGCAGCATCTCTGGAGAACATGGATAGAAGAAGGGTCCTGACCCAAAACGTCACCTATCCATGGTCTCTTGGGATGCTGCCTGACCCGCTGAGTTACTCCAGCACTTTGTAACCTCGTAAATCTGCTCTACACTCTTTCCAGCTTAACCTCCTTTGACATTCACCTATCTTTAGGAAGCCCTTCTACAGGTATTAGTTCCTCAGAGCACGGCAGTGCCATTTTTAGATAATCATTCAACGTTAAATTATTGCTGTTACGGTTTACAAACTGTCGACGACGAATGCATCTTCCTTACATTCTTATGAGCTTAATTCCTGAGCTTCAAATCCCTGTGGAATATTCTTGCTGAAAGCTCTCTTCATTTACTCTAAATCAGAGCAGATTTAAATTTGGGTCATGCTTCATTCCTTAAGAGAAATTTAATGTAATTATTCATGCTGTTGTATTCACCTTGCATGCTCAAAATGTTGCCTCCTTAAACCTTGCTTAGCAGAATCTGGTATCTATTTTAGTTCAAAATTTTAATGGGAGAAGCCTGTCTATCGATGCATTTATGTGCAGATCCTACTGTGGATCAGTAAGTCTCCCATCACTGTGTGCAAATGTTTTGGTTTAGGTTCCACTTGGTGATTTAGTTGAGTTTAGCGACACAGCACGGAAACAGTCCCTTCAGCCCACCGAGTCCGCACCGCCCAACGATCATCCATTCGCACTAGTTCTATTTTACATACGAGGGACAATTTACAGAGGCTGATTAACCGACAAACCTGCATGTCCTTGGAATGTGTGAGGAAACCTGAGCACCTGAAGAAAAGCCACACGGTCACAGGGAGAACGTATAAAATTCGTGCAAACAGCACTCGTGTCAGGATCGAACACAAGTCGCTGGAGCCACTGTGCCGAATGACACAGATTATTTTAGTTCCGTTTATTGGCATGTGTACCGGGATATAATGAAAAGCTTTTGCTGTGTGCTAACCAGTCAGTGGAAAGACAATGCATGATTAATTATAATTGAGCCGTCCACAGTGTACAGATACATGATAAAGGGAATAACGTTTAGTGCAAGATAAAGTCCAGTAAAGTCTGATTAAAGATTCAGTAGTGCAAGTGTCTCCAATGAGGTAGATGGTAGCTCAGGACCGCTCTCTAGTTGGTGATAGGATGGTTCAGTTGCCTGATAACAGCTGGGAAGAAACTGTCCCTGAATCTGGAGGTGTGTGTTTTCACACTTCTGTACCTCTTCCTGATGGGAGAGGGGAGGAGGGAGTGACCGGGGTGAGATTCGTCCTTGATTAACTGAGATGTGACTGGTCCCAATGTGGCAGATGGGGCATTTAGATTTGTTTTATTACAATAAGCTTAGAGCTTTAAAAATAGAATGTTATTAGTAGCAACCATAAAACTACCGGATTGATTTAACTTATCTGGTTCCGTAGTCTCCTTTAGGAAAATAAATCGTCCTTTCTTATCCAGGTCTGGCTGACCTTTGAATTTTGACCTGTGAACTTTAACCCACCAACGCAGTTGACTCTTAAATGCCCTCCACAGTTTAGGGGCAATAAGTGATGGCCAGTAAATGCTGACAATCCCACAAATGTGTTCAGTTTGGATCACCCTGCAATAGGAAGGATGTCATTAAGTTGGAAAGAGTGCAGAGAAGATTTATGAGGATGTTGCCAGTACTTGAGGGCCTGAGCTATTGGGAGAAGTTATAGGGAGAGCTATAGGGAGAGGTTGGGCAGGCTAGGACTTTATTCCTTGAAGCGCAGGAGGTTGAGGGGTGATCTTATGGGGGTGCATAAAATCATGAGGGGAATAGATAGGGTGAATGCACACAATCTCATAGGGGAATCTAGAACCAGAGGACATAGGTTTAAGGTGAGAGTGGCAAGACTTAATACAACCAGAGGGGCAACTTTTTCACACAGAGGGTGGTGGGTATTTGGAGCGAGCAGCCAGAGGACGTAGTTGAGGCAGGCACCATAATAGCATTTAAAGACACTTGGACAGGTACATGCATAGGAATGGTTTAGAGGGCTATGGACCAAATGCAGGCAATTGGGACTAGCTTGGATGGGACACCTTGGTCAATGTGGGTGAGTTAAGTCGAAGGCCTTGTTTCTGTGCCATATGATTCTATGACTCTAAATGTCCACATATAACGGAGAGATGAAAACAGAGGTGCTATTTAGTAGCAATTGTACAGCTGGAAGAGCTGCTTCCTCACAGCTCCGGTGACTTGGGTTCTATCCTGATCTCAGCTGCTGTCCATGTGGAGTTTGCACGTTCTCCCCGCGGCTGCATGTGTTTCCTCCAGGTGCTCTAGCTTCCGCCCACATGTCAGTGATGTACTGATAGGTTACCCGACCACTGTAAATTACTCCAAACGTATAGGTGAGTGGTAAAATCTATTGAGGTGGAGGGAATTGATGGGAATATAGAGGAGAATAATGTGGGTTAGTGTAGGATTAGTGGGTAAAATTATGCTAGATCACCAGTGTGGGATTTTGTTCATAAATTCTTCAATCATAGGGAAGAAATATGTCACTCAGCTCATCAAGTCTACTCCACCATTCAATCATGGCTGATCTATCTTCTCCTCTCAACCCAATTCTCCTGCCTTCTTCCCATAACCCTGACACACTTACTAATCAAGTGCTTGTCAATCTCCGCTTTGAAAATACTCAATAACGGGCTCCACAGCCCTCTGTGGCAATGAATTCCACAGATTCACTGCCCTCTGACAAAATAAATTCCTCCTCGTCTCCATTCTAAAGATATGTCCTTTTATTGTGGCCGAGCCCTCTGGTCCTGGCCTCTCCCGTTTAATGGGCTGAAGGGCCTACTTCTCAAGCTTTAATCTGTCTATGACTCTATAACATTGTTGTCATGAAAGAGCAAAGAAAGATGTTTTAAAACTTCACTTATTCATTCAGAATAAACTGGGTTAAGGGAGGATTAGGATTTAGTTCATTCGGTGAAGTAAATATGCCTGTTTTGGGAGCTTATAGGAGCTTAGACATGAGAAATGGAGATTTGTGAGGACGCTGCTTTAGTTTATGGGCTGCATCAGCAAGTGAGGAGAATTTTGACTGCATTGCCAAAACACATAGATATATCAACGAGGTTTAGAGAACTGCAAAATGAGATTGCAAAGCACTGTCTAAATCAGAACTCACGGACTCAGTGGGTTGAAAGGCCATTGTCCGCACTGTGATTTCTCTAAGGGCATATTTCCGTCACTCAAACAGCTGTAACTTGGAGGGTTGTCTGTACTTTCTGTAGACCTTACTTTAGATTTTAGAGATACAGTGCAGAAACAGGCCCATCAGGCCCGCGAGTCCGCGTCAACCAGCGATCCTGATACACTAGCACGTTCCCAGACACCAGGGACAATTTACAATTTTTAAAATCAAAGCTAATTAAACTACAAACCCATTCATCTTTGGAGCACAGCAGGAGTGTCCCGAGGAGCCGCGCTGGCCCGATCCACCCTCCGAACAACCACGCCGCCAGTGACCAGAACAACGACCGAAGACCGGAACGCGCCCCGGTAGACCCGACTCGCCCCATCCGTGTCCCAGGGGACTGCGGCAAAGCCGGGCGGCGAGGCCTGCCTGGGCCGAAGGAGTCTCAGCGGTGGCGGCGATGGCAGCCTCGGCAATGGCAGCAGCAAGAGGCTCGGCAGCAGCGGGACACTCGGCGGAGGCAGCGGGAGCCTTGGCGGTAGCAGGAGCTTCGGCGGCAGTGGGGCCTCGGTGGTAGCAGGAGCTTTGGTGGCAGTGGGGCCTCGGCGGTAGCAGGAGCTTCGGCAGCAGTGGGGCCTCGGGGGCAACGGGAGCTTCAGCGGCAGTGGGAGCCTCGGCGGTAGCAGGAGCTTCGGCAGCAGTGGGGCCTCGGCGGCAGCGGGAGCCTCGGTGGCGGTGGGGCCTCGCGGTTGGTGAGCGTGAAGGGGGAGGGGAAGACAATGGAGGACCTGGCGTGAGGGGACCGCCGTGAGGGACAATGGGAGAAAAAAGAGGGACCCGGTGTGGGGGAGGGGGGCACTCTAGTTTAGAATCCTCTGCCCAGGGGACACGTCTGCGTTTGTTTGTTTGTTTGTCCGTTTGTTCCGGTGAAGGCGCTGTGCACACAGCAGCCAGCCAACAGTTGCTTGTCTTTTTCTTTTTGTTTTCACTTTTATTTTCTTACTTTTTGTGTACCTTGTGTGTTATGACTTATGATCGTATCGTGAAACTGGAGTACCCTGAAAAAACCCAAGCAGTCACAGAGAGAACGTACAAACTCTGTACCGCAGTCAGGATCGAACCCGGGTCTCTAGCGCTGTAAGGCAGCAACTCGATTTATTCACAAAATGCTGGAGTAACTCAGCAGGTCAGGCAGCATCTCGGGAGAGAAGGAATGGGTGACGTTTCGGGTCGAGACCCTTCTTCAGACTGTACAGCAGCAACTCTACTGCTGCGCCACCATGCCGTCCCTAATCCGTTTTCTGGATGTGAACAAATTAGACTGAGTTCTAAAAGATGTCAAATTTATAAAACCTACTAGAATTACGCAGATCATTCAGAGCTTAAATAAATGATGGTGACTGGAACTTGCTGTTAGCAACATTAGCTGATGAATGTGTAAGGAGGAACCGCAGATGGTGGTTTATACCAAAGATAGACACAAAATGTTGAAGTAACTCAGCGGGTCAAACAGCATCTCTGGAGAAAAGGTATAGTTTGGGGTTGAGACCCTTCGTCAGACCCTGATGAAGCTGATGAATTAGCTGATGAATGATTGGTATCAGCATGCTATTCTTGTATGCTATTTTAACAGGTATTTATATTCATTTCAACAGAATTTGCACCTTATTTCAAACAGCAGATGGACAAATGTTATTTTAGTGACACAATCTACAGTAGATTCTAACTTTATACTCCATTAACAGACAGAAGGGGTTCTAATTAATGCAATGTTATACATCATGAGATATGACAACCAAAATCTGATAAATAAAATACTAATTTCATTTCAAAACTCTGCGGGAAACTGATTAGAATTTAGGTAGGTTTAATAGTCGTCTGATAATTTCTAATGAAAGTCTCTGCTCGATAATTTAATACACTAATTTTTGCATCATTAGCAAACTTACTAATTATACCTCCTACATTGACGTCAAAGTCATTAATGTGGAGAACAAACTGTTATCGTGAGCAGTTAACTTTAGTTTAGTTTAGTTCAGCGACACAGCATGGAAATAGGCCCTTCAGCCCATCGAGTCTATGACGACCTTCGATCACACTAGCTCACATTAGTTCTATGTTATCCCACTTTCTCAACCACTCCCTACATACGCGGGGGCAATTTACAGAGGCCAATTAACCGACAAACCTGCACGTCTTTGGGATGCGGGAGGAATGTGGAACGCCCGGAGAAAACCCATGCGGTCACGGGGAGAACGTGCAAACTCCACGCAGACAGCACCCGGGACTCTGATGTTGTGAGGCAGCATCTCTACTCACTGAGCCACTGTGCCACCCATATGAGAAGAGATGGGTTGATTACGTCTCTATTTACTATTGTCTAAACCAGGGGTCTCCAAACTTTTCTGCATGAGGGCCACAATATATATTTGGCACATTTTTGCGGGCCGTAGGAAAAAATAAAGAAATGTCAGTTTTATAAATTTCATGAGGTTTATATGGCAACAAATAAATAATATTCAATTTTTAAAAGGAGCTTGAAATATTGGAATATATATATACCATAGGTATACAATTATTTATAAAACAGAAAAAATACAGTGACCACCAGTGGGCATGCAGACAGTATAGAAATATCAGATGATATAATGGCGGAGTGAACACATGTGTCACCATCGCAGTAACTCACGAGCGGGCACTCCGCTAAGAAATCATTAAAATTTAAAATTATTATTAAGTCAGCAGCTGCATACAAACCTTCAACTTGATAGCCTACCTGACGTGTAAGTTCGGAAACTACCGAGATCGGCCCTGAAGACCGGAGAACCGAGGAGGAGGGAGGGAGACGCTGGCGACGACGGACACGACGGGTGGGCTGGTAGGAGAGGGGTAATGCCCCCAGAGCCTGCAAGGTCGGCTGCAGAAGGCGTTTCCCCCGGGACACACAGGCGGTTGGTCGGGCGAGGAGAGGGGCGTCGATCGACGGGCCCAGCCAGTCGAGGGCGACGGAGGAGGCCCTGCAGCAGCCGGGGGCTCGCCTGGATCGGGAGCCGCTCCAGCACATCCAACGGCGCCAAAATATGGTGGTGACTCGTGCACGTGTGATCTGCGCTAAAATCATTCCACCCTGCAGTGCACACGTGACAATAAACCACCATTCAGAAAGGCCGCTACCACAGAACCCACAGCACGGAACGTGCTTGCTGTGGGTCGGATAAAATCTCATGGCGGGCCGGATGTGGCCCACGGGCCACAGTTTGGAGAACGCTGGTCTAAACTAATGGCAGATCTCATTGAAATGTACATAATTCTGACAAAACTATACAAGGAAAGTGAAGGATGCTTCATAAGACTATAAGACATAAGACATAGGAGCAGAATTAGAACATTCCTAGACTCCCCACTACTGGAAACTTCCTCTCCACATCCTCTCTTTCACCTGTCTGGGAGTCTTGAACCTGGTTTACTTTCTCAGAATGCAGGATAAGACATTTAGGTCTGAGTCATGGAGTCATGGACCTGTACAGCACAGAAACAGGCCCTCGGGCCCATCTTGTCCATGCCAATCAAGTCGACATACTGGGCTGGTCCCATTTACCTGTATTGGCCCATGGCCCTCTATCTTATCCAAACACCTGTACAAATGGGAAGAGATGAGAAGAGATCTTTCCGAGATGAAAATAATATTTTTACCTCAAGAGTGTAATTGATATGGGTAATCGTATTGGTATCGGTTTATTATTGTCATTTGCACCAAGTGTTATGGGAATAGCGCGCTCTGTGGCGCAGTACCCGGGATATATTACCCATGAGGCAGTAGCCAAGGAGATCCTGAATTAAAATGGCTGAACCCAAGACTCGAGTTTAAAGCCTCTGTTAATTAGTTGTGTAGCTGTAATGGAGCAGGTTACAGAAAGGAAACACACTAACAAAACACCAAGAAAACACCAAACTTTTGTTTGCAGGCTATCCATTTGTCAGATAAAGTTTTACATGAATATAATCAAGCTATGAAAACGTACAACAGGTAGACCAATAATAAAAATTCGGGAGTGCAGGATATAAATGTCAGCATTGTAGAGTAACAGTTCAGAGAAAATGTCCAATGTCCTCAATGAGGTAGGCTGGAAGATTGGTACTGTACCCTAGCTTATGGAAGGGACGATCAGACGTCTGATAACAGAGGGCAAGAACTTGTCGAATTCTCTTCCAAAGATGGCTAAGTCACTGCATGTATTCAAGAAGGAGGTAGCGATTTCTTGATACAAAAGGCAGAAAGTGGTGTAGGCAGAGTGTGTGGGAATATATGAAGAAACGAGGAACTATTTTGCGTACTGTTTAAATACGCAAAAGGACACAAGGTCCTGGAGTAACTCAGCAGGTCAGGCAGCATCTCTGGAGAACACGGATACGCGATTTTCTGGGTCGAGACTGAATCTGAAAAAGGATCTCATCTCAAAACATTACTTATTCAGACTGAGCTCTGAAGAATGGTCTCGACGCGAAACATCACCTATCCATGTTCTCCAGAGATGCTGCCTGACCCGTTGAGTTACTCCAGTACTTTATGTCCTATTCAGGGAATATTTGATTGAGGATGAGCGCTGATTGTACTGAAGAGCAAACAGACTTGAAGGGCTGAATTCAATTTAGACTGTTTCAATTTAGACTTTTGACTTTAGACTTTAAAGATACAGTGTGGAAACAGACTCTTTGGCCCATCGAGTCCGTGCCGACCACCGATCACCCCACTATCCTACACACTAGGGACAATTTACAATTTTTTTACCAAAGCCAATTAACCTACAAACCTGCATGTCTTTGGAGTGTGGGAGGAAACCAGAGCACCTGGAGAAAACCCACGTGGTCACAAAGAAAACGTACAAGCTCCGTACAAGCGGCACCTGTAGTCAGGATCTCTGGCACTGTAAGGCAGCAACTCTACTGCTGTGCCACCATGGCGCCCTGCTGTTCCAAAATGTTCTATATTTCTGTGCAAGGGGACCTCTTACCACAATTTTCTGAATTAATATTTTTAGAGCCCTTACTTTAAACTGAACAAAAACTTCAAAGATTCAGCAGTGGGTCAGTGAAGAACTAGTTGCAGCGTTTATCTTCCATGCAGTTCGACTAAAGATTAATATCACTTGTGCCGAGCAACAGGCATAAATTAAAACAGCGTTCAGCGAAATATACACTGCGGGTTAAGAGCAGTAAGTTAATTATCAAATATTGACTTGAAGAAAGGGGGGAAAAAAACGGTGCTGCATTAATTTTATTCTTCAAAGCAACTTGGATTAGATTTTCTGGGTTGAATGTGTTCGAGACGTCCCACTTTCTTCTCATTTGTTTAGCTGTCTCAGCTCATTAACCAAGAATTGCAGAGTATTGTAAGTTGCGATGGGTGGAGAGAGATAATTATGTTGGCGGAGGGTTAAAAATAAGGGGCACGTGGATTAAGTGCCTCAGCCTTCCCGCAGAAGCACAGACGTCAGCTGTATTCTTTCAGAGTATTAAGAGCAGTGATGAATGATTATATTGCAGGGACATTGGCTTAAGAATATATTGGAATAGACCATATGACCGGGGCAGCACAGTGGCATAGTGGTAGAGTTGCTGCCTTACAGCGCCAGAGACCCAGGTTTGATCTTGACTACGGGTGCTGTCTGTATGGAGTTTGTATGTTCTCTCTGTGACTGCGTGGGTTTTCCCCGTGTGCTCCGGTTTCCTCACAAACTCCAAAGACGTGCAGGTTTGCAGGTTGAATGGTTGCTGTAAATTGTAAATGGTCTCTGGTGTGTAAGATAATGCTGGTGTATTGTGGTAATCGCTGGTCGGTACGGATTCGGTGGCCCTATTCTTTTTCTCCAGAGATGCTGCCTGACCCGCTGAGTTACTACAGCATTTTGTATCTATTCACGATCCCAAATGCCGCCTATATTTGTCCTCCAGAAATGCTGCCTGACCCAAGTGAGTTACGACAGCACTTTGTGTGTTTTGCTTATGTAAGATTAAACTTTGGTAGGTTACAAGGCGTTTAGTTTTTTTCTAATTAAAGGGTTAAAATTGTTTATTACCCAGGACGTTTTTCGTGCTGACTCTTGAATTGTTTCCAGAAATGAACAAGATTTGCAGATTCATCTCTCTTGTCTTATATTCGTGGCCAGATTGTAAACTGGTTAATGAGGCAGTTTTGAGATAAGGCCTAGGACAATGGAAAACAGATTGAACAACAGTTGGCATTAGTTGCTTCGAAGGGAGGATATTCTTTCAGAGGGTTCAGTTGACAATGATGAGTGATGCCGTAATTAATTATCACCAAGAGATTCGTGACAAACATCCTTTACAAAGCTCGAGCTTTCCTTAACACGTCAGAGAGTCAAGTCAAGTCAAGTCAAGTCAATTTTATTTGTATAGCACATTTAAAAACAACCCACGTTGACCAAAGTGCTGCACATCTGATTAGTCAAGGTCAGACAGGACTGACAGTGCCCATTGATTGCAGCAAATATGGTGACATTGTTTATTTACCTTCTAGATAAACAATGTGGAAACAGGCCATTCGGCCCACCGAGTCCACGCCGACCCACAATCATCGGTTCGCTAGTTCTATCCTACACCCAGGGGACGATTTACAGAAGCCAAATGTCTTAGAAACCTGCATGTCTTTGGAGTGTGGGAGGAAACTGGAGCACCCGGAGAAAACCCACGCGGTCACAGGGAGAACGTGCAAACTCCGTACAGTCAACACCTGCAGTCAGGATGGAACCCGAGTCTCTGGCGCTGTAAGGCAGTAATTCTACCGCTGCGCCACCGTGCTGCTCATGGTGACATTGTTTATTTATCTGCATGATTACTGGTAGAAGAACATATAACATAATGTACAAACTCCATACAGCACAGGGACAGTCCCTTTGGTCCACGATGTCTATGGCAAACAAGATACCACGATCAATTCTTATCTGCCTCCACATAGTCCATATCCCTTTATAATCTCCATATCCATGTGCCTATCTAAAAGTCTCTTAAACACTACTATGGTATCTGCCTCTACCACTATCCCTGGCAGAGTGTTCTAGACACCAACCACCCTCCGTGTGAAATACTTGCCCCCCACATCTCCTTTAAACTTTGCCCCTCTAATTTTAAAGCTGTTCCCTCTAGTATTTAATAATTCGATCCTGGGAGAAAGGCTCTGACTGTCTACCCTATCTGTGATTTTATATACTTCTATCAGGTCTCCCCTCACCTACGGCATTCCAGAAAAAATATTCCAAATCTACCCAACCTCTCGGGTGGCTCGGTGGAGCAATGGTAGCATTGCTGTCTTACAGCACCAGAGACCCGGGTTTGATCCTGACGACAGGCGCAGTCCGTATGGAGTTTGTACGTTCTTCCTGTGACCAGGTGGGTTTTCCCCAGCCGCTCCGGTTTCCTCCCACATCCCAAAGACCTACAGGCTTGTAGGTTAATTGGCTTAGGTAAAGAGTGTAAATTGTTCCTAATGCGATAGGGATAGTGCTAGTGAACGGGGATCGCTGGTCGGCGTGGACTTGGTGGGCCAAAGGGCCTGTTTCCATGCTGTATCTCTAAACTAAACTAAACTAAACTAAACCCTCCCTGTAGCTCATCCCCTAATCGAGGCATCATTCTGATAAACTTCCTCTGCAAAACTTCCTTTCCAAAACCTCCACACCCTTTCTGTTAGAACTAAGAGTTCTTAGTTGCTTGTGTTAAACGTGTAAGATGATAATGATCACAAATAGTACGCTCAAAATTCAAAGGCATTAAATTTTGTAAGCAAATTACAAGGTGCAGCTGTGATAATATCGCACGTCTAATGTTCCGAGATCTGAATGTTCTTGTTTAGATAAATGGAACTTGCAAAGTGTAATTTAGGACAGAGTTAAAAGTGTGTACGTGTCAGACAGGGACCAAGCTAATTTTTGGCAATAAGTGTTGTGTGCAGTTCCGGTCGGACCATTACAGGAAGGATGTGGAGACTTTGTAGAGGGAGTAGAAGAGTTTTACCAGAATGCTGCCTGGATTATATGGTATTAGTTATAAGGAGAGGTTGGACAAGCTTGATTTGTTTTCTCTGGAGCACAGAGGTTGAGGGGAGATCAGATAGAAACATAGAAAGTAGCTGCAGGGATAGGCCATTCAGCCCTTCGAGCCAGCACCGCCATTCAATATGATCATGGCTGATCATCCAGAATCAGTACGCTGTTCCTGCTTTTGCCCCATATCCCTTGATTCCGTTAGCCCGAAGAGCTCTATCTAACTCTTTCTTGAAGACGTCCAGTGAATTGGCCTCCACTGACTTCTGTGGCAGGGAATTCCACAGATTCACAACTCTCTGGGAGAAAAAGTTTTTCCTCATCTCAGTCCTAAATGGCCTACCCCTTATTCTTAAACTGGGACCCCTGGTTCTGGACTCCCCCAACAAAGGGAACATTTTTCCTGCACCTAGCCTGTCCAATCCCTTAAGAATTTTATATGTTTCTTTAAGTTCCCCTCTCATTCTTCTCAGTGAATACAAATCCAGTTGATCCATTCTTTCATCTTATGTCAGTCCCATTCTAGTGTATATAATTATGAGAGTCATACATTGGGTAGACCAGTGGTGTCAAGCTACCGGCCCGTGGGCCACATCCAGCCCGCGAAGGGGTCCAATCCGGCCCGCGGGATGATTTTGGGGGAAAAAAGTATATTAACGACCATTTACTATGTGTCTGTATGGCAGCCGCTCTCTCTCGCGCCGCTCTCTCTCCCACTGCTGTCTGTGCGGCCTGCTGCACCGGCAGCTTGTTGTGTGCACTTAGAAAACAATAGGCGCCAGTTCATCACCCACAGTGCATAAGCACCTACCACCCTGCACTGAAGACCACTAGGACCCCACTTACATCGTCAGACACATTATAACCACACAGAGTACTCGGGTAAGTAATACCTGTAGCAAGGCTGAGTCTCTTTGCTACTGTGGTTCAAAATGCTTCCCAAGAAAAGAAAAGTTGACATCGAAGGTCGGATATTCAACGATAATTGGAAAGATCTTTTTTTCTTCTGTGAGGTCAACGGCAAACCTGCGCGTCTGATATGCTCGCAACAAGTGGCTGTGGCAAAAGAGTACAATATCAATCGACACTATGAGCATCAAAAGGAGAAAATATGACAAGTACGCAGGACGACTCCGAACGCAAAAGGTGAACGAGCTTGAAGCAGCTCTGAAAAAACAGCAATCAGTGTTCACCAAAAGTCGAGAGACTCAAGATGGAGCTGTCAAGGCCAGCTATATTATTGCCAACAAAATAGCTGCTGCTTCAAAGCCATACTCAGAGGGGGAATTCATCAAAGCATGCATGCTGTAGGCGGCTGAGCTGATGTAACTTAAGTGGGAATATTCATTCGTGGTGTTGATGCACCTTTGACCGTCACCGTGGAGTTTGTGGAGATGGTGCCCATGACAAAAATCACAATGGCGAAAGAGGTTTACTCCAGCCTCGTTGAGGCTTGGACAGACTGGGGGTTGACTGGAGTCACGCTGTCAGCGTGGCAACAGATGGCGTGCCGTCCATGGTCGGGAAAAAGGCAGGTGTTGTTGCGAAACTCAGAGAGAAAGTTCAGACAGAGAATCCAGAGCAGGAATTCTGGAAGTTTCATTGCATTATACACCAAGAGGCGTGATGTAGCAGGAGCCTGAAAATGGACAATGTTATAGATGTAGTAATCAAAACGGTTAATTTTATTAGAGCCAAGGGACTCAACTGTCGGCAATTTGACACTCTTTTGTCTGAAAGTAATATTGGACACGGCCTACCCTGCCGCACTGAGGTCCACAAGTTGAGCAGGGGGGGTTGTGCTCAAACATTTTCTTCAATTACGTGCAGACATTGGACTTTTCATGAACGAGAAAGGGAAGCCGGTAGCAGAGTTGGATGACCCAGACTGGCTTCATGATCTTGCATTTTTGGTGGATATGGCAGAGTACTTAAACGTGCTTAATGTCAGCATGCAAGGCCGCAACAAACTTGCTACGGAATACAAACAACAGCATTTGTGCCTTTCAAATTAAATTAGGCCTGTGGGAGATGCAACTATCCCGGAGCAAACCAGCTCATCTCCCCTCTTTGCAGTCTGCGCGTGTCGCTCATGGGAATAATGACAACATGGACAGGTACAAGGACAAAATATCACGGCTGAAAAGTGAGTTTCAGAATCGTTTCCAAGTAGAAGGCAGGGACAGGGTACTGATTGTGAATGATCAGCCATGATCACATTGAATGGCGGTGCTGGCTTGAAGGGCCGAATGGCCTACTCCTGCACCTATTGTCTATTGTCTATTGTCTTCACTCAGCTCGAGAAGGAATTCTCACTGTTTTGCTCGCCGTTTACCGTCAACTTTAAGACTGTGGGTCTGGACTCATTCTATCAATACCTGGGACCGATGTACCCCAAGATGACAGACTTTGCCTCAAAGATCCTTTGCATGTTCGGGACAACATATCTCTGTGAGCCGGCGTTCTCCATAATGAAGATTAACAAATCCAAACTGCGCTCGCAGCTGACACACAGACACCCAAATGACATTATGAAAATCACAACTGCCCAGAAACTGGCCCCTGATCTTCACAGGCTGGTTAAAGCCAAGTGATGTCAGGTGTCTGGAAGCAGCAAGTGAAAAATGAGTGACACTATTCGATGCACTGCGACAGGTAAGCAAAATGCATGATGAAATATTGAGTGTCATAATATTGTGATACATTCATTCTCTGACTATTCTATTATTCTAAATGTGATCACTTCAATAAAATTAGAGGCTAGCTGTGTTCATTGTCTGAGTTTGATTGCTGGAAGCAGGCTAATAAAAATTAGGTGCAGTTGTGTAACCCACATTTACAATTTGTTTCGTTCGGTCCACATTTGTGTCTGCTAATGTTCGATTTCAAATGGTTTATTAATGGAAAGGGTGTTGCTCCCGAAACAATCTGAGCAAAATAGCATCGTTTTTTCTCTCTCTCATCACAACTTTCTAGTAGCCTACGACTGTAGATTTTTTTTTTTAGATTTTTAGATTTAGAGGTACAGCGCGGAAACAGGCCCTTCGGCCCACCGAGTCCGCGCCGCCCAGCGATCCCCGCAATCCCCGCACATTAACACTATCCTACACACACTAGGGACAATTTTTACATTTACCCAGTCAATCAACCTACATACCTGTACGTCTTTGGACTGTAAGTTAATACCGATCATAAAAGTAATGGTTGCTAGGCAATCTTCTTCATAAGAAACAAAATTCGTAAAGTGAAACACTTTGTAGTTAGAGCAGAGACTGAGACACATGAGAGCAGGTTGAAAAAACGTAGGCAACGAAAGCTGTGGGAGTGTGTTCACGCGTGCAACACTGATCCAGCCCGCATGAAGTCGCATTTTACCCATTCCGGCCCGTGACCTAAAATGAGTTTGACACCCCAGGGGTAGACGGTCACAACTTTTTTTTCCACGGTGGAAATGTCAAGACATCAAACAGAGTATTGAGTATAGAAGATAGACACAAAAAGCTGGAGTAACTCTGTGGTGTAAATGAGCATCTGCAGTTCCTTCCCACACATATTGGGTATAGAAGTTGGGAGGTCATGTTGCAATTATATAAGATGTTGACGAGGCTGCATTTGGAGTATTGCGCTCAGTTCTGGATACAATGTTACAGGAAAGGTGTTGCCAAGTTGGAAAGGGTTCAGAGAAGATTCATTTGGATGTTTGGATGTTGCTGGGACTCGAGGGTCTGAGCTGTAGGAAGAGGTTGAGCATATTCCTTGGGACTCTGTTCCTTGGAGCACAGAAGGATGACATCATGAGAGGAATAGATCGGGTAGACGCACAGAATCTCTTGCCCTGAGTAGGGGAATCAAAAACCATAGGTTTAAGGTGAGAGGAAATGATTTAATAGGAATCTGAGTAGTAATGTTTTCACATAAAAGGCATGGAACGAGCTGCCAGAGGGGGTGGTTGAGGCAGGGACTATTGCAACATTTAAGAAGCAATGAGTTAACTGCCTGTGGGTTTCTCTGAGGACTTCGGTTTCTTCCCATACTCCAAAAATGTACAGGTTTTTTAGGTTAATTGGCCTTGGTATAAATGAAAATTGTCCCTAGTGTATGTGGGATAGTGTTAATGTGCGGGGATCGCTGGCCAGCACAAACTCAATGGGTCGAAGGACCTGTTTCTGCGCTGTGTCTCTGAACTAAAAACTAAACTAAATTCATGATTCCTTTCCCAGTAATCTGGTTGACTTCGTCCTCAGTTTAGCTTAGCAAAGTGCAGTTTCGAGATGTCGCGTGGAAACAGGTTGTTTGGCCTACTGAGTCCACACTGACCAGCGATCCCCATACACTAATACTATCCTACACACTAGGGACAATTTACAATTTTACCAAGCCAATTAACTTACAAACCAGTTAGAATTATTTATATTGGTTGGCACTGATTATGGTCAGTTGGCATTGTTTATGGCCAGTTGGCACTATTTATGGGCCAATTGGCAATGTTTACACTTCGGTTGGCACTGATTACACTTCAGTTGGCACTGTTAACAGTTCACAAAGCACTGTTTATGGTCAGTTGGTCAGTTGGTACTGTTTATGAATCAGTTGGCACTGTTTATGGTCAGTTGCTGCTATTTATGGTTCAGATAGTACTATTAATGGTTCAGTTGGCCTGATCCAATGGTAGGATCCATGGCGCAGTCTGCAGTTTCAGCCCTCACACTGTGCAAAACCCACACACAAATTAATGAATTAAATAATGAAACATTCCTGACGTGAAAATAAATAAATAAATATTTCCCCCCAAGTTGGCCTTTTAGGTGATTTTTATTATCCACAATCAAAATATTCAAGACCTGATTATAAAGTTAAACTCATGCGTTAAGCTCAGCTTTCGAGTTTGGTACCATCGACTTTAGACTTTAGAGATACGGCGCGGAAACAAGCCCTGTGGTTCACCAAGTCCATGCTGACCAGCGATCACGCCAACACTAACACACACGTACCAGCGGCAATTTTACAACTTACCAAAGCCAATTAGCCTACAGACCTGTACATCTTTGGAGTGTGGGATAAAACCGGAGCACCCGGAGAAAACTCACGTGGTCACAGAGAGAACGTACAAACTCCATACAGACACCACCCGTAGTCAGGATCGAACCCGGGTCTCAGGCATTGTAAGGCAGCAACTCTGCCGCTGTGCCACTGTGCCGCCCCATTTTATTTATTTATTTATTCTGAACCATTGTGTACAAAAAAATATCCTTCGTTGGTTTGAATTTCAGAAGTGGAATTGAGTGTGCAGTGGACTTGGCATCAGTCATCTGGGATGGATTTCCAGGCAAGGTTCTATCTATAACAGTGGAAGAGCTGACAACATTATATTCCAACAATCGTGGTTGCTTCATCTCTTACTCCTGCTGCACTTAATCATCACTTGAGTGGAATGTGTCTTCCTGAGGAAATAATGAAGATTAATTTATGGAAGATTACCGAAACAATTTGAACAGAACCTTGGATGCCAATGCAATTAATCAGACTGCTTTTTATATAATTGCTGATTGATTGAAAATGCTTTTGATTACTTACAGAGGAAGGAATCATCATTTTAGACTGACAGCCTGACATGTTCAACTGGGCTCCATTTTGTTCTTTCAAAGTGAGATTGTTCTTCAGTTACTTTGTCTTAGTTTTTCGATGTTTAGGTTTTCTTGAGTCTATGCGTTAATTGCTCCTTCTACAACAGAATCAATCCACGCAACATTAAAATGGGCAGAAATGTAACAAAATGGATGCAGTCCTTGGTTTCCTGTCTTGCCAATAAATGTGGCTGCACAGTGGTGCTAGCGGCAGTGCTGCTACCTTACAGCACAAGAGACCTGGGTCCAATCCTGACTGCAGGTGCGGTCTGTACGGAATTTGTACGTTCTCCCTGTAACCACATGGGTTTCTCCGAGTTCTCCGGTTTTCTCCCACACTCCAAAGACATGCAGGTTTGTAGATTATGCCAGGATCAGTGAACATTGCCACACAAACCTGCACATCTTCGTAATGTGCCAGGAAACCAGGGCAGCCGGAGAGAACCAAATCAGAGCCTCTACCCTGACTTTCAGACTGAAGAAGAGTCTCGACCTGAAACATCACCTATTCCTTTTCTCCAGAGAAGCTACCTGACCCGCTGTCCAACATTCCTACTGCTAGGTTGTAAGCTACCCAAGAGAAATATGCCGTGCTGTTCCTCTAATTTGCGTGTGGCCTTACTCTGAAAATGGAGGAGGCCCAGGGCAGAAAGGCCAACATGGGAATGAGAAGGGGAATTGAAAATTTTGGTATCTGAGCATCATCTGAGCTGTTGAGAACGGCAGGGAACTCAGTGCAAGGATCAGTGAGCGATGCCACACCTGTTGGTGAGTCTCTTTCACATTTTCAGTAGCTGCCATTGATATCTGCTGCAAGCTGCTAGAGGAACCTATTGCAGTCTCAAGGAAAAACCTCCTCCTGTGGCATTTTTCTGTTAGCTTTTAATTCCACAGATAGGAAACTGAAAGCCCAAGGGAAGGAGAAACAGCTGTTAGATTAGAGAAGTCTTGCACAGTGTGTAAAACTGATGTGTATTAATTAAGGAAACTGTAATTTGATGAAGGAGCTAATAATTCTCACACAGGTGGATGGACCTTCACAGGTCTCGGTTATAACACACAAATTACAATATGTCTTATTCCAAATTGTTCTGCCTCAAGCTTATTTGCTTTTCTTTACATACGAGTGGGAACATTTGTGTGATCATTGAATACTCCAATTTTTAGTGACCGCCAGCATCCCCTTTCTCCCCAACAACCACCCCCCTTTCCCTCCCCCTCCCCCCCCCCCCTCCCCCGTGCTCCACATGGATCTGCATCTATTTCTCCCCTCCCTCTCCTCCACCACTCCACCATTCCTTCCTCCGGCTTCACTGTTTGCAACCCTTCAATCCTTTTGTCTCACACCTTCTGCCTTAATCTCTGGCCTTTGTTCCAACCATCTGCCAATCCCCCCCCTTCTGGCCACCTATTACCCTGCCACGCTTTGTCCTGACTCTCCTCTCTTACAGCTTTCTTCCCCAGCCCCCCAGCCTGAAGAAGAGTCCCGACCCTAAACGTCACCTATCCATGTCCTCCAGAGATGCTGCCTGACCCACTGACTTACTCCAGCATATTGTATCCTTTTAAAGTTCTTTCCCTATTTTACAAGCACCACAAGATGTTGGAAATAGAGAGAGAAATGGGGTCAGATGATCAGATTGATGACCCTTCTTGGAGTTGGCAAAGATGGAACAAAGGGGAGCGCAATTATAATCACAGATAACTTAATGCAGAAGGAGCGGCACAGTGGAGCAGCGGTAGAGTTGCTGCTGCCTCATATTGCCATGGACCCGGGTTCGAACCTGACTACGGGTGCTGTCTGTATGGAGTTTGTAAGTTCTCCCTGTGATTGCATGAGTTTTCTCCGGGTTCTCCGGTTTCCTCCCACATTCCAAAGACATCCAGGCCTATAGGTTAATTGGCTTTGGTAAATTTAAAATTGTACCTTGTGTGCAGGATAGTGCCTCCCCCTGTGGCATTTTTTTGTTAGCATTTAATTCCACAGATGGGAAACTGAAGCCCAAGGGATAGGAAAGCAGCTGCTAGTGTACGGGGTGATCGCTGGTCGGTGCTGACTCGGTAGGCCGAAGGGCCCGCTTCCATAGTGAAGTAAAGCAAAGTAACTCTGGGAGGAGAGAAAGAAGGGAAGATCTGCAACACAATGTAACGAAGGGAAGGTTGAATCACAAAAGAGGCTGATGATGTGAGGCAACATCTCACACTTGCTCGGGTTAAACTCCATCTGCCATTTCTCTGCCAATTTCTACAGCTGATCGATATCCCACTGTATCCTCTGACAGCATTACCAACTGTTTGCAACTCAAGTTGGGTGAGTTATTCACAGGGCAAGCATAAGCAAGATGGGCTAAACAGTTCCGTCATTGTCGTGAAGCAAAGTTTTTTTTAATTTCAAAAATAATTTCAAAAATAAACTTCATTCAGAATAAAAATGACATACAAAACAACAACTGTGCAAAAACGTTGTACCTTCTCAGTGTCTGTACATTCAGTACTGTCACAGTGGCGCAGCGGTGGAGTTACTGCTTTACAGCACCAGAGATCCGGGTGCGATCCTCTCTACAGGTGCTGTCTGTAAGGAGTTTGTATGTTCTCTCCGTGACCTGCGTGGGTTTCCCCCGGGTGCTTCTGTTTTCTCCCACACTCCAAAGACGTACAGGTTTGTAGGTTGATTTGGCTTCGGTAAAATTGTAAATTGTCCCTAGTGTGTAGGTTTGTGCTAGTGTATGGGGTGATCACTGGTCAGCGTTGACTTGGTGAGCCAAAGGACCTGTTTCCATGCTGTATCTCAAAACTAAAATGAACTAAACATACAGGTTTGTAGGTTACTTTGGCTTCCGTTAATTGTACATTACCTCTAGTGTGTAGGTTAGTGTTTGAGTACGGAGATTGCTGGTCGGTGTACATTCGATGGGACAAAGGGCCTGGTTCTGCACTCTATCTCTAAACTAAAGCTAAACTAACCTAAGTGTCATACTCAATAGTGTTCATACCTATCTTTAAACAAAACATCCTTGCCAAGCAAAATAAACTAGCAGTTGTTGTGGGCTGCCTGTTAATGCTTTCTGCATTTAATGTTCTTTACACACTTCACAGCCGATGAGCAACTCTTCCACTACGCTGAGCCACAAGATGATACTTGCTGCACTAGTCGGTCTCCAGGGCCACTTGTGCACTGAACGGCTTTGCCGGGGAGAGGAGGGAGGGAGAGAGCGTGGAGGAGAAACGCTCTTGGCATTGCATCTTCCAGATGGGTAACTGGCTGCCGTGAGGCGGGCAGCTTTGGAGGCAAATCCCTGCCATCTTCTGTAAGGGTGGATTTGAGAGGGATGTGAGAAAGCATATGTGACTCGACAGGGAGAAAACTGGGGCATGTCATGCAGCATGTCTGGTTCAGCCGTCGCTGGCTGGATAAAACTCCTGCAAGCAGAAAACTTTCTTTATCGACCCACACCATCTTTGCTCAGTTACACTTTGAAGAGTGTGGGAAGGAACTGCAGGTGCTGGTTTACACAAAATGCTGGAGTAACTCAGTGTGACAGACAGCATCTGTGCAGAAAACATCACTTATTCATTTTTCTCCAGAGATGTTGCCTGACCCCCTGAGTTACGCCAACATTTTGTGTCACATTTTGAAGAGTGTTTTGAGCTCTTATTTATCCAAGGCAGTCCCTCGGGATCGAAGTAGGCTTGTTTCCAGTGCAATGCTATGGGCTTTAGGGTGACCGATGAGACCAATGTGGGCTTCGCAGGCACCTCTACAGGTGGACGGGTGGATCGTCTAGTCTTTCCCCAGCTCCTGCTTCTTCCCATTAATCCTGAGGTTCCCAGTGGATTCCTAGATGCTTCCTCATTAGGATGTCCCGTGATGTAGCACACAGAACTCAGAACGGCACAGCCTTTCAGAGAACAGGCAATAGACAATAGACAATAGACAATAGACAATAGACAATAGGTGCAGGAGTAGGCCATTCAGCCCTTCGAGCCAGCACCGCCATTCAATGCGATCATGGCTGATCACTCTCAATCAGTACCCCGTTCCTGCCTTCTCCCCATACCCCCTCACTCCGCTATCCTTAAGAGCTCTATCCAGCTCTCTCTTGAAAGCATCCAACGAACTGGCCTCCACTGCCTTCTGAGGCAGAGAATTCCACACCTTCACCACTCTCTGACTGAAAAAGTTCTTCCTCATCTCCGTTCTAAATGGCCTACCCCTTATTCCTAAACTGTGGCCCCTTGTTCTGGACTCCCCCAACATTGGGAACATGTTTCCTGCCTCTAATGTGTCCAATCCCCTAATTATCTTATATGTTTCAATAAGATCCCCCCTCATCCTTCTAAATTCCAGTGTATACAAGCCCAATCGCTCCAGCCTTTCAACATACGACAGTCCCGCCATTCCGGGAATTAACCTAGTGAACCTACGCTGCACGCCCTCCATAGCAAGAATATCCTTCCTCAAATTTGGAGACCAAAACTGCACACAGTACTCCAGGTGCGGTCTCACCAGGGCCCGGTACAACTGTAGAAGGACCTCTTTGCTCCTATACTCAACCCACAATGTCCATCATGAGAGGAACAGTGTAAACACACAGAGGCTTTTACCCAGAATGGGGGAATTGAGAACCATAGGACATAGGTTTGTGGTGGGGCGGGGGGGAAGGATTTAAAAGGAATCTGAGGGTCAATTGTTTTCCACAACGGGCGGTCGGTATATGGATCGAGTGGCCGGAGGAGGTAGTTGCGGCAGGCACAATCACAAAGTGAGATTATAGATTCTTATTGGAGATTGACAGATTCTTGTTTAGTAAGGTTGTCAGGGGTTATGGGGAGAAGGCAGGAGAATGGGGTTGAGAGGGAAAGATAGATCAGCCACGATTGAACGGCAGAGTAGACTTGATGAGGTCCGGGGGGGGGGGGGGAACGCATCAGTTAAGGGTCGGGTGGGGGGGGCGAGAGCGAGCTGATCTGTTGAAGACGTGCGGGTCGCGCGCCAGCTTGGCGCAGCAGCGGGTTGTTGGCGCAACCTCCTGCTACTGCTGCTGCTGCTGCTGCTGCTGCTGTTGCTGCTGCTGCTGTTGCTGCTGCTGCTCCCTCCCCAGTCCCCAGTCCCCAGTCCCCAGTCCCCAGTCCCCAGTCCCCAGTCCCCAGTCCCCAGTCCCCAGTCCCCAGTCCCCAGTCCCCAGTCCCCAGTCCCCAGTCCCCAGTCCCCAGTCCCCAGTCCCCAGTCCCCAGTCCCCAGTCCCAAATCGAAATGCTCCCCGCCCTCAAAACACTCCCTTCTCCCCACACACAGGTGTTCTTCTCTTCAACCATTACTCGCCCTCAGGTGGGCGTCTCTCCACCGCCCACGCCGAGGGGAGGAGCCTGATCCCTCCTTCAATCCACAAAATAACACTCCCGCACCTTCTTTTCTTACACCGTTTGTTTTACCTTGAATACAACACAAAAGTGCTGGGGCAACTCAGTGGGAAGTTGGGAAGGAATTCCCTCCAAACATGCTACCTAAACCACATAGTTCGTCCAACACTTTTAAACTAAACTCAAAATTTCCAGCATCTGCAGTTCCCTGTGTTTGTCTCTCTCTTTGTTTTTCTTTTAACCTTGGCTGTACTTAGGCAGGAGAGTGCGGAGGATGTAAGATAAATTGCATCTTGTTCTCATTGGAGGCCCGAACACTTGTATGTACAGAACAATGACAAAATAATAATTTGGCATCTCCTGCCTACTCTACAATTCAATGATAGATCAGCCATGATATTATCTCTTTACAACTCGCTCTCACTAACCCTATATCGTTTCATTTGCTCCAAGTTAAATTTTGCAAGTGCTGAATTCTGTTCACGAACTTAAAATGTAGTGGCCAGTTGGAGTCACAAGAGACTGTGGGTGATGTAATTTAGAGAGAAAAAAACAGACTATTGTAGGAATTCAGCAACTGTTGCACCTCATCAGGACTGATTGGCTAGCTTTTTTTGTGCTACATGTGTTCTTTGCAGAAATTATGTATTTGCATTCTTGGGCACCTGTTCATCTATACATTTGTAACATTGGGCAGTTTTTCAAAATTATTTCTGTTGGGATTGAGCAATGTTCTGAGATTTGGTTTGTTTTAAAAAGTGCTGATGCAAACTGATGAAAATGCTCCTTTGAGACACCACCTGATAATTGCCACACTTTGGGAGGGTTTGGTGGTATTAGATTAAAGCTTTATAACAATACTAAAAGTATAAACAATAATAAGTGTAATCTTATAAGTGTGGTATTCTTTAAAAAACCTTTTCAGTTATTCAAAGTTCAATAGCTAGCAAAAAATATAATTTAAATATATTTAAAAAAATCAAAATTAAACACAAACCAAATTTTAACTTTTAGTATCAATGTCTGTTAAAATGTTTCTGGTTTTATGTATTTCCTTTTTTTCATTCTACCCCTTCCCTTGTTATCACCTATCCTTGTGCTTTAACTCTTTTCTATATTTTTTAAACATTCATTACTTTTAACAAAAATCCTATAGGGTGGGAGTGGGGGTGGGGGGTAGTGAGGGTGGGGGAGGGGAGTGGGAGTGGGAGTGGAGGGGGGTAGTGAGGTTGGGGGGTAGGGGAGGAGAGTGGGGGTGGGGGGGTTGGAGGGGGAGGGAGGGGGGAATGGAGTGGGTGAGTGGGGGGGAAGGAGGGGGGGTGGAGTGGGTGAGTGGGGGGGGAGGAGGGGGGATGGAGTGAGTGAATGGGGGGGGAGGAGGGGGATGGGGAAGGGGGGGATGGATTAGGGGGGGTTGGGCAGTGGAGGTGAGGGAGGGGAGGGTGCTACACCAATGGAGGACAGCTTTGGGCCCAACGGATGGCTGTCGCATCCGCACATACACGGTTCGGGGAGGGTTGCCATTTTGTGTTCAGCTCTGGCACGTGCGCAGTTGGGGGAGGCTTGCTATTTTGTGTTCAGCTCCGACCTCAAGCTCGACGCCCGATTGGCCCAGGTCCCAAGTGGGGGGAGCGCCGGCGTTCCTCACTCTGATTGGTTGCCGGCGCGTCCTGATTTGCTCCTCCCGCTCACCCCCACCTGGGGTCCATTGATTGGCTATAACCTCCCGCTCGACGCCTGATTGGCCAAGGTCCCCACGTCGGGTCGAATGATTGGCTCCGACCTCCCGCTCGATGCCTGATTGGTCCGGCTCCCACGTGGGGGGAGCGGTTTCTTCCCGCTCAAAGCAGCTGCCGTCGCAGTCGAGCTAACGCGGCTGCTGAATGTGGGCACAGTCTCAAGGATCTCCAAGAGAGGATTTTAACCATAAAAGGCCAAAACATTCCAGATAAGATTTATTTTATTTTTAAGAAAAAAATGCCATTTATTTTAAAGAACAAACGCGATTTTCCCATGTCACGATGGGAAGCCAACGAGGAATGGGCCCAACGGGTCCACTTGGTCTTGTAATTTAATAAACTTCTATCAGGTCACCCTACAACCTCTGACGTTCCAGAGAAAAGAATTCAAATCTGTCCAACCTCTCACTGTAGCTAATGCCCCCTTACCCAAGGATCATTGTGGTAAACCTTCTCTGCACCCTTTCCAGATTCTTATGCAGCAATGGGGTGATCAGAACTACACACAATACTCCAAATGCAGCCTAACCAAAGTCCAATAAAGCTGATTATGACCTCCTGATTCTTATACTCAATACCTTAACCTATGAAATGATGCCGTATGCCTTCTTTACTGCAACCTCCTGCAGCCGACCTTGTAAGCGCAGGAGGCAATACCCCAGTCCCTCTCCTACTGGCCGACTCCTCGCGTCCGTCATCGCCAGCGACATCCTCCTCCTCGACTCTCCAGTCTACGGGATAGCCCATGTTTGTTCTCGAAAGCCACTGGGTCCGTCCTTCTTCTCAGCGGCCGCCGGGTGCATCCCTGCTCTCGGCGGGCCCCTGGAGCTTCCCTTCTTGTTACGCGGTAACAAGACGTGCAAAAGTTCTTCACTAATGGCATAGGATCTGAAGCCCACCCACACACACACACAGGGCCATGGTCAGCAAGTCAAAGACATAGGCATGAAACTGTACTCAAGTAGCACATTAAAGCACTTCACGTCCTACAGGTGCAAATGAAGAGAGGAACTTTAAATTTACAGAAGAAAGCCTCGCATCTTCATTTATTTAAAATCCTCATCAAATCTTTACTCATACAAACTTAGCATTCTCATTTATTCTTTATCTGTGCACTGTGGACGGCTTGACAGGGCCGTTTTTACAACATTATGGGCCCCCGGGCAAAGCAGTGTACTGGGGCCCCTACCGTTACTCTCCCCCACCCCCCTTTCCCTACCAGCCCCCCCTGTCGTGCCGACGAAAAGCACTTACCGAAAAGCACTTAGCGATGGACTTAGGGTGCTACATTGTTGCGAAAAGCCCTTACAGATCACTGTGAGAAGCACTTAGTGACCGAAAATGTTGCGAAAAAAGCACTTATTGAACCTACATTTTTAAAGTAGTATTTATTTATTGCAAGTCACTTAACATACACAGATCAGCATGGGGCCCCTATGCTCGTGGGGCCCCGGGCAAGTGCCCATCAGGCCCATGCGTTAAGACGGCCCTGCGGCTTGATTGCACTCAAGTATAGTCTTTTCTTTGACTGGTTAGGAAACTGACAAAACCTTTTCACAGCAGCTCGGTACACGTGATAATAATAAACTCAATTAAACTAAAATAAATACCACCTTGCACACCCTCATTCGTTGACCTCAGGTGTTGTCTGTGCGGAGTTTACTCATTCTCCCTGTGGCAGCAAGTGTTTTCTCTGGATTCTCCAGGTTTCCCCCCCACCCCACAGGTTTGTAGGTTAATTCAGTGCTTCTTAAACTGGTGAATGGTCCACCCAAGGGTGAATAAAACTAGAGGGGTGCATGAAGGGTGAATGACTTAATATGTATAAAATTATACACAAGGGAGAATAAGACGAAAATTACCAAAAATCATGAAGATTTAGCCGAGGGTGAATGAAATTTTCTTATAAAGACTCAAGGGTGAATGAGATTAAGAAGCGCTGGTTAATTCACCCTCTGTAAATTGCCCCTCGTGTGTGAGGAGCGCAGGAGGATGAGGTGTTATCTATAGAGGTGTACAAAATCATGAAAGCAATAGATCGGGAAGGGGAATCGAGAACCGGAGGACAGAGATTTAAGGTGAAGGGGGAAAGATTTAATGGGAACCTGAGGGGTAACGTTTTTACACAAAGTTGTGGTGGAACGAACTGCCGGAGGAGGTAGTTGAGGTAGGTACTATCGCAACATTTAAGAAGCATTTAGATAGATACATGGATAGAATAGGTTTAGAGGATATGGCCCAAATGTAGGCAGGTGGGACTAGTGTAGATGGGTCATGTTGTTCGGTGTGAGCTAGTTGGGCCACAGGGCCTGTTTCCACGCTATATGACTCTATGACTCTATCTATCTCCCTGACGATGCTGTGGCCCTGCATTGCAGGCACGGAAGCTGCACTTATTCAAATGTTCAACTTGCTGTTAGTTAACGTCCCATCAAGACAACGAGGCAATTAAAGTTTAGCTAATTACTAATATATGGAGATTAAAGATAGTATGCGTTACAATAGCCACTAAACGAATGATTGTCATATTAAATAAATATCACGTTCACTAATGTCTTTCAGGGAAATAAAGTCTCCCATCTGTGCCGGTCTGATATGTGATTTCAGCTGGAAAGCAGCCGATTTTTTTTCTTCCTGTCCTCTAAATTAGCCACTTAAGTTCAAGGGAAATTTGTAATGGCCTTGCCAGTAGTGCCACAATCCAACGAATGAATAAAATACAATCGGAAGAAATCAGAAACAAGGTGAACCTAAAGTAAAAGGCTCACAAGTTCACAAGTTATAGGAGTAGAATTAGGCCATTCGGCCCATCGAGTCTACTCCGCCATTCAAGCATGGCTGATCTCTGCCTCCTAATCCCATTTTCCTGCCTTCTCCCCGTAACCCTTGACGCACATTCTAATCAAGAATTTGTCTATCTCTGCCTTCAAAATATCCACCTGACTTGGCATCCACAGCCCTCTGTGGCTCATGGAGGGTTAAAACTATAGACTGCATATAAATTCTGAGGCATGAGGGGTGATCTTATATTGGTGCATAAGATCATGAGGGGAACAGATAGGGTAAATGCACAGTGTCTTCTACCAAAATAGGTGAATCAAGAACCAGAGGCCATAGGTTTAGGGTGAGAGGGGGAAAAGATTTAATGGGAACCTGAGGGGCAACTTTTTCACACAAAAAGGGTGGTGGGTATATGGAATGAGCTGCCGGAGGAGGTAGTTGAGGCAGGTACTATAACAATATTTAAAAGACATTTAGACAGTAACATACATAGGAAAGGTTTAGAAGGATACTGGTCAAATGTGGGCAGGTGGGACTAGTGTAGATGGGGCATGTTGGTCGGCATGGAAAAGTTGGGCCGAAGGGCCTGGTTCCACATTATATGACTCTATGACTATGAAAGAATATGAACTGCAGCAGTGAGTTAATGAAGCAAGTATTTTGGTACCAGAATAATCCTATCTATCCATGATGTATCATTGATATTCATTGCTCCAAATTGGTGACCTAATCCTCACAGGTTTGGACTCTAACCTGAACAGGTAAGTAAGTGTAGATGGAACAGTTACAAAGCAACACCAAGAGTAGATCACTCACCAACTTGCTTCATCACTTTATTGTCTATAAAGACTCCTACCAGTTTCTGCAGATCTACCGGATTATTCTATCTTCTCCCTGCTGCTGTTGGGCAGAAGATCCCAAAGCTAGAAAGCACATGGCACAGATGGTAGAGCTGCTGCCTCACAGTGCCAGAGACCCGGATTCGATCCTGACCTCAGGTGCTGTTTGTGTGGAGTTTACATGTTCCCCCCTGTGAACATATGGGTTTTCTCCGGGTGCTCTGGTTTCCGCCCACATCTCAAAGATGTGCGGGTTTGTAGGTTAATTGGCCCTCTGTAAATTGTCTTGTGTGCAGGGAGTGGATGAGAAAGAGGGTATCATTGAACTAGTGTGAACGGGTGATCGATGGTCGACTTGGGCTCAGTGGGTCGAACGGCCTGTTTCCATGCTGTATTTCTAAACTAAGCTAAATTGATCTTTAGGTTGATCATGATCAGTCTGAAGAAGGGTCTCGACCCGAAACATCACCCAGTCCTTCTCTCCAGAGATTCTGCCTGTCCCGTTGAGTTACTCCAGCATTTTGTGTCTACATCTTTAGGTTGTCAGGCTCAGAATTAAGGCCATTTCTTTTATTCGGTTCATTTATATTTTGCTCGTGTCAAGAGGAAGGGTTGAAGTAATTTGTTATCATGTAATATTTCAAAGTATTATTCATACGTTGATACGGATTTATTTAAACTGTGTGTTTGATACACAAGACAAGTCTTGAATCCTGAAACTTTGCTGTGAATGCAGGAACACTGGTGGAAATTCAGGAGACGAGGAGACGAGGAGGAATTTATTTTGTCAGAAGGTGGTGAATCTGTGGAATTCATTGCCACAGATGCTGGGGAGGCCAAGTCAATGGATATTTTTAAGGCGGAGATTGGCAGATTCTTCATATAGACACAAAATACTGGAGTAACTCAGCGGGACAGGCAGTGTCTCTGGAGTGAAGGAATGGGTGATGTTTCCGGTCGAAAGCCTTCTTCAGACCCTTCTTCAGACAGATTCTTGATGAGCTGGCTGGAGAGTTCCACTGTTCACATCCCTGTATCCCTTCGTTATCACCTCTTCCCCCGCCAGCATTGTGGGCTCCACCCTTCCTTGGTCATCTGTTGCCGGCCCTGAGTGTGACTGGGGTCTCGGAACTGGCATATTAGCTTCTGATATCAACTTAGTCAGTGGACTTGGAGGATTCTGCACCGACAATGTTGGCTATTCTTTCCCAGTGTCTTGAGGTGCTTCCTAATGATAATTTAGGTCCCCGGGGCACAGAAGAGACTGAGATCAATCTTTTGAAACAAGGAACTGCAGATTCTAATTTATACCAAAGATAGACACAAAGTGCTGGAGTAACTCGACGGGTCAGGCAGCATCTCTGGAGGAAATAATATGGGAGACATTACAGGCTGGGACCCTTCTACAGACTCAAGAACTCTGAAGAAGGTCCCCTGCCCGATTTGTCACCCATCCTTGTTCTCCAGAGATGCTGGCTGACCAGCTGAGTTACTCTTGAGTTTGAAGAAGGGTCCCGACCCGAAACTTCACCCATCTTTTTTTCTGCAGAGATGCTGGCTGACCCGCTGAGTTATTGTATAAAACCGCCTGGCATCACAAATGGTTCGCAGTGAGAGCATGAAAAATGTGGACCTCCTCCCAGATCTCAGGTACCTTCTCTTAGTCAAGACAGACACTAATGATGAAATGCAAATGGCCTTGAAAGGACACATGAGTAGACTTTACTTTAGACTTTACAGTTTAGATTTACAGTGCGGAAACAGGCTCTTCAGCCGACTAGTCCGTGCCAACCAGCGATCACCCCACACACTAACCTACACACACTAGGGATAATCTTTACAATTTAACAAAGCCAGTTAACCTACAAACCTGTACATCTTTGGAGTGTGGAGGAAACTGGAGCACCTGGAGAAAACCTGGTATATGGGGAGAACATACAAACTCTGTACATACAGCATCTGTAGGATGCCAGGATCGATCCTGGGTCTCTGGCGCTGTAAAGTAGCAACTCTACCGCTTCGCCACTGTGCCACCTTTATCATGTGGATGCTGAGGGCTTGGTCTATCCTCTTGTATACTTTCGTGAAAGAGCCAACATTAGTTTGCCATGGCTGACATTCTAGCATTATAAAATATTTTAGCATAGCAAGAGTACCAAAAAAACCCCGTGACCTGCGTGGGTTTTCTCCGAGATCTTCGGTTTCCTCCCACACTCCAAAGACGTACAGGTATGTAGGTTAATTGGCTGGGTAAATGTAAAAATTGTCCCTAGTGGGTGTAGGATAGTGTTAATGTACGGGGATCGCTGGGTGGCACGGACTTGGTGGGCCGAAAAGGCCTGTTTCCGGCTGTATATATATGATATGATATGATATGATAAGTACAGAAATGACAGGAATCAATTTGTGTTTCAGAAGGTATTTCAATTAAATGCAATTGACTGGAGAAGGAATGGGTGACATTTTGGGTCGAGACCCTTCTTCAGTCTGAAGAAGGGTCTTGACCCCGAAACGTCATTCATTCCCTCTCTCCAGAGATGCTGCCCGACCTGCTTAGTTACTCCAGCATTTTGTGTTCATCTTTGGTATAAACCAACATCTGCAGTTCCTTCCTACACAAATGCAATTGACTGCCCTATTGACTGTGTCCTGGTGGTGTTATTAAAATCTTCATTAAATGCGGCATTATGCTGTTGAATTTACTTTACTGGCTATGAGGATACTTAAGGCTAATGACCGAGACAAAATGTGAAAAGTGATGAATGTAGAGTTCACACTTTGCGCGTACTGTATTTTACTGATGAGCCTGAGGTTGCTCAGTAAAGAAGTTGGGACAAAAGGGCACAAAGTGCTGGAGTAACTCAGTGGGTCAGGCAGCATCTCCGGAGAACATAGATAGGTGATGTTTCACAAAGTGCTGGAGTAACTCAGTGGGTCAGGCAGCATCTCCGGAGAACATAGATAGGTGACGTTTCACAGAGTGCTGGAGTAACTCAGCGGGTCAGGCAGCATCTCTGGAGAACATAGATAGGTGATGTTTCACAGAGTGCTGGAGTAACTCAGTGGGTCAGGCAGCATTGGAGAACATACATAGGTGACGTTTCGAGTTGGGATACTTCTCAGGTTGATTGCAGAGCGGGAGAGCAGCAGGAATCATAGAGGAAAGAGTGAGAGAGGGTCTGACAGAACTCCCGTCAGAGAGGAAGATAACTTTTTCACAATAGGCACACTTTGAAGAGATTTTGCAGTAGAACATTCAAAATGTAGAAACAAGGATTTGCCTATGCTGGTTTGCACAAAAGGACACAGAGTGCTGGTTGTTGTGGACGGGTGGGCCGAAGGGCCTGTTTCTGCACTGTACCTCTAAAGTTTAAAGTCTAAACAACCCTGATAACAGAGGGGAAGAAGCTGATCCTGAGTCTGGTGATTCACACTTTCAAGCTTCTGTAACTTTTGACCGACGGGAGGGGGGAGAAGAAATAATGACCGGGTTGGGACAAGACTTTGATTATGTTGGGTTTTTTTCCGATGCATCATGAAGTAACGAGGGATTCAATGGTGGGAAATCTGGCCTGTACAATGGACTGGGCTGCATCTATGACTCTCATCTACAACTTTCTGCAATTTCTTGCGGTCTTGGGCAGAGCTGCTTCTGAACCAAGCTGTTATGCGATCTGCTTTCTTTGGCGCAACTGTCGAAGTTTGTAAGAGTCATTGGAGACTTGCTGAATTTCCTCAGTCTCCTCAGGAGGTAGAGGTGTTGGTGTGCCTTCTCGGCTGTCACATCAATGTGGTTGGTCCTTCTCGATGTCACATCAATGTGGTTGGTCCACGATAGATCGTTGGTAACATTAACGCCAACATTAACTCCAAAGACGTACAGGTATGTAGGTTAATTGACTGGGTAAATGTAAAAATTGTCCCTAGTGTGTGTAGGATAGTGTTAATGTGCGGGGATCGCTGGGCGGCGCGGACTTGGTGGGCCGAAAAGGCCTGTTTCCGCACTGTATCTGAAATATGAAAAAAAAATATGAACTTGAAGCTCTCCACCATTTCTACTTTGGCACCATTGATGCTGATTGGGGCATGTAGTCCACCATGTTTCCTGAGGTCAGTAACTAACTCCTTCATCTTGCTGAGACTCTTGCCGAGCGGAGTAGAGTTGTGCTCTCAAGATACTTTGTCAGGAACGACTGCACACTGTGTACAAAATAAATTCTAAACTAGATCTGCTGTCAATTGTGGTTAGAATGCATCCAGATCAATTGAGGTCTTGCAATAATGTACCATTGTTGCAAATGAAAGGTGATTGACCTCAAACATTAAATCTATTTCTCTTTCCACCGATACCACCAGGACTCAGCGCCCCGCCAAGAAATGCCAAAATATTTTGCTTTTCATTTCACATTGTTAGCATCTTACTATTTACTTGTACAAATAAATCCTTCTCACACTTTAATGGCGTTCCTTATACTTCTTTCGCTTTGAATAAATATCAGCCTTGCTACACCAGAAAGATGTGGTGATGTTTGTAGGCTGTCAGAATGGGGATCCCACAGTGGGCGGCACAGCGGCGCAGCGGGTAGAGCTGCTGTGTCACAGCGTTAAAGACCCGGGTTCGATCCTGGCCTCGGGTGCTGTCTGTGTGGAGTTTGCATGTTCTCGCTGTGACCTCGTGGGTTTTCTCTGGGTGCTCCGGTTTCCTCCCACATCCCAAAGACATGTGGGGTTGTAGGTTAATTTGTCTTCTGTAAATTGTTCCCAGTGTGTAGGGAGTGGATGAGAAAGTGGGATAACATCGAACTTGTGTGGTCGGTGTACACTCAGTGGGCCGAAGAGCCTGGTTCCATGCTGTGTCTCTAAACTAAACAAAACTAATCTTTGGTGGAGTAGATATACACAAAGTGGTTAATGATTATATAAACTCTTTTTTTTCATTTTTGTTAATAGCCACCTCTTCATTGTGCACACATCCCACATTACATGTTCAGATGTACATAACCCTCCATTTATCTACATTAGAATTGACAGATAAAATTGTTTTCACACCGATAAAAGGCTGTAATGAGATTTATTGGGCCAAGTAGATTGGAGTTTAATTGGAAATGCTCTGTAGCACATCAACAGTTATCTATCTTTTTCTTCACTGAATTTTAATCGCCTATAACTGAGACAGCCATTTTATTTATTCTATATTCTGAAGGGCATGGAAGAACTAAAAGATGGAAGCTATTCTGAGTTTTTTTTTTACCAGAATACTGCCTGGATTAGAGGGTTTCAGCAACAGGTGACTTGGACTGACTTGGGATTTTCTTCCGTGGAACATTGGAGGTTGAGGGGAGACTAAATAGAAGTATGTAAAATTTTCTGGTTAAAACAAAACTCAGAGTGTTGTCCCCATCTACTTACGAGTCACAGATTGTTCACCATCTCATGGTGTTGAGGCTAGTTACTTTTAGACTTTAGAGATACAGTGCGCAAACAGGCCACTCGGCCCACCGAGTCCACATCGACCAGCGATCAACCCGTACACTTACACTAGCTACACACTAGGGAAAATTTACAATTTACAGAAGCCGGTTAACCTAATAGCTTGCACATCATTGGAGTGTGGGCGAAAACTAGAGTACCGGGTGAAAACCCACGGGGTCACAGGGAGAACGTACAAACTCCTTATAGACAGCACCCTCGTCAGGATCGAACCCGGGTCTCTGGAACTTTGAGGCAACAACTCTAGCGCTGCGCCACTGTGCCACCTGTGCAGTTGCACATATTCATTAACATCTTACAATAAAAGCAGATCCCAATGTGCCATTTTGCTCCTAGCACCGAATTAAGTTCTTTCTTTAGCTGTGAGAAGATGGGCTCAAAAATGTGCAAATGTCATTAGAGTCATAGTCATCGAGTCATACGGCATGGAAACAGGCCCTTTGGTCCAACATGCACCATCTACACTAGTCCCACCTGCCTGCATTTGGCCCATATCCCTCTAAACCTATCCTATCCACGAACCTGTCTAACTGTTTCTTAAATGTTGCGATAGTAACATTTACTATCACAGGTTAGGTAAGGGGGAGGTGCAGCGAGACCTGGGTGTCCTTGTACACCAGTCACTGAAAGTTGGCGTGCAGGTACAGCAGGCAGTGAAGAAAGCTAATGGAATGTTGGCCTTCATAACAAGAGGATTTCAGTATAGGAGTAAAGAGGTTCTTCTGCAGTTGTACAGGGCCCTGGTAAGACCACATCTGGAGTATTGTGTACAGTTTTGGTCTCCTAATTTGAGGAAGGACATCCTTGTAATTGAGGCAGTGCAGCATAGGTTCACGAGATTAATTCCTGGGATGGCGGGACTGACATATGAGGAAAGATTGAAAAGACTAGGCTTGTATTCACTGGAGTTTAGAAGGATGAGAGGGGATCTTATAGAAACATATAAAATTATAAAAGGACTGGACAAGCTAGATGCAAGAAAAATGTTCCCAATGTCGGGCGAGTCCAGAACCAGGGGCCACAGTCTTAGAATAAAGCGGAGGCCATTTAAAACTGAAGTGAGAAAAAAAAATTCACCCAGAGTTGTGAATTTGGGGAATTCTCTGCCACAGAGCGCAGTGGAAGCCAAATCACTGGATGGATTTAAGAGAGAGTTAGATAGAGCTCTAGGGGGTAGTGGAATCAAGGGATATGGGGAGAAGGCAGGCACGGGGTATTGATTGGGGACGATCAACCATGATCACAATGAATGGCGGTGCTGGCTCGAAGGGCCAAATGGCCTCCTCCTGCACCTATTTTCTATGTTTCTAGTACCCGCCTCAACTACCTCCTCTGGCAGCTTGTTCCATACACCCACCACACTTTGTGTAAAAACGTTACCCCTCAGGTTCCTATTAAATCTTTCCCCTCTCACCTTAAACCTATGTCCTCGATTCCCCTCTCCGGGCAAAAGACTCTGTGTGTTTACCCGATCTATTTCTCTCATGATCTTGTACACCTCTATAAGATCACCCCTCATCCTCCTGCGCTCCAAGGAATAAAGTCCTAGCCTGCTCAACCTCTCCCTATAGCTCAGGCCCTTGAGTCTAAAGTGGCCTCACCAATGTCATATACACTGAAATACGGCCTCCGAACTTCTATCCTCAAAGCTCTGAATCTTTAATCGGACTTTAATCTGACTTTACTGGTCTTTACCTTGCACTAAATATAATTCCCTTCACCTTGGCTCGATTGTAATCATGTATTGTCTTTCTGCTGACTGGTTAGCATGCAACTAAAGCTTTTCACTGTACCTTAATACACGTGACAATAAAGTAAAGTAAGGTAAATTAAAGTAAAGTAAACTAAAGTAAACTAAACTAAAGTAAACTAAAATAAACTATAATAAAATAACTTAAACTAAACACCCAGAGACCCACGTTCAATCCTGGCCTCAGGTGCTGTCTGTGTGGAGTTTGCATGTTCTCCCTATGACCGCATAACTTTCCCTTCGATGCTCTGGTTTTCCTAATCCCAAAGATGCGCAGGTTGGTAGGTTGATCATCCTTTGTAAATTGCCTCGAGTATGTAGATGATTGGTAGAGTGAGTTGGGAAAGAGCTAATAGGAACCTGAGGGGCAACTTCTTTACACAGAGGATGATGGGTATATGGAATGAGCTACCAGAGGAGGTAGTTGAAGCATGTACTATCAGAACATTTATGAGACATTTGGACATGTACATGGATAGTTTAGTTTAGTTTAGTTTATTGTTACGTGTACTGAGATACAGTAAAAACTTTTTTGTTGCATGTTGACAGGTTAATAGAAAGCAAATGTCTTTTAAACTTTGCAATAGTACCTGCCTCAACTACCGCCTCTGACAGCTCGTTCCATACACCCACCGCCAAAAAAAGATTGGATAGGTTTAGAAGGATTTGGGCCAAATGCAGGCAGATGGGACTAGTGTAGGTGGAGCATGTTGGCCGGTGTGGGCAAATTGGGCCGAAGGACCTGTTTCCACGCTGTATGACTCTATGACTGTCGAATTGTGGGTTTTCTCCCGGTGCTCCGGTTTCTTCCCTCACTCCAAAGATGTGCAGATTTGTAGGTTAATTGGCTTTGGTAGGATAGTTTTAGTGCACGTGGTGATCGATGGTCGGTGCGGACTCAGTGAGCCGAAGGGCCTGGGTCTGTGCTGTATCTCTGAAGCGTAAAGTAAAGAGCAGATTGGCTACAGTGCTTCTCACATTACAACAGTAGACACACTTTTAATGTTTTTGCCTTGGTATTTTCACACTTGAGGATATTGTGAAAAGCACTCCTGGAAATGCAGCCTTCAATTCATTAACTTGCCCAGGAGGAGTTTTAGTTGTTGACTCGATTGTGCTCATACATCACCAGTCTCCATGCCAATAATTTTCCTCTCACCATTTAAAATGCAAGGTCAAAAACAAGAAATTCAATTAACCCCCGATATGCAAACTGCCAAAGAGTGATAAATAGTTCATTACAATTAAGCATATGTCAATTTGGAACATCATCTGCTTAATAAAGGGGCCAGCCAGCGGATGAATACTGACAACTTCAATTTTAATTAAAATGCAGCAATTACAATGACGAATGGTTGTGGGTCTTTTTGTTGAACGAGCAAGTTGTATAACCATTTTGTTGATTTACACCTTCCAGGGTTCGAGTATGACGAGGTCGCAGATCTATTAACAGCATTCTTTCGAGAAAATACACACCTTGAATGCCAAGCCAAAAAGCCGGGGCAAAACCCACACTTTGTTCGCAGTGATTAGGTACCACCGATGGAAAACATAGTAAGGGGCGGCACAGTGGCGCAGCGGTAGAGTTGCTGACTTACAGCGCCAGAGACATGGGTTTGATCCTGACTATGGGCGCTGTCTGTATGGAGTTTCTAGGTTCTTCCTGTGACCACGTGGGTTTTCTCCGGGTGATCCAGTTTCCTCCCACACTCCAAAGACGTACAGGTCTGTAGGTTAATTGGCTTGTTAAAATTGTAAATTGCCCCTTGTGTGTCGGATAGTGCTAGTGTACGGGGATCACTGGTCAGCGCGGACTAGGTGGGCTGAAGGGCCTGTTTCCATGCTGTATCAACGTGGATACGTCATATGTTCTCCCTGTGACCGCTTGGGTTTTCTCCGGGTGCTCCAGTTTCCTCCCACATTCCAAAGACGTGCAGGTTTCTAGGTTAATTGGCTGATGTTAATTGTAAATTGTCATACCCGGAGGATTTGAGTATAGGAGCAGTTGTACAGGGCCCTGGTGAGACCACACCTGGAGTATTGTGTGCAGTTTTGGTCTCCGAATTTGAGGAAGGATATTCTTGCTATGATCATATTGAATGGGAACCCACCCATGGAAGACGGAACCCGGGACGACCAAACAAGACGATGCTGAAGACGTTGAAGGAAGACGCATATGTAGAGACAAAAGAGGAGCTTTCCAGATGTATGGAGGACAGAGATGTGTGGTGCGTCTGTCACCGTGCCTGTCAGAAACCAACACCACTGCGTCGCTAATGTTTTCAACTATTTTAATTAATTAATTAATTAATTATTCTTGCTATTGAGTGAGCGCAGTGCAGCGTAGGTTCACCAGGTTAATTCCCGGGATGGCGGGACTGACATATGATGAAAGAATGGATTGACTAGTTAGAGAGAGCTCTGGGGGCTAGTGGAATCAAGGGATATGGGGAGAAGTTGGGCACAGGTTACTGATTGTGGATGATCAGCCATGATCACAATAAATGGCGGTGCTGACTCGAAGGGCCGAATGGCCTCCTCCTGCACCTATTTTCTATGTTTCTGTTTCTATGACTGGGCTTATATTTGCTGGAATTTAGAAGGATGAGAAGGGATCTTATAGAAACATAAAATTCTTAAGGGATTGGACAGGCTACAGTAGATGAAGGAAAAATGTTCCTGATGTTGGGGGAGTCCAGAACCAGGGGTCACAGTTTAAGAATAAGTGGTAGGCCATTTTGGACTGAGATGAGGAAAACCTTTTTCACCCAGAGAGTTGTGAATCTGTGGAATTCTCTGCCACAGAAGCCAGTGGAGGCCAATTCAGTGTATATATTCAAGAGTGAGTTGGATGTGGCTCTTAGGGCTAACGGAATCAAGGGATATGGGGAGAAAGCAGGAACAGGGTACTGTTTCTGGATGATCTGCCATGATCATATTGAATGGCGATGCTGGTTCGAATGGCCTACTCCTGCATCTATTTTCCATGTTTCTATGTCCTTAGTGTATAGGATATATATGGGGTTATCAATGGTCGGTGAGGTCTCATTGGGCCTAGTGGAATGAGCTGCCGGAGGAGATAGTTGAGGCAGAAACTAACGCAATGTTTGAGAAACATGGATAGGAGAGGTTTAGAGAACTTTGTGCCAAAAGCAGACAGGTGGGACAAGTATAGATGGGGCATGTTGGTCAGTGTGGGCAAGTTTATTATTTCTTGAATAAAGTATTTTTTGATAATAAAAAAAAACTAATCCAACCCTGAGCAATTTATTCCTCCCCACACTCTTATCCACAATCCCCAGATTCGACCACCCATCAACGTTCTTGCAGCAACTTACAATGTCCAATTAACCTGCTGACCTGCATGTCTTTGGGATGTGGGAGGAAATCAGAGGAAATTTCTGACTCTCTCTGACGGTTGTAGACCCCCAGAATGAACATTCTTTGCAGAACAGTGCAGCACAGGAACAGCACGGCAGCACAGCGGTAGAGTTGCTGCCTCACAGCTCCAGAGACCCGGGTTCAATCCTGACTACGGGTGCTGTCTGTACGTAGTTTGTACGTTCTCCCTGTGGCCGTGTGGATTGTCTCCGGGTGCTCCGATTTCCACCCTCACTCCAAAGGCGTACAGGCTCACAGACATCAGGAGTTATGGTGGAGGGGAGAGATTGGTGGGACTCTAATCCAGGTGAGGCCCAGAGGTGGAAAGGGGTAGGGGAAGAGTTGGGGGGGGGGGGGGGGTGGGGGGGATGGTGTGAGGGAGAAAAGGGAGAGGAGAAGGGTGGGGATAAATTAGAGGATACCTGAAAATGTTGAATTCAATGTTCATCCATTGGGCTGTACAGAAGAAGCACTTTAGTTGCTTTGGTATATTTTCTCTTCTGAGAATACTGCATGACTGTTTCAGTTGACAGAGATTTATTTTCCAAGAGTACCAGCAAAAACTGCACGGCTGGCACTGTATTTATAAACAGGCTGAACACCTTGGATACAGTCTTCTTGTTGATGCATCAAGCGTCTTATTTTAATCCCCTGAAAGAAAAGCGATATGACTCATGGTCCTTTTCCCAGGGGTCGGGGAATCAAAAACTAAAGGTCATTGGTTTAAGGTGAGAGGGGAAAGATTTAAAAGGAACCTGGGGGCAACCTTTTCACACAGAGGGCAGTGAGTATATGGAACGAGCTGACAGAGAAGGTACTCTAACTACATTTTAAAGGCATTTGGACAGACACATAGATAGGAAAAGTTTAGTTTAGTTTAGTTTAGTTTAGAGATACAGCACGGAAACAGGACCTTCGGCCCATCAGGTCTGCTCCGACCAGCCATACACTAGTTCTATCCGACACACTAGGGACAATTTACAGAAGACAATTAGCCTACAAACCTGCACGTCTATGGAGTGTGGGTGGAAACGGAGCACCCAGAGAAAACCCACGCAGTCACAGGGAGAACGAACAAACTCCTTAAAAGATAGCACCCATAGTCAAGGATCGAACCCGGGTCTCTGATGCTGTAAGGCAGCAACTCTACGCTGCACCATTGTGCCACCACTAAAGGACACGGGTCAGGCACGGGTAAATGGGATTAGATTGGAGGCGACACTGGACTAGTTGGGCCGAATGGCCTATTTCCTGCTATGACAATGACTCTGGTGGAAAGACACATTGGGTTTAACTTAACTCTGTGAGCTGGTCCAGGCACTTCACCATTTCATCACCGCTTGCACCTCTGGTTTCTAGTAACTGAAGTAGCTTCAGAGTGAAGAAGAACGGCCAGTTCTCATTAATATTTATATTTCATCCAATATAATAAATGGGATTATCTGATCATTATCACGGCTGTGCGCTGTACTTGCTTTATGCGTAGGAAGGAATTGCAGATTCTGGTTTATACCGAAGGTAGACACAAAATGCTGGAGTAACTCAACTGGACGGGCAGCATCTCTGGAGAGAAGGAAAGGGTGATGTTTTGGGTCTCGACCCGAAACGTCACCCACTTGCTTAGTTTAGTTTAGTTTAGTTTAGTTTAGTTTAGTTTAGTTTAGTTTAGTTTAGTTTAGTTTAGATTAGATGCAGCATGGATCGTTCTTCCTGTGACCGCGTGGGTTTTCTCCGGGTACAGTTTTCTCCCATATCCCAAAGACGGTGGGTTTGCAGATTAATTGGCCTATGTAAATTACCCCTGGTGTGCAGAGAGTGAATGAGAAAGTGGGATGACTAGTGTACGGGTGATCGATGGCTGGCGTGGACTCAATGGGCTGAATGACCTGTTTCCACGCTGCATCTCTAAGCTCTGTACTAAGCTCTAAACTTTATCAAACTCTATCAAATCCTCTTTCAAACTCCTGTGCACCCAAGGAGAATGTACCTTGGGTGACACAGTTGGTAGATCTGCTGCCTCATAGCTCCAACGACCCAGGTTCAATCCTGACGTGGAGTTTCTGTGTGAAGTTTCCACATTCTCTCTAAGTGTCAGATGGGTTTCCTTCAGTTATTCCGGTTTTCTTCCACATCCCAAAGGTGTGTGGGGTGGGAGGTAATTGGCCATTGTAATGTGCCCTTATTGTCTAAGCAAGTGGGTGAATGTAGGAGAGATTTGATGGGATAAGATGAGGAGAAGAAAATTGGATTAATTTAGAGTCATAGAGTTATACATTTTGGAAACAGACCCTTTGGCCCAACTTGCCAATACCAACCAACATGTCCCAGCTATACTAGTCCTATCTGCCTGTGTTCGGTCCATATCCCTCTAAACCTGCCCTATCCATGTACCTGTCTAAACGTTTCTTAAACGTTGCAATAGGACCTGCCTCAACTACATCCTCTGGCAGCTTATTCCAAACACCCACCACCCTTTGTGTAAAAGAATGACCTTTCAGATTCCTATGACATCTTTCCCCTGCCTTCACCGATGTCCTCTGGTTCTCAATTCCAATATAATTGGGCGGTTGATGGTTAGCATGGATTTAATGGGCTGAAGAGCCTAGTTTCTCTCCTGTATCTCTGAATCTTCTGTTGTCTAACCTTGCACCTAATTACATCACACCTGGACCTGTTTCAGTCCATTTCATTCCACCCTGCCAAAGACTTTCACATCCTTCCAAAATAATGGTGATCAGAATTATCTCCTATTCGAGTCATATATAGAGTCAACAGCGTGGAAACAGGCCCTTCGGCCCAACATGCGCACACCGACCAACATGTCTATTGTCATATTGTCTATTGTCCCATCTACACTAGTCCCACCTGCCTGCGTTTGGCCCGTATCGCTCTAAACCTGTCCTACTCATGTACCTGTTTTTCTCTTCCAGGCACTTGTTCCATACACCTACCAGCCTTTGTGCAAAAAAGTTACCCTTCAGGTTCCTATTAAATCTTTCCCACCCTCACCTTAAACCTGTATTCCCTGGGTTTCGATTCCAATATAATTGGGTGCTTGATGGTTAGCAAGGATTTAATGGGCTGGGGGTCCTAGTTTCTCTCCAGTATTTCTCCAAATGTCTTGATGACCACATGTTGTGTTGTCTAACCTTGTAGCATAAATCTCTCATGCCACACCTGTTCCAGTCCATTTTCATTCCACCCTTCCAAAGACTCTCACATCCTTTCAAACGCATGGTGTGCAGAATTCTCTCCTATTAACACACCCCAGAGCAAATCCTCTCCCAAAGGCAATACTTGAATTATTTAACATTGACTTCTACAACTCATTCTGGAAAGGATGAATCATTCATCATTGTTCTTTACGATTGATTAAAGGACAGGAAGAAATAGCATTGAATGCACTTTTAGCTGGTTACAGCTTACAGTGACAATGAAAGGCAAAGCATTTTCATGCAAGGCTGGACAATGTCCACAGAACTGAAGGTTAAAGTCCAAACACTGAAGGTTATTTACTCAAACCAGTTCCGGTCCAATGAAAATTATTAACTCTGTACATCTCCATGGTTGGAGTAATAATGGGGAACTCAGTCTTACAACATTGTCTGAAATTACGCCCTAAAACCTCTAAAACCTCCGGCGTCTCAGCCAAGACATTATCCAGCGATCCACCAAGGTTGTGACGATCAGGGCTTCAGGCTAATGATGTTTAGAAAACCAAGTGCTGGAGGAACTCAGTGGGCCAGGCAGCATAACGCGGTCTGCCCATTCCTGCCTGGCCCTACTAAATCAGATTTGAGACAAGTTTCTCTCAGAGCAGACGTTTGTCAGAGGTTGTGAATTTGAAACAAGGGCAAAGATCCAAACCGGGGACCGCATTGAAACCTATCGAATAGTGAAAGGCCTGGATAGATGGATGTGGAGAGGATGTTTCCACTAGTCTCAGAATAATAGGACGTAACTTTAGAATGGAGATGAGGAGGAATTTCTTTAGTCAGAGGGTGGTGAATCTGTGGAATTCATTGCTGCACGTGGCTGTGGAGGCCAAGTCAATGGGTATTTTTAAAGCAGAGATTGACAGGTTCTTGATTAGTAAGGGACTTCTGGAAAGCTTTTGATATGGAGATTAGACTACGGAAGAGGGGGTAACACTGGACTCCCTAGGAGGGTATACGGCAAGGCAAGTTACTGAAGTGTCAAAAGGGGAACACATTGGGACCAGTGATCATAATTCTACTAGTGTTAAAATAATCATTGAAAATTAAACTACTGAAGAATTTATGGTCCAAGTAGAGTCAGGGGAATCAAGAACCAGCGGACATAGGTGTAAGTTGAGTGGGTCTCTGGCGCTGTGAGGCAGCAGCTCTACGGCTGCACCACTGTGGCACCCAAGGAAAACAAACCTGCTTTTTAATTTCAGATTTATTAAGCAGCCGCAATGCATGTTCCCTGGATGCAAGGCAGAATGTAAACCCACAGCTCCAGATCAATATTCCAACTTCGGGTTATCAGCCCTGCTGCTAACCCAACACACTTCTTGTTCCAGTTCGCCAGGTCCTCAGCCGAGGCACTTTATGGCTGTAATCCAATTCAATCTGCAGAGAAACCTTCAATGTCCATTATCGTATTGATAATCATGAGCCTGAAGCATATGAATATTGATCAATTGCATTGATTATCATCCCTTTGTTAATTGCCTTTGTAATTCCCCACAGATCTATATATATCTCTGTGCTCTGTAATTGTTTGTGCGATTGAAATGTATCTGAAATACTTTTAGGTCTCTTGTTCCATGAAATCAGTGTCAGATAAATATAAAACAACACTTTTCACTGACATGTTTGGTTGAGATATCGTTATCTTTAAGTTAAAGACAACAGTGGACTGATTGATAACATACAAGCCTTTACACAACTGGGGGAACGTAACTCACGTGGTAAATGAAGCTTGAAAGGCAGTGACTTGAACCAAAAAAAGTCATCTTCCAACACTAGTCAAACTGAAAATTAAATGTTTGTCTTGCAATGCAAGTGGTAAACCATGTTGATGTTCCCTGATTTCTAATTTTATTTGCAATGCAAATCAAACGCATTTTGGAATCGGGTGAGAAGGTATCTGGGGATATTATTTTGCATATTCAATGTTTAGATTAGTTTAGTTTAGTTTTAGTTTTGAGATACATACAGTGAGGAAACAGGCCATTCGGCCCACCGAGTCTGCTCCGACCATCGATCCCTGCATGCCATCACTACCCTGCACACACTGGGGACAATTTTACAATTATACAAAGCCAATTAACCTACAAACCTGTAGGTCTTTGGATTGTGGGAGGAAACCAGAGATCCCAGAGAAAACCCATGCAGATCACGGGGATAAAGTACAAACACTGTATAGACAGCATCCATAGTCAAAGGTAGGCACAAAATGCTGGAGTAACTCAGCGGGTCAGGCAGCATCTCTGGAGAGAAGGAATGGGTGACGTTTTGGGTAGAGACCCGAAATTCTTTTTTGCATACAGATCAGAAAGTTATTGCATCATAAGTACAATGAGTGGAATTCATTGCCACAGACGGCTGTGGATGCCAAGTCATGGGGTATTTTTGAGGCGCAGATTGATAGATTCTTGATTAGTACGGGTGTCAGGTTATGGGGAGAAGGCAGGAGAATGGGGTTGAGAGGGAAAGATAGATCAGCCATGATTGAATGGCGGAGTAGGTTTTATGGGCCAAATGGCCTAATTCTGCTCCTACATAAACTAATAGGTACATAATGCATAGAAACAGCCCACTGAGTCCATATGCAAGAGTCACCAGGTTTTGGCACCATTTTACAGTCCCAACTGCAGCTGGTCATAAAGGCCCGTTGCCTCCATCCGACCATCCCGCGAAGTGCCGTCCCTCTTCTCGCCCGGCGATCTTCAACATTCGTGCCCCAGCGGCTCCTCCCACAACTGACCTTGATGAGGGTGGAAGGTAAGATGATTCTTCCCCCGGTTCTTCCTACTGTTGCTTTCGACTTAAAGACAACGATATCTCAACCAAACACGTCAGTGAAAAGTGTTGTTTTATACTTTGTCCAGTGTCTGCCTCCATCACTGCCTCCCTCCACATCCTCAGTGGTTCACAGTGTTCGGGGGCTAGCAGGGGCGGGGCTAGGTGGCTTCCCCCTGCCCCGGTGGTGCGGCGGGCAGGCCAGGGTCGCCGGGATGTGAAGTGGTGTTTGGTCCAGTTGAACTTTCTCGCCACTGGTGTGCGCTTGCAACATATCGGTGGTGAGGAAGCGGTGATTGGAATATTATGGAATATTGAGGGTTGATGTTGTTGTTATCCAAATAGGTTTTTGAAAGAATCGTCCCCAAGGAAGGTAATTATATATAGTCGCAAAATCAGAGAGGGATGCAGCATGGAAACGGGACCTTCAGCCCAACTTGCCCACACCGACCAACATGTCCCAGCTACACTGGTCCCACCTGCCCGCGTTTGGTCCCTATCCCTCCAAACCTGTCCTATCCATGTGCCTGTCTAACTGTTTCTTAAATGTTGGGATAGTCCCTGCCTCAACTGCCTCCAAACTTCAAACAAGACAAGCGAGAAGAATTTGGTCAGCTTTGTGAATTTCATCAAAAATGCCAAGAAATTATGATGAATTCAAGCTTCCTTCTTGTCATGAAATGGACAATGGGAGCCCAGTGGCATTGGGGTGGCACAGTGCCACACTGGTAGAGTTGCTGCCTTACACCCGGTTTCGATCCTGACTATTTAAAAAAATAAATTACCAAAAATAATATAAATCTACTATTTACAAAACTACACACAAAAATACAAACAACCCTACCGCCATAGTACAAAATAAACAAATATTCTTAAATATTAAATAATGATATCACCATCCTTAATGAGGATACATTCCACCCCCCGCGGTGCCCAACGGTCCTGGAAATCCCCCAGGGTGACCGTGGACAGCACGTAGTCCCACTCTAGTACCACCCGGGCGCGGACGTAACCCCGGAAAAGGGGCAGGCAGCCGGCTCGGGCAGAGCCCTCTTCCGCCTGGTGCCGTGACTCGCGGATGGCCAGCTTGGCTCAATCCTGACTATGGGTGCTGTCTGTATGGGTTCTCCCAAACCGAAACATCACCTATCCATGTTCTCCAGGGGATGCTGCCTGACCCGTTGAGTTACTCCAGCACTTTGTGTCTTTCGAATGGTAGCTGGATATGTGTTATTTTGGAGACACAAAAAGGACCTGCAGATGCTGGAATTGTGAATAAAACACAAAGTGTTGGAGCAACAGTATCTCTGAGAACATGGACAGGCGACATTTTAGAAGAAGGATCCCGACCCGAAACGTCACCTATCCATGACTTCATGTTCCAGGCTGTGTGGGCAATTTTTGGGATATTGGAAGATTCGTACCAATGTGCTTCCAGAAACAAATGTTGAGATGCGTTGAAAAAATGCATTTCAGTAAATGATCCAACAGTTTACACAATTGCAGCCAGGCAAGTAACACATGCGCGGGGAATAATCCAGTGGAATAAATCCAATAAAATCCATTTGAAGTAGCAAACAAGGAACTGCACAGTGGCACAGCTGTAGAATTGCTGCATTACAGCGCCAGAGACCCAGTTTCAATTCTGACTATGGGTGTTGTCTGTACAGAGTTTGTACATTCTCTCTGTGACCCCATAGGTTTTCTCCGGTTTTCTCTGGGTGCTCCGGTTTCCCCCCACACTCCAAAGATGTACAGGTTTGTAGGTTAATTGGCTTCTGTAAAAATTGTCCCGAGTGTGTAGGATGGAATTAATGTACAGGGATCAGGTGTCAGCGCTGACTCGGTGGGCCGAAGGGCCTGTTTTAAAGCTGTATTTCTAAAACTTAAACTAAAACTAAAATTAAAAACTCAGACTAAAACTCAAAGTAAAAGTAAAAGTGAAAATAAGATTAAGATGCTCGTTTAGCAAGGAAAGACACAAAGTGCTGCAGTAACTCAGCAAGTCAGGCAGCATCCCTGGAGAACATGGATAGATAATGTTACGGGTTGGGACCCTTCTTCAGACTTTTGGAATAGTCTATTGGAATTATATTAGAAGACCAGTCTGACCAGGAAGTAATGTAAAATCTTTGGATATTTTATAACCACCCATTAGAACAGAAAAGGTCTCATCTTAGTTTAGTTTAGTTTAGTTTAATTTAGATACAGCATGGAAACAAGCCCTTCAGCTCTCCATGCCGACCATCACACTAGTCCCATGTTATCCTCTTTCACGTTCATTCTCTACACACCAGGGGTAATTTACAGAGGCCAATTAACCTGCAAACCCGCTGTCTTTGGGATGTGGCCGGAAACCGGAGGAAACCCACGCAGGGAGAACATGCAAACTCCACACAGACAGCTCCCCAGGTCAGAATCGAATACTAACTCTATGTTATTCTACTTTCACTGGCACTGTGAGGCAGTGGCTCTACCAGCCGTGCCACTGTGCCGCCCATCTCATCTCACACAAAAGATGGCTCTTGGGGTTTAGGTTATATTAGTTTAGAGATACAGCATGAAAACAGCCTGCTGTGGCCACGCTGACCAGCGATCACCCATTCACACTAGTTCTATCTAATCTCACAAAACATAATTGTTCAGCACTCCCCCACCTGTATTTTCTCACCTGTATTTTCTACTCATGTTTCTGGAGTGGGACTTGGATTCATAAGGTTCTGTCTCAGTAGAGGAGCAGATATGATGGCAAAGCATTAATGGATCATGAGATGTTTGATGTGTAGGAAGGGACTATTGTAGATGAGTACTTGACGGAATGAACTGCAGATTAGTTTAGTTTAGAGATACAGCGCGGAAACAGGCCCATCGGCCCACCAAGTCTGCACTGACCGACCAGTGATCCTCGCACATTAACACTATCCGACACACACTAGGGACAATTTTTACACATACACCAAGCCAATTAACCTACATACCTATACGTCTTTGAAGTGTGGGAGGAAACTGAGGGTCTCAGAGAAAACCCACGCGGTCATGGGGAGAACGTACATACTACGTACAGACAAGCACCCGTAGTCAGGATCGAACCCGGGTCTCCAGCACTGCAAGCACCGTAAGACAGCAACTCTACCGCTGCGCCATCCTCTGGCCGGGATGCTGGTTTACACCGAAGATAGACACAAACAGCTAGAGTAACTCAGCGGGACAGGCAGCATCTCTGGAGAGAAGGAATGGGTGACGTTTCGGGTCGAGACCCTTGTTCAAATTGATAAGATTTTCAATGGTCGACGCAAAGTAACTGCGCGTCAGGCAACATCTCTGGAGAAAAAGGATTGCGAGACAAAGGATCTTTTATCTTCAGAGATGCAACCTGTTCCACTGAGTTACTCCACACTTTGTGCCTATCTTCGGTATAAACCAGCATCTGCAGTTCCTTTCTACACATGAGATTTTCAATACTAATTTAAGATTGATCTTGAGGCCACCACAGGACTGAGGCAGATTTTATGGATCTCACTGTCTATAAATCATCAGTTTATGAGCAGTCTAATCAGTACTTGCTTTTGCAATGCCCTGTTAACCACATGCAATTAAATCTCCAATTGTGGTCCAGCCTTAAATTAAAATAATGGACAAGGTGACAGATGCAATGTGGTAAGAATCAATATTTATATACCATTTAGATACATTTCTTTGGTGTGTCTACAACAATCAGTCTGAGGTTTCTGATCAAATTCAATCAGTATGGGTCTGGCAGTGCAATACTGTTACTTCTGACGCAAAATGCTGGAGTAACTCAGCGGGATTGGCAGCATCTCTGGAGAGAAGTAATGTGTGACATTTCTGGCCGAGACCCTTCTCAGCGGTATGAACATTGACTTCTCTAACTTCAAGTAACCCTTGCTTTGCCTCCCCTGCCATCTCTCCCCCTTCCCAGTTCTCCGACCAGTCTTACTGTCTCCGATTACATTTTATCCCTGTTTGTTGTTGTTACCTTCTCCCAGCTAACAATGATCTATTCTACATTTTCCTTGATCTCCAGACCAACAGCGATCACGTAATAATGATACAATACATCTCTGACCCACTAATTACACCCCTCCCATGTCTCTAAAGCACCATGGACTGCTAGAAACGTTGATAAACCAAATATTAACTGTAAATTAAATGTTCTTCCGCTTGAGAGTGTAAAGGGTTATGGAGAGAAGGCAGGAGAATGGGGTTAGGAGGGAAAGATAGATCAGCAATGATTGAATGGCGGAATAGACTTGATGGGCCGAATGGCCTAATACTGATCCTATCACCTATGACCTTATGACACCATGACTGTCACTCGGACCTTGCCTAGAGGCAATGACCCGGGTTAAATGTGAGCAGAATACTGTAAGCTAAGAATTGCACAAAACTGAGGGATCCCCATCAACAACTGCAGATGTAAACAAATAACTTGATCGGATGGAGGGACATGTCCCGTAAGAACACACTCCACACACAGCACCACCTGTGACCACCCAGGGGATTCCCAGTGCGCTCACGTAATTTTGTCCAGATTAAAGGAGGTGCCGGACCTTCAGTTTCCGGAAAATCGATGGTGGACATGTACTTTAAAATTGAGAGGTTTCTTCCCCTCTGTTATCAGACTACCATAAGCCGGAGTGTTGGAAGATCATCTGATCTTCCAACCTACCTCATTAGGAGACGATGTTCACTCCGCCGTACAGTGCATTCAGAAAGTATTCAGACCCTTTCACTTTTTCCACATTTTGTTACGTTACAGCCTTATTTTAAAAAGGATTAAATTCTTTTTTTTTAATCATCAATCTACACACAATTCCCCATAAATAAAGAAGTGAAAACAGGTGTTTAGAAATTTTTGCAAAGTAATTAAAAAGAAATAACTGAAACTAACACCATCCAACACACTGGGGACAATTTACAATTAACGGAAGCCAATCAACCAACAAACCCGTACGTCTTTGGAATGTGGGAGGAAACCGGAGCGCCCGGAGAAAACCTACATGGTCACAGGGAGTTTCCTCCCGCTAATTGGCTCTCTGTAAATTGCCCCAAATGTTTAGCTTAGTTTAGTTTAGAGATACAGCGCTGAAACACGCACTTCGGCCCACCGATTCCGCACCGACTATCGATCCCCACACATTCACACTATTCTGCGTACACAAGGGGCAATTTTATATTCATACCAAACCAATTGACGTATAAATCTGTACGTCTTTGGAGTGTGGGAGGAAACCAAAGGCCTCGGAGAAAACCCACGCGGTCACGGAGAGAAGGTACAAACTCCGTACAGACAGCACCCGCAGTCAGGATCAAACCCGGGTCTCTGGCACTGGAAGTGCTGTAAGGATACGAAAGTGGGATAACATAGTGTAGGATACGAAAGTGGGATAACATAGAAATAGTGTATGGGTGATCGCTAGTCGGCGTGGACTCGGTGGGCCTTAGGGACCGTTTCCACGCTGTATCTTTAACCTAAACTATTTGGTTGAGATATTTAGTGTCTGGTGTCATTGCACAATGTTAAAGTACTTCTCAGTACAGGTGACAAAGGAGTTGATGATTTACGGTGGTATCTTGAGGTACAACAGATGAATGCCAGGGTGTGTGAAGAATCTGAAAAAACAGGAGCTCAAGAGCATAAAGGACGACAATGGTTCAATAGTTCAATGGTACTTTAGTGTCACATGTACCTAAGTACTATGAAAGGTTTTTTTGCAAACAGTTTAATCTGCTATGCATGACAATTACAATCAATGATAATCCTGTTGTGCATTAGGCACAAACATACTAAGTACAAAACAGTAGATCACACTGAGTCAGCACACAAGGGTCACCACGTTTCAGGCATTTGGAACAATGAAGTGGAAAAAGTTTGATCCAAAACATCACATCATCACATCATGATGCATCACAGCAAGGTTTGAGAACAGCTCCATCCAAGCCCGCATGAAATTGCAGAGAATTGTGGACGTGGCCCAGACAATTACATAAACCAACCTCCCTTCCCATGACTCCATCTACACTTCACGCTGCCTCGGCAAGGCCACCACCATAATCAAGGACCTCTTGCTCTGGCCACTCCCTCTTGTCCCCTCTCCCATCAGGCCTCGAGCCTCCCGTTGACGGGATGATCTTGGCTCCCTCAGCCGGCGGTCGGGCCCTCCTCATCGGGGCGATCAAACTCCCGCATCGGGGGGATCTCAGCTCCCCGTGCCGGGTGATCGGATCCTGGGTCATGGCTGGTCGAACTTCCTGCGACTTTGGAGCTTCCCGACATCAGTCTCTACCCGAGACTGCGAGCTCCTCGATGGTGAAATCCGCAGGCCGTGGTTGGAGCGTCGACCCCAGGCAAGGGATAGCAGGCACCGATAGTAAGTCCATGGCCCTGCAGTGGGGCTCAAAGTCAGTCTCGCGCAAGGCCTCCAGCTTCATGATGTTAGGCCGCAGAGCGACCGGAGATACAATCCGGAAAACAATCGCATCTCCGGCAAGGTAAGAGATTGATAAAAAGTTTCCTTCAACCCCCTCCCCCACCCCCCACATAAAACAAACCAGAGAACATTAACACATTCTTTTTAAAACACACTAAAAATAACAAAAAAGATGAAAAGACAGACAGGCCATTGGCGAGGCTGCCATCGTTGACGGCGCCACCCGGTGGAAACAGTGAAACTCAGCAGAACGACAGTGGAACTAATAGGACAACTCGGGTGGGGGAGGGATGGAGAGAGTGGGGATGCAAGGGATAATTGAAGTTAGAGAAATCAAAATTTATACCGCTGGGTTGTAAGCTGCCCAAGCAAAATATGAGGTGCTGTTCCTCCAATTTGTATTTGGCCTCACTCTGACAGTGGAGGAGGCCTGTCCCCTCACTGTGTCATAGGGAAATATAGCACAAAAACTAGCCCTTCGGCCCATTGTGTCCACACTGACCATCAACCACCCATTTTAACCAATCCTATGTTAATCCCATTTTTATTCTCCCCACACTCTCTTCAGCACCCTCAGAATCTGCCACTCATCTGCCCGCCAGGGGCACTTTACAATAGTCAATCAACCGACCAAGAGGCACATCTTTGAGATGTGGGAGAAAACCGGAGCATCTCGTGCGGACACAAGGAAGAACGTGGAAACTCCACATGGACAGCACCTGAGCTCTGGGTTGAACCTGGGTCTCTGGCACTGTGAGGTGATGACTCAGTTAGCTGTGACACCCATGGCAGATTACTTAGGAGGCAGCCATTCAGCCTATTGGGTGCATGCTAGCCCCTAATAGCTCCATTCCTCGCCCCCTTTAGTCCTACAGTTTATTTTCTCTCATAGATGCTGCCTGTTACGTTGAGTGGTTTCTGCATTTTCTGCTTTCTTTTATATGTCCAGTATTTGCAATTTGTGACATTTATTTGTAAATTCATAAGTTCTAGGAGTAGAATTAGGCCATCGACCCTTCCAGTCGACTCCACTATTCACTCATGGCTGATCTATCTACCTCTCAACACCATTCTCCTGCCTTCTCCCCATAATCCCAGACATCTGTACTAATCAAAATAATCCGTCTGAAAAATATCCAGTGACAGCCTCCACGGCCGTCTGTGGTGATGAACTCCACGCAAAAACATTGATACAAAACATTGGGCCACAATGAAAGAATTGTGTCCATTTCTGGTTGTTATATTTCACGGACCTTTTTCCGAGAAAGGGCAGATAAAAGACTCAAGACTGTTTAATTCCTGCTCTGGTTAGTTTAGTTTACTTTTTGGTTTAGTGTAGTCTTGATTTGTCATGTGTACCGAGGTACAGTGAAAAGCTTTTTGTTGCATGCTGTCCACTCAATGGAAAGACAATACATGATTACAATCAGGCCGTCCACAGAGTACAAATACAGGATAAAGGGAATACCTTTAGTGCAAGATAAAGTCCAATAAAGTCCGATTAAATATAGTCCAAGGGTCTCCAATGAGGTAGATGGCAGATGCCTGATACATTAGGCTGGAGAAGCTGGGTTTATTGTCCCTGGAGCAATGGTATTGATATTGGTATTAGATGGTTTTTGTCATGTGTACCGAGATACAGTGAAAACCTTTGTTGGCATGCTTTCAAGTGAAATCATTCCATGTATGAGCACAATCAAGCTGCACGCAAGTAAAGCAGGTAGTACAAAGAGAAAAATAGGAGCAGCACAGTGGAGTAGCGGTAGACTTGCTGCCTTACAGCGCCAGAGACCTGGCTTTGATCCTGACTCCCGGTGCTGTCTGTACGGAGTTTGTGCTTTTTCCGGATGCTCCGGTTTAATCCCACATTTCAAAAACGCGCAGGTTTGTAAATTGTCCCTAGTGTGTAGGATAGAACTAGTGGACTGGGTGATCACTGCTCGGCACGGACTCTGTGGGCTGAAGGGCCTGTTTCAACGGTGAATCTCTAAAGTTTAAAGTAAAGTCTAAACAGAATGCAGAATACAGTCTTAAAGCCACAGAGAAAGTGTAGTTAAAAACAAAGTGTAAAGTCACAATGCGTAGGTTGGGATGACATACTTTGCTTATGAGAAGTCTGTTCAGTAGTCCGATAACAGCAGGAAAGAATCTGTTCCTGGATCTGGTGGTAGGTGTTTTCAAGCTTTTGTATCTTCTGCCCAACGGGAGAGGGGAGAAGAGGGAATGACTGGGGTGGAAATGGTCTTTGATTATGTTGGCTGCTTTCCCAAAGCTGCATGGTGTAGATGGAGTCGATAGCAGTGATGCTGGTCTGTTTGATGAACTGGGCTACTTCCACATTTCTTTACAATTTCTTGCCGCTTTTGGTCAGAGCTGTTGCCAAACCAAGCTGTGATGCATCTCGATAGGATGCTTTCCATGGTGCATCTGTGGAAATTGGTACGTTTTTGGAGACACGCCAAATATCCTTAGTCTTTTGAGGAAATCGAGGCGTTCTTGGCCATAGGTTTTATAAATTTGAGATCTTTTAGAACTCAGTCAAATTAGTTCACATCCAGAAAACAGATTAGGGATTAGGGCACGGTGGCGCAGCGGAAGCTCGTCAGGGGCCCTGGTTTCATCTTGAATACGGGTGCTGTCTGTCCAGAGTTTGTACGTTCTCCCCATGACCGCGTGGCTTTTCACTGGGTGCTCCGGTTACCCCCCACACTCCAAAAATGTACAGACTTGAAGGTTAATTGGCTTCAGTAAAGATTATAAATTGTCCCTCGTGTGTAGGATGGAACCACTGTATGGGGATCGCTGGTCGAAACGGACTCGGTGGGCCAAAGGGCCTGTTTCCCTGCTGTATCTCCAAACTAAATCAAACTAAATTTGATGGACAAGATACTGGAGTGTTCAGGAAGGGTGGGCAAAGAAAAGCTGATCCCATTAAAGGATGGTTGAAGGAGCAGTTAACAGAAAATATATAGTAATGGGCAACTGAGAATAATTTTTTTTAGTAGAGAATAATTCTAATTGAGTCCATCAACTGGAATCACAGAAACATAGAATCTTGTAGCACAGATACATGACCTCTTGACCCACTTTGGCGTGCCAGTCACGATACCTATCCATGCTAATCCCATTTGCCCTGCATTTGGCCCATGTTCCTCTCTGCCTTGCCTAACAAAGTACATGCCAAAATGGATCTACCACATCAATATCAATGCTTGAATCTTGGGCAGCTTAGTTTAGTTTAGTTTAGTTTAGAGATACAGTACAGAAACAGCCATGTCGGCCCACCAAGTCTGTGCCAACCAGCGATTCCCACACACTACCACTATCCTACACACACGAGGGACAATTTACAATTTTGCCAAGCCAATTAACCTACAAACCTGTTCGTCTTTGGAGTGCGGGAGGTAGGTGGAGATCTGGAGAAAACCCACGCAGGTCACGGAGAGAACATGCAAACTCCATGCAGACAGCACCCATAGTCAGGATCGAACCCGGGTCTCTGGAGCTGTAAGACAGCAACTCTACCACTGCACCACCGAGCCACCCTAAGTGAGGCCATTCCAAGCTTAATCCAATGCAACGTAAATACCAGTTGACTGTAATACACCCATAATAACATGCTGGCCTGAAATGAATGCAATGCGCTGTGAGGTGAAGCAGGTAACCAAGGATAAAACATTGAATAACGTCACTTATTCTGACACCTGCCCTCCACTAATCATCTACTGAAGCATCAAATTGCAGAAGATTCTGAAAGGGATATTAAATAATTCACCTCCCAGACCTGTTAATACAGGTTAGAAAACAATTTCGTAACAACCTTGTATGAGATCTTTAAAAAGTTGAAGGTTGCCAAAGGGAAATCCATTTTCCTTTATGGACTGGTGTCAAGATCATCCAGGCCTGTCAATAGGAGGTCATTAAAACGCTGAAACCAGACCATTTGCCACCCACAGATGTAGAAGTGAAACGTAGAGGACAACGGCTTCTATTGTCAGCTATGAAGTTTGAAGGAGCTATGTCGGTGATGTATAGGGAGAAGCTACCACTCATCAAAAGATTAGAAGACTATTGGAAACACCCCAGGCATGTTAAACCCCCCAACTGCGCACACTCTCAGTTTAATTTAGTTTAGAAATACAGAGTGGAAACAGGCCCTCAGTTCACCGAGTCCACGCTGGCCGGCAATCACCCGGACACTAGTTCTATCCTACATATTACGAACATTTTACAACTTACAGAGGCCAATTTGTCCTACGGACATGTACGTCTTTGGAGTGTGGGAGGAAACCAGAGCACCTGGAGAAAACCCACGTGGTCACAGGGAGAATGTACAAACTCCACACAGCCTGCACCCACAGTCAGAATTGAACCCGGGACTCTGGCGCTGTGAGGCAGCAACTCTACCGCTGCGCCACTGTGCCATCCCATTGTTTATCCCCTTTTTGTGTAAGCGTAAGGATGCTTCGAAGAACTGGGTTACCACAGTGGCATGGCCTTTATGCATTGTTGTACCAGTTACTGCAGGTTAATTTATCTTCGTTAAATTTAGAGATTCAGCATGGAAGCCGCTGATTGGTGGAAGCGGACTAGAGGAAGCAGCTGATTGGGCGTAACCCCAGGTTTGTATTTCTGCTTTCTCTTTGTACTTTGTAGTTAAGGGTTCAGTGAGTTAAGGGTTCAGTGAGTTAAGGGTTCAGTGAGTTAAGGGTTCAGTGAGTTAAGGGTTCAGTGAGTTAAGGGTTCAGTGAGTTAAGGGTTCAGTGAGTTAAGGGTTCAGTGAGTTAAGGGTTCAGTGAGTTAAGGGTTCAGTGAGTTAAGGGTTCAGTGAGTTAAGGGTTCAGTGAGTTAAGGGTTCAGTGAGTTAAGGGTTCAGTGAGTTAAGGGTTCAGTGAGTTAAGGGTTCAGTGAGTTAAGGGTTCAGTGAGTTAAGGGTTCAGTGAGTTAAGGGTTCAGTGAGTTAAGGGTTCAGTGAGTTAAGGGTTCAGTGAGTTAAGGGTTCAGTGAGTTAAAGGGTTCAGTAAGTTAAGGGTTCAGTGAGTTAAGGGTTCAGTGAGTTAAGGGTACAGTGCTTTTTAGTAAAGGTACAGTTTAAAGGATTAAGAGGGAGTTGATTTAATTTGGGGGTAAGACATGTCAGTGGAGATCGGCCCCGTGAAGTGCTCATCCTGCAACATGGGGAGATCAGGGATATTGTCGGTGTCCCTAATGACTACGTGTGCAGGAAGTGTGTCCAGCTGCAGCTCCTGGCAGACCGCATTGAACGGTTGGAGCTGCGGTTGGATTCATACTGGAGCATCCACGATGCTGAGAAGGTCGTGAATAGCACGTACAGTGAGTTGGCCACACCGCAGGTAAAGGTTAAGCGGACAGAAAGGGAACGGGTGGCCACTAGCCAGCGTAGCAGTAGGCAGGTAGTGCAGGAGTCCCCTGCGGTCATCTCCCTCCTAAACAGATATACCATTTTGAATACTGTTGGGAGAGATGGCTCATCAGGGGAAGGCAGCAGCAGCCAAGTTCATGGAACCGTGGGTGGCTCTGCGGCAAAAAAGGGGAGGAAAAAGAGTGGAAGGGCTATAGTGATAGGGGATTCAATTGTAAGGGGAATAGATAGGCGTTTCTGCGGCCGCAAATGAGACTCCAGGATGGTATGTTGTCTCCCTGGTGCAAGGGTCAGGGATGTCTCTGAGCGGCTGCAGGACATTCTGGAGGGGGAGGGTGAACAGCCAGTTGTCGTGGTGCACATTGGCACCAACGATCTAGGTAAAAAACGGGATGAGGTCCTACAAGGTGAATTTAGGGAGCTAGGAGATAAACTTAAAAGTAGGACCTCAAAGGTAATAATCTCTGGATTATTACCAGTGCCACATGCTAGTCAGAGTAGGAATAGGAGAATATTTCAGATTAATACGTGGCTTGAAAAATGGTGCAAGGGGGAGGGATTCAAATTTCTAGGACATTGGAACCAGTTCTGGGAGAGGTGGGACCAGTACAAACAGGACGGTCTGCACCTGAGCTGGAATGGAACCAATGTCCTTGGGGGAGTGTTTGCTAGTGCTGTCGGGGAGGATTTAAACTAATGTGGCAGAGGGATGGGAGCATGAGCAGAGAGACAGAGGGTAATGAGGGTAAAATGAGGGTAGAAGCAATAGGTAGCAAGGTGAAAAGTGGCAGGCAGACAAATCCAGGGCAAAAATCAAAAAGGGCCACTTTTCAACATAATTGTATAAGGGGTAAGAGTGTTGTAAAAACAAGCCTGAAGGCTTTGTGTCTCAATGCAAGAAGCATTTGTAATAAGGTGGATGAATGTGCAGATAGTTATTAATGAATATGATATTGTTGGGATTACGGAGACATGGCTCCAGGATGACCAAGGCTGGGAGCTGAACATCCAGGGATATTCAATATTCAGGAGGGATAGACAGAAAGGAAAAGGAGGTGGGGTAGTGTTGCTGGTTAGGGAGATTAACGCCATAGAAAGGAAGGATTTTAGCTTGGAGGATGTGGAATCGATATGGGTAGAGCTGCGAAACACTAAGGGGCAGAAAACGTTAGTGGGAGTTGTGTACAGGCCACCTAACAGTAGTAGTAGAGTTGGGGATGGCATCAAACAGGAAATTAGAAATGCGTGCAACAAAGGTAAAACAGTTATAATGGATGACTTCAATCTACATATGGATTGGGTGAATCAAATTGGCAGAGGTGCTGAGGAAGAGGATTTATTGGAATGTATACGGGATAGTTTTCTCAACCAACATGTAGAGGAACCAACGAGAGAGCAGGCTATTCTAGACTGGGTATTGAGTAATGAGGAAGGGTTAGTTAGCAGTCTTGATGTGCGTGGCCCCTTGGGCAAGAGTGACCATAATATGGTTGAGTTCTTCATTAGGATGGAGAGTGACTTAGTTAATTCAGAAACAACGGTTCTGAACTTAAAGAAAGGTAACTTTGAGGGCATGAGACGTTAATTGGCCAAGATAGACTGGCAATTGATTCTTAAAGGGTTGACGGTGGATATGCAATGGAAGGCATTTAAAGACCGCATGGATGAACTACAACAATTGTTCATTCCAGTTTGGCAAAAGAATAAATCAGGGAAGGTAGTGCATCCGTGGCTAACAAGGGAGATTAGGAATAGTATCAAAACAAAAGATGAAGCGTACAAATTAGCAAGAAAAAGCAGTCTACCAGAGGACTGGGAGAAATTCAGAGTCCAGCAGAGGAGGACAAAGGGCTTAATTAGGAAAGGGAAAATAGATTATGAAAGAAAACTGGCAGGGAACATAAAAACTGACTGCAAAAGCTTTTATAGATATGTGAAGAGAAAAAGATTAGTTAAAACAAATGTAGGTCCCTTGCAGTCAGAAACAGGTGAATTGATCATGGGGAACAAGGACATGGCAGACCAATTGAATAACTACTTTGGTCCTGTCGTCACTAAGGAAGACATAAATAATCTGCCGGAAATAGCAGGGGACCGGGGGTCAAATGAGATGGAGGAACTGAGTGAAATCCAGGTTAGTTGGGAAGTGGTGTTAGGTAAAGTGAATGGATTAAAGGCCGATAAATCCCCAGGGCCAGATAGGCTGCATCCCAGAGTGCTTAAGGAGGTAGTCCCAGAAATAGTGGATGCATTAGTGATAATTTTTCAAAACTCTTTAGATTCTGGAGTAGTTCCTGAGGATTTGAGGGTAGCTAATGTAACCCCACTTTTCAAAAAGGGAGGGAGAGAGAAAACGGGAAATTATAGACCAGTTAGTCTAACATCGGTAGTGGGGAAAATGCTAGAGTCAGTTATTAAAGATGGGATAGCAGCACATTTGGAAAGTGGTGAAATCATTGGACAAAGTCAGCATGGATTTATGAAAGGTAAATTATGTCTGATGAATCTTATAGAATTTTTCGAGGATGTAACTGGTAGAGTGGATAAGGGAGAACCAGTGGATGTGTTATATCTGGACTTCCAAAAGGCTTTCGACATGGTCCCACATATGCAAACTTAAAGCACACGGTATTGTCGGTTCAGTATTGATGTGGATAGAGAACTGGCTGGCAGACAGGAAGCAAAGAGTAGGAATAAACGGGTCCTTTTCAGAATGGCAGGCAGTGACTAGTGGGGTACCGCAAGGCTCAGTGCTGGGACCCCAGCTATTTACAATATATATTAATGATTTGGACGAGGGAATTGAATGCAACATCTCCAAGTTTGCGGATGACACGAAGCTGGGGGGCAGTGTTAGCTGTGAGGAGGATGCTAGGAGGCTGCAACGTGACTTGGATAGGTTAGGTGAGTGGGTAAATGCATGGCAGATGCAGAATAATGTGGATAAATGCGAGGTTATCCGCTTTGGTGGCAAGAACAGGAAAGCAGACTATTACCTGAATGGTGGCTGATTAGGAGAAGGGGAGATGCAACGAGACCTGGGTGTCGTGGTACACCAGTCATTGAAAGTAGGCATGCAGGTGCAGCAAGCAGTGAAGAAAGCGAATGGTATGTTGGCATTCATAGCGAGGGGATTTGAGTATAGGAGCAGGGAGGTTCTGCTGCAGTTGTACAGGGCATTGGTGAGACCACACCTGGAGTATTGCGTACAGTTTTGGTCTCCTAATCTGAGGAAAGACGTTCTTGCCATAAAGGTTCACCAGATTGATTCCTGGGTCGGCAGGACTTTCATATGAAGAAAGACTGGATAGACTCGGCTTGTACTCGCTGGAATTTAGAAGATTGAGGGGGGATCTTATAGAAACTTACAAAATTTTTAAGGGGTTGGACAGGCTAGATGCAGGAAGATTGTTCCCGATGTTGGGGAAGTCCAGAACAAGGGGTCACAGTTTAAGGATAAGGGGGAAGTCTTTTAGGACCGAGATGAGAACGTTTTTTTTCACACAGAGAGTGGTGAATCTGTGGAATTCTCTGCCACAGAAGGTAGTTGAGGCCAGGTCATTGGCTATATTTAAGATGGAGTTAGATGTGGCCCTTGTGGCTAAAGGGATCAGGGGGTATGGAGAGAAGGCAGGTATGGGATACTGAGTTGGATGATCAGCCATGATCATATTGAATGGTGGTGCAGGCTCGAAGGGCTGAATGGCCTACTCCTGCACCTATTTTCTATGTTTTCTATGTTTCTATGGAAACAGGCCCTTCAGCCCAGCACATTAACACCATCCTGCACACACTAGGGACAATTTACACTTATACCAAGCCAATTAACCTACAAACCTGTATTTCTTTGGAGATGACGTTAGATGAGAGTTTACTGGCTTTAATAAGGGTTTACAAATGGGTTTACTGGCTTTAGTAAGGGTCATTTACCTCTGATATTGACTTAATAAAGTAGCAATTGAAAATGGCTGTAGACACAATATTTTCATTACTAGATTTAACTGGAATCAATTTTTATTGATAAACAATGATAACTGTCAGTTTTACCTCCCTTGTCAACGTAATGAGTTTCCATATTTAGGGATCCAAATTCATTTATAAATCAACCAAGCAACAGAGTCATATTTATATTTTTCAATAATTTTCCTTCCAACTAACATACTTACAAAAGAACACTATGATTTAAATCATGGCAGGTTTATATTATTGATTAATACATATTTACATTTTACATCTTGGCAGGCATTTACTGTATCTAATGCTCTTGTGTTATTCAGTCTGTTCCACAACCCTACTTTTGTATATTGCTGGAAATTCAGGTAAAAGTTAAAATAAATATCTAAAATAAGCAGGCGACACAAGGATGCAGATGCTGCAATCTTGAGCAAGAGTGAAATGCTGGAGGAAGAATCATCCCGACCCGAAATGTGGACTGTCCATGTTCCCCACAGATGCTGTCTGACCCTCTGAGTTAATGGTTCAATGGTGGTTTTTTGTCACATATGCAACTTTATCAGGATTTATCAGGATATCCGCATTCAAAAGCGTTTTAACAGGAAGCATCACAACTTGGTTTGGGAACAGCTCCATCCAGCACCGTAAGAAATTGCAGTGAATTGTGGCCGCAGCCTAGACCATCACACAAAACAACCTCCCTTCTATCGATTCCATTTATACCTTGTGCTGTCTCGGCAAGGCGAGCAGCATAATCAAGGACGAGTCGCGCCCTGGCCACTCCCTCTTCTCCTCTCTCCCATCAGCAATGGTACAGGAGTGTGGAAATGCTCACCTCCAGATTCAGGGCTCGTTTCTTCCCAGCTGTTATGAGTTAGATCCTATCACAACCAGAGAGCAGTGCTGAACTAATATCTATCTCTTTGATGTCCCTCAAACTATCCTTGACTACCTTAGAATAAACGTTATTCCCTTATCATGTATCTATACACTGCAAATGGATTGGTGGTAATTATGTGTAGTCTTTCCGCTGATGGTTAGCATGCAACAAAGGTTTTCACTGTACCATGGTGCAAGTGACAATAAACCAAACTGAAACTGAAACTGCACAGTGACAATAAACCAAACTGAAACTGAAACTGCACAGTGAAACTGCACAGCTCCCGGTCCCACCGACCCATGAACCTTCTGGGCGGGCACCGCAGCCACGGCACCTTCACTCCAGCACGTTGTATTATTTTGTGTAAACCAGCATCTGCAGTTCCTTGTTTCTACTGCCAGAGGAACTCAACAGGTCAGGCAGCATCTGTGAAGGGAAGTTGGACAGACAACGTTTCAGGTTTGGGTCGAGTTTAAAGAAGGGTCCAGGCCTGAAACGTCTGTCCATTTCCTTCCACAGTTGCTGCCTGACCCACTGAGTTCTTCCAGCACTTTGGGTTTTTTTAACTTAAAAATAAACATTGGTTTTAATTGTCAAAATTGTTTAAGAAAAAATATACAATTATGCCAAATCAATATTCAGTAAACACTATGATGTTCTTGCAAATGGCTCAGAATTGTAGACTGTTCCAAAACAGAAGGATATACTTTGCTTCCTTACAATTTATTATGTGCATCGAAATTTGTCATTCTACAAATGCTGATAAAAGTCAAAATAAATAGCTGAAGTTAAGCTGGCAACACAAGGAACTGCAGATGCTGGAATCTTGAACAAAAACAAACTGCTGGAGGAAGAAGGGTTCCGACCTGAAATGTCACTCCTTACACCATAGTGGGAATTTACAGAAGCCAATCAACCTACAAACCTGCACGTCTTTGGGGTGTGGGAGGAAACTGGAGCACCTGGAGAAATCTCACACGGTCACAGGAAGAAAGTGCGAAATCTACATGCGTACGTGCACATGCCTGTGTGTGTGTGTATGAGTGTGTGTGCGTGTGCATGTGTGTGTATATGAGTGTGTGTGTGTGTGTGTGTGTATGTGAGTGTGTGTGTGTGTGTGCGTGTGCATGTATGTGTATATGAGTGTGTGTGTGTGAGTGTGTGTGTGTGCATGTGTGTATATGTGTGTGTGTGTGTATGTGAGTGTGTGTGTGGGTGTGCATGTGTGTGTATATGAGTGTATGTGTGTGTGTATGTGATTGTGTGTGTGTGCGTGTGCATGTGTGTGTATATGAGTATGTGTGTGTGTGCGCGCATGTGTGTGTGCATGTGCATATGTGTGCGTGCGCGTGTTTATGTGCGTGTACGTGTGTGTCTGCGCCTCTCTTTGGGAAAGGCCAGATCATGAAATACAGGGAGGAGGGGGACAGGATACTGAAGTGGATGACCAGCATGCATCCCAGGGCTGAATAGCCTCCCCCTGCTCCTAATCGTGATGTCTCCATGTCCAGAGGAATCCATATAATGAGAGGAATAGATCTGGTAAAAACACAGAGCAGGGGAATCGAGAACCAGAGGACATAGGTTTAAGGTGAGAGGGAAAAGATTTAATTGGAGTTTGAGGGGTAACGTTTTCACACAAAGGGTGGTGGTTATATGGAGCAAGCTGCCGGAGGAGGTAGCTGAGGCTGGACTATCGCAACGTTTAAGAAACAATTAGACAGGTACATGGATAGGATAGGTTTAGAGGGATATGGGCCAAAGGCAAGTAGGTGGGACTTGTGTAGATGGAGCTTGTTGGCTGGTGTGGGCAAGTTGAGCCAATGGGCCTGTTTCCACACTGTATCACTCTATGACAGAGTAAGAGAGACCCCAGCCCCTCTCCCAATTTATTCTGGGAGGCGGCACGGTAGAGTTGCTGCCTTACAGCGAATGCAGCGCCGGAGACTCAGGTTCCATCCTGACTACGGACGCCGTCTGTACGGAGTTTGTACGTTCTCCCTGTGACCTGCATGGGTTTTCTCTGAGATCTTCGGTTTCCTCCCACACTCCAAAGACGTACAGGTTTGTAGGTTAATTGGCTGGGCAAATGTAAAATTTGTCCCTAGTGTGTGTAGGATAGTGTTAATGTGCGGGGATCGCTGGGCGGCGCGGACCTGGTGGGCAGAAGGGCCTGTTTCCGCGCTGTATCTCTAAATCTAAAAAAAAATCTAATATCCTTGCTGGCACCTTCCAGGGGCCTGTATTCGGCAGCTCAGCAGTGGGTGAAATCCTCTCTATAAACCTACGCTCTTTACTTCATTTCATGCCTTCATCTAATTTATCACCCCTACGGGCCATTAAGTGGTGTGTGTAGCTGTGTGCTGTACTTGCCTCCTGCCACCTCTCCGAACACATATTCCACAACCACTTTGGCATTTTATAGCTTTTAATGAGTGTGAAATGGGTTTCCTTGAGATACAGTCTGAATTATTTAATGTGCGAAAGCATTGATAAAAACGTCTTTGTTCGAGGATTAATGCACCTGCAGAATGTATCTTCATGCATGGAACCTTGTCTGAATGTACCGCTAAAAGACTGCCTTTGACACTTTCTAACATATATTAAAAAAAGAGCAAATCTATTGTGATTTGGGAGTTTTATCCCTGAGTTGAGCTTTTCCAGGTTATTAGTCATCAACACTGCACATTGAAATGGGGCTCTTCTGCGTCCATTGTTTTAAAGGAAACATCAAGTTTAATAGCTCACAGCTGTTCATGGGGTTAATATGAATGAGTGCACTAAGAATATCTCTGCTGACAATCGAAAAACCTAAATATTAAGGCAAAGGTTCACACAGATTCAATGTGGGTGTAAGGCAGAGAAATTTTGTTTTAGAGATACAGCGTGGAAACAGTCCCTTCGGCCCACCGAGTCCATGCCGACCAGCGATCGCCCGTACACTAGTTCTATCCTACACACCAGGGGTGAGTTACAGAAACCAATTAACCTACAAACCTGTATGTCTTTGGAATGTGGGAGGAAACCAGAGCACCCGGAGAAAACCCGGGTCCATGCGGTCACAGGAAGAACGTACAAACTCCGGACAGACAGCACTAGTAGCCAGGATGGAACCCATGTATCTGATGCTGTGAGGGAGTGACTCTACCACTGCACCACTGTGCTTCCCCATCAATCTTCAGAAGAGTTTGATCCAGATCAGCTATGGCGTTGAATTAAGTGCAAGCAGAAATCATGTGAGTTCAAAGCAGCACCTGAACAGAGACTTGAACCCTGGACCAAGAGACGTGAACCCTGGACCTGGATTAAAAGTCTGATGCTCTACCAACTGAGCTACCCAGGCTTGAGGCAACACCTTAAGCAAGAACTTCGAATTAGACATCAGACTTCAGAGATACAGTGAGGAAATAGGCCCTTCGGGCCGCCGAGTCCGCTCCGTGCAGCAATCACCACGTGCATTAGCACTATCCTACACACTAAGAACAATTTACAATTTACAGAAGTCAATTTACCGACAAATCTGTACATGTGTGGAAGGAAACCGGAGCTCCCGGAGAAAACCCACGCGGTCACAAGGAGAATGTACAAACTCCGTACAGACAGCACCCGTATTCGGGATGGAACCCGGGTCTCTGGCGCTGTAAGGCAACAGCTTTACCGTTACACCACTGTGTCGTCCATTTATAAGGCATTTTAAATCATTAAATGGCAAACTGAAATCTCATCTCCTCTCCCAGGCAGTATGGTGCGATGTTGAAGGGAAACATGCACGTGCTGGCCAAAGAATCCACTGGAATGCCAGATGTAGCAGGGAGACCTGAGAGAAGTGTATAAAATTATGAGAGGCATAGATAGGGGACACAGTAATGAATGGCGATTGAGGGTTGGCATTGTCTTGGCGGGCTGAATGGCCTCTTCCATGTCGTATCTCTAAACTAACCTAACAAATATACAGTGCAGAACCAGGCTATTTGGCACTATGGTCCCTGTTCACCTCATGTAACTGTGCTAATCATCCCAATTTTTCAAAAACATAGGTTTAAGGTGAGAGGGGAGAGATTTAATTGGAACCTGAAGGACAATTTTTTCACACAGAGGTGATGGTATATTTAACGAGCTGCCAGAGGAGGTATTTGAGTCAGGGACCATAACAAATTTTAAAGGACATTTGGACAGGTAAATGGGCAGGTTTAGAGGGATATGGGTCAAACACAGGCAGATGGGACGAATGTAGATGGGGCATCTTGGTTGGTATGGACAAGTTGGGCTGAGGGCATGTTTCCATGCTATATGACTCTATGACCCGAAAGGGTATGCCTCTTAAATCAATTATTCTGTTGTTTCCTAAATGTCTTCATGGATTTACCAGTTTTAGTTTTACTTTTAGAGATACAGCTCGGAAACAGGCCCTTCAGCCCACTGAGTCCATGCCGACCAGCGATCCCCGCACACTTACACTGTGTGTAGGTTAATTGGTATCCTACACACACTAGGGACAATCTACAATTATACCAAGCCAATGAACCTACAAACCTGTACGTCTTTGGAGTTTGGGAGGAAACCGGAGCACCCGGGGACAACCCATGCAGCTCACGGGGAGAACATATAAACTCAGTACAGACAAACACCCTTAGTCAGGATTGAACCCAGGTCTCTGGCACTGCAAGGCAGCAACTCTACCCCTGCGCAATTGCACTACCCCAGTGGTGACCTCTAGTTCTTATCTTCATAAGTTATACGAGCAGAATTAGGCCATTCGGCCCGTCATGTCTACTCCACCATGATTCAATCATGGCTGATCTATCTTTCCCTCTCAACCCCATTTTCCTGTCTTCTCCCCATGAGCTCTGACACCTCTAATCTTGGGTCTGTATAACCTTTCAAATGATTTTATTGATCTAAAGACTTCTGTCAAGGTCAAAGCTCTTTTGAAGAAAGGAACTTTGTTTTTAATGAAATCAAATACTTTACTAGTGGAAAGTCCCCGTAGACATTTGGCAATGACGGGCAATGTTTTACAGTTTTATAATCAATAATTCCTAATTATACATGGTACAAATACTCTTTTTTAACATATCACATCAGCCCAGAGATAAAGATCTCCAACCTGGCAATCATAAGATTTCCATTCTGCTATCATTCATGTGAATCATTTTTGCACCTTCCTCTATACTTTTATATCCTGACTGTAATATGTGACCAGCACAGTGTGCAGTGAAGCAATTGTTTTTTTAACTGCCATCACCAATGTCCTTGAGAGAGAAAAAAAGTTTAAGGAGATACGGGAAAGATTTAAAAGAAATGTGAGGGGCAATTTTTTCACACACAGGGTATTGGGTCTGTGGAACGAGCTGCCAAGTAGCTAGTTGAGGCAGACGCTATAACAACATCTAAAAGACATTTGGACAGGTACATGGAGAGGACAGGTTTAGAGGGAGATGGACTAAATGTGGGCAAATGGGTCTCGCGTAAATGGGGCATCTTGGTTGGCAAGGATGAATTGGGCCAAACGGCCTGTTTCTGTGAATCTATTATTCTATTACTGAAATTTGATGCAATATAACATTCTGCTTTAGGAATGAGGCCCAGAGCTTAGTTTATTGTTTATATGCGTATATTACTCTAGGTCAGGCGTTTTAAAGATTTGTATACTTTATGTCTAGCGGCACAGTGGCGCAGCAGTAGAGTTGGAGCCTTACATTGACACAGACCCAGGTTTGATCCTGACTATGGGTGCTGTCTGTACGGAGTTTGTACGTTCTCACTGTGGCCACGTGGCATTTCTCTGGGTGCTCCGGTTTCCTCCCACACTCCACAGATTTGTGGGTTAATTTTCGGTAAAAATTGTAACTTGTCCCTCGTGTGTGGGATAGTGCCTGTGTATGGGGTGATCGCTGGTCGACACGGACTCAGTTTTCCTAAGGACGTATTTCCACATTATATCTCTAACGTCTAAAGTCTAAAGTAAAGCCATTTGTGCTATGATAGCCTCGTGATTATATTACAGGATACATAACCTATATATTCAGGCCAGTAATGCAGGGTTGGTAGTTCACAAATTCCACACTGGCATGTGGAATTTCTGTATTCTGTCAGACTTAATATTGATCCCTCCAACTCTGAGGCAGCAACTCTACCGCTGCGCCACCGTACTGTCCTTGGGGAGCCATTTAGTCCACTCTTATCCTTGTGCCATGAACTCTAATTTCAAGTACCCCTTGCATTGCGTCTCCCCCGTCTCTCCCCCACCCGAGTTGTCTTGCTAGTTTCACTGTCCGTATCCCTTCGTCATTGCCTCTTCCACGGCAAACAATGGACCATTGTGGGCTCCTTGGCCATCGGTGCCGGCTCTGATTTGTTCTGTACCTTTTCATACCTCTGGTTTCCCTCTCCCCCGACTCTCAGTCTGAAGAAGGGTCTCGACCCCGAAACGTCACCTGTTCCTTTTCTCCAGAGTCGCTGCCTGACCCGCTGAGTTACTCCAGCACTTTGTGACTAACTCCTGTGTCCCCATGACTTAATAGCTTACGTCCGCCGTTCTCCCCACCCCCCAACCTCACCCCGACATTCATTGCTCTGCACTGCAAAGAGATTTAAAATTCTTATCAACGAGTCGCAACCCTTCAAGGTTTCATCATTTCTATTTCCTCCGGCCTCTACAATAAACAACAAACAAAGGAACGGAACGCAATTTTAATCCTGAAGCTATTATACCCACTAATTAAATTATTATGCAAATTACCTACGCAAATAATAATTCTATTTGCCACTCTTGCATTCTCATTAATGCTGTACAAGCGAGATAAACAGCAGAGTAATGGATTAATTAAACTGTGGTCTGCTTAAGGCAAGATAGTGATTAGCGAAGATTCTCCTCACTCAGAGATGCTGTTATCTTTTCCTTTGTAGTTTTTTCTCTGGCTTAATAAATACGATCATCTACACTATAGCATTGCACTGCAGACCAAGTGATGGGACTATTGTAGATGAGTGCTTGACGGATATGAGTAGGAAGGATCTGCAGATGCTGGTTTACACCAAAGATAGACACAAGAGGCTGGAGTAACTCAGAGGGTCAGGCAGCGTCTCTGGAGAAAAGGAATAGATGACGTTTTGGGTTGAGACCTTTCTTCAGGCTGAGAAACAGGAGAGAGGGAAACGAGAGAGATATAAGGCAAAGAGAACAAATGGATGAAAGATATGCAAAAAAGCAACGATTATCCGGGAAAGGTGGAGCCCACAATGTTCCATTGTTGGCTGTGGGGAAGGTGATAACGCATTCTACAGACAGTGAAACTCAACAGGACGACAGTGAAACTAGCACGACGACTAGGGTGTGGGAGGGATGGAGAGAGAGGGGATACTTGATGGTTAGCAGGAACAGGATGGGCTAAAGAACATGTTCCTGTGTTGTGTAGTTCTATCAGTTTAACTACCTTCTCAGCAATGAATCAGTCCAAGATAAGAAGAGCAAATAGCTAATTAAAGTTTTTCCTTCCCCTACCAACAACGCAGTGTGTATGGATAGGCAGTAGGTGTGAATGGATAAGGATTAAGGAAAGGGCAGTAATTTATTTGGAAACACAGGGAACCGCAGATGCTGCTTAAAAGGGAAGACACAAAGTGCTGGAGTGACTCGGTAGGTCGGGCAGCATCTCTGGAGAACATGGATGGGTGACGTTTTGGGTCTGGACCCTTCTTTGAACTGAAGCCCTGGCTTGAATGGACCGGGTGCCGCTCCAGGAGGCCGAGCGTGTGGATCGGATGCAGTCTGCAGCGGCACGGAGCGGTGGAGGACATCAACAACTTCACTTGGCCAGGCTGACCCAGCAACGTCGCCAGGACAACGTTCCTTCATTCCCAGGTTTAGAACTCTACATTTATAACAACCTGAAGCTGAATCATGGAAAATGGCAAAACAGTGTGCAAGATCATCAAAACATGGTGATCTTGTACACTGTGTCAGTGCACTGTTCCTGTACACTTGTACTTAACTATGATTGTGATATTAGTCTCATTTAGAGATTCAGCCAAACGAGTCCGCACCGACCAGCGATCCCTGCACACTAACACTATCCTACACACACTAGGGACAAATTACATTTTTTCCAAGCCAATTAGCCCTCAAACCTGAACGTCTTTGGAGTGTGGGGGGAAACCGGAGCTCCCGCAGAATACCTACGCAGGTTGCGGGGAGATCAAACAAACTCCGTACAGACAGAGCCCATAGTCAGGATCAAACCCGGCTCTCAGGCACTGTAAGGCAGCAACTATACCACTGCGCCACTGTACCACCATTCCTAGGTGCAAATTTTTTCTTTCACCTGCATATAAGCTGGAGCAAAATTATTACTTCATAATAATTGCTTTGATTGGGAAGGATATTGAGTGCAAAAGTTGGCTTATCATCATGCAGCTTTACAGATGCTGATGAGACCACACTTGGAGTACTGTGTCATAGAGTCATAGAGTGATACAGTGCGGAAGCAGGCCCTTCGGCCTAACTTGCCCACAATGTCCCAGCTACACTAGTCCCACTTGCCTGCGTTTGGTCCATATCCCTCCAAACCTGTCCTATCCATGCACCTGTCTAACTGTTTCTTAAACGATGGGACAGTCCCAGCCTCTGGCAGCTTGTTCCATACATCCACCACCCTTTGTGTGAAAATGTTACCCCTCGGATTCCTATTAAATCTTTTCCCCTTCACCTTGATCCTATGCCCTCTGGTCTTCAATTCCCTTACTCAGGGCAAGAAATTCTGTGCATCTACGCGATCAATTCCTCTCATAATTATATACCCCTCTAGAAGATCACCCCTCATCCTCCTGTGCTCAAAGGAATAGAGAAACAGCCTACTCAACCTTTCCCTATAGCTCACACCCTCTAGTCCTGGCAACATCCTCGTAAATCTTTTCTGAACACTTTCAGGCTTGACAATATCTTTCTTATAATATGGTGCCCAGATCTGAACACAATATTCTAAATGCAGTCTCACTAACGTCTTATACAACTGCAACATGACCTTCCAACTTCTCTAGTCAATACTCTGACTGATGAAGGCCAATGTGCCAAAAGCCTTTTTGACCACCTTATCTACCTGCGACTCGACCTTCAAGGAAACATGCACCTGCACTCCTAGATCCCTCTGCTCTACAACACTCCCCAGAGGCCTACAATTTACTGTGTAGGTCCTGCCCTTGTTAGATATCCCAAAATGCAACACCTCGCACTTCTCTGTATTAAATTCCATCAACCATTCCTCAGCCCACTTGGCCAATCGATCAGATCCAGCTGCAATCTTTCACAACCATCATCCCTATCTGCAAAACCACTCACTTTTGTATCATCAGCAAACTTGCTAATCTTGCCCTGTATGTTCTCATCCAAATCATTGATGTAAATGACAAACAGTAACGGGCCCAGCACCGAATCCTGAGGCACAGCACTAGTCACTGGTCACCCAACTACAGGATAGATGTCATTAAGTTGGGAATGGTGCAGGAGAGTTTGAGCAGGATGTTGCCTGGGCTTGTGAGCTTGAATTACAGGGAGAGTCAGGCAGCATCATGACATTTCAGGTCAAGACCGTTCTTCAGATGAGAGTCAGAGGAGAGGGAAACTAGGAAAAAGTGTAAAGAACAAAAGAATGAAAGGTTTGAAAAGAACAAATCAAGGCCAGCAACGATGATCAAGGAATGGTGGAGCCCACAATGGTCTCTTGTTGGCTGTGGAAGAGGTGATAATGATGGGGTACAAACAGTGAAACTAAGCAGGACAACAGTGAAACTAGTAGGATGATCAGAGTGGGGGAGCGATGAAGAGAGAGAGAATAGAATGGGTACTTAAATATAGAGAAATCAATTATCATACCACTGGGTTGGAAGCTGCCCAAGCGAAATATGAGGTGCTGTTCCTCCGATTTGCATGTGGCCTCATTCCAACAGTGGTGGAGGCCCAGGACGGAAAGGTCAGTGTGGGAATGGGAAGGGAAGTTAAAATGTTTGGCAACCGGGAGATCACGCAGGCCAAAGCAGACTGAGTGTAGGTGAACTCTCGGGAGAGATTGGATTTGCTGGGCCTTTTGTCTTTGGAGTATTGAAGTCTGGGGAGTGACATTATTGAGGTATACAAGATCATGAGGGGCATGGTGAAGGTTTCTAACACCGGAGGGCATTGGCTTAAAGTGGGAGATTTAAAAGAGACCTCAGGGGTAACTTTTGCACTCAAAGAGTTGTCCATATCCGGAATGAGCTGCGAGAAGAAACTAGAGAAGCAGATACAACTATGACTTTTGAAAGATACTTGGACAGATATGGGGATAGATAGGAGGCTTATTACACAAATGAAGGCAAATGAGACTAGCCCAGTATGCCAACTTGGTCAGCATGGTTAAAGGACTTGTTTCCATGCTGTAACACTTTGTGATTCCATCATTTTTAACACCCGCAATTGGTTCACCAACTCTTTTCTGGAGAAAAGAAACTTCAGATTGTTCACCACATTTTGATTTATGCTGCAGAAAATTGTTGTCTTGTCGGAAGACACTCGGGATTATTTATTGCTGCTGTAAATAGGTTGGCTGTATCTCTTATTTCAATAATGATAGAAAAGTGTAGTAACACAACAGTGACACACATTACGTGGGGAACGTCTGTTGAGTCGGAGCATATAAAGAGATGATAAGCTCACTAATGTGATACCAAAGTGTGGCATGACTTAAATAATTCCCTAATGTAATATGAAAATCCAAAATGCGGGAACATTAAATAAAAAACAGAAAATGTAGAAAACATCCTGCACATCGACATGTGGAAAGAGAAACAGAATCAATGTTTCAGCACAGCGACACCGAACAAGATGTGTGGGATGGGCATGAAGTGGAGATATAATGTTGATAGTTTCCCAGGGTAGAGGTTAGTAGCTAGGGTGGCACAGTGGTGCAGTGGTAGAGTTGCTGCCTCGCAGCGACAGAGGCCCAGGATCGACCCTGACTGTGGGTGCTGTTGGCACAGAGTTTGTAAGTTCTCTCTGTGGCCCTGTGGGATTTCTCTGGGTCCGGTTTCCTCCCGCACTCTGAAAACGTGCAGATCTTTAGCTTAATTGGCTTCTGTAAATTATCCCCAGTTTGTGGGATAGAACTAATGTACGGGTGATCACTGGTTGGTGCAGACTTGGTGGGCCGAAGGGCCTGTTTCCATGCTGCATCTCTAAACAAAACTAAAACAAGAGAGCTGCGGGAAGCTGTGGGCTTGGAATGGAAGCACTGCAGGCTATCCTAACTCATGAGAAAGAGGGATCGAGAAAGAATCAAAGTGGAACCATGTAGTGACAGCAGGGGGGAAATGTCTAATTGGCCAGTCGAGGAGAGGGACGACGGTTCGCTGACGGTGATCTGCGAGGCGATGGCTGGAGGTCCCACAGCCAATACAATGGGTCTTTATGGCTGGCTGCAGCTTGGACTTTGAAAATGGTGCCAAAATCTGGCGACTCTTGCAGACGGTCTCAGTGGGCTATTTGTATATTCACTTTTACTTAATCTGGGAATGTGTTTATGTATAGTAATTCTTTACTGATCTGTATGCATCCCCTGACATGAGAGTCAGGGGAGAGGGAAACTAGAGGTGTGAAAAGCTACAGAACGAATCACAGCCGGCACTGATGACCAAGGAAAGGTGACCATTGTCCTCTGGACATTGCCCAATGCTGCTGATATCACTAATGAAAATGTGTTGCATTGGAAATGTCCAAAGCTACCATTTAGCCATGAGTGCTCCTTTAAACCTTTGTTTAACTCATCTATGGAATCCAACAGCAAACGTGATGCCATTCAGTCCCTCATGTCTGTGCTGGCCCTTTGAAGGAGCCCAGTGCTCTCAATGCTACCTTATCAATTGGGCAAGTGTTGCCACGTGCACCACGTGCAGCACCTTGTCCAAGGGAACATCACGATAACTTATAACCACTGGCATGGTTAATACCTGTATTTTTCTTTGAGCCTGGATCAATACAAAGCACAATTCTCCCCAGTCTGTACTTCCAAAAACAAAAGAAAATGGATTAATATTTCACAATCTTCACTGGTGAATAATGCTGACATTTTCACGACTGACATTTCAAATCCATGGAGGCAGACGGAGAGTGTTCACCCGAGCGTAAATCCAAAAAACAATCATGTCTCTTGGCTCTGCCCCCCACCAAATATGAGCAAAATATCATCTGTTGTTGCTGTGGATCTATCAATCTGACCGCCAGGACTGGAGCTGTGAAATTCCTGTCTCAGCGGTCCCGTTTGTGACTTGGTCAAAGCCCGTCACAGTCCATTATAAAAGAAAGATTCATTTTTTTAGCAGCACAAGTTGCTGCTTCTAACTTCTCGGAGTGCTTTCGAGTTCATGCAGACTTCATAAAGATGACAGAGTTGAGAGACATCAGTTGCACAAGAATGAAATTTCACATTCCTGGGTGTGCATATCTCTGAAGGTCAGTCCTGGACCCAGCATATTATTGCAATCATAAAGAAAGCCCATCAACACCTCTACTGATGAGAAAGATGACCAGCTTCAAGGTGGGAATTCGAAGAATAGCCTCCTGGTGATCACTGGAGGATTATAGTTTTAGTCTTTTGGTTCAGTTTTTAGAGATACAGCATGGAAACAGATCCTTTAGTCCGCCAACTCCACGCCGACCATTAATCACCCGTTCACGCTAGTTATCCCATTGCACGCGAGGGGCAATTTAGAGAGGGCCTATTAACCTACAAAGATGTGGGAGGAAACCGAAGCATCCAGAAAAAAAACCCACGGTCGCAGGGAGAACATACAAACTCCACAAAGACAGCACCTGAGCTCAGGATCGAAACAATGTCTCTGGTGAAACGGCAGCTCTACCAGCTGTGCCTCTGTGCCACCCCTAATTAGTTAAATCTTAACAGAGGACATTATCACAGGGGAAGCAGCACATTGATGCAGCAGTAAAGATGCTGCCTTACAGCACCAGAGACCCAGGTTCAATCCTGACTACGGGGTCTGTCCATACGGAGCTTGTACGTTCTCCCCGTGACCAAGTGGGTTTTCTCCGGCTCCGGTTTCCTCCCACTTTCCAAAGACGTGCAGGTTTGAAGGTTAATTGGCTTCTGTAAATTGTCTCTTGTGTGCAGGATAGCACTGGTGTGAATGGGTGATCGATGGCTAGCACGGACCTGGCGGGCCGAAGGGCCTGTTTCCACGCTGTATCTCTAGAACTGAAAACTAATACTGAAACTAGATGGCAGTGTTTGTTTGAACCACATGACAATAGGGTGAAGGAAGATAGATGCAAAATGCTGGAGTAACTTAACAGGTCAAGAGAAAAGGAATAGGTGACGTTTCAGGTTGAGACCCTTCTTCAGACTGAGAATCAGGGGAGAGGGATACTAGAGGTATGAAAAGGTACAAAGAACAAACGAATGAAAGGTATGAAGGGAACAAATCAAAGCCATCACCGATGATCAAGGAAAGGTAGAGCCCACAATGGTCCATTGTTGGCTGTGGAATAGATGATAACAAGTGGATACAAACAGTGTAACTAAGCAGGATGCCAGAGAAACTAGCAAGACGACTAGGGTGGGGGAGGGACGGAGAGAGAGGGAATGCAAGGGTTACTATAAAGAAGAGAAATCAAATTTCATACCGCTGGGTTGTAAGCTGCCCAAGCAAAATATGAGGTGCTGTTCCTCCAATGGCCGCACTCTGACAGTGCCTATTGTGTTACAAGTCCCTATGAGCAGTGGCTGAGTTACACGGTGTCCTTAATTGTTGCTCGGATATGCTCTTTTCTCAGTAATTCATCAATGTTGTTGACAATGTGTGAAATCAGTTGCTGTCCTGTGGCTCGGCAGCGGTCTCCTCACCTTTCAGCCAAAAGGTCGAGTGTTCTATTCCCACTTCAGAGACTTGACCTGACAAGCAACACTGACAGGATGCGCGTGCGTGCGTGCCACACCGCTGCCTGAGCCACTGCCCACTCTTTCTCCGATCTACATGCATTTCCCCAGGCAATGTGCTGAGCAAAGTTTCCTTGGTGCCTTCTACAATATGCACCACTCCATCAACGTCGCCGCGATGGAGTCTCCAGTCGTTGTGACAGAATGGTGTGAGAAGTGCCTGTCATGTTTCCTGCAGCAGAACCAGAAGCCACACTTTAGCCGTGTTACACCGGCTGACACGAACATCGTAAAACATAGAGCAGTGCAGACACGCAAAGTGCAGGAGTGACGTGGGTCTAAAATGAGAGGGGAAAAATTTAACAGGAACCCGAGGGGCAACTTTTTCTCTCAGAGGGTTGTGGGTGTATGGAACGGGCTGCCAGAGGAGGTAGTTGAGGCAGGTAATATCACAACATTTAAAAGACATTTGGACAGGTACGTGGGCAGGAAAGATTTAGAAAGAAATGGACCGAATGCACGCAGGTGGGACTAGTGTAGATGGGGCATGTTGGTCGGCGTGGGCAATAGACAATAGACAATAGACAATAGGTGCAGGAGGAGGCCATTCGTCCCTTCGAGCCAGCATCGCCATTCAATGTGATCATGGCTAATCATTCTCAATCAGTACCCCGCTCCTGCCTTCTCCCCATACCCCCTGACTCCGCTATCCTTAAGAGCTCTATCTAGCTCTCTCTTGAATGCATTCAGAGAATTGTTCTCCACTGCCTTCTGAGGCAGAGAATTCCACAGATTCACAACTCTCTGACTGAAAAAGTTTTTCCTCATCTCCGTTCTAAATGGCCGACCCCTTATTCTTAAACTGTGGCCCCTTGTTCTGGACTCCCCCAACATTGGGAACATGTTTCCTGCCTCTAACGTGTCCAACCCCAACGGCAAGTTGGGCCGAAGGGCCTGCTTCCATGGCGTATGACTCTCTGACTATGAGTGATACGGCAATTCACCCACCTGTCCCGTAAGAATATTTCTTTCAAGACGTGTTCCCAGTGAAACACGCGACTGAAGATTTAAAGAATATCTTTATCAATTTCATTCCTTCAAGGCCGCAACACATGCGAAAGACGGAATCTCAATCGCAATTATCTTTAATTAAGATAAATGAATGTTGCTCGCTCAACTGCTCAGTGTGACATTAACATGACAAGTGCTGCCTCTTTCCTGAGTTTGACACTTATTAAGAGCTCTCCGAGTGATTACTGAAGAGCCAAATTAGATTTGTGTCAAAAAGGAATCTTGGCTTCTGCCCGCACGTGAGAAAAGTTGATGTGATAATTTGGCAGCAATTATCAGAACCGCCCTTCACTGTGCAGGAGGAATTGGTTTGAGGTTATGACATAGGCCATAGAACAGAGAACATAGAACAGTACAGCACACAATGCCAGCATTTATTTCAAAAAGGCTAGAATACAAAAACAGGGATGTAATGCTGAGGCTCTCTAGTTGGGCTGCATTTGACGTATTGTGAGCTATTTTGGGCACCATATCTAAGGGAGGATGTGTTGGCTCTGGAGAGGGTCCAGAGGAGGTTTACAAGAATGATCCCAGGAATGAGTAAGTTAACCTATGATGAGCATTTGTCGGCACTGTGCCTGTACTCGCTGGAGTTCAGAATAATGAGATGGGGGGGGGGACCTTATTGAAATGTACCGAATAGTGAAAAGCTTGGATAGAGTGGATGTGCAAAGGATGTTTCCACTAGTGTGACAGTCTAGTAGAGGTCATAGCCTCAGAATTAAAGGACTGTCCTTTATGAAGATGAGGGGACATTTCTTCAGGGTGGTGAATCTGAGGAATTCTTTGCCACAGAAGGCTGTGGAAGCCAAGTCAATGGATATTTTTAAGGCAGAAATAGATAGATTCTTGAATAGTACGGGTGTCAGGTGTTATGGGGAGAAGGTAAGAAAATGGGTTTTGGAGGGAGAGGGATCAGCCATGATTGAATGGCGGAGTAGACTTGATAGGTCGAATGGCCTAATTCTGCTCCCATCATTTATGACCTTATAACCATATGAGCGCAGGAACAGGCCCTTTGGCCCACAATGCCTGTGCCAAACATCAATGATTCAATGAAACTTTATTGTCACATGTAACTATGTCCAATGAAATTCTTTGTTTTGCATACAATCTGGTAAAATCGTACAGCAGACCTCACTGGGGCAGTACATAAGAGCTACCTGTAACTACGACCAAAGTTACAAAATGTTAATTGAACGGTTGTACCTTCGGCTTGCAGTGGCGAACCAGGCCTGCCACCTCACTTGGCAGCAGGTGGCCCCTGCTCGGTCCCCCCTTTGTTCTCAGTGGCTCCCCACCAGGTCCCCCCTGATTCAATCATGGCTAATCTATCTTTCCCTCTCAAACCCCATTCCCCTGTCTTCTCCCCATAACCCCTGACACCCGTACCAATCAAGAATCTGTCAATCTCTGCCTTAAATACATCCAATGACTTAGCCTCCACGCCCGTCTGTGGCAATGAATTCCACAGATTCACCACCGTCTGACTAAATAAAATATCTCCGCATCTCCTTTCTATAGGCACGTTCAAAGTTTTTTGTGCATTAAATAACAGATTAATCTCTCATATAGTTCATGTCTTTAACATTTTGGAATGAGGCCATTTGGCCCATTTAGTCTATGCCAGCTCTCACTTCCACATAGAGAATCATAGAGAGGCATAGCCGCACAGCACAGAAACCTGCTCTTTGGCCCATTGAGTCAAAACAACCATTAGTTACCTGTTTTACACTAATTATACATTAATTCAATTTTTTATTCTCTTCAAATCTACCACTCAGCTACACACCAGAGGTGATTTGCAGTGGCCAATTAGCCTATGCGTGTCTTTGGGATTTGGGAAGAAGCCGGAGGATTCGAAGAAGGCCGCTTAATGTGCTTGTTATCTATATTACATAGCGAGATGTGTCAGCAGTTTCTGAACCTCATCCCTCTCCTCTTCTGCTTGTAGATAAGGGTGATTAGAACGGGTGTATCTTGATTAGTACGGGTGTCAGGGGTTATGGGGAGAAGGCAGGAGAATGGGGTGAGAGGGAAAGTTAGATTAGCCGTGATTGAATGGCGGAGTAGGCTTGATGGGCCGAATGGCCTAATTCTGCTCCTATCGCTTGTGACCTTATGAACTTATGATGGTGTCCTTCCGCATAGATTCTGTGATGTTCCCAGTCTGACACATAGTGCTAAGTGCCTGCAGTAGATCACGTTTTGTCCTGTCCCACAAAACCATGCACAGCACTGCAGGCAAGCCTCTCCTGACATGGCATACAGCACGGAAACAGGCCCTTCGGCCCAACCTGTGCATGCCAACCCAGATCGCCTTCTGAGCTAGTCACCTTTGCCTGCATTTGGTCCATATGCCCCTAAACCTTTTCTATCCATGTACCTGTTCAAATATCTTTTAAATGCTGTCATAGTGCCTCACTCAGATAGGTCTATTCACTTCCTTACAGGGTGGCACGGTGGCGCAGAGGTAGAGTTGCAGCCTTACAGCGCCAGAGACCCAGGTTCAATCCTGACTACGGGTGCTGTCTGTACGGAGTTTGTATGATCTCCCTTTGATCTGCGTGGCTTTCCTCTGGGTGCCCTGTATATATTCCAAATATATACAGGTTTGTAGGTTAATTGGCTTCTGTAAAAATTGTTTGTAATGTGCAGGATGGAGCAAGTATATGGGGATCTCTGGTTGGTGTGGACTCGATGGGGTGAAGGGCCTGTTTCCACGCTGAATCTCTCAACCAAACTAAACAAAAATTAGAGGAGGGTGTTGCAAAGGGAAATTCTTTCCATGATAAAACGTCTATGATCAGGGCTCACAGGATTGAGCTGATCTTCATGATATGTTTATGGGCGGCACGGTAGCGCAGCGGTAGAGTTGCTGCTTTACAGCGAATGCAGCGCCGGAGACTCAGGTTCGATCCTGACTACGGGTGCTGCACTGTAAGGAGTTTGTACGTTCTCCCCGTGACCTGCGTGGGTTTTCTCCGAGATCTTCGGTTTCCTCCCACACTCCAAAGACGTACAGGTATGTAGGTTAATTGGCTGGGTAGATGTAAAAAATTGTCCCTAGTGGGTGTAGGATAGTGTTAATGGGGATCACTGGGCGGCACGGACTTGGAGGGCCGAAAAGGCCTGTTTCCGGCTGTATATATATGATATGATATGATATGATATGTTGTTTGTGTTTAAGGGCGGCACAGTGGCATAGCTGATATAGCTGCTGCTTCACAGCACCAGAAACCCGAGTTCGATCCTGACCTCGGGCACTGTCTGTGTAGTGTTTCTACGTTTTCCCCGTGACCGTGGAGGTTTTCTCCGGGTGCTCCGGGTTCCTCCCACACTCCAAAGCCGTGCAGATTTGTAGGTTAATCAGCTTCTGTAAGTTGTCCCTAGTGTGTAGGCTTTGAAAGTGGGATAACATAGAACTAGTGTACAGGTGGTTGTTGGTGGGCATGAATCCGGAGGGCCGAAGGGCCTGTTTGCACGCTGTATCTTTACACTAAACTAAAAAACTAAACCTCATAAAAGAGGCAGGACCTTGATTTATGTCTCCATTTAATCCTAACATTTCGCTCCTGATGTCTGATAGTGAAGCCCCTCTCAGAACAAGCTCAGATTTATTACTTTCCAACTTGCTGTCAATTAATTTTCCTATTATAATAAATAAATGGCCATTCAAACCTCATTCCTACTGTCTTAATTTGGCTGCATTATTTTACATAGACGCTTCCACTCAGCAAATTGTGCTAAGTGTTGGCAACTGCAGTTTTAAGCTGTTAATGGTAATTTTCTTTCAAGATTCTTGGAAGAAGAAAGCTATCACAAAAATTGGAATATTTCCTGTTGTTTTTATTCCATTCATTCTTGAGATGCTGCCAGGACTCGAGGGTCTGAGCTGCAGGGAGAAGCTAGGCAGGCTGGGATGCTATTCCTTGCAGTGCAGGTGGATGAGGGGCGATCTTATGAAGGCGTATAAAATCATGAGAGAAATCGATTGGGTAAACGCACATGTAAAGTGGCTAACTGAAGGAAAAATGTCAGCAGCTGTCTGTGTGGAGTTTGCACGTTCTCACTGAGACCACGTGGATTTCTTTTGGGTGTTCCAATTACCTCCCACATCCCAAAGACGCGCAGGTCGCTAAGTTGATTTGCCACCATAAACTGCTGCAAGTATGTAGGTGGGTGGTCGAATCTCGCGAGAGCTAATGGGAAAGTGGGGAGAAGAAGAATTGATGGATTATTCTAGGATTGGTGTCGAATGATGGTTGGTGCAGAGTTGATGAGCCATGCTATCAGTCTCTAAAACATCACATGTGGTGAAACGTCAAGCAGTACGGTCATGCTAGTTAGATTTTGCATCTTATATCCCAGTTTAAGAATTGCAAAATATTAAGATAGACAATTCTATAATGTCTGTGCTGAACATGATGTCCAGTTAAACTAATCACATCTGCCTGCACGTGATCCATATCCCTCCCTCCATTCCCTGCATATCCATGTACCTGTCTCGACGGTTTGATAATTCCTTTATTGTCATGTGTGCTAAGGTACGGTGAGGTTTGTTTCTGTGTACAGATCAGTAAGATCTGCAGCTGGCCTTGTAGGCGCAGAAGGTAACATGGCCCCTCCCCCACCAGTTCTTCCTACCGGCCCTTTGTCCAGCGTCTGCCGCCATTGCCGACTCCCTCTACATCGTCTGTGGAGGTGTTCGGGAGCGAGCAAGGGTTCCCTCTCCCGGTTCCACGACGGGCGAGCCAAACCTGCTGGCCTCTTAAGCTTCATAATCAGCGCTATCGTATCTCACTCCACCGCCACCCGTGACAACGTATTCCAGACACACACCACCCTCTGCGTATAATAACTTGGCCCATACATCTCCTTTAAACTTTGCTCCCTCTTCTCTTTAAGCTATGCCCTCTGGTCTGTGACATTTCCACCCTAAGAAAAAGCTTCTGAATGCCCATCCTGTCTATGTCTCTCTTCACAAGGTAGGAACGCAGGGAAAACCCACATAGAAACCATGCGTTCACAGGGGGAACGAGCAAACACCCCACTGACAATCCCCGAGGTCAGGTCTGTGAGGCAGCAGCTCTACACTGTCTTACATAGAAACAGAAAATAAGTGCAGTAGGCCATTCGCCCTTCGAGCCAGTACCGCCATTCAATATGATCATAGCTGATCATCCAGAATCAGTACCCCGTTCCTGCTTTCTCCCCATATCCCTTGATTCCATTGGCCCTAAGAGCTATATCCAAATCTCTCTTGAAAACATCCAGTGAATCAGCCTCCACTGCCTTCCGTGGCTGAGAATTCCACAGATTCACAACTCTTTGGCTGAAAATGTTTTTCCTCATCTCAGTCCTAAATGGCCTACCCCTTATTCTTAAACTGTCACCCCAGGTTCTGGACTCTCCCAATTTCGGGAAAATTATTCCCGCATCTAGCCTGTCCAATCCCTTAATAATTTTATATGTTTCTATAAGATCTTGACCTCTGAATTTCTTGGTAGTAGAGGTGACAGAATTTGGGAATGCTCTGAAGGTGCACAGTGGCGCAGCGGTAGAGTTGCTGCCTTACAGCGCCAGAGACCCGGGTTCAATCCTGATTACAGCTGCTGTCTGCATGGAAGTTGTATGTTCGCCTCATGACCTGCGTGGGTTTTCTCCAGGTGTTCCTGTTTCCTCTCACACTCCAAAGAAGTGTGGGTTTGTAGGTTTATTGGCTTTGGTAAAAATGATAAATTGTCCCTAGTGTGTAGGACAGTGCTAGTGTAATGGAAATCGCTGGTCGGCGCGGAATCAGTGGGCCTAAGGGCCTGTTTCCGCACTGTCTCTCAAAACTAAACTAAACCAAATGCTGCCTGGCCTGCTTAGTTCCTCCAGCCATCTGGTTTTGGCTCGGGATTCCAGCATCTGCCGTCTGTTGTGTCTACACTCAGTTAGATCCTGACAGATAGCTCAGGTGAAAGATGCTGCACTACTGATACAAGGCTCTCCCTCCATGAAGTGTGACATCCGGGCGTTCTTGCCCAGTGACTGACTAACTACCTACTTCCACAATTATCTCACGACAATGCTTTTATCCACATTGCAATCCTGGCAAATCCACTGACAAAGCAAAAAAACCCAACTTTATCCACTTTTGACTATTGAAATCACAGCGCCCGGAAACTGGTGCAATCTCGATTGCAATTAACTTTAATTGAGATAAATGAACGCTGTTCATTCAACTGTTCAGTGTGACATTAACATGACGAGCTGACTGCGACACTTATTAAGGACTCTCAGTGCGATTACTGAAGAGACAAATTAAATTTGTGTCAAAGTGAAAACTCAGTGCCTACCTGTGGTGGAGAAGAAGCAACAGGAGGTGATATTATAATTTACCCGTAATTATCGCAAGAATGTTCGGCTGCGAGGAGGTGCTGTGAACCAGAGTCCAAGTATATGTCAAACCACACTTCATGGCCAAGTGTGTGGTTTCAGGAGCATATTCAGGGAGAAGGCTTATGAAGTTCGGCATGTCCCCAACTACATATTTATCATGAACACCGCGTCCACGCCGACCAGCGATCACCTGTACACTAGTTCTATCCTGGGCACTAGGGACAATTTACCGAAGCCAATTAGCTTACAAACCTGTTTATTCACAAAATAGTCTGAAGAAGGGTCTCGACCCGAAACGTCACCCATTCCTTCTCTCCTGAGATGCTGCCTGACCTGCTGAGTTACTCCAGCATTTTGTGAATAAATCGATTTGTACCAGCATCTGCAGTTATTTTCTTATACTAGCTTACAAACCAGTTTGTCTTTGGAGTGCGGGTAGGAAACCAGGGCACATGGAGAAAACCCACAGGGAGAACGTACAAACTCCGTACAGACAGCACCCGTAGTCAGGGTCGAATCTGGGTCACCATGGCAGTAGGATGGATTGTAATGTGACCTTTTCTTGCACACTTGTGCCCTGGCAAATAAATGCTATTCCTGGGAAGAGGATTGTGTGAAGAGCTAAAAAAATCCCAGAAAACCAGGAAAGCAGGAAAGCAGTCCAGTGCATGAAATAGTTTATCATCATGTTGGTCAGAAAGATGTGATCTTCATGACATCCACAGGGATGAATTTGGAGCTTCAGTCTAACAATAGATGACCAGGCTCTGCTTTTACAGCTAGAGTCTTATAGGTTGGGACACAAGGGTGCCGGGCGCACTAATAATCATCTCAAAATAATTATATTGTGGTGCTAATTCAAAAGTGTTCAAAACCAGAACTGATAACATCCTGACAGTCAAGAGTAGCAATAGGAAGAGTGTTAGGTGAACTTCTGTGATCTAAATAAATTGTGGAGCAGCGTCAGAATCTCCTCATATTTCCTGGTTACATGGCTTCCAAGGTTTTATATAATTGGCTGCAAAATTGGACGAAGGGGGAAAGGTGGTCATTCAGCCCTTCAATGACTTCTGCAGGAGATGTAACAGCTGTCCCTGCACCTCCTCTCCCTGCTCCATCCAGGGACCCCAGCAGTCCTCCTGGGTGTGATAGAGGTTCACATGCACCTCCTCTAACCTCATCTACTGCATCTGGTGTTCCCGAAGTGGTCCCCTGCACGTAGGTGAGGCCAATTGTAGGCCCGACAACTGTTTTGCCGAACACTTACGCCCAGTCCGCCAAGGCCTACTGGATCTCCTGGCTGCTGACCACATTAATACTTCTTCCCATTCTCATGCTGACCTTTCTACCCTGGGCCTCCTCCATTGCCAGAGTAAGGCCACACCCAAACTGGAGGAACAACATTGGGTTAGGTTCTATCAAAGGTTCCTGTGCTGTACTTTAGTTTAGTGTCGAGCTACAGCGCAGAATCAGGACCTTCGGTCCACCGAGTCCACGCTGACCAACGTTCCCCGCACACTAACGCTATTCTACAGATTAGGGAAAATCTACAATTTTACCAAGCCAATTAACCTACAAACTTGTCGTCTTTGGAGTGTGGGAGGAAACCAAAGATCCCAGAGTAAACCCACGCGGTCACAGGGAGAACGTACAAACTCCCTTCGAACAGGACCCATAGTCATGATCGAACCCGGGTCTCTAGCGCTGTAAGGCAGCAACTCTACCGGTGTGCCACCGTGCCTCCCCTTGTTCTATGTTCTATGTCCATACAGCGATATGCACACCAGCATCTAGTAACATAACATTCGGGTCCACCACGACGTTGAGCTTTTCTTCCGTCGCCTCTGCCTCCATGCCTTTTTCTATGGGAAGGAGTCCTCACCACCCAGTGATGACCCCTTCTCCCGTGTCCACCGGTCCCCCTCCTCTTGGACTCCCCCGGATCACCCTCTACTCTCTTTAGACCTTTTTATTTCCAACTGCCGGCGTGACATCAACCGTTTCACCTTTTCCACTCTCCTTACTTACTCTAATCTCTCCCAACCAGTCTTACTGTCTCTGACTACATTTTATCTCTGTTTGGTTCGTTGTTACCTTCTCCCAACTAACGATGATCTATTCTACATTTGCCTTGATCCCCATTCCCTTACTCCTGTTTTCACACCTTATACTCCTTATCTATACAGTTCCTTATCTATGTACCTCCCACTCCCCTGACATCAGTCTGAAGGGTCTCGACCCGAAACGTCACCCATTCCTTCGCTCCAGATATGCTGCTTGTCCCGCTGAGTTACCCCAGCATTTTGTGTCCATCTTCGATTTAAACCTGCACCTGCAGTTCCTTTCTAAACATGCATTTCACATTGTCAAGCCCCACTTGCATCTCAATTTAACAAGTGAATCGTAATTAATCAGCCAGGCAACAAGGGCTATCATTTCTGAGCTACCTCCAGTGTAGCAACTCTCCGGTGTGTTACATTCTCTGCGCACATTAACACCGCTAACCTTTAAACACCCTTAAAAGTTTCCTCTATGATTTATGCCATTAGCAACCAGTTCCATGAGTTACGGAGGTTGACGTCTAATTAACACCCACTTTCGTAGTTTAATGAGCAGTGATAAATTCTAGGCCCTTCTTTGGCAGCTTTTAATTACCAGTGATTACATGCCACATAAATTGCCGAGTTTGTTGTGTTACTGAGTAAATTCTTCCTAATTTACCGCTTGGAGATTGGCGATCTGTCTATTGGATTAAATGTCAAGAGGTTAATCAAACACATCCATTTGTAATAATATGCTATAAAATCCTGATCAGACGGTCCCAAAACACAGATTAAGTACAGCTGAGCAGCCTGAACTACAAGTATCGTCTCTCTTTACTGTCTTCTATTTTATTATGACAGGGGCTTTTAACACCAAGGATAATAGACAATAGACGCAGGAGGAGGCCATTCGGCCCTTCGAGCCAGCACCGCCATTCAATGTGATCATGGCTGATCATTCTCAATCAGTACCCCGTTCCTGCCTTCTCCCCATATCCCCTGACTCCGCTATCCTTAAGAGCTCTATCCAGCTCTCTTGAATGCATTCAGAGAATTGGCCTCCACTGCCTTCTGAGGCAGAGAATTCCACAGATTCACAACTCTCTGACTGAAAAAGTTTTTCCTCATCTCAGTTCTAAATGGCCTACCCCTTATTCTTAAACTGTGGCCCCTTGTTCTGGAGTTAGTTTCATTCAAGGTTGAGAACAATGACTTTAGAGATACAGCATGGAAACAGGCCCTTCGGCCCATCGTGTCCGCACAGACCGGCAATCACCCAGTACACTTGCACCATCCTTCACATTAGGGACAATTCACAGAAGCCAAATAACCGACCAACCTATATGTCCAAACTCCATACAGACAGCACCCGTAGTCAGGATCAAACCTGGGTCCCTGGCGCTGTAAGGCAGCAACTCGACCACTATGCCTCTATGCCGCCCTCAAATGAATAGAAATTAGCTCAGCTGGTGCTTACAGGACATAAATAATTAAATAAAATCAGGTTTAGCTAACCATGTTATTTTACAATGTAATAAAAAAGAGCTGCAGATGCTAGTTTATACCAAAGATATGTACGTCTCTGGAGAAAATGGATAGGTGACGTTTCGGGTCGGGACCTTTCTTTTGACTGATCATAGTGGCGGAGTGGGGGGAGGGAACTAGAAGCAAGGAAATAAAAGGACAAATCAGGGCCAGCAACAGATGATCTCAGGCAAGGAGGTTCCCTGACAGGCTGATTTGTTGGTGAAGATTGTGTCTTTCATATTCCTTTACAATCTCCTTCTTCTATGGATCGAGGATGATTTGCTTCCACAATGGGTCCCTTAGTTCAGGAATGGCGATTGAGCCAGTGTGGGACCTCCACAGATACGGTGGTGGGCGAGGGAGAAGCTGGTGAGATGAATTCACTCCCTCTGAGTATGTGTGCGCTCCCTAAATGTATGAGGGCTATGACACGGTGGGACTCTACCTTTTCAGATTTTTTAGTTTTAGTTTTCAGAGATACAGCGCGGAAACTGGTCCTTTGGCCCACCAGGTCTGTGCCGACCAGCGATCCCTGCGTACGAACACTATCCTACACACACTGGGGACAATTTACAATTTTACCAAGCAAATTAGCATATAAACCTGTACTTTGGAGCGTGGGAGGAAACCGGAGCTGCTGGAGAAAATCCACGCGGGTCATGGGAAGCACGTACAAACTCTGTACAGAGAGCACCCATATTCAGGATTGAACCTGGGTCTCTGGCGCTGTATGGCAACAGCTCTACCAACTGTGCCACTGTGCCACCCCTTCTTTCCTTCTTATTTCAAGTTAGAGTTGTACAGCACAGGAACTGACCCTTCAGTCCACAACATTCATGCCGATCTTTGTTGTCCATCTAGACTACTCCCAAATGCCTGCATAGGTGACGTATACTTTTAATATCCTGCCTATTGAAGGGCCTGTCTAAATGCTTCCCAATGTCAATCTAATTCCACCACCTCCACCGACAGTGATTTCTAGACATCAACCACTCTCTGTATAGAAAATGTATCCTTCAGATCTTCTTTCCAATATATCCTCTCACCTTAAACCTATGTGAAAATCTCCTAGCAGGGGCAAAAGATTTGGACTGTCCACCCAATCTATGCCGCACGATAACACTATCCTACACATCAGGGACAATTTACAATTTTTACCGAAGCCAATTAACCTACAAACCTGTACACCTTTGGAGTGTGGGAGCAAACCGGAGCAGCCGATGAAAACCCACGTAGTCACTGGCAGAATGTACGAACTCTGTACAGACAGCACCTGTAGTTAGGTTCAAACCAGGGTCCCTTGAACTGCAAGGCAGCAACTTGACCGCTGTGCCACTGTGCCACCCCATCTTCCATCGATTTGCTGATGAGAGAGAGGACTTTCAACACCTACTTAAGACCAGGTGAAATCTCCTACAGCATGGAAACAGGCCCTTCGGCCCACCTTGTCTATGTTGACATGTGGTTGTCATGAAAATACTGGATGTCTTTAAGAGGACCTTTGAGGGCAAATGGAGTGGGAGGAAATGTTGGTTGGATGATGTAAAGTATTGGTGGGAGGAGATTGCCTGGGAAGCATAAACTCGATGGGCTGAAAGGCCTAATTCTGCTCCTATATCTTACAATCCCAAAACTGGTAGGTTAATTGGACACTGCAACTTGCCGCTGGTGTGCTGGTGATATGGACAGACAAATGGGAAAGGATTGGTGTGGATTAGTTGTGATAAAGGACCTGTTTCCAGGATGTATGACTATGAATATTTCATTGTGTGTAGTTTAGTTTTATTAATCTGTTTGAATATGTAAATATACTCACATTCATTTCATTACAGGAACAGCAGGGCTCAATTAAAACATCTAAAGTTTTCATGAGTTGGAAAAGCCTTAGAAACACATACTGTACAGCTAATTAAAAATCATATTCCAAATACTTTGTCAAAACAATCTGAAGAAATATTATACCGTTTACAACAGACTTATACTGCAGGGTGATGTGAAGGTTTAGACTTCAGACTTTGGAGGTACAGTGCAAAAACAGGCCCTTCGGCCCACTGAGTCCACGCTGATCCGTATACTAGCACTATCCGACATAGTAGGGACAATTTGACAATTCGACCAAAGCCAATTAACCTGCAAACCTGTACGGCTTTGGATAGACACAAAATGCTGGAGTAACTCAGCAGGTCAGGCAGCATCTCTGGAGAAAAGGAATAGATGATATTTCGGGTCAATACCCTTCTTCAGACAAACTCAGACTGCAGGTCTCAATCTGAAGAAGGGTCTCAACCCAAAATGTCACCCATTCCTTTTCTCCAGAGATGCTGCCTGATCCCCTGAGTCACTCCAGCTTTTTGTGTCTATCTTCATCTTAAACTAGCATCTACAGTTCCTTCCGACACTATACGTCTTTAGAATGTGGGAGGAAACTGGAACCCCCTGAGGGGGAAGAGACAAATTCCCCACAGACAGCCTCCATGATCAGGATTGAACCCGAGTCTCTGGCGCTGTAAGGGCAGCCACCATACCGTTGCACCTTGACCAACATTATTCGTTTGTTGGGCGCCACAGTGGCACAGCGGTGGAGTTGCTGCATTACAATGCCAGAGACCCAGGTTCGATCCTGACTACGGGTGCCGTCTGTATGGAGTTTGGATATGTTCTCCCTGTGATCGCGTGGATTTGTAGGTTAGTTGGCTTCTGTAAATTGCCCCTCGTGTGTTAGATAGAACTCGAGTACAGGTGATCGCTGGTCGGTGCAGACTCGGTGGGACGAAGGGCCTGTTTCCACGCTGCAGCTCTAAACTAAACTAAAACGGAATCAGATAAGACAAACACCTGGTATCCAATCTTCATTTGCAACATCTGTCTGTGCGGAGATTGCACGTTTTCCCTGTGAACGTGAAGGTTTCCTCCGGGTGCTTCAGTTTCCTCCCACATCCCAAAGACATGCGGGTTTGTAAGTTGATTCGTTAATTGTAGATTAATAATCCTAGTGTGTAGGGAGTGGATGGGAAAATGGGATAACATAGAACTAGTGTGAACTGGTGATCAATGGTCAGCTGGACTCGATGGGCCGAAGGGCAAGTTTCCATGCTGTATTTCTAAAATCCGTATAATCATCCCACACAACCTACAAGGTCCTGTGCATCAATTTTGGAACAGCTCCATCCAAGACTGCAAGAGGTTGCAGAGAATTGTGGACGCAGCCCAGACCATCACGCAAACCAACCTCCCTTCCATTTACTCCAAATACACTTCATGCTGCCTCGGCAAGGCCAGCAGCATAATCAAGGATGAGTCTCACCCCGGTCACTCCCACTTCTTCCCTCTCCCATCAGGCAAGAGGTACAGAAATGTGAAAAAGTACACCTCCAGATTCAGGGACAGTTTTTTTGCAGCTGTTATCAGGCAACTGAGCCATCCTATCACCAACTGGAGAACAGTCCTGAGCTACCATTTATCTCATTGAAGAACCTCGGAGTATCTTTAATTGGTCTTTACTGAACTTTATCTTGCACTAAACCTTTAATCCTGTATGTGTACACTGTGGATGGCTCCATTGTAATCATGTGTAGTCTTTCTGCTGATTGGTTACCGCACAACAAAAAGCTTATCACTGTACCTCAGTACCTTTGACAATAAACTAAATAAACTGAGTCTCCAGGGAATACATTCATTGATTCATTCCTCCTTTCTCCTCCTTCTTCGTTGACAGTGTCTTTTACAGTAGTAAGGACAGCAAGACATCAGACAATTAGTAGTAGAGATGCGCCATGTCCTGTTCTTAAGCAGGGTCATTGTTCTGATACATTAACTATTTCTCTCTGGCTACGCTGCCTGACCTGCTGAGTGCTTCTGCTGTAATTTCAGGTTTCCAGAACTTACAGTACTTTTTCTCTCTCGGTTTATGCCTAAAAGTACCCACATTAATGGCTAACATCATTTTTTTTATAGTGATTCAAACCTTAATAAGATTAAATCGGGTCTCACCTTTTGAAATGACCACTCATCTCCTCACGACGACAGCTTTTATATGTTGCATCCGTTCAGGAAACCGCACCTTTCTTTTGGTTATAAGGCAGTGGAGGGCAGGCATGGAAAGATTTCTCATATCAAGAAATATTCAATTTACCAAAGAGCTGCTCCGTGTTCACCATAAAGTGATTAAGTGGCTCGGGATAGTTCCTTTGTCATTTTCAGTGATTTTCAGTCAGACTATTAGATGAGACGTGAGGTCTGGAAGCACTTATTGAAAATGACTGTTATTGCTGATAAAACCCATTTTCATCTGTATTAATAAAACTGCTGCAGGTTACTGCTCTTAAATATATCAAGAAGTACATCTTAATGGAAAGGAGAAAAGGATGATTGCATTGTCCCTTCGTTTAGTATAGTTTAGTCGAGTTTACTATTGCCAGGTGTACCGAGATCCAGTGAAAATCTTGTTCTTGCTCTCTGGTCAATTCCTTCAGTACATGAGTTCAATCACACACAAGCAAAAGAGTGAAGCAACTGTAAGTGGGTCCTCTTCTGGGTTTGTAAGACATAGGAGTAGAATTTGGTTATTTGGCCCATCGAATCTGCTCCACCATTCGATTGTGGCTGATCTATTTTTCCCTCTCAACCCAATTCTCCTGCCTTCTCCCCGTAACCTCTGACGCCCTCATTAATTAAGAACCTATCAATCTCTGGTTTAAATACACCCAATGAATTCCAAGGATTCACCACTCTCTGGCTATAGAAATTTCCCCTCATCTGCTTTCTAAAAGTACCTGTTTTAATTCTGGGGGCCTGTGCCCTCTGGTCCTAGACACTCCCACTAGTGGAATCATCTTCTCCGCATCCACTCTAGGTCTTTCATTATTCGGTAGCTTACAATGAACATCCCCTTATAACTTCTAAACTCCAGCAAGTACAGGCCCTGTGCCGTCAAACACTCCTTGTACGTCAACCCAATCATCCCCAGGATCATTCTGGTAAACCTCCTCTGGAGCTTCTCCAACGCCAGCACATCCTTGTTGCACTCATCCCCGCAAAGAATTGTCTCATTACGGAGTCATCTTGCAACTTCCAGGTCTCAAATCTCTCAAAAGTCTGATCTTGGCTTAAGGGGGAAGTGCGATTTCTTAAATTCTCATTTTAAGGCCTGGTATCCTGCATCCATGCAGCAGATGAGCCTGAAAAAGGGTCTTGGCTCGAAACGTCACCTATTCATGTTCTCCATAGATGCTGCCTGTCCTGCTGAGTTACTCTTGCGCTTTGAGTCCATGTGTATTAACCAGGGCGGCACAGTGGCACAGCGGTAGAGTTGCTGCCACACAGTGCCAGAGATCCGGGCTCAATCCTGACCATGGGTGCTGTCTGTATGGAGTTTGCACATTCTCCGGGTACTCTGGTTTCCTCCCACACTCCAAAGACGTGCAGGCTTGTAGGATAATTGGCTTTGGTAGAAATAGTAAATGGCCCCTAGTGTGTAGGAGAGTGCCAGTGTACCGGGTGAACGCTGGCTGGCGCGGAGTCAGTGGGCCGAAGGGCCTGTTTCCATGCTGTATCTCTAAACTAAACTAAATCTCCAGCATTTGATATTTTAATTTCAGATGTTCAACATTCACAGTCTCCTGGTGTCAGGAAGGTTTGTTTGAAATATTGGCCACCACTTCTTTGAAGCCGAGCTCGACATTTTCTGTCGATATTTCCAATTTCCAGCAAGCACAGGGTGTTTCTTTAACACTGCATGAATCAATGTGGAAGCCAGCATTTGTTGCCTTGAACTAGATTGTTAATTAAAATGTTAATTAAATAAAATACAAGCCATTGAAGATTCACAAAATCTTGCCTTCAGCCCAACTCTATTTAATGCTGGCTTGACCAACATTATTCTGCTGTTGGGGAGGTTGGCAGGCCCTTCAGTTCACACTAGGGTGGCGCCAAAATGGCTGCCTCGCCAACAGACTGTCTCATCCTTTTCTTTCTTTGTTGTTTTTAGTATGTGTTAAAAGTATGTTTTAGTATATCATTAGCTTTGAATTATGTAGGGGTGGGGGTTGGGGGAAACTTTTTAAAATCTCTTACCTTGACGCGAGATGCGATTTTTTTCAGTATCGTATCTCCGTCCGCTCTGCGGTCTAACATCGAGGAGCTGGCGGCCCCTTACTGGGGATTAACTTTGGGAGCTCCAACCGCAAGACCCTGCAGGACTTAACATCGTGGAGCTCCCCTCTGCGATAAGTGTAAACAGGACACGGGTATGCTCACCCATCAGCTGTGGCTTTGCCCCAAGCTACACTGCTTCTGGTCTCTTATATTTGATTATATATCAAAGGCTTACAGTACAACAATAACACCAGACCCCTTTCTCGTGATATTTGGGTTACCTGTGAACTCTGTCCTAGATAATCTTACTACTCAGGCCATCTCACTCTGTACTCTGCTAACGAAATGTCTCATTTTACAACAATGGAAATCTGAGTCTAGCCCCACATTCCACCAATGGCTGAGGAAGCTGGGAAATGTGATCCATATGGAAGGCCTCCGATATAAACTTGCCAACAAGGAGAAGGATTTCCTGAATAATATTTAGTTTTTTTTTAAAAAGGCAAATGTTTATTTTTTCTCTTCTTTGTTTGCTGTTTGTTCTACTATACGCTGTTTCAATCCTTATGCTTTGCTTTAACCGGACATTACTTTATCTTGCCTCTATGTTTAACATCGAGTGCTGCCATTGTAATTGTACACAATACCTGTCCTTACAAAATTCAATTAAAAAATATATTTTTTAAACTTTGTGGAGCTGGCGGTCCCTGTCGGGGATCGACCTCGGAGCTCCAAAAGCGAGAGCCTGCGGACTTTAACATCATGGAGCTTATGGTCCCTTGATTAGTGACCGACTTTAGGAGCTCCAAGCCACAGGAGCTACGACCACCCCGATCGCGGGAGCTTCGATCGCCCCGACATGGGCACTTTGATCGCCGGCTGCGGGAGCTTCGATCGCCCCGACTGCGGATGGTTCGACTGCCCCGACCGCGGGAGGATAAATAGTGAAGAGGATTAGACTTTATTGCATTCCATCACAGTGAGGAATGTGGGGAATCCGCTGTGGTGGATGTTTATGTTAATTTTTATGTAGTTTTCTGGTATGACTGCATGGTAAATCACATTTCAATGTACCTTAACTGGTACACATGACAATAAAGGACCGTTGGACCCTCAAATTGTAAGTTGAGGGACAATTTACAATTTTACCAAAGCCAATCAACCTACAAACCTGCACGTCTTTAGGGTGTGGGAGGAAACCGGAGCAGCAGAGAAAACTCACGCGGTCACAGGTGGTCAAGATCAAACCCAGGTATCTGGCGCTGTAAGGCAGCAACTCTACTGCTGCGACATTTTGTTTAAGAGGCTTTTTGATAGTCACATGGATGTGCAGGGAATGGCCGGGAGTGAAAGACGTGCCGGAAGGGAAGCTTAGTATAACTTGGCGTCGTGTTCAGCTTGGACATGGTGGGCCAAAGGGCCTGTTCCTGTGCTGTACTGTACTATGTTCTGTAAATGATGACTTTGATAATGCCATAAATTGCTGGGCATGTTTTTTATTTCCCTCCCGGCATCTAAACATTCTACAGGCATTAATATTATAAGGAGGGAAAATCACCCTGGCGACTTATTACCCAATTTGTTCGAAAATGTCTGCACCAGTACACTGGGGAAGGAATTTCCTTAAATATCTAATGTATCAAAATAAGTTGTAAAACGTGAAATTATATTTTCTCTGCAAATGCTCAGAGGAGAGAACATATTATGTAATATTGCTGCCCTTCTGGGAAACATTTCTTTTCAAATCACACCGTATAATAAAATGAGATTTGCCTTATCTGCTATCTTTGGAAATGCTATAATCTCCCATTGATTGGATTATGGTTCAATGGTTCACTGGTGCTTTTATTGTCACGTGCGAAGTGCCATCGCAGTGAAATTCTTCTTTCATACAAATAGTCCAGTAGAATATTGCCCTACTCCCGATCCTCAATTAGCTAGTGTACAGAAATAGTCTACTGAGCCCGTACACAAGAGGCGCCATGTTATGGTGCCATTTTCAAAGTCCACGCTCCAGTTGTTATGAGCGGTGCCTGTTCCAGGTGAGTCCCAGGCTGTTGCGGGCCTCCAGCCACCTCCTTCCTTGGACACCACGTCACTCTCCTCGCCCGTCCACCTTTGTGCCCCGGGGCTGCCTCCCGCAGCCGACCATAACCCCGGTTCCTCTCCTACTGTCTCTGTGCATAACAGAGATATGTTGCTCTATTCTCTGTTGGTAGCAGGGATTGTTGTCTCTGACACCGGCTGATTAATTGAAACGTTTCAGTGGATTCACGCGCAACTTCAAATACCCTGGTGCCTTCTCTCACGACTTGTCAGAACCCGCCCAACAAGAAGATGTGTACAGGAGTATCTTGCGGTCCAAGTCCACAACTCCCTGAAAGTGGCAACACAAATTTACTTCAAACAGGTACAGCCAAGTTAGTCTGAAGAAGAGTCTCGACCCGAAACCTATTCCTTCTCTCCAGAGGTGCTGCCTGGCCCACTGAGTTACTCCAGCACTTTGTCTATCTTCAGTGTAAACCAGCATCCGCAGTTCCTTCCTGCACAAGCTGAGTTTAGTTTATTGTCACATATACTAAGGTATAATGAAAAGCTATTTTGTCGCTTGCTAACCAGTCAGCGGAAGGACTACACATGATTACAATCGAGACATCCAAAGTGTACAGATGCATGATAAAGGGAATAATGTGAATAACGTTTTGTGCTAGATAAAGCCAGTAAATTGCGATCAAAGATCGTCTGAGGGTCTCCAAAGACGTAGATGGTAGCTCAGGACCACTCTCTAGTTGGTGATTGGATGGTTCAGTTGCCTGATAACAGTTGGGAAGAAACTGTCCCAGAATCTGGAGGTGTGTGTTTTCACACTTCTGTACCTCTTGCCTGATGGGAGAGGGGAGAAGAGGGAGCTGCCGGGGTGAGACTCCTTTGCTACCTTTGGAAATGTTATAATCTCCCTTTGATTGGATTATGCTGCACCACTCTGCTGATAGCAGGGATTGTTGTTTTTGAGTTGCTGATTAATTGAAATGTTTCAGGGGATTCACAGGTAACTTAAAAAATCACTGGTGCCTTTTCTCACAAATTGTCAGAACCTGCCCAACAAAAAGGAATGTACAGAGGGATCTTGCAGTGTCAAATCCACAACTCCCTGAAAGTGCCAACACAAGTAGAAAGAGTGGTAAAGAAGGCATATGGTATGCTTGCTTTCATTGCTCAGAGTATTATAGTCAGGAAGTCATGATGCAGCTTTACAGGACATCGGTTCGGGTGCATTTGGAGTATTGCCTGCAGTTCAGGTCAACACAACACAAAAAAGATGGGGAAGCTTTGGAAAGAGTAGAGTTGGGGTTTACCAGAATGTTGCCTGGGTTAGGGGATATTTGCTACAGGGACGGACGGACTTAGACTATCTTCTCTGGAACGCTGGAGGTCGCGGAGAGACCTGATAGAAGTATATAAAATTACAAAACCAGTGATCACTCCGTACAGTAGTTCTGTCCTACACACTAGGGACAATTTACAGAAGCCAATTAACCTACATACCTACACATCTTAACGTGGGAGGAAACCAGAGTACCCGGGGAAAACCCACGTGGCCACAAGGAGAATGTATAAACTCCATACAGACAGGATGAAACCCTGGTCTCTGGTGCTGTTAGGCAGCAGTTCTACCGTTGCACCACTGTGCCACTCTCTCAAGTCCTCAGATCAGAATAATGGGAAGATTGGCTTAGCAAAGGTCTAGAATTAGCAGACTTCATTTCATCAGCAAAATCCTTCAACTCAGTCGAGACCACTCTCTTCCATCTTCAAATTGGACTGAGTTTAAGTAATTATAAAAACATCCAGCCCAGCATAGCTGAGCTGGCCCCTGGTGAAGTAATTGAGAAATGCATCCTTAGTTACCTGTGCATTACACCTACGTTACTGTGGACTGGCATTTGTACTCACCTCTGATACGGTCAGTTCCATTGATGTTAATGGAATCGATTGTCAAGAGGAGAATAAAACTGGCAGCTGATCCCTGTCCATGTTGTCAACTCAAGAATAGTTTATCTCTCAATTTAAAAAGGCCAGCAGCAAGATTTGAATTTTTCAACTTAGTTTTAGCTTTTAGAGATACAGTGTGGAAACAGGCTCTCCAGCCCAGTGTCCACTCTGGCAATCTATTGCCTATGCACTAGTTCACATACCTACACATTCTGGACAATTTACAGAAGGCAACTAACCTACAAACCTGCATGTCTTTGGAATGTGGGAGGAAACCGGAGCACCCGGAGAAAACTCACAGGGAGAATGTACAAGCTCCACACAGACAGCACTCATGGTCAGGATGGAGCCTGGGTGCCTGGTGCTGTGAGGCAGCAACTCTACCGCTGCTCCACTGTGCCGCCCCAATTTAAATGGATAAGATTCAAAATGCCCACCCCATTGCAAGCTTTCCCGTGAAGCTCAGACCTGTGCCCTCATGAGCTCTGGTTGAGTTGCAGCCTCACCAGCAGCAGAGACCTGGGTTCAATCCTGATCGCGGCTGTTGTCTGTGTGGGGATTGCACTGTCTCCCTGTGACTGTGTGGGTTTCCTCTGGGTGCACACCCCCCACATCCCGAAGACTTGAGGGTTTTGTAGGTTATTTGGCCTCTGTAATTTGCCCGCTGGTGTGTCGGGAGTGGATGCGAAATTGGGGTAACATAGAACTAGAGATCGATGGTTGGCATGGATAAAGGGCTTGTGGGAAAAAGGGCTTGTTTTATCCAATAATATTGAAGTTACTAATTTATTGAACTTTCTTTTTGTTATTATATATCATCCAGATGTATTGTGTTTACAGTCTTCATTAAGCTACTGCAAATAAGAATTTCATTGTTCTGTCATTGGTAAATATGACAAATAAACACTGAACTATTGATTAGAGAATTGATTAGAAAGAATGAGGAGTGATCTTAACGAGGTGTAAAAGACCATGTGAGGAATAGATCGGGTAAATGCACAGTCTTTTACCCAGAGAAGGGAAACCAAGAACCAGAGCACATGCAGGTACAGGTGGGTTTAAGATGAGGGGTGAAAGACTGAATACGAACCTGAGATGGAACGAGCTGCTGGAGGAGATAGTTGTGGCAGGGACTGCTGCAACGTTTAGGAAGCATTTGCACAGGTACACTGCATTCAGAAAGTATTCAGACCCCTTCACTTTTTCCACATTTTGCTACATTACAGCCTTATTTTTAAATGGATTAAATTCTTTTTTTTAATCATTAATCTACACACAATACCCCATAATAAAAAAGCAAAAACAGGTGTTTAGAAATTTTTGCAAAGTAATTAAAAAGAAATAACTGGAATATTGCATTTACATAATTATTCAAACCTGTGACTCAGTACTTTGTTGAGGCACCTTTGGCAGCGGTTACAACCTCAAGTCTTCTTGGGTATGACGCTACAAGCTTGGCACACCTGTATTTGGGTAATTTCTCCCATTCTTCTCTGCAGATCCTCTCAAGCTCTGCCAGGTTGGATGGGGAGCGTCGATGCACAGCTAATTTCAGGTCCCTCCAGAGATGATCGATTCGGTTGAAGTCTGGGCTTTGGCTGGGCCACTCTAGGACATTCACAGACTTGTCTTGAAGCCACTCCTGCGTTGTCTTGGCTGTGTGCTTAGGGTCGTTGTCCTGTTGGAAGGTGAACCTCCGCCCCAGTCTGTCCAGAATGCACTGGAGCAGATTTTCATCAAGGATCTCTCTGCACTTTGCTCTATTCATCTTTCCCTCTATCCTGATTTGTCTCCCAGTTCCTGCCGCTGAAGAACATCCCCACAGCATGATGCTGCCACCACCATGTTTCACCGTAGGCATGGTATTGGCCAGGTGATGAGTGGTGCCTCTTGGCATTCAGGCCAAAGAGTTCAATCTTGGTTTCATCAGACCAGAGAATCTTGTTTCTCACGGTCTGAGAGTCCTTTAGGTGCCTTTTGGCAAACTCCAAGCTGGTTGTCATGTGCCTTTTACTGAGGAGTGGCTTCCGTCTGGCCAATCTACCATAAAGGCCTGATTGGTGGAGTGCTGCAGATATAGTTATCCTTCTGGAAGGTTCTCCCATCTTCACAGCGGAACTCTGGAGCTGTTTCAGAGTGACCATCGGGTTCTAGGTCACCACTCTGACCAAGGTCCTTCTCCCCTGAATGCTCAGTTTGGCCGGGGTATGAAGAGTCCTGGTGATTCCAAAGTTCTTCCATTTAAGAATGACGGAGGCCACTGTGCTCTTCGGGACCTGCAATGCTGCAGAAATTGTTTTATACCCTTTCCCAGATCTGTGTCTCGACACAATCATGTCTCGGATGTCTACGGCCAATTCCTTCGTCTTCATGGCTTGGTTTTTGCTCTGACATGCACTGTCAACTGTGGGACCTTATATAGATAGGTGTGTGCCTTTCCAAATCATGTCCAAACAATTTAATTTACCACTGGTGGACTCCAATCAAGTTGTAGAAACATCTCAAGGATAATCAATGGAAACAGGATGAACCTAAGCTCAATTTTGAGTGTCATAGCAAAGGGTCCTAATACTTATGTAAATGTGATATTTCAGTTCATTTTTAAACACCTGTTTTTGCTTCTTCATTCTGAATTGATGATGAAAAAAATGAATTTAATCCATTTCAAAATAAGGTTGTAACGTAACAAAATGTGGAAAAAGTGAAGGGGTCTGAATACTTTCTGAATGCACTGTACATGAATAGAACAGGTTTAGAAGCATATGGGCCAAGTGCAGGAAGGTGGGACTTGTGTAGATGGGGCATGTCGGTTGCATGTGGGCAAGTTGGGCTGAAGGGCCTGTTCCCCACTGTGGCTCTATGACTGTGAAACTCTTTGGCTTCTCTCAGAGTGATATCCAGTGCACACAGTTAAGGCCTTGAGTAAACCGTTTGAGAAACTCACCACCGCTCGACGAGGTGTTCTTTGTGTCCGTTCCAGTGTGAGCCATAATTAATAGGGAAACTGGGAGCCATGTCAAAGCCAGATTCAGGGTACAGGTTAAATGCAAAATTCCCTCCAATGCATGAAGAACAGATTTTATTATGCACAATTGTCTCTGCTGTACAAAGGGTCCAGCCTTTAGTTTCCTTGCAAGTAATTTTAGAAAAAAAATCTCTTCGTATCCTTACAGGTAAATCATAAATGTAACCCTTCTTAGAAGCTTTTCAGTGCTGTGTATACACCATTGTACTGTTTACTTCAGTACCGTATATACACCAACGTACTGTTTACTTCAGACTTTACACAGTCGAGTCTTCTTGACCTATCTGTCCTTGGCGGCTTTGACGGCAAGCTTTATTGACAATTTATCTACCAAAGTATCCTCTGAGCGTCATGATTAATTGAATGCCCTTCTTATCTTATTTGCGATAGTCACATTCTCAAATCATCTCCATGGTCTGGTCCATATCTCTGTAATCTATTCTAGCTTTCAAACTTACTGTGATAGTTCCTCCATGATAGCCCTCAACACTGGTGCTCCGCAAGGATGCATTCTCAGCCCCCTTCTATACTCCTGCTACACTCATGACTGTGCAGCCAAATACCAATCCAACTCAATCTGCATGATGGAACTGCAGATGCCGGTTTAAACCAAAGATATAAACCAAAGAACCTAAACCAAAGACTTAGTCTGAAGAAGGGTCTCGACCCGTAACGTCACCCATTCCTTCTCCCCAGAGATGCTGCCTGTCCCGCTGAGTTACTCCAGCATTTTGTGTCCCACTCAATGTACGTTTGTCAATTTACCGGGTCTCTGGCGCTGTGATGCAGCGGCTCTACCTCTGCACCACCGTGCCACTGTGGAGAACTCTGCACAGATCATATCGGAAGCCTGTGATCTTCCTAGTTTACCTCATGCGAGTCACTGGAGGAATCATACACCACCTCTTCCATCGTACCTTTGAAGAGGTGTCCCAATCCAGAATGTCTCCTAAGATAGATGCAAAGTGCTGGAGTAACTCAGCAGGACAGGCAGCATCTCTGGATAGAAGGAATGGGAACTCTTCTTCAGACCAAAATGTCTCCTGTCCATTTCCTCCACAGATGCTGCCTGACTCACAGAGTTCCTCCTGCCCTCTGTTTCTTGCAGGTGGAAAGGCATGTAGTGATATGAGTAGATAGACACAAAGTGCTGGAGTAACTCAGCAGGTCAGGCAGCATTTCTGGAGAAAAAAGATGAGTAACCTTTTGGGTCAGAAGCCTTCTTCAGACCCGATATGAGTACTTTGATTCTGCAACAGGATATAGATAGTTTCTTGAGCAGATTGATTTTATTTTGCACAAGGTTCCAGCAGTCTCTTATGTCTCCCTTTAATCAGGTAAATATCAAGCAAAATGCTTGGCATGGCTACAATTGTGTTGATTTGAAATTGCTCCAGTATTTTACGTAGACCACACCAATCTATTTTGTTGCTAGACACGAAGTGTTGGAGTAAATAAGCAGGTCAGGCAGCATCTCCAGACCAGTCTGAAGAAGGGTTCTGACCTGAAACGTCACCCATCCTTTTTCTCCAGAGATGTCCCGTTGAGTACTCCAGCACTGACGAGCCAGCACGGTGGCGCAGCGGTAGAGCTGCTGCCTTACAGTGCCAGAGACCGAGCCGGGTGCTATCTGTAAGGAGTTTGTACGTTCTCCCTGTGACCATGTGGGTTTTCTCCGGGTGTTCCAGTTTCCTCCCACACTTCAAAGACGTGCAGGTTTGTAGGTTAATTGGCTTTGGTAAAATTGTAAATTTCCCCTCGTTTGTAGGATAGTGTTAGTGTGCGTTGATCACTGGTCAGCATGGACTCGATGGGCCGAAGGACTCGTTTCCGCGCTGCATCCCTAAACTAAGCTGAAACTAAACTGAGCTGATCACTGTGAGTCTGTCTTCAGTATAAACCAGCATCTGTAGTTCCTTCCTATACAATCTATTCAATTGCCTTTGTTTTTTCCTGTCAGACTCTTCAAACTGCCCCTGAAGAAATGGCAATGTTCCCGAAATCAACCCCGCCACAAGGCAATTCGAGCAAATGCATTTCATTAAACATTTTGCAGAATTATTTTGCAATATGGAATCTTTCCCAATCCATTTCTCGTGACGCCTCAGCATTTCATTGACTTTGATACATTTTGTCAGATCAAATGACAAATTTCTAATTTTCACAAGTTTTTGTTTTATTGGAGAATAATGTGCCGACTCTGAGCTTGGCTCTCATTCCCATTCCGAGTAACACAAGGCTCTGACCTCTTCAATTCAAATCTCATAATAAAATTTGACAGGAGTTTTTTTTGGTGCCCAAGACGTATCCAATATGTATTGAAATGAAATTGGTTTTTCTCTCACAAACTTCATTAATAATCTATGGACAACATGAGCCAACGGGAGTGATTTGGAGAGGCATTTTGTGAGCCAATAATTTGCAGTGTTGCAGGGAGAGAGCAGGGAACCTTGTGGGATTGCTGGATCGGGAGCCAGTGTTGGCCTCCATCTGTTCAATAACATTGTTGTCATTCTACAGTGACTTTACGATGTTATGAATGAACATTGCTTCCAGCAAAGAGGGCGCAGGTACAAAAGGTTCACGGGCACAGTTGCTAGAGTTGTTGCCTCTCAGCGCCAGAGACCCTGACCTTGGGTACTGTCAGTGTGGAGTTTGCACGTTCTCCCTGTGACCACTGCGTAGGTTCCCTCCCAGTGCAGTGGTTTCCTCCCACATCCCAAAGACGTGCAGGTTTCTAGATGTTTTTTCTTTGGCCACTGTAAAACTTCCCCTAGTGTGTAGGGAGTGGGTAGGAAAGTGGGATATCGATGGTCGGCATGGACTCGTTGGGCCGGAGGGCCTGTTTCCATGCTGTATCTCTAAACTAACAAAAATTCTGCTCAGTAATCAGTTTCCTCCCCCACTCCAAAGACGTAAAGATTTGTAGGTTAATTACTTTGGTGTCGTTGTAACTTGTCCCCAGTGTGTGTAGGATAGTGTTAGCATCCGGGGATCACTGGTCGGCGTAGACTTGGTGGGCCGAAGCGCCTGTTTCTGCACTGTACCTCGAAACTAAACTAAACTAAATCTAAATTTTCGCATGCTTCATTTTGACAAATAAAATGTCTGGCCAATTTATCTCAAATCAACCTTTTGATGGCATCACACCTTGGAACTGTGAATTGAGAATGATCCCTGATGTCGCGCTGAGATGCCAGAGAAAGTGTTGAATGTTGACATTTCAAGTAGATTCTCAGGAATCTAAAGCCTTCAGTCTGTTCACACACTGTGGAGAATTCTCTGCAGGTTCCCTTCACTTCACACTTGGTGTTATTTCTGGCAAAATCCTTGCTGTTAGATATCCAGATCCACCACTGTTTTTCCGGCACCCTTGGTTCCAGAGCCTTTCTGGATGAGCTGTCTTACTGGACCAACAGAGTTCACGGCTTTGGAGGGGCCGAGATACCGGCCTGTAAAGTCGACCGCAGAAGTCAGCTGTGGGAACGGATCTGCCGGCTCCAGCCAGGCTAGAGTTCCAGAGCCCCGGCCATGGGGGTAGGGGGGGGGGGCAAATTTGACCCACCGATCGGCCGCCTCACCCGGCCTCATGCCACATTTTCGGGGGGACTTCCAGAGGGGATTTTGTCCAGATTAAAAGGGGGAGGCCGGACTACCAGTTGCCAGAAAATCAGTGGCGGACCTGTATACTGAGAGCCAATGGAGTTCTTCACCACCTGATCTTCACCAGATAACAGCTGTGGTGAATTGTTGTGCCATTCGAATGCTTATGAACAAAGGAGGCTGAAGAAAATGGTGGACATTGTCCGGTCCATCACGGGCACTGGCCTCTCCACCATCGAAGGGATCTACAAGAAAGCACTGCCTCAAGAAGGCATCTGAACCATGGGTGGCACGGTGGAACTGCGGTAGAGTTGCTGCCAGACCGCGCCAGAGAACCAGGTTTGAATCTGACAATAGGTGCTGCCTGTATGGAGTTCGTACGTTCTCACTGTGATCACATAGGTTTTCTTTGGATGACCCGGAGTGGGGCCGCCGAGAACGACGAGGGAACCCGACAGAGGGCCAGTGAGAAGAAAGGGGGACCTCATGCGGTGGCAGGCAGTAGATTGAAATGCTCGGTGAACTTTTGTAACTTTGTCGGCGTCAGAAACGTGGCCATCTCCTGTATCCTGCCTAGGTGAGGTCTGCTGCATGATTTTACAGGGGTGGATGCAAATCCACATACTGTACCTAGGTACATGTGACAACAAAGTATCATTGGATCATTGAATCATTGGGTGCTTGGGTTTCCTCCCACCTTCCAAAGACATGTAGGTTTGTAGGTAAATTGGCTTCTGTAAAGTGTCCCGAGTGAGTGGAATAGAAATAGTGTACAAATGATCATGGCCGGCGCTGACCTGGTGGGCTGAAGTACCTGTTTCCACACTGTATCTCTAAAACTAAAACTACTACTATCATCAAAGACCCATACCACCCTGACCATGCCTCATTTCAGTGCTACCATCAGGAAGAAGGTACGAGCCTGAGAACTTCTCTAGGCTGAAGAACAGCATTGGGAGGCAGTGGGAATGAACTATTGGGCAGCAGCTGGTAGAGCTGCAGCCTCACAGTGCCAGAGATCCAGGTTCAATCCCAACCTCGGATGCTGTCTGTGTGGAGTTTGCATGTTCTCCCTCTGGCCACGTGGTCATGAATAACTATCGCATGAAAAATTTAAAATCTGACACTAAAGTGATTTTAGGAATAGAGGGGATATGTTCAGCACTGACATTATGGACCGAAGGGCTTGTTCCTGTGCTGGAATGTTTTATGTTCTACGGGTCTAACCCAAAACCCGGAGTCCAGAACCAGGGGCCACAGTTTAAGAATAAGGGGTAGGCCATTTAGAACAGAGATGAGGAAAAACCTTTTCAGTCAGAGAGTTGTGAATCTGTGGAATTCTCTGCCTCAGAGGGCAGTGGGGGCCAATTCTCTGATAGAGCTCTTAAGGATAGCGGAGTCAGGGGATATGGGGAGAAGGCAGGAACGGGGAACTGATTGAGAATGATCAGCCATGATCACATTGAATGGCGGTGCTGGCTCGAAGGGCCGAATGGCCTACTCCTGCACCTATTGTCTATTGTCTATTGTCTATAAAACATTGTCTGTTCATTCCCTCTACAGATGCCACCTGAGCCACTGTGTTCTTCCAGCACTTTGTGTTCTGCTCAAGATTCCAGCATCTTCAGATTCCCCTGTTTCCAATATGGGGAAAATGTTGGGCACAGATTAAAATGATTAGAAGTTGAAAATCAAATGATCTACTCCAGCTCCTAACTTTTTATCCTTCTATGTCTCTTGTTTTTGGCGAAAGGTCCAAGACCCTAAATATTAACTGTTTCTCCTTCCACAGTTGCTGCCTGACCAGTTGATTGTTTCCAACAATCTTTGATTTGGTTTCAGATGTCGAGCAGCTGCATTTATTAAAAACAAATGTTTTACCATTTGAGGGAACTTGCAGAATTTTAATTGGCAACTATCTTTCCTACATAGCAGCAGCAAATACATTGTAAAGAATTCTCCACTGGGAGCGAGGGACTTTAAGGGTTCTTTTAGCTTAGGGTTAGATATAGGTTTATTATTGTCATGTGCACAGGTAGAGTGACAAGCTTTGTTTTGTATGCTATCAAATAAAATCACATGATATTATACATAGGTACTATCAAGTACAATAGGTATTGTATTACAAAAGGTAGTACAATGAATTAGGTCATTTATTTAATAATAAACTATGATTATCTGTGTAGTCTATATAGCTAAGACTCAGTATCTTTCTCTGTAAGGGGAAGATACAGAGTGCAGAATATAGTTCTCAGCATTGTAGTGCACCAGTTCCATAGACAGAGTCCAATGTCCATAATGGGACAGTACCCTTGATGATGGAAGGACCGTTCAGAAGCCTTGATAACGGAGGGGAAAAAGGTGTTCCTGAGTCTGGTGGTGTGCGGTTTCAAGCTTCTGTACCTTCTACCCGATGGGAGCAGGGAGATGAAGGAATGACCGTGGTGGGACAAGTCTTTGATTGGTCTTTGTTCATGATGTTTACCTTTATAATGGGTACGTAGGGTGGGAGGCATACAGTTGTGTTCCTGACTTTCACTCATTCTGGCACAGTGAGCAGAGATCGGCGTGGTGCAGGGTTAATTGAGTACATTCTCCTGTTAGGTGAGTTTGCCCTTGAAACGGAGAGCAATACCAATTCACATCTGATATGGAGCTCAACATACGCAGGTAATTAAGGCAGCAAGCAATGGTTTGTCTTATCGTACTCTGCGAAACCAAAGATAACTCGCTGGGTCGATCCAACAATTGAAGCTGGAATGAAGTAAACCGCACAGCTCATTAATTGCAACCAATTTTGTTCGTGCTTCAAGTCCTCAACAAGACCAATTACCACAAGAGCTCCGGTTTACAGGATGGCATCCAGGTAATGAATCATCTCCAAATGAAGAGTGGCAAACTGTGCAAGGAATCTGGAGAGATACTTGACATTTCTTCAACATCCCTTCAGACAAATCCCAAGTTCTTGAAAAGGATGTAGGGGCAACTTTCCAAAGCTCTGCTTGGCTGTGAATAGGAGTGTTGGCTCACCATATTGGAACATAGAAGACAGAACCTTGAACAGTACAACACAGGAACAGGCCCATCAACCTCAATCCCCTACAGCCATCCAGCTATTAAACACCACAACCTCTAAATAAGCTCCAGACTACATAGTCTTGCGAGCAATATTTTGTATTTGCACTATTACTGTTATGACATTTGTTTTTATGTATGTATGTAAGTGTATGTATGTATGCATGTGTGTGTGTATGTATATATGTATGCATATACTATGTGTGTGTATTTACACACACATGCATACACAGATATAAAATATATGTACATATGTATGCATATGTGCATATAGACACACACACACACACACACACACACATGTATATATATAAGCACATGTATATATACACACACACATGTATATATATATATATATATACATACACATACATACATACATATACACATACGTACATATATAGAACAGGCAGCATCTCTGGAGAGAAGGAATGCGTGATGTTTTGGGTCGAGACCCTTCTTCAGTCTGAAGAAGGGTCTCAACCCGAAACATCACCCATTCCTTCTCTCCAGAGATGCTGCCTGTCCCACTGAGTTACTCCAGCATTTTGTGTCTACCTTCGATTTAAACCAGAGCCCATGGAGGAAGCCCATGCAGTGGGTCGTCCAGGAGGATGTTTCTAAGATGACATTCAACTTATTTGAGTTGGACATTAGTTCACCAATTGAACACGACAGATTTGATGGCAATGATGGGGTTAATGGATGAAGTGCTTCAAGTTCAGCCGGAGTTAGTTAAGAGCTGATGAAGGGCAGCGGAAAAATAGAAACAATCAAAGATGTCATGAGGAGTTTGCAATGAATAGAGTTTCTGCTCTACCCTTGGAAAGACAACATTGTTGATTACTCTGTACATATATTGCTTGAGGGGGTGAGTCCAGATTTGGCCTCGAGCAAGTAAGGAAAATGTTGTTAAGCAAATTAGGAATTAAATTACCTGAAAGGCTGAAATGTCAAGTCTTTCAGGAGTGTGATGAGTTTTGAAAGTAATTGGAGTGGGCATGATCAGTGGGGAGATCGCCATTAGCATTAGTTGTAACTAATTACATTGTGCTTGAGGAAAGCCTACAACATCTTTCCAGGATTAATCTAATTTGGCATTTTACCCTCCGATCCATAAGAACATAAGAAAAAGGCTCGTTAACCCATCCAGCTCTCTCGGCCATTGAATACAGCAATGGGCAGAGAACCAGCCCCTTCAGCCCACCATGTCCATACTAACCATATGTTACCTAGCTATACTAACACATTTACAAGTACTTAGTCCAATGGGTCAATAGTGCTTTTGGTGTCACATGTGCGCAGTGTAAACGCACAGTGAAAACCGTTTCTTACATAGTCCAGTACAGTTTTGCCATACCCAAGCACATCCTCGATTAGCAAGTGTACAAAAATAGTCTACTGATCCCTCATGCAAGAGGTGCCATGTTTTGGCGCACTTTTCAGAGTCCAGTCCACGCTCTGGGTATAATGAGCGGTGCCCGATCCAGGCAAACCTCAGGCTGCAACCAGCCATTGCCTTCCCTTGGACGTGTGGAGCGACCAACAAACCCACGTCCCTTGCCTCACCCACCCACCTTTGTGCACTGGGGGCGCCTCCTGCAACTGATCTTGAGGGCACGGTAGGCCAGGCCCTGGTTCCCTCTCCTCTCCGACCAGCGTCGCCCCTCGCCCATCACGTCCGTTGTTGCCACTGGCTCCAACCTCCCGGTCTTTTGTCTCAGAGTCATATTTTGTTCCGTGCTATCCAGTCAACGAAAAGACTATACATGATTGCAATCAAGCCACCCACAGGGTAAAGGGAATAACACTTAGTGCAAGATAAAGTCCAGTAATGTCCGATTAAAGATAGTTCAAAGGTCTGCAATGGGGTAGATGGGAGTTCAGGACCGCTCCCTAGTTGGCGGTAGGATGGTTCAGTTGCCCGATAACAGCTGAGAAGAAACAGTCCCTGAATCTGGAGGCATGCATTTTCAAACTTCTGCATCATTATCTACATCATTATCAAGGTGCTTAAGGTTGTACAGGAATGTTTAGCAAGCGCTGTGGTTAATTGAACTCGAAGTTGTACATCATTGGCAGTGTTAATTCCTCACCGTCAACATTACTTAATCTGAATCTGTTGTCCACTAAAGACTTTCCCCACGAGTGATCTAATGGTACACACCTAATTTTCCTTCTTTTATGCTTAATTGGCAACACAACGATGATAATTAAAAATTATTGGATGCTAAAACTGTGCTTAAATCAGGTTCTTGGCATCATACCTTGTTAGGTACTTGGCGAACAAGATCACAGCTGCTGATTTGCTCCAGTGATCCTAAATAACAACTGCCTCGCTTGCGAGCCTCAAGACCGTAGCAGAAGAACGAAAAACTTTCCACGTTCAAATTATATTAATCAGGAGAAATCACATGCAGTCTCACAGAAACCTGGATGGAGCAGGAAGTGTGTGTCTTACATTAATTAACCATGCAACAAGCACAAGAAAGCAACAAAGGTGTCTGAGGTGAAAGGAGGACATGTTCCCAACAACCCACAGGAACCGTTGCAGATTCTACCGTGTGTCAAAACAAAATTAGTTTTTTGGGCGGCACGGTGGCGCAGTGGTAGAGTTGCTGCCTTACAGCGACTGCAACACCGGAGATTCAGGTTCGATCCTGACTACGGGCGCCGTCTGTACCGGAGTTTGTACGTTCTCCCCGTGACCTGCGTGGGTTTTCTCCGAGATCTTCAGTTTCCTCCCACACTCCAAAGACGTACAGGTATGCAGGTTAATTGGCTGGGCAAATGTAAAAACTGTCCCTAGTGGGTGTAGGATAGTGTTAATGTGCGGGGATCGCTGGGCGGCGCGGACCCGGTGGGCCGAAGGGCCTGTTTCTGCGCTGTATCTCTAAATCTAAATCTAAATCTAAATCTAAAACATTACCTCGTAAATCTCTTCTGAAGTTTCTCCCTCTCACCACAGAGGTACACCCTCTAACGTTTGACATTTCCACTCTGGGGGACAAAAGGTTTTGATTATCTGCCTTGTCTATTCCTTTCATAATTTTATATACTTCTATGAGATTACCTCTCAGCCTCAGATACTCCAGAGAAAACAATCTAAGCATGCCCAATCTATCCTTGCAGCCAATACAGTCTAATCCAGGCAGCATCCCGGTGATCTTTGATCTTTTGATCCTCTTATCTTTAATATCTAGCTGAGAGTGGAAACAGAGCCTTCATCCTAAACTGCACATGACAAGAGATATGAGAACGATCAAAATGTATTAAACCAGTGGTTGTGCCTGATCAAAGAACATGAACGTTAAAACATATATGAGTAGGACCCTCAAACCAGAAAGGCAGGAGAGACGAGAGTGTTTTATTGTCATATGTCCCAAAATGGAACAATTAATTTTTTAGCGGTACACATACCCATATACATTGACGGCACAAAAGTAGAGATGGTTGATAGTTTTACATTTATAGGAGTAAATATCACCAGCAATTTGTCCTGGATCAGCTATATCGAAGCAATGGCCTAGAAAGCACACCAACGCCTCTACTCCCTTAGAAGACTTATGAAGTTTGGCATGTCCCCAACAACCCTCACCAACTCCTACAGATGCACTGTTGAAAGCATTTAATCTCAATGCATCACGGTGGCGCAGCGGTAGAGTTGCTGCCTTACAGTGAATGCAGCGCCGGAGACTCAGGTTCGATCCTGACTACGGGCGCCGTCTGTACGGAGTTTGTAAGTGCTCCCCGTGACCTGCGTGGGTTTTCTCCGAGATCTTCGGTTTCCTCCCACACTCCAAAGACGTACAGGTATGTAGGTTAATTGGCTGGGCAAATGTAAAAATTGTCCCTAGTGGGTGTAGGATGGTGTTAATGTGCGGGGATCGCTGGGCGGCGCGGACCCGGTGGGCCGAAGGGCCTGTTTCTGCGCTGTATCTCTAAAAGAAAACAACAGAAAACCCAACATGGTTTGGGAACAGCTTCGTCCAAGATGGCAAGAGTTGTGGACATAGCCCAGACCATCACACAAACCAACCTCCCTTCCATTGACTCCATCTACACTTCATGCTGCCTCAGCAAGGCCACCAGCATAATCAAGGACCAGTCTCACCCAGTCACTCCCTCTTCTCCCCTCTACCATCAGGCAAAAGGTACAGAAGTTTGAAAATGCACACCTCCAGATTCTGGGAGTTTCTTCCCAACTGTTATCAGGCAACTGAACAATACTATAACCAACGAGAGGGTGTCTTGTCTTACCATCTACCTCGAACCAAACTAATAACCTAATAAACTAATAAAATAATAACTAAGCATTATTCCCTTTATCCTGTATTAGTACACTGTGGGTAGCTTGATTGTAATCATGTGTAGTATTTTCGTTGACTGGAAAGCACGCACCAAAAGAGCTTTTCACTGTACCTTGGTAGGTGACAATAAACTAAACTAAACTAAACTAACTAAACTACATTAAACTAAACAAGGCTCCTGACTTGGAACATCACTTGTCCATGTTCTCCAGAGATGCTGCCTGCCCTGCTGAGTTACTCCAGCATATTGTGTCTATCTTTGGTGTAAACCAGCATCTGCAGTTCCTTTTTATTACAAGAAAGCGACAGTTCATTTCCTTTGAAAAATGTTCTCCATAGACAGGCCATTTGGACTAATGAGACCATTGGTGCCATCATATTCCTCCTAACCAAAATCGTTAGGGGCAATGCAAACATAGATTTTTGGTCACTCCCATTTCCCATCCCTGTGAATTACTGCTTGAATAAGAGCAGGTCCAGATATCTTTTCAAATGTGATGAGGGATTTTGTCTCAACTAATTGTATTTTAAACAATATTTGAAAGACACTTGGAGAGATACATGGATAGAAAAGATTTAGGAGGATGCAACAAAATTAGACAAGATGGTGGAGCATCTTGGTCGGCATGTACTTGTTAGCCGAAGGGGCTGTTTCTTTGCTGTATGATTGTTTGGCTCCACTCTTTCAGGCAATGTGTTCCATGTCTTATTGCTCATAATATTTCCCATCGCTCTTCTTTTAGTTTAGTTTAGTTTAGAGTTACAGTGTGAGAACAGGTCCTTCAGCCCATCGAGTCCACGCCGACCAGCGATACACTAATTCACGATACACCAGCACGGCGATACACCTGTACTAGTTCTATCCTATACATTCGCGACAATTTACAGAAGCCAATTAACCTACAAACCTCCACATCCTCGGAATGTGGGAGGAAACTGGAGCACCTGGAGAAAACCCACGCAGTCACAAGGAGAAGATGGAAACTCCATACAGGATTGAACCCGGGTCTCTGGCGCTGTGAGGCAGCAACTTTACCGCTGCGCCACTCTTGATCTTGGTGATGCTGCCTGACCCACTGAGTTCCTCCGGCACTTTGTGTTTTGAAAAATTCCAGTCCCCGAGACATTTTGTCACCTTAAGCCGCAACCCTCTGCTTCATCGACCTCCTGTGAATGGAAGCTGATTCTCGCCACTGAACCCATTGGAACTTGCTGCACCCCTATTCAATCTCCTGTTGGTCAGTCTGCCGGAAGGACACAAATCGCAGCCTCTCCGATTTCCCCACGTTAGTCTGGAATTTTTTTAACCTAGTTCAAGGAAGGACGCAGAGGAGTAGAATCGCGACCATGTATTTTATAGCAGCAGTAAACATGTCTGACAATGCGTTGTCTTAAGCAGCACGAATGATGACAAGTCGATTACAGCACCTCATGCCTCCTGACAGAGCAGCTCATCTGTATTCTGCACTCCTGTGATTCACCTTTGGGGAGGAAGTGCATTTAAGCACGAGATGGGCTGTCCAAGTTTACTTCAAAACCAATTTATCAAATGTTCACGGATGTCACAAGGTTTGACGCCTCTACAGAATATCTTCAGCTATTTGAACACGGCCATATGTCTTCTCAATATGCAAAAGGTCCGAGAGATGCCTCAAAGATGATGTTGCTTCAGGCTATTTTCCGACATAAACAGGTTTATTCCATGGATGCACGATTTTCAGAATATTAGGATGGAATCTGGGTTAAGGAGAAAATGCACCAATTCTCTCCTCTTTCCTCAAAATATTACCTTTCAATCTATCATTTAGCTTAACCGACTGAGGTGCAATCCTGGAGAGAAGGAAAGGGTCTCGGCTTGAAATGGCAGCGATCCCTGTACATTAACACTACCCTACACACCAAGGACAATTTTACAAATTTTACAATTGTACCAAGCCTATTGGCCTACAAACCTACAAATCATTCTTTGATGAGACCTGAAACGTCACCCATTCCTTCTCTCCCGAGATGCTGCCTGACCCGCTGAGTTACTCCAGCATTTCGTGTCTATCTTCGATTGAAACCAGCATCTGCAGTTTTTTATCCTGCAATGCTAGCATTTATTTAGAGAGGACTAGGATATAAAAATTGGGATGTAATGATGAGGCTTTATAAGGTGCTGGTCAGACTGCATTTGGAGTATTGTGAGCAGTTTCTGGACCCCATATCTGAGGAAGGATGTGCTAGCATTGGGAAGCAGATGTTAGATGAGTGTTGCCGCCACTGGGCCTGTACTCACTGGAGTTTAGAAGGATGAGGGGGGACCTCATTGAAACTTATCGAATAGTAAAAAAACCTAGATAGAGTGGATGTGGAGGGGATGCTTAAACTAGTGGGAGAGTCTAGGACCATGTTACAATATGGACAAAGGCTCATTGGTTCACCGAGTCCATGCCAACCATCGATCATCCATTTACACTAGTTGAGATTTATTATTGTCACCTGTAGCAAGGTACAGGGGAATGCCGTCCAAACAGATCAGATAAACCATACACAAAATCAAGTCAAACTCAAGTACAATAGGTAGATTATATATTATCCCACTTTTGCATCCACTCCTAAAGCTTAGTTTAGTTAAGTTTAATTTAGAGATACAGAGTGGAAACAGGCCCTTTCGCCCACTGAGTCCATGCCCGTCCAGCGATCCCCGCACACTAACACTATCCTACACTCATGAGGGACAATTTACAATTATACCAACCCAAATAACCTGCATACCTGTACGTCTTTGGAGTTTGAGAGGAAACTGGATATCCCGGAGAAAACCCATGCATTCAGGGACAGAACGTACAAACTCCGTACAGATAGCACCTGCAGTCAGGATTAAACCTGGGTCCTTGCTGCTGTAAGGCAGCAATTCTACCGCTGCCCCACCGTGCCACCCTAAATATATATTAACATCCATTAATATATTTGCGAATTTTTCCTTGTGTCACATTTACTTCATTCAAATCCTGGCAATGTTTTTCACATTATTATTATTATTATTATTCCTGGACTGTCTTGGAAAGTCAGTCGTGCAGTTGTGTCATTTGATAATAAAATCATAAGAGGAATAGATCGGGTAGATGCACAGTCTCTATAGAGGTGCCCAGAGTAGGTAAATCGAGGACCAGAGGACATAAGTTCAAGATGAAGAGGAAAAGATTTAATAGGAATCTGAGGGGTAACTTTTTCACACAAAGGGTGGTGGGTGTATGGAACAAGCTGCTAAGAAACAGTTAGGCAGGATAGGACAGGTTTGGAGGGATTTGGACCAAACTCAGGCAGGTTCAACTAGTGTAGCTTGCCGGTGTGTGCAAGCTGTGCCGAAGGGCCTGTTTCCCTGCAGTATCATTCTATGACTGTGACTCGTATACACTGGAATTTAGAAGGATGAGAGGGGATCTTATTGAAACATATAAGATTATTAAGGGATTAGACATGCTAGAGGCAGGAAACATGTTCCCAATGTTGGGGGAGTCCAGAACCAGGGGGCCACAGTTTAAGAATAAGGGGTAGGCCATTTAGAACGGAGATGAGGAAATCTTTTTTACTCAGAGAGTTGTAAATCTGTGGAATTCTCTGCCTCAGAAGGCAATGGAGGCCAGTTCTCTGGATACTTTCAAGAGAGAGTTAGATAGAGCTCTCAATGACAGCGGAGTCAGGGGGTATGGGGAGAGGGCAGGAACAGGGTACTGATTGTGGATGATCAGCCATGATCACATTGTATGGCGGTGCTGGCTCGGGGCCGAATGGCCTACTCCTGCACCTATTGACTATTGTCTATTGACTATTGACTCAATGACTCTATGATGCCAACTAAGCAGGCTAAGACTCTATTCCTTTGAGCGCAGGAGGATGAGGGGTGATCTTATAGAGGTGGACAAAATCAAGAGGAATAAATTAGGAAAAGGTAGAGTCTTTTGCCCAGAGCAGGGGAGTTGAGAAGCAGAGGGCATAGGTGTAAGATGAGGGGCGAATGATTTAATGGGAACTAAAGAGGTAAATGTTTTACACAAAGTGTGGTGGATATATGGAATGAGTTGCCAGAGGAGGTAGTTGAGGCAGGTACTATCGCATTGTTTAAGAAATATTTAGAAAGGTACATGGATAGGACAGGTTTAGAGGGAAATGGGCCAAAGTGGGCGGGTGGGACTAGTGTAGATGGGGCATGTTTGTCGACGTGGGCAAGTTAGGCCGGAGGGCCTGTTTCCACGCTGTATGACTCTATGACTCAATGACGCAGTGGACCACGGAACCGAGAACCCTCCCGGAGGACTCGAAGGCTCGGCCATCCGTTACCTGTCAAGGGAGGCCGCCAGCCCCGGACCCTGCTCGTTCCCCCCCCCCCCCCCCCCCCCCCACCCCAGAGACCGGAGAAACGATGAGGATGGAGCCAATGGTGGTGTCAGACCGGAGGAGGAAGGGCTGGTAGGAGGGTGAACCAGGGTAATGGCCTCCAGCGCCATCAAGACCGGCTGCTGGAGATGCCCCCGGGATACTAAAACGGGCGGGCGAGGAGAGGGACATCAGTTCGTGGGTCGATGGGGTCGAAAGGAGGAAGGCACTGCAGGAGCCTAGGGCTTATCTGGATCGGGAAACACTCCAGTAGACCGAGCGCCTGGGCGGACCGGACTTTGGAAATTCCTCCAAAACATGGCAGCTCCTGCTTGTGTAAATGTGCAAAAAGAATTTCACTGTGCAGTTGCACACGTGACAGATAACGTACTGTTTATAACAGCACTGCAATCAAACGTCAGCGATAAAATGTTGGAAATACTCAGCTGGTGGCAGCATCTCTGGGGAAACAGGGCTAACATGACCCCTCATCGAGATCTGAATGAGGTTAATCTGTCTATGGAAAACATGGTGTTATCACTTCACAAAACCCCAAACTTCCTGATGGCAAAAGTCCACCTCAATACACTAATAAGAGGCAATTGAATAGTCTGGTTTCAACTTTGACAATGAAGTACAATCCGTAGAAACACCAGGAACTGCAGATGCAGGTTAACAAAAAAAGCACAAAGTGCTGGACTAACTCAATGGGTCAGGCTGCTTCTCTGGAGTACATGAATAGGCAACAATTTGGGTTGGTATTTGTGAAAATGCAAGTCTGAAGGGCCCCAATCTGAAGCATCACCTATCCATGTTCTCCAGAGATGCTGCCTGACCTGCTGTGATACTTCAGCACTCTGTGTCCTCTTTTAAGTTCAATCAGTATTTACAGTGTTAATGATGTTGGCAGATTGCATATCGAATTGAACGCTTTAAAAGGAGGCTCAGTGTTTATTGTCTTGCTTCCCATTTAATAAGCAATATAATTTCATTTCACCTCCCAGGCAATCTTGACTGGAAATTAATTTTGGATATTGCTTCTTGTTCGCTCTTAAAGACTGTATGTAAATGCAGACACATTTAAGGGAATATTTCAATTGCTTCAGTCCTTCAGGAATGTTTAAGAAAATAATTCCAACTGGGCATTGCAACTAAATTTATTTTTATTTATTTGCAAAATGATATTTAACTTGAGCTGTGCCAGAAGATTCGCAGACAACCAAAACATTAAATCTATGTTTCCTCATCACTGGAAATGCTGGCTGAGTTGTTAATATTTTGTGCAGTTTTAGACTTGTTCATTGGATCACTATGGAGTAGATGGTAATTGAAACTTCTAATTTCATTGTAAATACAATCTACACCAGGCCAGTAAATGAGATTTTGCTAATCCCCATTCATTCTGATGGCCTACTGGTGGCATGCTGATAATCTTGTGATACAACACTGTTTTCTGACTTCGATCTGCTGTGAATGGCCCACAAGATCTGTGCGAACATGAAGCCAAGACCAACTCCTATCTGCCTGCACGTAATCCATATCCCTCTTGTTGTGATATTGCAAGGACTATTTTGTTTGCCCGCGTAGCAACATGTATATATGAGAATGACGTAATATTGGCGGGCACTCTGGTTCCAGGTGGCCGTGAAATAAACCGAGCCTGGATTTATGCTCAGACTTCAAACCCCTAAATACGTGTACTTGTGGTCATTCCAGAGTCATAACAACGGTATAACAAATACCGGACCACGAAGTACAACACCTCTATTCCCTGCATATCCATGTGGCTATCCAAAAACCTCTTAAAAGCCACTATCCTATCTGCCTCCACCACCACCGACAGCAGTGTCTTCCAAGCACTCAGCACCCTCTGATTTAAATTTTGCCCCTCTCGCCTTAAAACCATGTCCTTGAAGGATTTTAAAAGACTATTAAAGTGGAACTTGTTTCCGGGGTGGGGGGGAAGAGCAGAGAGCGACAGAGTAAGACAACACGGATAAAAGCCCTTTGGCCCAACTGTCCATGTTGACTAACATGCCCATCCAGTTTCGTCTCAGTTGCCCAAGTTCTGGCCAGATTCCTCTGAACCTCAAAGCAAGTAACAAGGGCCCAGATTTAAGGTAATTGGTGAAAGCAATCAGGGCACTGTCACGGGTGGGTTTTATTTTTAAACGCCGATGTGATTCGCAATCTACACTGAAAGAATAGAGGAAGCCGTGTAAATCTTTTTCAAAAAAAGGATTCACGATAATATTGGCATTGGAGTGGCAGAGCTGATCTGGGTTCAATTCTGACCACAGGTACTGTCTGTGTGGAGTTTGTATGTTTTCCCTGTGACCGCATGGGTTTTCTCCGGGTGCTCCGGTTTCCTCCCACATTTCAAAGACATGCAAGTTTATAGCTTAATTGGCTTCTGTAAATTGTCCCAAGTGTATAGGATAGAACCAGTATAAGGGGGATCGCTGGTCGGCGTGGACTTATTTCCTCACTGTATCTCTAAACTAAAATATTTTCCTATCCATGTATCTATCCAAATGTCTTTTAAATGTTGCATTAGTACCTGCCTCAACGACCTCCTCTGGCAGCTTGTTCCATACACTCACTACCCTCGGTGTGAAAAGGTTGCCGCTCAGCTTCCTGTTAAATCTTTCTTCTTACACCTTAAACCAATGCTGTTTCGCTCTTGATTCCCCGACCCCTGGGAAAAGGACTGTGAGCCATATCCCTTCTCTTTCAGGGGACTAAAATAAGATGGTTGATGCATCGACCTGTATCCAAGGTATTCAGCCTGTTTATAAATACAGTGCCAGCCATGTAGTTTTAATTTGCTTCTGGAAATTTCAAATTGTCCCTGATGTGTAGTATAGTGCTATTGTACGGGGTGATCGCTGGTCGGCGCGGACTTGGTGGGCCGAAGGGCCTGTTTCCACACTGTATCTCTAAACTAAACTATAAACTAAATATGTTGGACTGAAGGATATCTCTCTCTCTCTCTCTCCCTCGCTCTCTCCCTCTCTCTCTCTCCGTCTCTCTCTCTCTCTCTCTCTCTCTCTCTCTCTCTCTCTCTCTCTCTCTCTCTCTCTCTCTCTCTCTCTCTCTCTCTCTCTCTCTCTCTCTCTCTCTCTCTCTGTCTGTCTGTCTGTCTGTCTCTCTCTCTCTCTCTCTCTCTCTCCCTCTCTCCCTCTCTCTCTCTCCCTCTCTCTCGCTGATGCATCTATTAATGATTCTAAAACTACAGGCAACTCGAGATTCTTCAGCAATGGAACATATGATTGTTGATAGTTTGTGACTCTCGCTGCTGAGATCTTACCTTCTTCGTCATCTGGCGACTGCAGAAGAGCATTTATTGATTCCAGTTGCTGGTTTTCTTACGCACGCCCCTCGATGTCAGATCTGCTTCACGATCACACGGACACCTGTGATTGACTCCCTTGTATAGTCATTCAGAATCTCTGCCGTTCCCTGTTTGGTAAATAATGGCTTTGATCACTGATAGACCACGGTTTTCAATTTCATTACTTTGGGTGAATGAGCTAGTCTATAGTTCTCTGATTAAGGTGAGTCAGGATGGCGGTCCAACTCCTTCCCACACTGATGAAACTAGTCAGGCAATAATGCTGCATCTCTGTTCACTACAAGTAACATCTACAAACAAGAAATAATCACAGCCTGGGGAAAAGAGCCAGTCCTTCAGTGTCTATTTAGTTGCCACATCAGCTCTCAAGCTCCAAACCGTCATTAAAGCAACAACAGTGAATAATGGTCTCCCCTTATACCACACTGCACATTGGACCCCTCTGCTTAGATTAGCTCAGTTCACTTTAGAGATACTGTGTGGAAATAGGCCCTTCGGCCCTCCAAGTCCACGCTGAACAGCGACCATATACTAGCACTATCCTATACACCAGGGGCACTTTACAATCTTACTGCAGCCAATGAACCCACAAACCTGGTGTACATCTCTGGTGTGTGAGAAGAAACCGGAGCACCCGGAGAAAACCCACGCGGTCACAGGGAGAACTTACAAATTCCGCACAGACAGTACCCGTGGTCAGGATTACACCCGGACCTCTGGTGTTGCCCTGTGATGAAACATTGTTTAATCATTGTACAGAACACAGAAATGGCCAAGTTACAGGCAAAGCCTCGTTTGTCACAGGCCTAATTGGGGTCCTCTGATCGAATCATAGTCATATGGAGTGGAAACAGGTCCTTAGGCCTAACTTGCCCACACCAACCAACATGCCCCTCTGCACTAGTCCCACCTGTCTGTGTTTGCCCATATCCCTCTAAACCTGTCCTTTCCATGTACCTGTCTAAATGTATCTTCAACGTTGCGATAGTACCTGCCTCAACTACCTCCTTCAGCAGCTTGTATCATACACCTGCTACCCTTTGTGTAAAAAGGTCACCCCTCAGGTTTCCTTAAATCTTTCCTTCCTCACCTTAAACCTATGCCCTCTGGTTTTCAATTCCCCTACTCAATTCCCTACCCTATCTATTCCTCTCATGATCTTATACACCTTTATAAGATCACCCCTCATCCTCCTGCACTCCAAGGAATAAAATCCTAGTCTGCTCAACCTCTCCCTGCAGCTCAGGCCCTCGTGTCCTGGCAACATCCTCGTAAGTCTTCTCTGATCCCTTGATAGACACAAGATGCTGGAGTAACTCAGCATCTCTGGAATGGGTGACATTTCGGGTGGAAGCCCTTCTTCAGACTGGTTCTTCAGATGGGTTCTCTGAACCCTTTCAAGCTTGACAACAAGCTTGATAACACGGTGACCAATGGGTCTCCCAGTGGTGTGGTGTATAAACAATGAATGATGAGTCACTTTGAGTTTGACTGATTAGTTTCATTTAGTTCAACTGCCCAAGATTTTCCTCTGTTCCTTTTTTCCTTTTTCAAGGCAGATCGAGTTTAATGTGATATACAAAAGTACGGAGACAATGAGATTGTACAGGGACAATGAGATTCTTGCTTGCAGCATCATCACAGGAACATAGACTCAGGCAGCACACAAACAAATTTACACTATACATACGTTACACATAAATGCTACAAGTTATAGCAGGCCATTTGGACCATCAAGTCTGCTCCGCCATTCAATCTAATTTTATGATCTAACTTTCCCTCTCAACCCCATTCTCCTGCCTTCTCCCCATAACCCCTGACACTGGAAATAATCAAGAATCTGTCAAAATCTCTGCCTTAAAAATATCCATTGACTTGGTGTCCACAGCCTTCTGTGGCAATGAATTCCACAGATTCACCACCCTCTGACTAAAGAAATTCCTCCTTTTCTCCTTCCTAAGATACGTCCTTTTATTCTGAGGCGATGGCCTCTGGTCCTAGACTCTCCCACAACCTCAGTGGAAACAACCTCTCCACATTCACACTATCCAGGCCTTTCACTATTTGGCAGGTTTCAATGAGGTCCCCCCCCCCCCTCGTCCTTCTAAGCTCCAGCAAGTACAGGCCCAGTGCAAGATAGTGAAAAGAAAAAGACTGTGCAAAGAAAAAACAAGAGATATACAGCAGAACACATTTGGAAAATAAGCCTGTGGTAATATAAGAGATGGCCCATAGTGTTTTGTCACTGGGATAGGATTAGTATTGTGCTGGTTTGTCAGAACATGTTAGTTGTTGGAAATTAGCTGTTCCTGAATGGGATGAGGTAGACTTCTGTACCTCCTGCCCGATGGTAGCAGAGGGAAGAGGGCATGACATTGATGGTGGGGATCCTTGGTGATAGGTTAGTTTAGTTTAGTTTAGAGATACAGAGCGGCAACAGGCCCCTCAGCCCACCGAGTCCGCACCGACCAGCGATCCCCGCATATTAACACTATCCTGCACACACTAGGGACAATTCACACATACACCAAGCCAATTAACCTACATACCTGTACGTCTTTGGAGTGTGGGAGGAAACCGAAGATCTCGGAGAAAACCCACGCGGTCACGGGGAGAATGTTCAAACTTCATACAAACAGCACCCGTAGTCGAGATCGAACCCGGGTCCCCTGCGCTGCAAGTGCTGTCAGGCAGCAACTCTACCGCTGGGTCACCGTGCTGGCCAAAGATGCTGTGTTCCGGCAGCTCCTCGTGAGGTGCTTTTGATGGTGGGGAGGGCTATATAGTTGGTGAACTGGCCTGGGTCAAAGACTCTCTACGGTCAATGGAGTCACCATACCAGGCCTGAATCAACCAGTCAGGATACTATCTACAGTGCATCTTTGAGGTTGTTTAGACTTAGGAGGCATGAGTTTAAAATACGAGGGCATCCATTTAAGAGGGAGACGAGAAGGAATTTGAAACTTGAAAGGTTTGAAACTATCTACCTTGGAGAATTATAGGGATGAGTTACTGTGCAAATTCCACACTGAAGGAGGCTTGTATTTGGACTACCGGGATAGCTGAGGGGTGGGGAATGAACAGGAGAGTGGAGGAGAGGCGAAAGATTAGGTCAGCCAGTTTCTACTGAAAGGTGAAGCAGGTTCACAGAGTACTATGTTTACAAATCTCTTGTGCTGCTGCAAGTAGTTTAGTTTAGTTAAGTTTATTATTGTCACGTGTACCGATATACAGTAAAAAGCTTTTTTTGTTGCATCCTATCCAGTTAGCAAAACGACTATACATGATTACAATCAAGCTATCCACAGTGTACAGATACAGGATAAAGGGAATGACGTTTAGTGCAAGGAAAAGTCCAGTAAAGCCCGATTAAAGGTATTCAATGAGGTAGATGGTAGGTCAGGGCCGCTCTCTAGTTGATAATAGAATGGTTTAGTTGCCTGACAACAGCTGAGAAGAAACTGCTCTGAATCTAGAAGTTTGCCTTCTCACACTGCTGTAACTCTTGCCTGATGGGAGAGGGGAGAAGAGGGAGAGACTGGTGTGAACCCATCCTTGATTATGTTGGTGGCCTTGTTGAGGCAGCGTGAAGTATAGATGGAGTCAATGGAAGGGAGGATGGCTTGCGTGATGGTCTGGGCTACGTCCACAACTCTGCGATTTCTTGCAGTCTTGAATAGAGCTTTTTCCACACCAAGCTGTGATACATCCCATTAAAATGCTATCTATGGCACATCTGTAGAAGTTGGTGAGAGTTGTTGGGGACATGCCAAACTTCCTCAGCCTTCTAAAGAGCTAGAGGCATTGGTGTGCTTTCATGGCCATTGCTTCGATATAGCTGATCCAGGACAAATTTCTGGTGATATTTACTCCTAAAAACTTGAAGCTATCAACCATCTCTACTTTGGCACCTTCAATATATGTATACCGTTAAAAATGTAATTGTTCCATTTCGGAACACATATCAAGTAAACACTCTTGTCTCTTTTGTTTCTCAAGTTTGAGGGTCCTACTTATATATGTTTTAATGTTCATGTTCTTTAATCAGGCACAACCATTGGTTTAATACATTTTGATCGTTCTCATATCTCTTGCCTTGTGCAGTTTAGGATGAAGGCTTTATTTCCTCTCTCAGCTAGATATTAAATATAAGATGATCAAACGATCAAAGATCACCGGGATGCTGCCGGCATTAGACTGTGTCAGCTACAAGCAGGGAGTGGACATGCTTGGATTGTTTTCAGAGGCTGAGAGGCAATCTCATAGGTATATAAAATGATGAAAGGAATGGGCAGGGCAGACAATCAAAATCTTCTTTTCCCAGAGTGGAAATGTCAAACATTAGAGGGTGTGGCTCTAAAGTGAGAGGGAGAAACTTCGAGAAATTTTTGAGGTAAATATTTTGACACTGTATGTGGCTGGTGGCACTACCAGAAACATGGTGGAGGCAGATACAAAAGATAAGTCCTGGGCCCAACACGTTGCTGCAAACATATAGAAAGCCCATCAACACCTTTTCTTCTTTCAAAGGTTGAGGAGATTTGGTCAGCCGGTCGAGAGGTAGTGAGGATATTGATTAGTTCCATCACGGCCTGTTCAGCAACACCAACACCCAGGAATCAAGAGAATTACAAAAAGTGTTGAACACTGCCTGGTGCATCATGGGTGCTGACCTCCCCGCCATCAAATGGACTACAGGTGCTATTTGTATGGAGTTTGCACATTCTCCCTCTGCACGTGGGTTTTCTCCGGGTGTTCCAGTTTTCTCCCACGTTCCAAAGACATGCAGGTTTATAGATTCATTGCTTTAGGTAAAAAAAAAAAATTGTCCCTCGTGTGTAGGATAGTGCGTGTATTGGGTGGTGAGTGGTTTGCACGGACTCGCTGGGATGAAGGGCCTGCTTCCACGCTGTATCTTGAAAAATCTAAAGTCTAAATCTGCTGTGTTTGAATCAGCCTAATCCCAGAGATTGCAGGCCAAAAATGTGGCTGTATTTACTTTAGCTTATGGCGACACAAGAGACAGCAGATGCTGGAATCCTGAGCAAGACCACAAAGTGCTGGAGGCACGCAGAGGGTCGGGCAGCATCTGCGGAGGAAATGCAGATACAAAAGATAGGTCCTGGGCCCAACACATTGCTGCAACCATATAGAAAGCCCATCAACAACTTTTCTTCCTTCAAAGGTTGAGGAGATTTGGTCAGCCGTTTCGGGTCAGACCCTTCTTCAGACTAATAGGAGTAGGGTAGAAGAAGGGTTCCGACCTGAAACGTTGCCTGTCCATTCACTCTACAGATGCTGCCTTACCCACTGTGTTTCTCCAGTATTTTGTATTGTACATTAGGATATGATCTGATTGCAGTCTGGGTGACATGAATGCTTTTTTTTCTTGTTAACTTACATCTCAGGACAGCCAAGACTACATTGATGTTGTGGAATAGTTTTTGTGCTGAATTGGTGCATGGTGGCTGGGATTAAATTAAATCAGATAAACCTCCCAGTTTGGTGCTAACGGGACTATGAACAAACCTCTTTAATCGGTCTGAGGAAGGGTCTCGAACCGAAACGTCACCCATTCCTTCTCTCCTGAGATGCTGCCTGACCCGCTGAGTTACTCCAGCTTTTTGTGATACCTTCTTTAATCAGGTTAATAGTTTGCCGGGGAGAGGGAAACACAGAGATATGGAAGTGTATGGTGTGAAAATGAGACATCAAAGGATATGAGATCAAGGAAAATGTAGAATCGATCATTGTTAGCGAGAGGAAGGTGACAACGAAGCATACAAAGATAAAATTTAATCTGGAAGACAGGCAGACTGGTCGGAAAACTCGGATAGGGGAGGAATGGAGAGAGAGGGAACACAAGGGTTACTTGAAGTTAGAGGTCGATATTCATACTGAGTTGTAAGCTGGTCAAGTGAAATATGAGGTGCTGTTCTTCCAATTTGTGTTGGGCCTCACTCTGACAATGGAGGAAACCCTCCCCCCATTGCACTATGACAAAGGGGAGATTCAGTTCTATGGCCTTAAGACAAACGTGGCATGTCCTAAAACACGTTACAACCATGATGTACCTTTTCAAAGGCAGTAGAACATAGAACATAGGACATAGAGCTGTACAGCACGTGAATTGGCTCTTCGGCCCACAAAGTTAGCGCCGATCATAATGCCAAGTTAAACATTTCTCAGCTACCTGTAGAAGATCCAAATACCTCTATTCCCACCACTTCCATGTGCATATCTAAAAGCCTCTTAAACGCCACTATCGTATTTGCCTCCATCACCATTTACTGTGTGAAAAACGTTTAGTTTAGAGATACAGCCCGGAAACAGGCCCTTCGACCCACCTAGTCCGTGCCGACCAGTGATCCCCACACACTAAAACGACCCTACACCCACTAGGGACAATTTACAATCATACCAAGCCAATTAACCTACAACCCAGTATGTCTTTGGATTGTGGGAGGAAACCAAAGATCTCGGAGAAAACCCACGCGGTCACGGGGAGAACGTACAAACTCCGTACAGGCAGCACCTGTTGTCGGGACCGAACTCGAATCTCCAACGCTGTAGGTGCTGTAAGGCAGCAACTCTGCCGCTGCACCAAGGTGACCGCCCTCTACCGTGCCCCACGTATCGCCTTTAAACATTCCCCCTCTCGCCTTATAGCTATGCTTTCTAGTGTTGGACTTTTCCACCTTAGGTTCTGACTGTCGTCCCTACCTATGCCTGTCTTCAGTTCATATACTTCTAATCAAGCCTCCCCTCATCCACCAATGTCCCAGAGAGTAGTTGTTGTAACATGGGCTGCCAAAGGACAACTTTGTTCCAGAAAACCCCAATAACACCAACAACATAATCTGATTTATTAATATTGGTTGAGAGACAAGGGTGGTACAGTAGTGGCGCAGTGGTAGAGTTGCTGCCTTACAGCGCCAGAGATCCGGGTTTGATCCTGACCACGGTCTAATGTCCCCTTGCCAGGGTTGGTGGTGGAGGCAGATACGATATTGGCATTTAAGAGGCTTTTGGATAGGCACATGGAAATGCAGGGAATAGAGGAATATGGATCTTGTACAGGCAGATGAGATCGGTTCAACTGGACATTATGTTCAGCACAAACTTTGTGGGTCGAAGTTCCTGTGCTGTACTGTTCGATGTTCTATGTTCTATGTTCCAAACAGAGTCACTAACTTTTTGCCTCATTGATAAATGGAAAAATTGGTAGAAACTCCTAATTGCAAAGACTGACTCTAAAGTACAAGATATTGTTATAGTTTATTGATTACACCCAGAGTCTATTCAATAGAGTAAGGAAGCATTCATAATTATCAATAAAAAAATCATTTGAAGACGTAGTTGAACAAGGAAATTACATTGAATTCTGATCTCCCCGGCGCTCTGTGAACAGTTGCAATCATACAATTAAATCCCATGTTTTAATGATTTTTCTCCAGCTACAGCATATTACCTCCAATGGATTCATTATTATTGGATTTATAAGAGAGAACTATTGACATAGCACTTCGAACTTGCAAAGGTCCTTGTCTGAAGACATGTCATGTACTTGTTAAAATGATTCCCAGGACAGCCTAGTGGAAGCAGGCCAGTTCCTTAAGTATGTCAGGGGATTCGAGAGTCAACTATTTAGTTTAGTTTAGAGATATAGCATGGCAACAGGTCCTTCGGCCCATCGAGTCCACGCCGACCATTGATAACATTCACACGAGCTCTACATTATCCAACTTTCTCATCCTCTCCCTACACATTCGAGGCAAGTTACAGAGGCCGATTAACCTACAAACCCGTACCGCCTTTTGGATGTGGGAGGAAACCGGAGCACCCGGAGGAACGCAAAGTGCAAACTCCGCACAGACAGCATCCGAGGTCAGGTTCGTACCTGGGTCTCTGGCGTTGTGAGGCGGCAACTCTACCAGTTGTGCGACTGTGTTGCCCCAACTATTAACGCTTCGCATCAACCACCAGATAATTCAATACGTGAGACGCTGACATGCAGGGCCCTGGGGAGTGTTATCATCCAGACAGACCATGGGGTACAAATGCAAAGTTCCCCGAAAGTGGTGACACAAGTAAACAAAGTGGTCTTGAAGGCGGCACAGTGGAGCAGCTGGTAGACCTGCTGCCTCAAAGTGCCAGAGACCCGGGTTCCATCCTAACCTTAGTGGAGTTTGCACATTCTCCCGGGTGTTCCGGTTTTCTTGACTTGACCTCCACCGCCGACTGTGGCAATGAATTCCACAGATTTATCAGCCTCTGGCTAAAGAAATTCCTCCTCATCTCTTTTCTAAAGGTGCGTCCTTTTATTCTGAGGCTGTGCCCTCTGCTCTTAGACTCTCCCATTACTGGAAACATCCTCTGCACACCCACTCGATCAAGGCCTTTCATTATTGGGTATGTTTTGGATACAAATGTGGGTGACATGATGAGTAAGTTTGCAGATGATACCAAAATTGTTGAAGAAGCTTGCCCACGGTTACAACAGGATCTAGGGCAGCTGGGAACATTGGGCCAAGGAATGGCAGACGGGATTTAATTGAGACACGTGCGAGGTGATGCATTTTTGGGAAGCTAAACCAGGCCTCCACCGCCATTCTCAAGGGACGGGCATTAAATGCTGGCTTTGCAAGCAAATCCCACACAAAGTAGATACACAAAAACAAAAACTATTCAATGATGGGTGAAAAATGTGCCCAGTCAGGAGGTGAATATTGTTTGGAAGTAGCAACAGCGCTTATCTCACCTTGCATATATTTGAAACTATCAAAACCAATGCAACTGAATATTTAACATGGACACAAAGTACTGGAGTAACTCAATGGTTCATGCAGCATCTCTGGAGAAAATGAATTGGTGACGTTTTGGGTCAGGACCGTTCTTTAGTCTAAAGGAGACTGAAGAAATGGTTGAGACAGATACAATGTAGAGGAAGGTACAACACCACTTGAGCATTTCAGCCTGAAGAAGGGTCCCAACCCGAAACGTCACCAATCCATTTTCTCCAGAGATGCTGCCTGAACTGCTGAGTTACTCCAGCACTTTGTGCCCAGCATGATTAGTGTTAGAAACCAAAGGTGAATTGACACCCCATATGTCTCTCAACATAAACAACCAGTTACAGTATTGGCTATTCGATCAATTTGTCTCCTCTCATTGCTGCATCAACAAGTATGTTTGTCTTGTTAGCAGGAACAGAGTGAGGTTGATGAAAACTGACCACAAATGGGAGTGCTAAATAACACTTCCATCTGACTGGCAGAAGAGGCTAGGAGCCCAGTCTTTGCATCTTTAATCAGTAGAACATCATAGTTAACTGGGGAACAAACTTACACCTACTTTATCCAACTAATAAAGACAAAACTTTGAGACCGGATAGGGTAAAATTCACCTTATAGTCATGGAGCTACACAAGACAGAGATAGGTCATTTGGCCCATCTCATCTTTGCTGACCAAAGTGCCCCAAATAAACTAGTCCCAGTTACCCACATTTGACCAATATCCCTCTGAACCTTTCCTATCCACGTGTCTGTTCAAATGTTCCTTAAAGGACAGAAAGTGCTGGAGTAACTCAACAGGTCAGACAACATCTCTGGAGAACATGAATAGGTGACTTTTCGTGTCGCGACCCTTCTTCAGTCTGAAATGTTTGGACTTAAATGTTTAGACTTTACTTTAGACTTTATAGATACAGTGTAGAAACA